>NC_092339.1:310573500-311795000 GCF_046630445.1 Rutidosis leptorrhynchoides | reverse complement strand
CAGTAGGCTTATAACTACCTTTAGTGGTTCTTGACTGTAGAAGGTATATAGAGATAGAGATACTGTAAAACGGAGAAAACAAAGGTTGAACAAAAGGTATGAGTAATTGGTTTTTTATTTATAGAAAAATGTACAATGAGAGTTTGGTGGCATTTGGAATCTAGAGAGAGAGAGTGTTTTTGTTAACCAAAAAATACATACAATAAACTCTAACTCAACACACCTATTTATACTCAAAAAATATACTATGCAATATCTATAATAATAATAAAATTATCATCCAATTATTACTTTTATAACACTCCCCCTTGGATGATAATTTTATTAGTGAATAACTAGTACTGCCTCGTTAAAAACCTTGCTAAAGAAAACCCTTTGGGATAAAACTTTAGCTAAGGAAAAAAGAGTGCAGCATAGAGTTGACTCCCCCTCAACTAGGCAACGCCTGAGTTGTTACATCTTCTGAACATGCCTCATGCCAATATTATGAACGTGTGTTCTGAAAATAGCAGTTGGAAGTGCTTTGGTGAAAAGGTCAGCAGAGTTTTTGCTGGACTGAACATATCTCATTTCAATCTGGTTGTCCTTAATGAGATTTTGAGTGTATGAGAAGAATCTAGGGGGTATGTGTTTTGTTCGGCCACTTTTGATATACCCTTCTTTCATCTGTGTTATGCAAGCTACATTATCTTCATAGATAGTTGTTGAACTTTTATTGCGTTCTAGTCCACAAGAATCAGTAATGAGTTGTGTCATTGATCTCAACCAAAAAAATTCCCGACTGGCTTCATGTAATGCAATTACTTCGGCATGATTTGATGATGTTGCAACAAGTGTTTGTTTTTGAGAACGCCATGATATTACGGTACCTCCATTTAGGAATACATATCCATTTTGAGATTTAGCTTTATGTGGATCAGATAAATAACCTGCATCTGCATAACCAACCAAATCTTGTTTTGATTCGTTAGAATAAAATAATCCTAAATCAGTAGTTCCTCGAAGGTATCGAAATATGTGTTTGATCCCATTCCAGTGTCTTTTGGTAGGAGCTGAGCTGAACCTTGCCAACAAATTAACTGCAAAAGAAATGTCAGGTCTTGTACAATTTGTAAGATACATAAGAGCTCCAATTGCACTAAGATATGGTACTTCTGGTCCCAGGATATCTTCATGATCTTCACAGGGACGAAATGGATCAGTGTCAACATTAAGTGATCTAACAACCATAGGAGTACTTAATGGTTTTGCCTTATCCATATTAAAACGTTTTAAAATCTTTTCAGTATATGTTGTTTGATGTACAAGTAAACCATTAGGCATATGTTCAATTTGTAAACCAAGGCAATACTTGGTTTTTCCGAGATCTTTCATTTCAAATTCTTTCTTTAGAAGTTGAATGGATTCATGGATCTCTTTATTTGTACCTATGATATTAAGATCATCAACATAAACAGCTATGATCACATATCCGGATGTTGTTTTCTTAATGAAAACACATGGGCAAATAAGATTATTGGTATACCATTTGCTTATCAAGTAATCACTTAATCGTTTATACCACATGCGACCCGATTGTTTCAACCCATATAAAGACCTTTGTAACTTGATTGAGTACATTTCTTTGGGTTTTGCATTGGTTGCTTCTGATACCTTAAATCCTTCAGGTATCTTCATATATATATCACTATCAAGTGATCCATAAAGATAAGCAGTCACAACATCCATGAGATGCATTTCTAAATTTTCAGAAACTGCCAGGCTGATTAAGTATCTAAAAGTAATTGCATCCATAACAGGAGAATAAGTTTCCTCATAATCAATTCCCGGTCTTTGAGAAAAACCTTGAGCTACAAGTCTAGCTTTATACCTTGTAACTTCATTTTTCTCATTTCTTTTTCGCACAAAAACCCATCTATATCCCACAGGTTTCACATCTTTAGGTGTGAGAATGATAGATCCGAAAACTTTTCTTTTATTGAGTGATTCAAATTCAGCTCGTATTGCTCCTTTCCAATGATCCCAATCATGTCTATTTTGACATTCCATGACAGATTTTGGTTCTGGATCATCATCATCATTCATGATGTCATATGCAACATTATATGAAAATATCTCATCAAGATTTTTCATTTCATTTTGGTTCCATAATATTTTTGAATGTGCGTAATTGATTGAAAATTCCGTATTGACATCATCAATCTCCTCTGCAGAAGGAGTATTGATTTGTAGTTCTTCTTGAACACTTTCTTTTACCTCATTATCAGCTGATTTTCTTTTTCGAGGATTTTTATCTTTGGAACCAATTGGTCTCCCACGTTTCTGGCGTGGCAAAGACTCAAGAATAACATTATTGCCAGTTTTTGGAATTTCAATTCGAGCTGGAGCATTTGTTGCTGGTATATATGATTTAGTCACTCTTTTTGTATCTGTAAATGCATCAGGCAATTTATTTGCAAGTTCTTGCATATGCATTATTTTTTGAACTTCGATCTCGCATTCTTTTGTGCGAGGATCAAGATACATTAATTGAGGTTCACACCATGAAACATCATTTTCTTTATTTTTTATTTCTCCCCCTAATCTAGGGAATAATGTTTCATTAAAGTGACAATCAGCAAAACGTGCTGTAAAAACATCACCCGTCATGGGTTCAATATATCTTATTATTGAAGATGTTTCATATCCAACATATATTCCCATCCTTCTTTGAGGACCCATTTTAGTGCGTTGTGGTGGTGCGATAGGGACATAAACCGCACAACCAAATGTTCTAAGGTGGGAAATATTTGGCTGATGACCAAAAGCAAGTTGCAAAGGAGAATATGTATGACTTGCGCTTGGTCTAATGCGAATCAATGATGCAGCATGCAAAATTGCATGGCCCCATACAGATACTGGGAGTTTTGTTCGCATTATCAATGGTCTAGCTATTAGCTGCAATCGTTTAATTAATGATTCAGCTAAACCATTTTGTGTATGCACATGGGCAACGGGATGTTCAACAATAATCCCAATAGACATGCAAAAGTTATTAAATGCTTGAGACGTAAACTCACCGGCATTATCTAGTCTCACCCTTTTAATAGTATAATCAAGGAAATGTGCTCTCAATTTAATAATTTGAGCAAGAAATTTTGCAAATGCCATATTTCGACTTGATAATAGACAAACATGAGACCATCTACTAGATGCGTCTATTAGAACCATAAAATATCTAAATGGTCCACATGGTGGATGAATTGGTCCACATATATCACCTTGAATTCTTTCAAGAAACATTGGTGATTCTTTTTCAACCTTAAGAGGTGATGGTCTTATTATCAACTTTCCAAGTGAGCATGATGTACATGGGATAAGTGCATCATGAGGGATCCTTTGATCCGCTAATGGATGTCCATGTGTATTTTGTATTATTCTTTTCATCATTGTTGATCCTGGGTGACCTAATCTCTCATGCCACAAACTGATCATTACAGGATCACATAATTTTTCTTTAACTACCACATTTACTTCAGGTACATTTATATGTGTATAATGTAAACCAGAATGAAGTCTTGGTAGTTTTTCAATTACACGATTCTTATCAGTGATACTTAAATATTTTTCATTTTCTGTTGTCACTGACTGATAATCATATCCATTTTGGTATATGTCAAAGAAACTTAACAAATTTCTCTTTGACATGGGAGAAAATAAGGCATTATTTATCAGAAAATTCGTACCATTTGGTAACATGAATTTTGCCTTTTCCATTCCTTTTATTAAGTCCACAGGACCTGATATAGTATGTATAGTTCCTTCCGTTGCTTTCAAGTCTGTGAAATATTTTTTAGATTTGAGTATGGTGTGAGTGGCACCACTGTCTGCAATACAAATATCTCCACCATTTGACTGATTTTTTACTCCAGCAGTATACATCATGAACTTCAAAAAAAAAATATGAGAAACAAATAATGAGTATATAATTCATCAATATATTACATTCAAAACATGTTACAAACGATAGCACATAATAAGGAAATATGTAGTAAACTAGATATGGTGTAGATTGAAAATCTACAACCATTTATTTAACGAGAACATATAATAGGATATCTATATATATATATATATATATATATATATATATATATATATATATATATATATATATATATATATAGATATTAGAAATTTATTCATTAAAGTAGTCACAAGTTGGCTCAGTGATTTTTGTATCAAGGTCATCCACAAGATTTGCTTCTTTTCCTTTTCCCTTTAGGGATTCTTGATACCGATTAACAGAATGCTGATTTGTTCGGCAGTTTTTAGACCAGTGGCCAATTTTACCACATCGGTAACAAGAATCTTCAACATTCTTTGAAGAGCCTTCTTCAACATTGTGATTTGTGGGATTGTATGGTGTTTGGATTTTATAATTTTGTGGATTATTATTTCTTTGTCCACGACCACGACCACCACGACCACGACCACCACCACGACCATTACCATAAGGGTGATTTCGAACATAGTTATGATTTTTATTATTGTTATGGTAATTTCCATGATGATGGTTTTGGCCAACATGGCTATGACCTCTTCCACGCCCTCGTCCATGTGCATTTCTTCTTTTATTATTATTATTATTATTGTTAATAGCATTAGCTTCAGGAAATGCTAGCGCACCGGTAGGACGAGATTCTTGATTTTTCATCAGTAATTCTTTATTAACTTCTGCAACTAAGAGATAAGTTTGAAGTTTGGAAAAAGTTTTATAATTCTGCAATCTTAAATTTTCTTGCACAGTTATATTTGCAGAATGCATTGTGGAGAAAGTTTTCTCCATCATATCAGCATCACTTATTTCTTGACCACAGAATTGAAGCTTTGAACGGATCTTGAACATGGCCGAGCTGTATTCACTTACCTTTTTGAAATCTTGGAACCTTAGATTTCTCCATTCTTCCCTCGCAGCTGGAAGTAATATTTTCTTTTGATTATCGAATCTACTCTTGATACTTTCCCATAAAACATGTGGATCTTTGATAGTGAGAAACATATGTTTTAAGGTGGTATCAATATGTTTGCGAATAAAAGCAATTGATTTTAATTTATCTTGATCGAAACAATTATTATTTTCTTTTAAAGTTTCTAGAATACCCAATGATCCAAGATTTATTTCTACGTCCATAACCCATTATGTGTAGTTTGTTCCCGATACGTCTAAGGCATCAAACTCAAGCTTTGATAAGTTTGACATTTTCTATTTTCAGAAAGATGAACAACATAAATCATAATCATAATCATAATCATAATATTTTTTTTCTCGTAGATAAATAACAACATGCAATTAGAATTAGTTTAGATTCATAAGTAGTAAACAAAGGAATAATGGTATGATTACAAATAATAAAATCATAAGGGAATATAGGTTCATATTATATTATATTATTAATGATATTATTATAATATATATTAAGTTATAATATATATTATTATAATATATTTTTCTTATTTTAACCTTTAAGATTTACTTTTAATAAAAATACAAACTACTTTTCTTATTTTAACTTTTAAGATTTACTTTTAATAAAAATACAAACTACTTTTTTATTTTAACTTTTAAGATTTACTTTTAATAAAAATACAAACTACTTTTTTTATTTTAACTTTTAAGATTATAAATTTAAGAATAAACATTAGTATGCATGAAATAAATAATGATTAATTGCATAAGTAATCATAAATGTTAGATAACATATAAAGACCCCATCGTATTCGTATTGATCGGAATTAATCTCGACCCATGGTACCGTGTTGTCAAATGACGTGTTGCGTACATAAAGTACCGTGTTGTCAAATGACGCGTTGCGTACAATCATGAGGTCTTATTAACATAAATATAAATGTTAGTGAAGTTAATAAGAGTTAGATTACAGAAAATATAATTCAGGTGGTATAACCGACCATATATAACTTAAATAACATAAATATAAATGTTAGTGAAGTTAATAAGAGTTAGATTACAGAAAATATAATTCAGGTGGTATAACCGACCATATATAACTTAAATAACATAAATATAAATGTTAGTGAACATAACTGTAAATGTTAGTATACATAAATAAATGTTAGATAACATAAATGTAAATTAGGCGACAGTGTCGACCATATATCATTTAGGTGGTATAACCGACCATATATTAGTTAAATAACATAAATATAAATGTTAGTGAACATAACTGTAAATGTTAGTATACATAAATAAATGTTAGATAACATAAATGTAAATTAGGCGACAGTGTCGACCATATATCATTTAGGTGGTATAACCGACCATATATTAGTTAGGTGGCAGAGCCAACCATATTTAGTATAAATGTTGAGATAATCGTGCTGATAACGTGTTATAATTCAGTAGGCTTATAACTACCTTTAGTGGTTCTTGACTGTAGAAGGTATATAGAGATAGAGATACTGTAAAACGGAGAAAACAAAGGTTGAACAAAAGGTATGAGTAATTGGTTTTTTATTTATAGAAAAATGTACAATGAGAGTTTGGTGGCATTTGGAATCTAGAGAGAGAGAGTGTTTTTGTTAACCAAAAAATACATACAATAAACTCTAACTCAACACACCTATTTATACTCAAAAAATATACTATGCAATATCTATAATAATAATAAAATTATCATCCAATTATTACTTTTATAACATATATATATATATATATATATATATATATATATATATATATATATATATATATATATATATATATATATATTGTTCAATGCTTGACTTTCAAATAATGTTAGAAGGGCATAAAAAATAAGTTACGCTCAAAGTTTTTGTTGTGATTTTGTTTTTCAAATATCTAGATTGGGTGATTATATATGGTGAATCCCATAACTATGTTTGGTGGTGCCATTACGTTCTCAACCCCATATTCATTGAACATAAAATATGTATAGCTTTAATGGAGTGGAGGTCTTTAACATGGGATCGCCTTTACATTAATCTTTCTCTAATAGTATGATTTTTAGTGGTAATATTGTTTTGGAAACCAGTAAAAAGAAATGTGTAAAAAGTTATAAAGTACAATCCACGAGCCATTTACTCATTTTTTGGGGGTGAATGCTAATTAAAAACAATTAACTTATTTTGCCTACCCTATAGAAAAAGTATTATGCGTCACTTTTAAAGCTTAATAAAGCTTGTAAGCCAACATAAAAAGGAAAAAGGTATGGAAATGAAATGGGAAAAATGATAAATAAATGGCATCGGTGGATACTTTTCAAGTGTGCTAGGTTAATGCTATTCCTTTTTCTTCTTTACCTCAGATCAACTAAGTGAAAGGTATATATTGATATTGTCTTGGTGAGAATGTTTTTATGCTGAGCTTTTATTCGAACGATAGAATATAAAAAACATTAACTATATACCTACCTTTGTTATGTACGACGATATGATATGATATGATATGTTTGTAATAGCGTGTTGCAAGTGATAATAAATTTATATGCTTTTATTATGAATGATTTATGTTTGTTAAATGGGCTAATAAAGATATCTTTATTGTAAAAATGATCTCACATGTTGCAATTACCATTTGCGAACTTGCGAATTGTTAGTTTTCGGTCATGCAAGATCCAGAAATGTGAAGTCGCGATCAAAAATTTTTCAGTCATGAATAAAATTGTTGTCGTGACTTCTCGTTATACCATTAGATTTGTTATTTGTAATTCTAACATAATATATATTTCTCGGTTCTTTATTGATTTTTTTAAAAAAGGAAAAACTATACTACACAATACATACAACATTTACAAATTACAAATCAAGGGATATGCACCTACAGCACATTTACAGTCCATTACCCAAGCACTGATCGATATATACAAACAGGGAAATGTAAGGCTATTGAAATCACAGAACCAAAAACATAGCATAAATAAGACTTCAAACAATAATATCTTTTTCTTAGTTTTATATTGATATACTTTCACTTAATTCAATTAAGAAGCAATATATTACCATTACCATACATATCATTTACAATCTTACTCGTTCACTCAAGTAATATTGTTATTATTATTTTAAGTTTTTGTTTTATTTATGGGGGATGATTCTCACACACACTTTTTTGATCCTCACACACCTATTTTAACCTTTTACTCTTCTAATAATACTCAATTGGTGTGTGAGGATCAAAAAAATGTGTGTGAGAATCATCCCCCTTTATTTATAGACTAGGCCATTTTATTTTTTGATATGACTTCCCTCAACTAATCGGGCTATCCTTTTTCATTTCACTTTGCCCAACGCAATGGGCCTAGACCATATTTCTTGTTTTTAGTATATTAAAAAATATATAACATTTGAATCATATACCTCCGGCTCATATTAATAGTCTATTATTTCATTTTCAGATGTTCAAAATTAATAGTACACTTCTATAAAAAAAAAAAAATTTTTTGCAAGGCACAACAAATTTGCATTACTTATCATAAAAAGAGTACAAGGAGAGCATGTGAGTGCATGCTTTAGATGGAATTTACAACATGAAACATTGTCTAAGAACAGGAAGATACACTAAACTATAAGCTTATCTGTGATCGTCAAAAGTGTCCGGGTTTACAAGCCACTCATTCCAGGATATTGAAATTCTACGCGACCTTCTTGAAATCCATTCAAAAGATTTGAGTTGGATTTCGCTTAGTAATGTGGGGTCGGTGGTTTTTCTCTTTTGAAACAATGTGTGGTTTCTATTTCGCCAAATAAAGTAAGCACCTACCCATTCGATTACCTTCCAAAGGATAGATTTCTGATTAGGTTGAGACGAGTTGTGGATACCTTGGAATAAATCATCCAGGATTGTGTACGGTTGTCTATTTGCGTTCCACCATTTAAAGATTCTCGACCACAAGTCTTTTGCAAAGTCACAATGGAGTAATATATGCTCGGCAGTTTCAAGGTCCTTGTTACAAACGGGACATCGGACCGAATCCAAGTCAATACCTCTCTTGTCTAGCTCGGTTCTGACCGGGATCCTCTTTTGCTTGACTCGCCACACGAAGAGACCTACTTTTTGTGGAAGAAATGGAATACGCTCAGTTTCTTTCTGGGATCCGAATTCCTGCAACATCTTACCATCAATGATTTTCGTAACTTCATGCGTATAAAACAACCCATTCGGATGGAGATTCCAGTGCCACGAATCTACCGAACCAGTCTGGAACTCGAAATTGTTAAGCAAAGGCGTGAGGTTGTGAAGTTCTGATAACGTTCGGCCAGTGGGAACCCGCGACCAACTCCAAGAAAAACATGATGCACCTCCTTTTTTGGCAAACCTGTTTGATATCACCACATCCTTATCTTGTTCAAGTCTAAATAGCCGCCGGAATTCTTCGCACAATGGTTGGTTGACTAACCATTTATCAGTCCAAAAGCACGTGTTATCACCCTTGCAAACTTTCTTCACAAATGAGTTAGTGAATTGTATACCAGAGTTATCAATAAATCGCCCAATATTACGAATGGAATTCCAAACCCGCCCTGCACCCGAAACATTGTTGATTGAGTGAGCCCCCAACCCGCCGTCTCGCCCATAAATACTTGTTATAATTTTGACCCAAAGTGAATTCTTATCGTTGTAGAAACGCCACCAACATTTTGCCAAAAGCGCAAAATTTTTTGCATTGAGGGAACCGATGTTTAGTCCCCCTTCCGCATAAGGTACCAAAATTTTTCCCATTTTACCCAAGAAATTTTTGAATTATCGCCCGACCCGCTCCAAAAAAAATTTCGACGCAAACCTTCGAGCTTGTTGATGACACATGATGGAGCACGGAATAGGAAGAAGGCATACAACGGAAGACTACTAAGGACCGATTTGATAAGAGTAAGACGGCCCCCGAAAGACATCGATTTCGCTTTCCAATCTGCTAGTCTAGAATGGATCTTATCTATGAACGGTTCCCAATCCCAAATATTGTTCATATTCCTACCGATAGGTAGCCCGAGGTATGAGAAAGGTAAAGCCCCAGATAGACATCCGAATAGTCTTGCCATTTCTTCTACAACTGAGGTTTGAACCCCTATACCATACAGGTAACTTTTGGAGATATTCACTTTGAGACCCTAGAATATTTCAAAACACTTGAGGATTTTAAAAATGTTCCGAATGTTCCTTTTACTCCAATCCCCGAAGATAATTGTATCGTCGGCGTATTGTAGGTGAGAGATTGACACTCTATCTTTCCCGATCTCCACTCCTTTAAAAAGATTGCCTTCTAATGCTCGTTTGATGAAGGTGTTTAAACCTTCGGCCATTATGATGAAAAGATACGGGGAGAGTGGATCTCCTTGTCGTATTCCTCTAAGAAATGAGAACTCTTTTGTCGGCGAGCCATTAACTAGGACCGAAACCATAGCCGATGTGATACAAGCTTTAGTCCATGATCTCCACTTCAAACCAAAACCCATAATCTCGAGTATTTTAAGCAAGAAATCCCAATTAATACTATCGAAGGCCTTTTCGAAATCGACCTTGAAAATCAAACATTTATTCTTCTGTCTCTTTACCTCATCTACCAATTCATTGGCCACAAGTATACCGTCCAAGATAAATCTTCCTTTCAAGAAAGCACTTTGCTCGACATTTATGACTTTATGGATCACTTTTTGAAGCCTTTTTGAAAGCATCTTTGCAATGATTTTGTAGTAGCTTTCTATAAGGCTAATAGGTCGGTAATCGCCTAGATTCATTGGGAGTTTCTTTTTCGGGATCAAGGTTATGAAGCTTGCATTGCATCCCTTAGAAATCGATTCCTTGGACCAAAACCAATCGACTGCTTTCTTAAGATCATCTTTAATGAGCCAAAAGAGTTTTTTGAAAAAACCTAGATTAAACACATCCGGACCCGGGGCTCTTGAAGCATCGCATTCTTTGATTGCTTCCCAAATCTCAGCTTCTTGGAATGGTGATTCTAGCATTTGAGCCTCGTCCGAATTGATTGAGTTAAGTGGAAACAAAATCAGCGAATTAAAGTCAGGTGTTGAATCCTGTTTTGCTCCGAAAACTTTACCGAAGAACTCAAACACCTCCTTTTTAATTTGCACATGCCTTTCATCCCATATACCATCGATATGCAGCCCACGGATGCTGGAACTATTATATCTCTTACGAATTGTAGCATGGAAGAAAGCCGTATTGTCATCGCCCTCGAAATCCCATTTGGATCTTGCTTTCTATTTGAACATCATGGATTTTTCTTTATTTAACCAACATAATCTAGGATTAAGCCATACATCTCTCTCGGAATCAGTGATACTACCATTGTCTGCTTTTGCTTCGAGCTCCATAACTTTCTTTTTCCACGATTCAATTTCAAAGTCAAGTACCCCGTATTTATTTTTACTCCAAGATCTTAATGTCTCCTTTACGTTCTTCATTTTATCTCTGAATTTACAATCATCCTTGGACTCGAAAACTTCTTTATTCCAAGCCTCTGTAATTATCTTCTCGACATCCTTTGATTCTAACCATAAATTGAACAATTTGAAAGTCTTGGGCCCGAAGTCTATATTTTTATCATTTAACACGATTGGGCAATGGTCAGAAGTGTTCCTATCTGAAGCAGTTGCTGAGATGTCGCCCCATGACTAAAGGAATTGATAGCATACCAAAAATCGGTCAAGTTTACTGAATTTTTTCCATTGTCACTAATGCGAGTGAAACTTTTGCCGAGTAAAGGAACCTTGACCAACTTTGTAATCTCTATAAAGTCATTGATGAGTTTAGACCGACCTTCCTTGAAATGACTGTTTTACCTCTCATCTCGGCATCTAACTTCATTGAAGTCCCCTCCTAGCACCCATTCCACATTCGGATAACACATCACATTTTCCAAACTTTCCCACATTTTCTTTTTATCTGCGTCCTTATGGGGACCATACACATTTATCACTACCAATTCAGTTTCCTTTCCTACCCATTTTCCTTTGATCGCTAGGAAGTGTTGCTTTTCTACCGCCTCACTTACCAAGAAAACATTTAGGTCCCAAATCGTGAGCATACCCCCGATTTCCCCACTTTAGGTTTTTGGATGTAGTTGAAGTTTGGTGATCCCCAAATCATCTCTATCCAATTGTTGTCAACTGAACTTTGTTTCCTGGATCATAACAATATCAGATGCTTCATTGATGCGCATACGTCTAAACCAACCAACTTTACTTTCCCCCTTACTATCACTCGCGAAACTTCGGATATTTAAAGAAAGAATCTTCATAACAACCTACAGATAACGATCAACTCTAAGGGGATTTACTGAAATGTTTCTTCCTAGTGAACACCCAACTTTGCCCCGAATTCTTTTAAACTGATACTCCCAAATGAAGTATATGATTTGCTTGGCATTTTTTGTTTATCTTTGAATGATGTTAAGGTGGATTTTTGAACAGTTTTCCTGGGGGTTTTCCTCGCCAGATTTTTGAAGTGAAGAATTCGAGATGAGGCATTCCATCTTCTGACCGTACTCCATGAGTATGTCTTAGATGATTTATGTTTTCCCCCATCATGTTTACCTGCCTTGTCTTTGAATGAGATGGAGGAAATTCTACCGGATTGAGATACAGGATGTTTGTGTGGGTTTGGTGAAGATTGGTTATCGAGATTGGTTTTGGGATTCAAAGGTTGGGAATGGTGTCGGTGTTTAGGAGGTTTTACATGTTTCCGAGATTGATCAGTAGGTTGGTGAGGGGTTAGGTTATTTGCCTCGACGGCTTGGGGTGAATTGTTAGGCTGTTTGGTAGACTAGAGGTATGGAAGAGTTTGGTAACACGAACAGGGATAACAGGGTGATGTGCGTTGAGGTGTATACGAAATAGTTATATTTTTACTACAAAATATTATTAAATACGATACAATTTTACATAAGTTATTTATTTATTTATAGAATGGATATACCTAAACTTTGCTACAATACTTATAGGCAGTGTACCTAATCGTATAGTAGTGTAGTTTTTAGTAAGTCCGGTTCGTTCCACAGGGAGCTAGCCAAGTTTAACGCTATATTTTTAAAACTAGATTTGTATAAATATAAATATAAATATAAGTAGTAATATTATTATAAAAGGGGGGTTTTTACCGTTTAATGACCGGTTTGTCGATTTTAAAACTTTAGTCGCAGTTAAAACCTAATGTAAAATATTAAATATATAAAAGACTTAATTTAAAGTGTAAAGTAAATGACAATAATGAAATTGCGATAAATAAAAGTGCGATAAATAAAATGACGATAAATAAAATTGCGATAATTAAAAAGTACGTTAATTAAAATGACAATAAATTAAAGTGCGATAATTAAAAGTGCAATTAAATATGAAATAAAGGAATTATGCTTATTTAAACTTCCGTAATCATGATGTTTGACGTGTTGATTTTAGTTTATTACCATGGGTTAATTGTCCTTTGTCCTGGATTATTCAATATGTCCGTCTGGTTTTTGTCCATAACAGTCCATCAATCATAAATATAAAGTGCGAGTGTCCTCGTCAAATCATCCTTATATCCGAAGTCAAATATTCCAACTAATTGGGGACTTAAACTATAATTACACCAATTTTCCTTGTATATAATTCACCCCTGTTTTAATAAGTCCATTGACTATTAATCCATTCCCGTGTCCTGTTAAATGAAAGATTATTAGTACTTATAAATATCCCGCCCATCGTGTCCGATCGAGTGTATGTGATTATTTATAGGTATGTCCAATTGTAAATCTTTATATTAAATTAACAAACTATCATTTAATTAAACAAATATAAAGCCCATTAATAGCCCATAGTCTAGTTTCCACAAGTGTCGTTCTTTTGTCCAAACCCCAATTATGGTATAAAGCCCAATTACCCCGTCTTTAATATTTAGCCCAACTTCATGATTACTTCGACTTAAATAAGCATAATAATAACTTAGCTACGAGACATTAATTTAAAAAGGTTGAACATAACTTACAATGATTAATAATAGCGTAGCGTTACACGGACAGAATTTCGACTTACACCCTTACAACATTCGCTAACATATCCTTATTATTATTAAAATTAAAATTATAATATATATATATATATATATATATATATATATATATATATATATATATATATATATATATATATATTACGTTGAGATAGAGAGATAGATGGTATGATAAACTCGAGCACCAGATTGCCTTTTATAGGGATGTGGCCAGAAAAAGTGGCTCATGCGATCGCATGGGAATATAGCCTCTAGGTCACGCGATCGCATGGAGCAGGAATCCAGTTCACATTGCTTTGTCTCCTAGTTTACCGACGGTTTATATATATAATATAATATATATATAATTTTAAGAATTAATTATATATTATATTATATTCATGTGCATAGTTGACTTGTAATTTTTAGTCCGTTGCATCGAGCGTTGAGAGTTGACTCTGGTCCCGGTTCCGAATTTTCAAACGTCCTTGCGTACAATTTAATATCTTGTACTTATCGTTTTGCGGCTCGTACTCTTGTAACTTTTAGGCTTTTCTCATCAATAATTTGAACCACTTTGATTGTACTTTGTACTTTTTAGCTTTTTAGTCGTTTGCGTCTTCAATTAGTCGAATCTGTCTTTTGTCTTCACCTTTTATTATTTAAACGAATATCACTTATAAATAAAACAATTGCAACTAAAAGCTTGTCTTTCTTGAGGGATAATGCTATGAAATATATGTTCGTTTTTAGCATTATCAAATATTCCCACACTTGAGTGTTGCTTGTCCTCAAGCAATATAGTCTTGAAATAAAAATACTAGAATCACTTCTTTATTCTTCACACTTTGTACATTAGTGATTTCTATACGGCGGTATAAACAATGATAGTAACGTTGTGGTTTACAGTCCCACATGACTATGAAAATTTAGATCCTTTAGGAAATTAGATCTTTATGAAAACATTTGATCTTTTAAAAATTCAATCTAGCTTTTACCATAGATAAGTTTTCCGGAATAACCCTTCACCGGTGTTTGTAAATTGTTTTTGTGGGTTTTGTGGGTTTCAGATTTGAAAATTTTAGCTCAAAACTTGTGGTTTTGTGTCACCCACTTACTAACCTTGTATTGGGAAAGCAACACGTCCAGTATACTTGCTCCGTATATTACCTTTCGGTAAACTACCGTCCGGTTGTAAAGGAAAGCATTGAACAAGTAACTGTTAAGGCAATGTCCCATGACATGCTTTCAATTATGGTCTATAACGTGTCGAATGCAATTACTATCCTTTATAGGAGCAATAGTAAAGATCACCCTATAGTTTTTCGGTCTGGCACAAGGTCCTGTCTTCGACCATGCTATGTAACCACCGTTCTTACGGTTGACACCCGATTTGGTTCAGGTGACCTAATGAATTCCAGGTGAATTCCTAGGATTTTACGTTCAATGGTAATGAATGCATTGAAAATGGGTTTTCAGAAAACAAATCGGTTTGTAATTTGATCAAAATATTTTCTAGTTCAAGCTCGAGTTTAGATATCATCGAATTCCATGAGTTTGAATTCTCAATCTTTAAGGTCAATCTCAAGGATTGAGTAATATCAGTCTTAAAAGCTGATTTTTGATTTTTAAGGAGATTATCCTTTCTGGCGATCTGATTCATTAGTCTTATCAAGCTAATTTGCACGGCGCCCTCCCCATTTTACAAGACAGATCCTCTCATGGTTAGGATAAGTCTGACCACATGGCGACCCTGTTTGATGCTGAGGTCCGTGGATTTCCAGCTGATTTTCGAGAAAACTTTTTAAGATTTTTCGTAGACTCTACAACTGGTCTGGACGACAACTTCCTGACCTAAATCAAGAAGCGCGTGTCTTTTTCGGAAGACTTTACTTCCTTTTAATGATGGAATTGATTCATCGTGTAGATCCATCTTTCTTTCAAATATATTACAATTTACCGGGTTAAACGGTTAATTTTGTCCAAAACAAAAGTATCTTCAATTATTTGTACAAAAATATGTGATATATGTTTTAAATAACTTGTTAAATTTTTTCCACACTTGGCTTTTATTTTCCTTTCTTTGCCTTTTTATTGTCTTCTATTCCATTTTAAAATAATTCTAACATTTTGAGTTGTTTCTCAATTTATGTCCTTTCCGAGGTAACAATAATTTCGGTGTTAACACCTAGTTTTATCGTTCATAAATATGTATAAATATGATTTTGAATTCATTTATTTGAAAATTTTGAAAATTTTTACTAGAATTGGATAGTCAGTATATAAGACTAGGGGTGTTCTTTATTATCAGAGAGCACTAGATTCTAATACAACGACTGCGTTACTAGTATTTTTAATGGTAACCGAGTGTATAAGTCAAAAAATTTTAAAAATCCGAAAGAATTTAACCCCTTCCCACACTTAAGATCTTGCAATGCCCTCATTTGCAAGAAATCAGTAACAATTTAAATTATTGAGGGTGATTAGCGTAGAAAAATGATTAAATTTTACCAAAGTTTCCAAACATATTGGCGTTTGTTTGCTGAATGATAAAAGGTGCACATCATTTGTTCATTCCGTCTTGTTGTTACATCATATTTGTTTTTTGTTTTGTCGTCAAAATTAGTAGCTTTTGCTGAACTTAATGCCAGTCTTTGAAAATGCGTTGTTTTACCCTGTTGTGTACAATTGACAATATACATACAAATAATAATATGCATGGTAATTTGAAATGGGACTTAACATCCCACTTTCAAATCAAATATGAAATATTAGTACAAAATAATAAAAATATTAAACATTACATTAAAAGTATCACAATATAATATGTTTAAACATAAATAAATAAAAATAATAAAAACTAAAAATCATAAAAATCACCAACGGGAACTATATCAATCTGGATAGGGGTTCCAGTTCATGTCATCGGGCGAGTTCCATGGTTGGTTATAGGTGTACTGATAGGCCTGGTTAGGGTCGTAGAGAGTAAATGGTGGTCGCATATCGGGCTGGTGTGGAGGATAGCAAACAGGTCGGGTCGGTACGTAGTGATCCTGAGGTGATAGCTGGCTCATGATCTGATGCTGATGATAGTGCCATCTATCATGCTGTCGTTGCCTAGAATGCTCGTACACATCCTGGGCGTGCCACTGCTCGTATCGACTATGTCTATCCTGGTTTGTCATTTCTACCTCATCTATACGCTGGTAGACGTCAGTCATAGCCTCCCTAATGACATCCCTAATGTCATCTGCTTCCTACATTTCCTCATCTGAACCTCTCTATACCTGATGATGATTACCATCATATGGTATCGTCTGATTGCGTCTGCTCTTTAATACCTTAGCACCCTGATAGACTGATAATGCTAAAAACGAACATATATTTCATAGCATTATTCCTCAAGAAAGACAAGCTTTTAGTTGCAATTGTTCTATTTACAAGTGATATTCGTTTAAATATTAAAAGGTGAAGACAAAAGACAGATTCGACGAATTGAAGACGCAAACGACCAAAAAGCTCAAAAGTACAAAAGACAATCAAAGAGGTTCCAATTATTGATAAGAAACGTCTCGAAATTACAAGAGTACAAGATTTAAAACGCAAAGTACAAAATATAAAATTGTACGCAAGGACGTTCGAAAATCCGGAACCGGGACCAGAGTCAACTCTCAACGCTCGACGCAACGGACTAAAAATTACAAGTCAACTATGCACATAAATATAATATAATATTTAAATAATTCTTATAATTATTTATATATTATAATAAATAATAAAAACCGTCGGCAAGAAAGACTCCAAACCAGAGTGAGCTGTAATTGCAAACTCCGCGACTCGCGGAGTTTGAAGGAAAAAATACCGCAAGTCGCGGAGCCCCAAAAGTCGAAAATCCCCATAAAGCTCGCGCATTCTGATCGCAAAAATTCACCAAATATATATCTCTCTCTCAATATATCGTATATATTTATATTTATATTTTAATTTTAATTTTAATTTTAACTTTAATTATAATTCTAATAATAAGGGTATGTTAGCGAATGTTGTAAGGGTGTAAGTCGAAATTCTGTCCGTGTAACGCTACGCTATTTTTAATCATTGTAAGTTATGTTCAACCTTTTTATATTAATGTCTCGTAGCTAAGTTATTATTATGCTTATTTAAAACGAAGTAATCATGATGTTGGGCTAATTACTAAAATTGGGTAATTGGGCTTTGTACCATAATTGGGGTTTGGACAAAAGAACGACACTTGTGGAAATTAGACTATGGGCTATTAATGGGCTTTATATTTGTTTAACTAAATGATAGTTTGTTAATGTTAATATAAAGATTTACAATTGGGCATCCCTATAAATTACCATAAACACTCGATCGGACACGATGGGCGGGGTATTTATATGTACGAATAATCGTTCATTTAACCGGACACGGGAATGGATTAATAGCCACTAGAATAATTAAAACAGGGGTGAAATTATGTACAAGGACACTTGGTATAATTGATAACAAAATATTAAAACCTTGGGTTACACTCAGTCGACATCCTGGTGTAATTATTAAACAAAGTATTAAAATCTTGTTACAGTTTAAATCCCCAATTAGTTGGAATATTTAACTTCGGGTATAAGGATAATTTGACGAGGACACTCGCACTTTATATTTATGACTGATGGACTGTTATGGACAAAAACCAGACGGACATATTAAAAAATCCAGGACAAAGGACAATTAACCCATGGGTATAAAACTAAAATTAACACGTCAAACATCATGATTACGGAAGTTTAAATAAGCATAATTCTTTTATTTCATATTTAATTTCCTTTATTTTATATTTAATTGCACTTCTAATTATCGCATTTTTATTGTTATTGTATTTAATTGCACTTTCAATTATCGTACTTTTTAATTATCGCAAGTTTATTTCATCGCACTTTTATTATTCGCAATTTCATTATCGTTATTTAATTTATACTTTAATTTAAGTCTTGTATTTATTTTTAATATTTTACATTTGGTTTTAACTGCGACTAAAGTTTTAAAATCGACAAACCGGTCATTAAACGGTAAAAACCCCCCTTTATAATAATAATATTATTTATATATATATATTTGTACTTTTATAAAAGTAAACCAATATAGCGTTAAGCTTTGTTTAAAAAAGATTCCCTGTGGAACGAACCGGACTTACTAAAAACTACACTACTGTACGATTAGGTACACTGCCTATAAGTGTTGTAGCAAGGTTTAAGTATATCCGTTCTCTAAATAAATAAATATCTTGTGTAAAAATGTATCGTATTTAATAGTATTTCCTGCATAAAATAAGCTATTTTATATACCACTCTGCTAAAACATCAAGTATTTTTGGCGCCGCTGCCGGGAAACTTCTTAAACGCCGGAAGCGCAACGCTAATATATAATAAAAAAAAGATTTTTAGTTTACTTCTATTAAAAGTCGCTTTTGTAAAAATACGTTTTAAATATTCGAAAATATAAAAAGAAAAACAAAAATATAAATACTTTTAGGAGTTTGATAAATATTTAAGTTTTATAAAGTTTCTTTATTTTTATATAAGTTTTATTTATTTTGTTTTTATTTAAAAACATAAAAAAAAATATATATATATATAATTCTAGTTTTAAGATTTTTATTTATAAAATTATAAAATATTTCTATTTTAGTTTTTAGATATAAGTTTTTATTATATAAATACTTTTATTAAAACAGAAAATTAAAAACATAAATTAAAAAAAAAACGCGTAAAATTTCAAACTGATCCAGAGTTGAAAACTGGAACCCCGCGACTCGCGGGGTTTGGTGTTTTAAATACCGCGACTCGCGGAGATTTTCTGACAGGCGACAAAACCCTAAATTAGCATTAATTACGGGTGATTATTAATTATTATTATTATTAACCCTAGTTTTTATTATTATTATAATTACTTTTACTTTTTATTTAATTTATATATTTTAGTTAAATTAGTTTAATTAAATTATAAAATTAATAGTTTTAATAAATAAATAATATAAAAATAATATTTTTATAAAAATTGTACTTTTTACAACTTTTTATATATTTTTATATTTTGTCCCTTTTTAATCGTTTTAACGTAATATTTGTATTTTTAGCTCATATTTAGTTTTAAACTTAGTTTTTGCCATAGTTATTTTTACTTCTAGATTTTTAGGCTTTGCCGTAAAATCCCTTAAGTGCTTTTTATTTAGACTAAGATTTAGGTGCTTTAGAATTTTGCGACGCCTTTTTAAGTTTTAGTTCTTTTTAAGTTATTTCCATTCGGGATATAGTTTTTCCTGTAAGCTTTAATATTTTTAGACACCTTTTACCTATGTATCAATTATCATTCGAATTAGTAATCTCAATTTGCGATTATAATTTTAAGTTAGTTGTAGTAATAAGGTTAGGTTAGTCAAGTACTTTTAAGTTTTATAAGTTTCTTTAATTTTTCCGTCACCTTTTATTTTTCAACCATTTTTCTTTTTCAACCTTTTTCCGACGAACTCTTTTTCTTTCTTATTTCTCGCTATTCTAGTTTTAGGACATAGATTTTTATTCTACTTCTTATCTAAATTTCTTAAAATTACGAAAATTTATTTTAAGTGGTTAAATTGATAGACATCAAAATTTTCTGGTTCGTAGTAATAGTTGAATTTGTACGTGGACCGGGTTATTGGAGCCAAACAGTCCTCAATTATATTGAGACCAAACGAATCCTGCCCCTCTGCTGCATCTTTTGGCTATTCGAAACGTGGGCAAAATCAGAAAAGTCTATTAATTGGATAACTTATTATAATTTTTCTTTCCTTTTAAAAACTAATAGGATATTCAGTGAATGCACCGAGCAAGACGTTCACCACCTTTTGTACGTTCACCACCTGTAACTAGATCAAGACATTTAGCAAATATAACCGCCGTTGATTTTTCTTTAGAATCGTCATCCAGTCGACCAAGTACTTCAGTTCAAATTTCCGATAATCCATTTTTTGAATCCGACCTCACAATTGAGAATCCGGAGAATATTCAGGAACGGTTCGTAGATCCTGAACCACTAAACTTTCCTCCGGAACCACCAATCATTCAAACAGAGATTGTTGAGGAACTAACCATTAAATCAGAATCTGTAATGACCCGCACTTTTTCGATCGTTCTATACTTATAAGATTAATATTTATATAAATTAAACCTTACCAACATGATAAGCAATCCAAATTGTTGAGATTTATGTTTTTGAAAAGAGTTTTACACAACGTTTGACCGTCTAGTTTGACCGATGATATCACGAACTATATAACATATGATAATTATACGTTTGTGTATATATATGTATATATACATATTTAACATGATCTAAGAATGTTTTAATATCTCATTTTGTATTAATAACAATAAGTTATATGTATATTTTGAAACTACTAACTTAAGTTTTCAAAACGATAACCATACGCAACGTTATTTGACTTAAATACTTATGATCTATAATGTTTATACATATATCGTATAAGTAATGAATTTAATCACTTTTAAGAACTTAAATACATAAAACCATATAAGTGTATTCACAAAAGATAGCTATATTTGAATCCTCATTCCATTTTTCACAAAATTTCTATACGTATATCTAGAGTATATGTACTCGTATCATACGCAGCTTCTAGATGTATTTACTATTGGTATATACCAATAAAAATCTGCTCCTTAGCAGCCTTAAATGATTAAGAAACATGTGGAACCAACCATTTGTCAAGTAGCATGAATTATTTAGCAAGAAAACAAAGTTAGTTATCTTTTTTTTCCTTTATAACCTAAAAACATTTTTATGCATGCACACCATTTCTTCACCCCATTTTCTCATACTTACACTTCCATTTCTCTCTCAAAATACTCTTAACTTCATACTTGATCATCTCCAAGCATTTTCTCCATCATTTAGCTTCAAAAACAACACTTAAATCTCATAAGAAAACCTTACAAAAACACTTCAAGAAATCCTTCCAAGAACACAAACTTACTTCCAATCTTTCATCCAATTCCATCACCCTTTTGGTTCTAGGTTCTTACTCCTCTTTTACAGAAACCTTGTCCAAGGAACTTGAGGTAGTATCTATGTTCATAACCTTATTCGATTCATATATATATAGCTATCATATTTTGTGGTATACAATTTTAACAACAAGAACATAGTTTGAATGTTTTCAAACTTGTTTGCAAACTAAATAGATCCTTCTAAATTAATTTTTAAAATACTTTAAGACCTGTAATATAACTTAAATATATGCTAATTTAACAAGGTATAACTTGGTTTTTCAAAGAACACCTTAAAAACTGTTTTTACGACGTCGGAGTGTAACCGGGGGCTGTTTTGGGTTGGATAATTAAAAACTATTTTAAACTTTGAATTGAAGGTTTATGTTCTGGAAAAATGATTTTTACTATGAATATGGTAACACATAAAAATTTCATGATTTAATTCAAAGTATAAGTATTTTTAGAAAAATAATCATTTAAGGTTGCCTACATAAAGGAAAAGGTTTAACTTCATAAGTTTCACTAAAGTTTCACCTATGCCGTGTAATTTTGAATACAAACTAAGATATTTACAGTTCATAGTCTTAAAGAGGAACTCGATCCAAGGAGATGGCAAGTTGAATCAACGAAAACGGAGTTGTAACGAAGAAACTATGACCGAAACAAAATTGGCTATCCAAGACTAGTTTAACTTCGGGATTAATTGGAGAAAATTAAAATAAATCACATCTTTTTAAGATAACATGATATTTTATATATATGTACTCATAATTCAATTTTATATGGTTCAGGATCACCCGTAAACAACACGAGAAGATTAATCATAAGATCCCATGTTTGTACGCAACACGTCATTTGACAACACCGGTACCGTGGGTCAAGATTAATCTCGACCAATACATATACGTTGGGGGTTTTATTTATTTCGTTGGGGGTTTATTAAACATCTAAATATGAACCATTAAAATTGAATTACTAACAACGAACTGCTAACTACGGACTAAGGAATTATAAAAAGTATTAAAAGTATAACAAGAATATATATGTGACGTTGTTTAAAAAGAAAAGGTATTGATATATTATATATGGATAGGTTCGTGATATCAATCGGAGACCAAGTCGAAATTACATATCTTCAAGACAAAAGTGAGTATATAGTCCCACTTTTAAACTCTAAGTATTTTGGGATGAGAATACATGTATTTTATGTTTTACGTTATGGACACAAGTAACTGGAAAATATATTCTACGTTGAGTTGTACCACTGGCATACTTCCATGTAGCTTGGTAACTATTATTTACAGCGGTATTGTAAACGCGAATCCTGTTGATAGATCTATCGGGCCTGACAACCCCAACCGGACTGGACGACCAGTATTCAACGGTTGCACAGTACTTCGTTTTATGACTACACTTGGTACGGTGTAGTAAGATTTCATAATAAAGGGAATATGCGACGTGATTAAATGTTAAGTATGGTTACCAAGTGCTCAACCACTTAGAATATTTTTATTAAAATGTTTATATATGAAATCTTGTGGTCTATATATATATTGCTGCCGGCATTAAACCTATATCTCACCAACTTTATGTTGACGTTTTAAGCATGTCTATTCTCAGGTGATAATTAGAAGCTTCCGCTGCAACATGTTAAATTTAAACAAGATCTTGAGTATGCATATTTGTGTCAAAAATAAAACTGCATATCGGAGGATTTGTAATGTAAAATATGCTAGAAATCGTATTGTTATCATCACATGTAAAGTTTGTAAGTCTAAGATTATCACTAAACGATAATCATCTTTATATTGTCTAAAGCTTGTATTATCATAAGAGTTATGGTTTGTAATGTAAAATAAATGCAGTTGTTCTTTTAAAAATGTCGCATATAGAGGTCAATACCTCGCAATGAAATCATACGTTATCTAATACGTTCTTATGGTTAAGGACGGGTTATGACATGTGGTATCAGAGCGGTGGTCTTAGCGAACCAGGTTTGCATTAGTGTGTCTAACTGATAAGTCGTTAGGATACATTAGTAAGTCTGGACTTTGACCGGGTCTGATTTAAAAACCATTGCTTATCATTGTTGGTTAAAATTTATATGTAAATATTATGTAGTACTAATGGGTTAGTTGTTATGTGATAGATGTCGGGCTCGAAACTTATTATCACGTTCAGCGACTCCGAACCAGAATCTTCAGATGGTGTTCCAGTCATTAACCTATCCGATGACGAAAATAATATCTTTGGGGAAGACTCACAAATTCCGGATGAACCGACTATAGAGAACCCGGAAAGTGAACCCGAGGAGGGAAGTGAACCCGAGGAGAAAAGTGAACCCGAGGAGGAAAGTGAACCCGAGGAAGAAATACAGGAAATTACAAAAGACGAGTTCGAACTAGGAAAGAAACGAAAGGCTAATGAATTAGAAAATTCAAATCCCGAGTTTAGTAAGGATGATGTGGCACCAACTCCACTAGACACTACCACCCCTATTCCCGCTATTCCTATTCGTTCTATCCCGGCATCCAGTTCTTCAGTCCCACAGCCAAAATATAGGCAGACAGCCAGGATAAGCGTTAAGCGATTCTTTGAACCTAAACGTCCTAGAAAATAGACCAAACGATGCGCTGCCGTATTAAACCATGGGATCATATAATGTTTTGTATAATATTATTAGTGTGGTTTGCTTAATGTTCGATGTAAGATAAGCATATGTAAAATAGTGAAGTGTGAAATGCAATAATTTTCCATGGTTAAGTATTATTTAGATGGTAGTAATTGATTCTGTACTAAGCTATTAAGTATGGACATTAACGGGTAGGTACTACCCTAGATATAATTATAAAACGCTAATAAGAAGAAAAGGCTTTTATAATAATACCTGGTTCATATTATTAATATGCTATAATGTACTGTAAATATACACTACATCTATAATATTCCATGTGAATAATTATTTTCTTTTCATTCTTATAGAAGAATATGGCACGATTGAACCGAATGACGGAACAAGAAATCCAGGAACTCATCAATCAGCGAGTGAATGACAGAATGTTATGGGTCGAGGCTGCAAGAGGTGCTGCAGTTAACCCAAATCCTCGTGTGGGGTGCACTTACAAAACTTTTCAAGCTTGCAAGCCCTCATCATTCAGTGGAACAGAAGGACCGATCGGTTTAACCCGATGGATAGAAAAGATGGAGACTGTGTTTAAAATCAGTGGTTGTGTTGAAAAGGACATGACCAAGTATGCATCATGCACTTTACAAGATAGTGCACTCACGTGGTGGAAAAATTATGTGAAGGCTGTAGGAGGAGATGTAGCTTATGATACTCCGTGGGAAGAATTCAAAACAATGTTAATCAATGAATATTGTCCAAGGAACGAGGTTAGGAAGTTGGAAGATGAGTTACGAAGTCTGAAGGTTATTGGTACTGAAATCACCAACTACAATCAGCGATTCATGGAATTAGTTTTGCTATGTCCTGAATTGGTTCCAACTGAAGAACGGAAGATTGAAATGTACAAAGATGGTTTGCCCAAAAAGGTCAAATCAAATGTTACAGCATCGAAACCTAAGACAATTCATGAAGCTATAACCATGGCAAACGAGCTAATGGATCAGGTCATCATGGATAAGAAAGTATCCAATACTGATGTGAAGGTATCAGGTAACAAAAGAAAGTGGAATGGAAATTATGATCGAGGTAACCAACAACAATCTTTTAAGAAACAAGAAAACACGCAAGGTACGGGTAGTGGTTTAAGCTTTGGTTACAAAGGACAAAATCCTTTATGCAACCGATGCCACAAACATCACTCTGGTTACTGTAATGTGGTATGCAACAAATGTAATCGAAAGGGTCATCTTGCTGAAGATTGTAGGGCTCTCGTTACAAATACAAATGGTACCAAGACTCCTGCCACCAATGCAAATAGAACTGCTTTGGCTACCATTACTTGTTTTGGGTGTGGAAAACAAGGTCACTATAAGAGCCAGTGCCCGAATCCAGAGAAGAATATCGGACCTGCACGTGGAAGAGCATTTGTTATTAATGCTAAAGAGGCATGTGAAGACCCGGAGCTTGTTACGGGTACGTTTACCATTAATAACTTAACCGCATCTATTATATTTGATACTGGTGCTGATAGAAGTTACGTGTGTAGAGACTTTCACGCTAAATTGAATTGTTCATCATTACCTCTCGATGCTAAGTACATGATTGAGTTAGCTAATGGTAAACTAATTAAAGCCGATAAAATTTGCCGTGATTGTAAAATAAATTTAGCCGGAGAAACGTTTAAAATTGACTTGATACCCGTAGAATTAGGAAGTTTTGATGTAATAGTCGGCATGGACTGGATGTCCAAAATAGGAGCTGAAGTTGTGTGCGCCAAGAAGGCAATTCGCATTCCTCGTAAGAATAAAACGCCAGTAATGATTTATGGAGAGAAGGGTAACTCAAAGCTAAAACTCATTAGTTATTTGAAAGCTCAAAAGTGCTTGAAGAAAGGGTGCTATGCTATCTTAGCACATGTTAATAAAGTCGAAAAGAAAGAAAAAGAGAAGTGCATCAATGACGTGCCTGTGGCAAGAGATTTTCCTGAAGTATTTCCGGAAGAGTTGCCGGGATTACCTCCATTTAGATCTGTAGAATTTCAAATAGATTTAGTACCAGGAGCTGCACCAGTGGCTCGTGCTCCATATAGACTTGCACCGTCCGAGTTAAAAGAACTTCAGAGTCAGTTAAAAGAATTACTGGATCGTGGATTCATACGACCAAGTACTTCACCGTGGGGAGCTCCGATTTTATTTGTTAAAAAGAAAGATGGATCTTTTAGGATGTGTATAGATTATCGTGAATTAAATAAGTTAACTATCAAAAATCGGTATCCACTACCGAGAATTGACGACTTATTTGATCAACTCCAAGGATCATGTGTGTACTCAAAAATTGACTTAAGGTCGGGCTATCATCAATTACGTGTCAAAGAAGAGGACATTCCGAAAACTGCTTTTCGGACACGTTATGGTCATTACGAATTTTTGGTCATGCCGTTTGGGTTGACAAATGCGCCAGCTGTATTCATGGACCTCATGAATCGAGTTTGTAGTCCATATTTAGATAAGTTTGTTATTGTTTTCATTGATGATATTCTTATCTATTCTAAGAGTGAGCAAGAGCATGAGTAGCATTTAAGGTTGATATTAGAGTTGTTGAGAAAAGAACAGCTATATGCTAAATTTTCTAAATGTGCTTTCTGGTTGAAAGAAGTGCAATTTCTTGGCCACGTTGTTAGTAGCAAAGGAATTCAGGTTGATCCAGCTAAAATTGAGGCCATTGAAAAATGGGAGACTCCTAAAATACCAACGCAGATACGCCAAATTTTGGGTTTAGCCGGTTATTATAGAAGGTTTATTCAAGATTTTTCTCGAATAGCTAAGCCGTTGACAGCATTAACGCAAAAAGAGAAGAAATACGAATGGACCTCGGAGCAGGAGAACGCATTTCAATTACTAAAGAAGAAGTTAACTACGGCGCCTATTTTATCGTTACCAGAAGGGAACGATGATTTTGAAATATATTGTGACGCTTCGCGACAAGGTTTTGGTTGCGTTCTTATGCAACGGAAGAAAGTTATTGCATACGCATCCCGACAATTGAAGATTCACGAGCGGAATTATACGACGCATGATCTAGAAATGGGAGCAGTCGTGTTTGCATTAAAGATATGGAGACACTACTTGTATGGGGTTAAATGCACTGTGTTTACTGATCATAAAAGCCTTCAACATATTTTTGATCAGAAACAGCTGAACATGAGACAACGTAGGTGGGTCGAGTTAATAAACGACTATGATTGTGAAATTCGTTATCATCCCGGGAAGGCGAACGTGGTGGCCGATGCTTTAAGCAGAAAGGAACGAGAACCAATTCGAGTACGAGCGATGAACATAAAAATTCGCATGAATCTCAACTCACAAATCAAAGAAGTTCAACGAGAAGCACTTACTAAAGAAAATATAGGAAATGAAATAATGAAGAAGTATGAGAAGCAACTCGTTATGCGGGAAGATGGAATTCGATATTTTGCAAATCGTATTTGGGTACCGAAGTTGGGTGGATTAAGGAAGTTGATATTAAATGAGGCACATAAGACAAGATACTCGATACATCCTGGAGTTGGAAAGATGTACCAAGATCTTAAGACACATTATTGGTGGCCTAATTTAAAGACAGACGTTGCAACATATGTTGGGGAGTGTTTAAGTTGTTCCAAAGTCAAAGCAGAACACCAGAAGCCGTCAGGGTTACTTCAACAACCAGAAATCCCAGAATGGAAATGGGATGGTATTACCATGGATTTCATCACGAAGTTACCAAAGACTGCCTGGGGATACGACACCATTTGGGTAATTGTTGATCGTCTCACCAAGTCTGCACATTTCTTGCCTATAAAGGAAACGGATAGAATGGAGAAACTATTACGATTGTATATAAAGGAAATTGTTTCAAGGCATGGAATACCTATTTCCATTATATCTGATCGTGATAGTAGATTTACCTCAAAGTTCTGGCAATCACTACAGGAGGCACTAGGAACTCGTTTGGATATGAGCACCGCATATCATCCGCAAACCGACGGGCAGAGTGAAAGAACAATTCAGACTCTTGAAGACATGCTCAGGGCATGTGTGATCGATTTTGGAAACGGATGGGATAAATATCTACCATTAGCAGAATTCTCGTATAATAATAGTTATCATGCGAGCATTAAAGCTGCGCCATTCGAAGCATTGTACGGAAGGAAGTGTAGATCTCCTATTTGTTGGAATGAAGTAGGAGATCGACAATTAACTGGTCCCGAGATCATACACGAAACGACTGAGAAGATAGTACAAATCAAGGAGAGATTGAAAACAGCCCGTAGTCGCCAAAAGAGCTACGCCGATGTTCGAAGGAAACCATTAGAGTTTCAGATCGGTGACATGGTTATGTTAAAGGTGTCACCTTGGAAAGGTGTAATACGTTTTGGAAAAAGGGGTAAACTAAACCCAAGGTATGTAGGCCCGTTCAAGATCATCGAACGCATTGGACCGGTAGCTTATCGACTCGAGTTACCGCAACAACTCGCCAGAGTACATAATACCTTTCACGTCTCAAACCTTAAGAAGTGTCTTGCAAAGGAAGACCTCACCATTCCTCTTGAAGAAATCCATGTCGACGAGAAACTACAATTCATCGAAGAACCAATCGAAATCATGGATCGTGAAGTTAAACGGCTCAAGCAGAGCAACATACCGATCATTAAGGTTCGTTGGAATGCTCGAAGGGGTCCCGAGTTTACTTGGGAACGAGATGATCAAATGAAACAAAAGTATCCACACTTGTTTCCCGATGACGCAAAATAGGTACAATTTTAAAATTTCGGGACGAAATTTATTTAACGGGTAGGTACTGTAATGACCCGCACTTTTTCGATCGTTCTATACTTATAAGATTAATATTTATATAAATTAAACCTTACCAACATGATAAGCAATCCAAATTGTTGAGATTTATGTTTTTGAAAAGAGTTTTACACAACGTTTGACCGTCTAGTTTGACCGATGATATCACGAACTATATAACATATGATAATTATACGTTTGTGTATATATATGTATATATACATATTTAACATGATCTAAGAATGTTTTAATATCTCATTTTGTATTAATAACAATAAGTTATATGTATATTTTGAAACTACTAACTTAAGTTTTCAAAACGATAACCATACGCAACGTTATTTGACTTAAATACTTATGACCTATAATGTTTATACATATATCGTATAAGTAATGAATTTAATCACTTTTAAGAACTTAAATACATAAAACCATATAAGTGTATTCACAAAAGATAGCTATATTTGAATCCTCATTCCATTTTTCACAAAATTTCTATACGTATATCTAGAGTATATGTACTCGTATCATACGCAGCTTCTAGATGTATTTACTATTGGTATATACCAATAAAAATCTGCTCCTTAGCAGCCTTAAATGATTAAGAAACATGTGGAACCAACCATTTGTCAAGTAGCATGAATTATTTAGCAAGAAAACAAAGTTAGGTATCTTTTTTTTCCTTTATAACCTAAAAACGTTTTTATGCATGCACACCATTTCTTCACCCCATTTTCTCATACTTACACTTCCATTTCTCTCTCAAAATACTCTTAACTTCATACTTGATCATCTCCAAGCATTTTCTCCATCATTTAGCTTCAAAAACAACACTTAAATCTCATAAGAAAACCTTACAAAAACACTTCAAGAAATCCTTCCAAGAACACAAACTTACTTCCAATCTTTCATCCAATTCCATCACCCTTTTGGTTCTAGGTTCTTACTCCTCTTTTACAGAAACCTTGTCCAAGGAACTTGAGGTAGTATCTATGTTCATAACCTTATTCGATTCATATATATATAGCTATCATATTTTGTGGTATACAATTTTAACAACAAGAACATAGTTTGAATGTTTTCAAACTTGTTTGCAAACTAAATAGATCCTTCTAACTTAATTTTTAAAATACTTTAAGACCTATAATATAACTTAAATATATGCTAATTTAACAAGGTATAACTTGGTTTTTCAAAGAACACCTTAAAAACTGTTTTTACGACGTCGGAGTGTAACCGGGGGCTGTTTTGGGTTGGATAATTAAAAACCATCTTAAACTTTGAATTGAAGGTTTATGTTCTGGAAAAATGATTTTTACTATGAATATGGTAACACATAAAAATTTCATGATTTAATTCAAAGTATAAGTATTTTTAGAAAAATAATCATTTAAGGTTGCCTACATAAAGGAAAAGGTTTAACTTCATAAGTTTCACTAAAGTTTCACCTATGCCGTGTGATTTTGAATACAAACTAAGATATTTAAAGTTCATAGTCTTAAAGAGGAACTCGATCCAAGGAGATGGCAAGTTGAATCAACGAAAACGGAGTTGTAACGAAGAAACTATGACCGAAACAAAATTGGCTATCCAAGACTAGTTTAACTTCGGGATTAATTGGAGAAAATTAAAATAAATCACATCTTTTTAAGATAACATGATATTTTATATATATGTACTCATAATTCAATTTTATATGGTTCAGGATCACCCGTAAACAACACGAGAAGATTAATCATAAGATCCCATGTTTGTACGCAACACGTCATTTGACAACACCGGTACTTTATGTACGCAACACGTCATTTGACAACACCGGTACCGTGGGTCAAGATTAATCTCGACCAATACATATACGTTGGGGGTTTTATTTATTTCGTTGGGGGTTTATTAAACATCTAAATATGAACCATTAAAATTGAATTACTAACAACGAACTGCTAACTACGGACTAAGGAATTATAAAAAGTATTAAAAGTATAACAAGAATATATATGTGACGTTGTTTAAAAAGAAAAGGTATTGATATATTATATATGGATAGGTTCGTGATATCAATCGGAGACCAAGTCGAAATTACATATCTTCAAGACAAAAGTGAGTATATAGTCCCACTTTTAAACTCTAAGTATTTCGGGATGAGAATACATGTATTTTATGTTTTACGTTATGGACACAAGTAACTGGAAAATATATTCTACGTTGAGTTGTACCACTGGCATACTTCCCTGTAGCTTGGTAACTATTATTTACAGCGGTATTGTAAACGCGAATCCTGTTGATAGATCTATCGGGCCTGACAACCCCAACCGGACTGGACGACCAGTATTCAACGGTTGCACAGTACTTCGTTTTATGACTACACTTGGTACGGTGTAGTAAGATTTCATAATAAAGGGAATATGCGACGTGATTAAATGTTAAGTATGGTTACCAAGTGCTCAACCACTTAGAATATTTTTATTAAAATGTTTATATATGAAATCTTGTGGTCTATATATATATTGCTGCCGGCATTAAACCTATATCTCACCAACTTTATGTTGACGTTTTAAGCATGTCTATTCTCAGGTGATAATTAGAAGCTTCCGCTGCAACATGTTGAATTTAAACAAGATCTTGAGTATGCATATTTGTGTCAAAAATAAAACTGCATATCGGAGGATTTGTAATGTAAAATATGCTAGAAATCGTATTGTTATCATCACATGTAAAGTTTGTAAGTCTAAGATTATCACTAAACGATAATCATCTTTATATTGTCTAAAGCTTGTATTATCATAAGAGTTATGGTTTGTAATGTAAAATAAATGCAGTTGTTCTTTTAAAAATGTCGCATATAGAGGTCAATACCTCGCAATGAAATCATACGTTATCTAATACGTTCTTATGGTTAAGGACGGGTTATGACAGAATCATCTAGTGATACCGATTCAACAAATTCAATTATGAAGAATCTGGAACCTTTAAGTATGGAAGACCGAATGAGAGCTAAACGCACTGGCCAAGGACACGCAATTACTCATCCAGACATTAATGCGCCAGATTATGAAATCAAAGGACAAATTCTACACATGGTGACTAATCAATGCCAATTTAGTGGTGCGCCGAAGGAAGATCCAAATGAACATTTACGTACCTTTAATAGGATCTGCACACTATTTAAAATCCGAGAAGTGGAGGATGAACAGATATATCTCATGTTATTTCCCTGGACTTTAAAGGGAGAAGCCAAAGATTGGTTGGAATCGTTACCTGAAGGGGCGATCGATACATGGGATGTTTTAGTTGACAAATTTCTTAAACAATTCTTTCCTGCATCTAAAGCCGTAAGACTTCAAGCAGAAATTGTTACGTTCACACAGAAACCGAATGAAACTCTATATGAGGCGTGGACAAGATATGGAAAGTTGTTAAGAGGATGTCCGCAACATGGTTTAGACACCTGTCAAATAGTACAAATATTCTACCAAGGATGCGACATCACTACAAGGAAAGACATAGATATAGCAGCTGGTGGTTCTATTATGAAGAAAACCGAAACTGATGCTTACAAAATTATTGATAACACTGCTTCCCACTCACATGAGTGGCACCAAGAAAAAGACATCGTTAGATCATCTAAAGCAGCTAGAGCCGATTCTAGCCATGACTTAGATTCCATTTCCGCAAAGATAGATGCTGTGGAGAGACGAATGGAAAAGATGACTAAAGATATTCACTCAATACGAATTAGTTGTGAGCAGTGTGGAGGACCACATTTGACAAAAGATTGTCTCAGTATTGAATTAACAATGAAACAAAGAGAGAATATTTCATACATAAACCAAAGGCCTGGAAATAATTATCAGAATAGTTATCAACCGCCAAGACCGATTTACAATCAAAACCAGAATTATAACCGAAATATTCCATACAACAACCAACAAGGTCCTAGCAATCAACAAGTATCCAATAATACCTACAATCAGCAAAGACCTAATTTTCAAAACAAACCACCACAACAAACAGATGATAAAAAGCCGAATTTAGAAGATATGATGACGAAGCTAGTTGAAACTCAAACGCAGTTTTTCACATCTCAAAAACAAACCAATGAACAAAATGCTCAAGCATTTAGAAATCAACAAGCTTCTATTCAAAATCTAGAACAAGAAGTAAGTAACCTAGCAAGGTTAATAGGTGAAAGAAAACCGGGAAGTCTACCTAGTGATACAAATGCTAACCCCCGGAATGAAACAGCTAAAGCTATTACCACAAGAAGTGGTACAACACTTAAACCACCTGAAATACCGGTAACTTCTGATGAAGCTATTCCTACTCCACAAGAACCACAACCTGATCAAGATAAGGAAAAAGAACCGGTAGTTGAAAAAGTTAATGAAGATAACACAGTTAAGGCTAAACCTTATGTTAAACCATAACAACCACCACTTCCTTACCCGAGTAAAATGAAGAAAGAGAAACTTGAAGCCGAGCAATCCAAATTCTTGGATATGTTTAAACAGATAAATGTAAATCTTCCTTTCATTGATGTGATTTTAGGAATGCCTAGGTATGCTAAATTCTTGAAAGATCTAATCTCAAATAAAAATAAAATGGAAGAACTCTCGGCTGTTACTATGAATGCTAATTGTTCAGCAGTGCTGTTGAATAAGATACCAGAAAAACTATCTGATCCAGGAAGTTTCATAATTCCATGTTTTCTGGGTAGTCTTAGTTCAATAGAAGCATTGGCAGACTTAGGTGCTAGTATAAATCTAATGCCGTATTCACTATACGCTAAACTAGACCTTGGAGAATTAAAACCAACCAGAATAAGCATACAACTAGCCGATAGATCAATAAAATATCCTAGAGGGATAATGGAGAACATGCTAGTTAAAGTTGGTACTTTAGTATTTCCAGTAGATTTTGTTGTTCTGGACATGGAAGAAGATTCTCAAGTTCCTCTCATATTAGGAAGACCATTCTTAAACACGGCTAAAGCAATGATAGACGTGTTCGGTAAGAAATTGACCCTAAGTATAGAGGATGAGAGTGTTACCTTTTCAGTTGATAGAGCAATGCAACAACCACAATCTGCAGATGATACATGTTATTATATTCAAACTATAGATGCACATGCAGAATTATTAGAAGAATTTCCAGAATTACAAGGAACAGGAGAATGTTCTTTAGGAGAAGGTAATGAACCAATTGATGAAGCTGAAATGTTAGCTACACTTATAGCTAATGGATATGAACCAACAACAGAAGAAATTCAAATGTTAAAAGAAGAAGACAGATATCGATACAAATCATCGATAGAAGAACCTCCGAAATTAGAGTTAAAGCCACTTCCAAACCATTTGGAATACGCTTATTTACATGGTGAATCTGAATTACCTGTAATAATATCGTCTTCTCTTACTGAAAATGAGAAATCACAACTCATTTCTGTGTTGAAAGCTCATAAACCAGCCATTGCATGGAAGATTCATGATATTAAAGGAATAAGTCCTTCGTATTGCACACATAAAATCCTTATGGAAGAAGGTCATAAAACGTATGTGCAACGCCAACGAAGACTAAATCCTAATATGCAAGATGTAGTTAAGAAAGAGATTATTAAACTACTAGATGCAGGTTTAATTTATCCAATCTCTGATAGTCCATGGGTAAGCCCAGTTCAATGCGTACCTAAGAAGGGTGGCATGACTGTCATTACAAATGAGAAAAATGAGCTTATTCCTACTAGGACTGTAACAGGATGGCGTGTATGTATTGATTATAGAAAATTAAATGACGCCACCAGAAAAGATCACTTTCCCTTACCTTTCATTGATCAAATGTTGGAAAGATTAGCCGGAAATAGTTACTATTGTTTTCTAGATGGATTTTCCGGATATTTTCAAATTCCAATAGCACCCGAAGATCAAGAGAAAACCACATTCACTTGCCCTTATGGTACTTTTGCTTACAAACGCATGCCATTTGGACTTTGTAACGCCCCTGCAACCTTTCAAAGGTGTATGATGGCGATTTTTCATGACATGATAGAAGAATGCATGGAAGTATTCATGGATGACTTTTCAGTCTTCGGTGATACATTTGAATCATGTCTAGTTAATCTTGAACGAATGCTAATTAGATGCGAAAAATCAAATCTAGTACTTAATTGGGAGAAATGCCATTTCATGGTTAAAGAAGGCATCGTTCTTGGACATAAAATTTCAAAAGAAGGAATTGAAGTGGATACAGCTAAAGTAGATGTAATTGCTAAACTTCCACATCCCACCAATGTTAGAGGAGTTAGGAGTTTTCTAGGGCATGCCGGTTTTTACCGACGTTTCATAAAAGATTTTTCTAAAATTGCCACTCCTATGAATAAACTCCTAGAAAAGGATGCTCCATTCATCTTTTCAGATGAGTGTATCAAATCTTTTAATATTCTTAAAGAAAAACTCACTAATGCGCCGATCATGATAACGCCAAATTGGAATCTACCATTTGAACTAATGTGCGATGCAAGTGATTTTGCAATGGGAGCCGTTTTAGGACAAAGGATTGAAAAACGATTTCAACCTATATATTATGCTAGTAAGACGTTACAAGGAGCACAAACGAACTATACAACTACTGAAAAAGAACTCCTTGCTATTGTCTTTGCTTTTGACAAATTTCGATCATATCTCGTTCTAGCAAAAACGGTGGTCTATACCGACCATTCTGCTCTTAGATACCTATTTTCAAAACAAGATGCTAAACCAAGATTAATCCGTTAGATCTTACTCTTACAAGAGTTTGATATTGAAATTCGAGATAAAAGAGGAGCAGAAAATCTCGCCGCTGATCATCTTTCTCGTCTTGAAAATCCCGAATTAGAAGTTCTAAATGAATCGGCCATACAAGACAACTTTCCTGATGAATATTTATTGAAGATAGATTATAAAGAAATCCCATGGTTTGCAGACTATGCAGACTATGCAAACTACTTAGTTTGTGGATTCCTTGAAAAAGGATTATCGTACCAAAAACGAAAGAAATTCTTCAGTGATATAAAACACTATTTCTGGGAAGATCCACATTTGTTTAAAAGTTGTCCCGATGGAATAATACGCCGATGTGTATTTGGAGATGAAGCTAGTAAAATATTAAACCATTGTCACACAGGACCAACAGGAGGGAATTATGGGCCTCAACTAACAGCAAGAAAAGTTTATGAAGCTGGATTCTATTGGCCTACAATTTACAAAGACGCACACCTTCTTTGCAAATCCTGTGATGCATGTCAAAGGGCCAGAAAAATAAGTAAACGTGATGAAATGCCACAAAATGTCATCCAAGTATGTGAAGTATTTGACATTTGGGGTATTGACTTTATGGGTCCATTTCCAAAATCTCATAATAATCTATATATACTCGTAGCCATTGATTATGTATCTAAATGGGCGGAAGCACAAGCTCTCCCAACTAACGATGCACGAGTTGTAGTCAACTTTTTAAAACGTCTTTTTGCATGGTTTGGAACACCGAAAGCTTTAATAAGTGATCGGGGTACTCATTTCTGTAATAATCAACTTGAGAAAGTTCTTAAAAGATATGGAGTAACTCATAAAATCTCCACCGCATATCATCCACAAACAAGTGGACAAGTTGAAAATACAAACCGAGCTTTAAAACGTATTCTAGAGAAAACCGTAGGATCAAATCCGAAGGAATGGTCCATTAAATTGGAGGATGCACTCTGGGCTTTTAGAACAGCCTACAAAACTCCAATTGGAACCACACCTTTTAGACTTGTTTATGGAAAAGCATGTCATCTTCCAGTAGAAATTGAACACAAAGCATTTTGGGCTTTGAAAACATGTAATCTTGATTTACATGAAGCCGGACGTCTACGATTAAGTCAACTAAACGAATTAGAAGAATTAAGACATGAAGCATACGAAAATTCATTAATCTATAAGGAAAGAACGAAGAAATGGCATGATAAAAGAATCAGAAGTTCAAAAGAATTTAAAGAAGGAGACAGAGTTCTTCTTTTCAATTCACGATTCAAGCTATTTCCTGGAAAATTGAAATCAAGATGGTCTGGACCATTCATAGTCAAAAGAGTTTTCCCATACGGAACGATAGAATTAATAAATTCAAATGGGATTGAATTTAAAGTTAATGGTCACAGAGTTAAACATTACATACATGGTCCGATGGAAGTCGACAACGAAGTTAATCACAATTTCGACACCACAGATAACTAAGTGTGGGGAGAATCAAGTCTTTAAAGGATAATATGTATTTCTGTTAGAGTTAGATTGTCTGTTTTCGTGTAGTTCTCGAAAATGGAATCCGAATGGTCTTTCCCTAGCAGACCCTAAAGAACTAGTCTTCTCCCCCCATTCTGAATTTTTATTTTTTTTAGGTTTTTACGAAATGAAGACTGCCTGTGAACTAAACCATGGTCTAATGCTACACGCTTTGATCACTAAACGTAATAATGACATACTACCGAGTGAAATAGTATCAGTAATCAGAGAAAGAATTGACGGAGTTAGAAAAGAATCCAGATGCGAAGATAATAAGTTACAATTTGGTAAAGGAAAATCAAACTCCGCAGCGAAAAGAAGAGCACGACACCTAGAAAGATGTCACAAATGCGGAAAATGGTCACATGGAGGTAAATGTTCAAATAATCAAACCTATTCAAACACCGAATTTGTTACTTTATGCAGAGACGGACCGTTCATATGTTTAGAAGAAAAGACACTGAATGCTCGAGGTTACGCCCATGTAGCTATGGAAAACCAATTAAACCGACTATCTTATGAATGGGATAGATCATATAACTAAGAAATCTATTTCACAGGTATGTTTGTACAGTTTTTATTTTATTTTTTTTTTATTTTTAACCTTTTGATAATAAACGCTAATTTGTTTGCTAAAAAGTATTAAATTGGTATTAAATAAAATTAGGTTTGGCGACCGAAATTATTGATATCATTCAAAAATTTATTACATCACTACGAAATTTAACGTTTATTCTTAAGGTATAAATATCTTTAATCAATCAACCCAAAATATTTCAAAAATTCGTCATGAGTTAAATTAGGTTTTGGAACCGAAATTACTTTACCGAAAAGAGGGGCGCATATTTTTGATAATATTTGATTGATTAAAGTGGGATAAAAAGCCAAAAAGATTTTTAATTTTATTTTTACCATGTTTTTAAAATTAATATATAAATCTTAAATTAATATTGTAAACTTTGTAAAAATAATATTTTTAAAATTGTAAATATTTGAAAAATTAATATAAGTTTGGTATGAATTTATGAATTTTTAAAATTAAGTTTGGTGTGAATTTTTAATTTTTAAAATATGAATTTTTAATTTTATGCATTTCAAATTTTAAGTTTAGTGTGAATTTTTAATATTAATTTTGAATTTTATATTTAAATTGTGTGAATTTAAAAACAAAAATTTACTTAATCTCATTAAGTTAAAAATATGATTTTTAAAATTCATCGTAAGTTGAAGACTAGGTCTTTGAACCGAAATTGCTTTACCCGAGGGAGGGACGAGAACTTTTATTATCATTATTTTTAATCTTATTGATTTAAAGTATGCCAAAAACATTAAAAAAACCAAAAATCTTAGCTTTTAAAACAATCGCTACAAAAAGACAAATTTTAAAATTTTGTCGAGGGACGGACTAGGACATCGATCCGAAATGACCTCGTCCTAAATAACAAGGGAAACAAAATTTTAAAATTAATTACTTAATTGTTTTAATAAGTTAAAGATTATAAAAAAAAAAATTTACCAAACTCCGCGACTCGCGGAGTTTGGAGGTTTAATCCCCGCAAGTCGCGGGAGGACCGGATTACAGAAAAAAATAAAGAGCTGCAACAGCTCAGTTTCACTCCCCACAACAGAAAAAAACTGCGAATATCCATCGAAAAAACCCGAAAAATACACCCCAAAATCACAATTTTTAACCGTTAATCACCAAATTTTTTACTAAAATCATGTTGAGAAGGATGTTATCTAGGAATTACTCAAGAAAAACGGTAAATTTCTACACCTAAACACCATTTAATCCGAAATTTGGTGTTCTTGAACAATTTTTTCTCCAATTTGATTTTGATGCTTTTTAGTGTAATTAGGCTTAAATTGTTTATGTATTATGCTTGTATAACCTAGATTGATGCTGTTTAACATGATTAGAAGCCTTAAACTTCAAATTTTGAGTAATCTAGGGTTTGTGTTCTTGAGCAAATTTGGGGCTTTTTGATATAAACAGGTTATGGCCGATTTTTGTCATGAATTCTTGCTAAATTAAGTAGTGTAACATGTTTAGGTAGTTAAATGATCCAAACTTTGAGCCTAAACATGATTTTGAGAATTAAAGTGGACTTTTTCAAAGTCTAAAATTCATGAACTTGATTTTTGAGAGATAATACCATTTGAAACTTGTTTAATTGCTAGTAATGATTATTTTGACATGTTATTTGAGTTGAATGCTTATGAACTTGGCGAACATTTTCGTATATGCTTATTTGAAAAAGTGTAGATTTGATGAAAATATGAAAATAAGCTTAAGTTTGATATAAATTGATCATGTCATTGTAATTATTTTGATTGATGATTTTGCTGACACTAATGCATATTTGGATGCACAAAAATTGTGTTTGAGGTGTTTTGCAGACTGAAAGGGGTGAATCTTCATCCCAAGCCCGCAATGCTCCTGCTGAGAACGCGGAACAACAGGAGGTGGATAACTACTACAAGCAGGATATACCTCATCTAGTCATGACCTTTTCTGATATGCACTTGGAAGAGTTGCACCCGAACCTGAGATTTGACAGACTTTGGATAGATTATCCAAAATATCAAAGGGGTTTGCATACTCTTCATTCTAAGGTTGTTGAGGTACCGAGGGTCATAGAATGGGGACCCTTAGAAGCTGTAGAATTGGCCGGGCCAATTAGAGAATTACTTGTACAGAGGTATGGTAATTCTACTTTTAATGACTGGGTACATTTATTCACCATGCGTAGACCTGTATATAAAGTATGGTGTGAAGAATTGTTGTGTAGTATAGAGTTGAATGATCGGGTAGCTAGTTTAACCGATCGTTCTTTTATTAGATTTTTGTTAGGCGGTTCGATGCGCCACATGTCTTTACTAGACATGGCTCAGGCTTTACGTATATATACGCCTGAGGAGTTAGCATCTGCTGATTGTAGAGGGTTGATACTAAACGGTAGAAAGATAGATGAAAATTTTGGTACACACGGTGTGTGGAGTCAAATGACAAGCCATCACCATTTCAAAGGGGGAAATTACTCTTATTTTGTAATGACCCGGAAATTTCCGACCAAATTTAAACCTTAACCTTTATATGTTTTCGACCCTTTGACCAAGCCTGACGATTCACGAACATTGTGTGTATATAGATAAGTATACTATATATATAGTTATATTATTAATATTACTACTAGAGTTATTATCATTAATAATACTAATAATGGTGTTACTTAAAATTATTATATTTCTTTATTATTATTAAAGATCATATTTATAAATATCATAATTATAAACAATATAATTTATTATTGTTATCATTTTATTGCTATTAAAAAAAAATTAATTATTAAAATATTCAAATTTATGATTTTTAGTATCACTACTATTTATTATTATTATTATTAACACAATTATTAATATTATTACCAGTATTGTTATTTCATTTTTTTATTTATATTAAATATTAAGGTTGTATAATTGGTATTATTATAGTAATTAATATTAGAAATTTTTACAATCTATTATCATGATTAATATAATTATAATAATTATTTGTATCATTATAAATAAATATCACTACTATAATTATTATATTTATTAATAGATTTATAAAAGTATTATTATTTATTATATAAAACTAAAAATATATATATATATATATATATCAAACAAATTGTACGAATTAGTTTAGGGTAGTTATCACACTATATTAAATTTAAATCCTTGTCTCTTAATTGAATTACAAATCGAATATAAATCTTAGCAACCCAACAAAATCAGTTTGATGTCTATCCCATTTTACTTTATTTTTCTGTCTTTTTCTTTTTGAAAAGAATAAACTGGTAGATCCATCAAATATATATGATCATCGATTAATTCATGTAGGAGCAGTCATCCAAGTTTCCTTTATCACCAATATCAATTAACAACTCCAACTTAAAATTCTATGTGTTCCCTTAATGCTATCTTTTATCCGATCAAGATCAGAACACCAAAACTCTCCTAATCTTAATTTCCTTCTTTCTCTTGTTCCTAACTTCAAACACCATGGAAACTCAACACATCCCATATAAACCGAACACCATCAAAGTTACTTGTTCTCTCCTGTTTTTGTTCACCTCTTTCATATATATATTCTGAACCAAAGCCATCACCACCTACAGTGCATCACCAAGCCAACTCTATTTTAAGTGATACAATTATTATTCTAATTCTATTCTTCTTCTTCGATAAACAACACCATGTACAACCACTCTGCTACAATGTTTTCGTTTTACTTCGGCCTTGAACAAGTTTGTGCAGGCTGCTGCAGTTTTAGTCGTTAATCATCTGTTTAATTCACCATCAAACCACCGGCTACCATCTCCTACAAACACCATAAACCACCACACCTTTCTATTCAATTCCCTCTCTCTTAAATTGATCAGAAATCATCACCTGCCTCCTTCTTTTGTTCGAGACCTACTGCTACCACTTCATGATCTTTATTGTTAAATTGTTGCTGCTTAACTTATTCTGATTTCTTTTCGCTACAGGCCATCCAAAAGCGACCCTTATCACAACTGTTACTCCTATTAAATTAAACAAATAATGTTGATATAAAAGGGATGATGGGGACGGATATAATTAAGATAATGACAACTTATATAGAATCCTAAGTTTAAAGAAAGGTGTACCTAATTATGCTATAAACCGTTTCTGCTGTTGGGCTTCGGTTTCATGTTTGGGCCGTTACATTTTTTGGGCCGTATAACTGATTTGATAAGAAACAGAAAATGATAGTTGATGCATGTTTTGTTAGTGATTACGCTAATAATTGACATGATAACCACCGAGATATATATGTTATATATTTGGGTTTCGGTTTAAACATCTTGGTTTGACTAGTTGAGCCATGAACTAAATAAAGTTGGGCCTGTGGTAATATTTAATTGGCCATGATTCGGTTCACATATTGGTGTTGATGGAGAAGATAAAAGGGAATTTAAAAACGGGTTATAAAAACAAAAAGGTAGACAAAATCAGAAAAACAGAAGTCAGATAGATGGTTTGAGGAGTGTTTATGTTAACTCATGGTCGTGGGTTTGAGCCTACACCTAGGCTGTGATTTTTTTTACTCAATAAGGTAGTTTACTTACTTGCTTATTTATTTAAAAATGTTATTATTATTATCATAATAAAAATTACGATTAGAATTATTATTATTATGGCTATTACTAATATCAAAGATATGATCAAATTTATTATTATTAATATTATTATTATTATTATTATTATTATTAACATTTCATAATTAAAACGAAGTATCAATACAATTGGAAATTTGTAAAGTTATTATTATTTTTATTAAAATTTAACACTATTATTATTATTACTATCATTATTATTATTATTCTTAATATGGTATGTTTACAACTATTAATAAATGATCTTTACATAAAAATATATTTAATAAACATAACTTAATTATATTAACCTTCATATATATAAAATGAAAATATAAATAAATAAGGAAACTTATAAATTATTATATATATATATATATATATATATATATATATATATATATATAAATAACATCACTAATAATAATATATATTTATCCGTATACAAGAATAAGTTTTAATATATATATATATGAATGATATAGGTTCGTGAATCCGAGGCCAACCTTACACTTGTTCAATGATGTTATATGTATTTTTACTACAAAATACTGTATGGTGAGTATATAGTCCCTTTTAAACTCTAAATATTTTTGGGCTGAAAATACATGCACTGTTTTTATAAATGATTTACGTTATGGACACAAGTGATCAAAAATAAAATCTACGTTGAGTTGTACCATGGCATATTTCTTTATACTTGGTAGCTAATATTTACGTGAGGAGCATAAACGCGAATTCTGTTGATAGATCTATCGGGCCTGACAACCCCAACCGGGCTGGACGACCAGTTTTAAACGGTTGCACAGTACTTCGTTTCGTTACTACACTTGGTACGGTGTAGGGTTTATTTAAGAATATGCTGCTGTGATTTAAATGTTAAGTATGGTGACCAAGTGCTCAACGACTTTTTCATACACGAGGAGTGTATTATGTATGTATATGAAATCTTGTGGTCCATAGTTATAACGCTGCTAGCATCAAACCTATATCTCACCAACTTTATGTTGACGTTTTAAAGCATGTTATTTTCAGGTACGAATTAAGTCTTCCGCTGTGCATTAGCTCATATCAAGGACATTACTTGGAGTCGATCATCGCAATGGAACCAAATGTTGATGACTTTGTCCAGGTGGATAAGGACGGGTTGTTACAGGTGGTATCAGAGCGGTGGTCTTAGCGAACCAGGCCTTGCATTAGTGTGTCTGACTAGTAGTTGTTAGGATACATTAGTGAGTCTGGACTTTGACCGTGTCTACATGTCAAAAAGTTTTGCTTATCATTTCTAGTCAGAAACCATCTGCTTATCATCCTTAGGAAATTGCCTGCTTATCATTTTAAGTCTAAACACGTCTTACTGAATTTATTGCATCGATAGTGCATGGACAAAATTCATATCTTAGCGCATCTGTAGAATTTCCTGACACATGTCGTAAATTCCTCCGTAGTCTACGGAATCTTTAGTACTATATATATATATATATATATATATATATATATATATATATATATATATATATATATATATATATATATATATATATATAGGTATTCCATGAAATTAGAATATCATCCTATATTCGAAAATCGTATCATCTCAAAGATCCTTTTCATCCACCAAATTGCCCTCTTGGCGATGAACCTGAAGCACTTACCGGCGAACCTGTTCGAGAAACCATTTTCTCTCTCATTTCTAGAGTATCTCGTCACGATTATATACTATCCCATATTTCAGATCTTGTTCATTCGCTCACTCCAACCATCAATCATCCCGGCATAAGAAGTTAACGAACTACGCGCTCGTGTGACGGCTTTGGAGAACATGGTGCGAAGGTTGCAAACACCAGCAGCAGCACCAGCAGCAAAATCCGTACCACCATCACCAACGCCGACAGTACCCTTGTCACCCCCAACCCATAACCGCGCCGTAACTCTCAACATCACAAACTGTATCTTGGATATCAATATCACACGTCTCAATAACCCCATCTGTACTTCGAGTATGATCTTTGTTTTACGTATCGTTCTACCTCATTTATCTTCGTTCGACATGACGATTATGTAATCTCTAATGTTTTAGAGATCATGTAATCAAGTACTAACGACAAATCAAATGAGTTTAATATCCTATTGACTCATTAAATTCATAATTACATCCGAAGAAAATATATATGCAAGTATATTTTCATAAAGATTGTAATTAGAAACTCTTTCGTACAAACTGTTAATGATGAAAATGTTTTAACGGGTAGGTAGTACCCGAGGAATATTTAGATTTCACATTAATGAGTTACACTGTACATTCTTCGAATCCGATTCAACGGTCATTTACTATCCTACTTACAACCACCGATATACGAGTCCGTTCACCGAAAAATAACCATTTTCATTCAATTTCATATTTGGATTTTGACCTATCAGAATCCCACAAGTGGCATAATGAAGAAAACATTGGACAAATAAAATTTGTTAGAAACAAACGAATTAATTAATTGAAATATTGTTAAGATTCCACGCTAACTGTTCCTAGCTAACTGTTCCCAGCTAACTGATTAACATTTAATTTATCGCAATTTACATTCTCGCAATTTTATTTATTGTTATTTAAATTCTGCACTTTACATACCGTCAGGACACATGTACAACAATACGTCGGATTAATTCTGAGACAACACGTTGTATAATGGGTCATGATATATATTTATTTATTTTACGCACTCTAAATAACGGGACACGTATGCAAGGTTTCGACTTATCATATCGACCCATCTATATATATATTTCGGAACAACCATGGACACTCTATATGTGAAGGTGGGAGTTGGCTATACAGGGTTGGAGTTGATTCCAAAATATATATATGGTTTGAGTTGTGATCGACACTGAGACCGATACACGGGTCACGATACGTATTAATTAATTCGAATATTATATATTAATTTATATATAAATATATTGGACGATTGGACAATTGGACTATTGGACTGCTAACTTTGGACAATTAAAACGAATTAAAATATTGATTATAACATATGAAACTAAACAATTCTTCAAGTTTGCCACTTGAATTCGTCTTAAACCTCATTTGTACCTCGACAATTACAATTCCTATTCAAACCAATTATGATTCTTGAAAACACCTCGATCGAAAAGTTGAACCCGCCGCATCTCGTCTACGGAAGAAAGATTTATGCATACAGTTATGCACCTGAAAAACTTTCGAAACCGAAGTTATAGTTAAATCGTATCCGCGTCGAATTCCTTATCATTCATTAGCAAAAACAACCTTACGATTCCTTTTCAAAGTAGCCAATTTTGTCACAACTCCACTTCGGCTTCTCAGTAAGACTACTCTTATTATAACCTCGATATATACACGTTGTTCGTTCGCCGTCGTTACCGAAGAACCTTTTATATTCCACCATACTACCATCAGCGTTTAATCATCTAAAAACACAATTCTCTTGAAACCACCTCGGTTTGATAACCGATGACCCAGATCCGTTAACTTTGAGAATGTTGACGAAGCAGCATGTTGTAAATGGTCTTAAGGGCCAAAAGTTGATGATAAAGAAAGGAGGGTTAGGAACGCTCGACAGAAAATTTAGTACCGAAAAGCGGATTATGCGAAACCATGAAGAAAACCGGGGACAAATCATAAAGAATAAGTTTAACTTCAAAGAATCCAAATAATTCCGTGTCTGCTGAAATCATTAGCAAATACCTTACTTCTCATTCTAAACTTTCACAAACAAATCCTCCTCGTCATCCATCGATGATAGAAAATATAAGATATCATCGTGCCTATCATTATAAATATCCTCAATATTTTTGGAGATATTTTCACAACTAGTCTTGTCTAATATCACCTATCTCTCCGAATTATTTGCGATACAACATAAAAGAAATTGTGTTAGTTTCTAAATTTTGAAGCCTTCGAGTTTGAAATAGGAATGTTTTGAAGTAGTGTTGGGAACTGATGCATGAATTAGTATAATATAATGAAACTTGATCAACTTCATTATATTACAGTAAGTCATGCTGAGTTTCTAATGGGATGTGATGATTAACAGTACCATCATCATATGCCATGTTACACGGCTCTTACATTCTATCCAATCTCCAAACATATCAAGAATATATCATCTTGAGAGTTCTATCTTTCTGGATATTCTGGTAATTTGACAAATCAAAATCATGCCATTACCAATTCCTTCTTAGAACATCAACTATATTCATTCTGAATTTCATACCTACGAATTCTGGACCATTACAAGAGATGCTTAGATGGAAAGGAGGAAAAGAAAAAGAATGAAGCTCCGAAATAAAAATTGTAGTAAAAATCGCAGCAAATAGGAAAGAGCATTAACTGTGGATGACAATGATTGGAGAAAACAGAAGCAGGGACATCGAAATATAAGGGAGGATATAAAATCCAACAACCACCCAGAAATTACAAACCGTGTATATCAGTGCAGATAGCAATATAGAGACACGGGAAAACTAAAAACATTATAAACACAAGAGTATAGTAGAAGTAAATAGATTCTTCTAGTGGTAGATGAAAAAGAAGAATTTTAGATACGAAAGTTAAGAATATATCAAGAATTAGGACTGGATGGAGCATATTGATGAATACTTTAAAGTATGAATCAGGGAAGAAAGAATAGAAGGTGTGAGTTGTGAAAAATAAGGAAATGAAGGGGGTGAATTTATAGTGAAATATCCGACAGAGAAATCAAAACAGATTGCCGCATCAAATCAAAGAAGATCCTGATCGTCGAAGAACCAAATCTTATTACGTAAGATTTTCTTTAAATCCCTTAAAAACCGGAATTCAATTATGACCACGTCATTAAATAAAATGATTTCATATTTACTCATTTCACTCTTTTGTGTTAGCTTCATTCGTGCGCTTCATATGATCGAATCATTTTATCTATATCTCTCAATAATGATAAAACTCCGTTATTACCTCATAATTCGTCATGAAAACATTCATATTGTTATCCATGACGACCTCTATCAAATTTCGGGGATGAAATTTCTTTAACGGGTAGGTACTGTAATGACCCGGAAATTTCCGACCAAATTTAAACCTTAACCTTTATATGTTTCCGACCCTTTGACCAAGCCTGACGATTCACGAACATTGTGTGTATATAGATAAGTATACTATATATATAGTTATATTTTTAATATTACTACTAGAGTTATTATCATTAATAATACTAATAATGGTGTTACTTAAAATTATTATATTTCTTTATTATTATTAAAGATTATATTTATAAATATCATAATTATAAACAATATAATTTATTATTGTTATCATTTTATTGCTATTAAAAAAAATTAATTATTAAAATATTCAAATTTATGATTTTTAGTATCACTACTATTTATTATTATTATTATTAACACAATTATTAATATTATTACCAGTATTGTTATTTCATTTTTTTATTTATATTAAATATTAAGGTTGTATAATTGGTATTATTATAGTAATTAATATTAGAAATTTTTACAATCTATTATCATCATTAATATAATTATAATAATTATTTGTATCATTATAAATAAATATCACTAATATAATTATTATATTTATTAATAGATTTATAAAAGTATTATTATTTATTATATAAAACTAAAAAAAATATATATATATATATATATCAAACAAATTGTACGAATTAGTTTAGGGTAGTTATCACACTATATTAAATTTAAATCCTTGTCTCTTAATTGAATTACAAATCGAATATAAATCTTAGCAACCCAACAAAATCAGTTTGATGTCTATCCCATTTTACTTTATTTTTCTGTCTTTTTCTTTTTGAAAAGAATAAACTGGTAGATCCATCAAATATATATGATCATCGATTAATTCATGTAGGAGCAGTCATCCAAGTTTCCTTTATCACCAATATCAATTAACAACTCCAACTTAAAATTCTATGTGTTCCCTTAATGCTATCTTTTATCCGATCAAGATCAGAACACCAAAACTCTCCTAATCTTAATTTCCTTCTTTCTCTTGTTCCTAACTTCAAACACCATGGAAACTCAACACATCCCATATAAACCGAACACCATCAAAGTTACTTGTTCTCTCCTGTTTTTGTTCACCTCTTTCATATATATATTCTGAACCAAAGCCATCACCACCTACAGTGCATCACCAAGCCAACTCTATTTTAAGTGATACAATTATTATTCTAATTCTATTCTTCTTCTTCGATAAACAACACCATGTACAACCACTCTGCTACAATGTTTTCGTTTTACTTCGGCCTTGAACAAGTTTGTGCAGGCTGCTGCAGTTTTAGTCGTTAATCATCTGTTTAATTCACCATCAAACCACCGGCTACCATCTCCTACAAACACCATAAACCACCACACCTTTCTATTCAATTCCCTCTCTCTTAAATTGATCAGAAATCATCACCTGCCTCCTTCTTTTGTTCGAGACCTACTGCTACCACTTCATGATCTTTATTGTTAAATTGTTGCTGCTTAACTTATTCTGATTTCTTTTCGCTACAGGCCATCCAAAAGCGACCCTTATCACAACTGTTACTCCTATTAAATTAAACAAATAATGTTGATATAAAAGGGATGATGGGGACGGATATAATTAAGATAATGACAACTTATATAGAATCCTAAGTTTAAAGAAAGGTGTACCTAATTATGCTATAAACCGTTTCTGCTGTTGGGCTTTGGTTTCATGTTTGGGCCGTTACATTTTTTGGGCCGTATAACTGATTTGATAAGAAACAGAAAATGATAGTTGATGCATGTTTTGTTAGTGATTACGCTAATAATTGACATGATAACCACCGAGATATATATGTTATATATTTGGGTTTCGGTTTAAACATCTTGGTTTGACTAGTTGAGCCATGAACTAAATAAAGTTGGGCCTGTGGTAATATTTAATTGGCCATGATTCGGTTCACATATTGGTGTTGATGGAGAAGATAAAAGGGAATTTAAAAACGGGTTATAAAAACAAAAAGGTAGACAAAATCAGAAAAACAGAAGTCAGATAGATGGTTTGAGGAGTGTTTATGTTAACTCATGGTCGTGGGTTTGAGCCTACACCTAGGCTGTGATTTTTTTTACTCAATAAGGTAGTTTACTTACTTGCTTATTTATTTAAAAATGTTATTAATATTATTATCATAATAAAAATTACGATTAGAATTATTATTATTATGGCTATTACTAATATCAAAGATATGATAAAATTTATTATTATTAATATTATTATTATTATTATTATTATTAACATTTCATAATTAAAACGAAGTATCAATACAATTGGAAATTTGTAAAGTTATTATTATTTTTATTAAAATTTAACACTATTATTATTATTACTATCATTATTATTATTATTCTTAATATGGTATGTTTACAACTATTAATAAATGATCTTTACATAAAAATATATTTAATAAACATAACTTAATTATATTAACCTTCATATATATAAAATGAAAATATAAATAAATAAGGAAACTTATAAATTATTATATATATATATATATATAAATAACATCACTAATAATAATATATATTTATCCGTATACAAGAATAAGTTTTAATATATATATATGAATGATATAGGTTCGTGAATCCGAGGCCAACCTTACACTTGTTCAATGATGTTATATGTATTTTTACTACAAAATACTGTATGGTGAGTATATAGTCCCTTTTAAACTCTAAATATTTTTGGGCTGAAAATACATGCACTGTTTTTATAAATGATTTACGTTATGGACACAAGTGATCAAAAATAAAATCTACGTTGAGTTGTACCATGGCATATTTCTTTATACTTGGTAGCTAATATTTACGTGAGGAGCGTAAACGCGAATCCTGTTGATAGATCTATCAGGCCTGACAACCCCAACCGGGCTGGACGACCAGTTTTAAACGGTTGCACAGTACTTCGTTTCGTTACTACACTTGGTACGGTGTAGGGTTTATTTAAGAATATGCTGCTGTGATTTAAATGTTAAGTATGGTGACCAAGTGCTCAACGACTTTTTCATACACGAGGAGTGTATTATGTATGTATATGAAATCTTGTGGTCCATAGTTATAACGCTGCTAGCATCAAACCTATATCTCACCAACTTTATGTTGACGTTTTAAAGCATGTTATTTTCAGGTACGAATTAAGTCTTCCGCTGTGCATTAGCTCATATCAAGGACATTACTTGGAGTCGATCATCGCAATGGAACCAAATGTTGATGACTTTGTCCAGGTGGATAAGGACGGGTTGTTACATATTTGGATATAGATAGAGCCGAATTAAGAGTAATTCATAGGTTTTTAGCTAATTCGATTACACAAAGGGGTAAGAACAAGGAAAAAGTAAATGAACAGGATTTGTTTTACCATATGTGTAATCGAGACCCACAAAGCACTGTAAGTATACCGTATTATGTGGGTTATTATTTATCAGCTATGGTTCGGGGGATGCGACCGCATAGCATAATAGGAGGTGGTATTTTTATTACTTTGATTGGTGAATATCTCGGTGTGGATATAAGTCGGGGGGGATTATTAGTAGAAGAACCAGAACCCCGCGATACTATAGGTTTAAATGTATACCATGGTGCGAAAGTTTTGAAGAGGCGAAATAACGCCGCAGTACCATACCATGGTAGACATCCACAGGTTGAGAGAAACCAACAGCAAGGTAATGTAGGAGGGGGGAATGAGATGCAAGAAATGCAAAGGTTTATAGCTTCTCAGGAGTACGAAAATGCTAGACAGAGAGCATTTGAAGATTGGCAAGTTCATCAGAACCAAATCATAGCTCATTGCCAACATATAGGTAGAAACTATATTCCTACACCGAAACCCATCTTCCCTCCCTGGTCTATAGAGATGCAGCCACCATATCCTACGTATAACCCTGCCGAAGCATTCTATAGCACCTATGGTTATGCCTGGAACCCCTATTGGTACCAGTATCATCCCTAGTATACTTATTTTTTTTTTTTTGTAATTTGTAATTATTGATACGTTTAATACTTTTGTTAATATTGTAATCATTTCTATAATTATCTAACTTTTATTCTTAGATTTTAATAATTTTTGAATGTGGGGTAATATACCAAACTTCAAAAATATGTATATATATTTGCAGTTTATCTTATGTACACAACAGGGTAAAACAATGCATTTTCAAAGACTGGCATTAAGTTCAGCAAAAGCAACTAATTTTGACGACAAGATGCAAAATATATGTGAAATAACAACAAGACGGAATGAACAAATGATGTGCACCATTTATCATTCAGCAAACAAACGCCAATATATTTGGAAACTTTGGTAAAAATTTAATCATTTTCACACAAATCACCCTCAATAATTTAAATTGTTACTGATTTCTTGCAAATGAGGGCATTGCAAGATCTTAAGTGTGGGAAGGGGTTAAATTCTTTCGGATTTTAAATTTTTTTTTTTTTACTTTATACACTTGGTTACCATTAAAAATACTAGTAAAGCAGTAGTTGTATTAGAATCTAGTACTCTCTGATAATAAAGAACAGCCCTAGTCTTATATACTGACTACCCAATTCTAGTAAAATTTTTCAAAATTTTCAATTAAATGAACTCAAAATCATGTTTATACATATTTATGAACGATAAAACTAGGTTTTAACACCGAAATTATTGTTACCTCGGAAAGGACATAAATTGAGAAACAAACTAAAATGTTAAAATTCATTTAAAATGGAATAGAGGACGATAAAAAGGAAAATAAAAGCCAAGTGTGGGAAAATTTACCAAGTTATCCTAAACATATGTCACATATATCTGTAACAAATAACTGAAAATACTTTTGCTTTGGACTAAACTAAACTGTTTTACCCGATGAAAGAAAAGAAAAGATGGATCAACACGATGAATCAATTCCATCATTAAAAGGAAGTAAAGTCTTCCGAAAAAGACACGCGCTTCTTGATTTAGGTCATGAAGTTGTCGTCCAGACCAGCTGTAGGTTGACGAAAAATCTAGAAAAGTCATCACTAAAATCAGCAGGAAATCCACGGACCTCAGCATTAAACAGGGTCGCCAAGTGGTCAGATTTATCCTAACCATGAGAAGGATTTATCTCGTACAATGGGGGGACACCATGCAAATTAGCTGGACAAGACTAATGAATCAGATCCCCAGAAAGGATAATCTCCTTAAAGATTAAAAATCAGCTTTTAAGACTGATATTACTCAATCCTAGAGATTGACCTTAAAGATTGAGAATTACAAACTCATGGAATTCGATGATATCTAAACTCGAGCTTGAACGAGAAAATATTTTGATCAAATTACAAACCGATTTGTTTTCTGAAAACCCTATTTTCAATGCGTTCATTACCATTGAACGTAAAATCCTAGGAATTCACCTGGAATTCATTAGGTCACCTGAACTAAATCGGGTGTCAACCGTAAGAACGGTGGTTGCATAGCATGATCAAAGACAGGACCTTGTGCCATACCGAAAAATTATAAGGGTGAGCTTTACTATTGCTCCTACCAAGGATAGTAATTGCGTCCGACACGTTATAGACCATAATTAAAAGCATGTCAGGGGACATTACCTTAACAGTTGCTTGTTCAACGCTTTCCTTTACAACCGGACGGTAGTTTACCAAAAGGTAATATACGGGACAAGTGAACTGGACGTGTTGCTTTCCAAATACAAGGTTAGCAAGTGGGTGACACAAAACCATAAATTTTGAGCTAAAATTTTCAAATCTGAAACCCACCAAACCCACAAAAATATTTTGCAAACACCGGTAAAGGGTTATTCCGGAAAACTTATCCAGGGTAAAAACTAGATTTAATTTTCAAAAGATCAAATGTTTTCATAAAGATCCAATTTCCTTAATGGATCTAAATTTTTATAGTCATGTGGGACTGTAAACCATATCGTTACTACCATTGTTTATACCGCCGTATAGAAATCACTGATGTACAAAGTGTGAAGAATAAAGAAGTGATTCTAGTATTTCAAGACAATATTGCTTGAGGACAAGCAACGCTCAAGTGTGGGAATATTTGATAATGCTAAAAACGAACATATATTTCATAGCATTATTCCTCAAGAAAGACAAGCTTTTAGTTGCAATTGTTCTATTTACAAGTGATATTCGTTTAAATATTAAAAGGTGAAGACAAAAGACAGATTCGATGAATTGAAGACGCAAATGACCAAAAAGCTCAAAAGTACAAAAGACAATCAAAGAGGTTCCAATTATTGATAAGAAACGTCTCAAATTACAAGAGTACAAGATTCAAAACGCAAAGTACAAAATATAAAATTGTACGCAAGGACGTTCGAAAATCCGGAACCGGGACCAGAGTCAACTCTCAACGCTCGACGCAACGGACTAAAAATTACAAGTCAACTATGCACATAAATATAATATAATATTTAAATAATTCTTATAATTATTTATATATTATAATAAATAATAAAAACCGTCGGCAAGAAAGACTCCAAACCAGAGTGAGCTGTAATTGCAAACTCCGCGACTCGCGGAGTTTGAAGGCAAAAATACCGCGAGTCGTGGAGCCCCAAAAGTCGAAAATCCCTATAAAGCTCGCGCATTCTGATCGCAAAAATTCACCAAATATATATCTCTCTCTCTCAATATATCGTATATATTTATATTTTAATTTTAATTTTAATTTTAATTATAATTCTAATAATAAGGGTATGTTAGCGAATGTTGTAAGGGTGTAAGTCGAAATTCTGTCCGTGTAACGCTACGCTATTTTTAATCATTGTAAGTTATGTTCAACCTTTTTATATTAATGTCTCGTAGCTAAGTTATTATTATGCTTATTTAAAACGAAGTAATCATGATGTTGGGCTAATTACTAAAATTGGGTAATTGGGCTTTGTACCATAATTGGGGTTTGGACAAAAGAACGACACTTGTGGAAATTAGACTATGGGCTATTAATGGGCTTTATATTTGTTTAACTAAATGATAGTTTGTTAATGTTAATATAAAGATTTACAATTGGACGTCCCTATAAATTACCATATACACTCGATCGGACACGATGGGCGGGGTATTTATATGTACGAATAATCGTTCATTTAACTGGACACGGGAATGGATTAATAGCCACTAGAATAATTAAAACAGGGGTGAAATTATGTACAAGGACACTTGGTATAATTGATAACAAAATATTAAAACCTTGGGTTACACTCAGTCGACATCCTGGTGTAATTATTAAACAAAGTATTAAAATCTTGTTACAGTTTAAATCCCCAATTAGTTGGAATATTTAACTTCGGGTATAAGGATAATTTGACGAGGACACTCGCACTTTATATTTATGACTGATGGACTGTTATGGACAAAAACCAGACGGACATATTAAATAATGCAGGACAAAGGACAATTAACCCATGGGTATAAAACTAAAATTAACACGTCAAACATCATGATTATGGAAGTTTAAATAAGCATAATTCTTTTATTTCATATTTAATTTCCTTTATTTTATATTTAATTGCACTTCTAATTATCGTATTTTTATTGTTATTGTATTTAATTGCACTTTCAATTATCGTACTTTTTAATTATCGCAAGTTTATTTCATCGCACTTTTATTATTCGCAATTTCATTATCGTTATTTAATTTATGCTTTAATTTAAGTCTTGTATTTATTTTTAATATTTTACATTTGGTTTTAACTGCGACTAAAGTTTTAAAATCGACAAACCGGTCATTAAACGGTAAAAACCCCCCTTTATAATAATAATATTATTTATATATATATATTTGTACTTTTATAAAAGTAAACCAATATAGCGTTAAGCTTTGTTTAAAAAAGATTCCCTGTGGAACGAACCGGACTTACTAAAAACTACACTACTGTACGATTAGGTACACTGCCTATAAGTGTTGTAGCAAGGTTTAAGTATATCCGTTCTCTAAATAAATAAATATCTTGTGTAAAAATGTATCGTATTTAATAGTATTTCCTGCATAAAATAAGCTATTTTATATACCACTCTGCTAAAACATCATAGACCTTCAATCCTAAAGTATCATCCTGTTCCCTAGATACCAAAAGTGGACCCCCTTGATCCCTATCTACACCCAAATACTCTCCAATGAGAGTAACAAAAATACCTCCTCCTATTATTCCCCCGTCCTGTATTCCTGCTACCACTTTGGATAGATAAAAACCAACACAGTAGGGGATATTAACAAAGCTTCTAGTGTTTCGAATACACTTAAGGTAAAATAAGTCGTGTAAGGTCATCTTCTCCTTGTTTTTACCTCTTTGTGTAATCGAATTAGCTAAAAATAGATGTATAATACGTAGCTCTGCTTTGTTAATATCTAAATAGGAGTGTCTTCCTCCCAGTGAAAAAACATTGTAATCTGACATACGCCTCCAGACGGCGTTCGCGTCAAAATTCCTATTTACCCGCTCCCCATGATAAATCAAATTTGTACAATCGGGTAGTAGTAATTCACCAGGAGTGTAAATCTGTAAAGCCCTGGCCATGTCCAGCATGGACATCCTGTACATCCTGTACATCCTACGGCCAAGTATAAATCTAAGAAAACTTCTATCATCTAACCTATCTACATCCGCATTAAGTGAAATAGTACTCATAAGCTCAACGCACCACTCTTTATATACAAGCCTACGAATGGTGAATAAACGTTCCCAATCGGGAAAAGAAGAGCTGCCATACCTTTGGATCAGATGCAGTCTAACTGAGTTAACTAGGTGGACCCTTTCCAAAGGCTCCCAATCAATTACCTTGGGCACTTCTACATTTTTCGTTACCAGTTTAAATTTGTTACTTTGGTACGTCGGGTAATCTCTCCAACTTCGATCAAATCTCAAATTGGGATGCAACTGTTCTTCATGAATCGTTGGGTGAGCTATTATCGGATGAATCGAAAATATTACGTAGGCATTAATATATTCTTGTTGCGAATCATAATATGGTACGTGTTGATCAGGTTGTTATTGTTGTTCATGTTGTTGCTCCTGTTCAGGTTCTGGTTCATATTGTGGCTCATATTGCATTTCTGGTTCAGGTTCTGGAGCAGGTTGCCTAGATGATGATGATGATGATGCACCATCAGTATCGGTATTTTTCTGCAAAACACATTAAACACAAAATTTGTGCATCCAAATATGCATTAGTGTTAGCAAAATAACAACTTGAAACAATTACAATAACATGTTCAATCAAAATTAAACTTATACACATTTTCACAATTTTTACAATTCTACACTTTTTCAAATAAGCATATATGAACATGTTTACAAAGTTCATAAGCATTCTACTCAAATAACATGTTAAAATAAACATTACTAGCAATTAAACAAGTTTCAAATGACATTTACATCAATTTAATCAAGTTCATGAATTTTAGACCTAAAAAGTCCACTTTAATTCTCAAAAATCATGTTTAGGATCAAAGTTTGGATCATTTATCTACCTAAACATGTTACACTACTTGATTTAGCAATAATTCATGACAAAAATCGGCCGTAACCTGTTTATATCAAAAAGCCCCAAATTGCTCAAGAACATAAACCCTAGATTCCTAAAATTTTTGAAGTTTTTGGCTTCAAATCATGTTAAATAGCATCAATCTAGGTTATACATGCATAAAATACTAACAATTTAACTCTAATTACACTAAAAATTGACAAAATCAAATTAGGTAAAATATTGGTAATTATCACAAAAATTAAGAAATTTAAGAGTTTAGGGGTGCAATTTTTACCTTCTTGCTAAAAAATCTGAACCTAGGCATGATTAGAGCGGATTGTAGAACGAAATTTGGTTGAATTTGGTGAAAAAATGGCGATTTTAGAGTGATATGTGTGTGTTTGCTCGTGTGTTTGTGTGTGTGGTGGTGTGAGACAGAACAGGTCGACTGAGTGTTTGTTCCTAACCTGAAATTTGCCTCCATGCAATCGCATGGATTTTACAAGGGAACCTCATGCGATCACATGGGGTCTGATATATATATATATATATATATATATATATATATATATATATATATATATATATATATATATATATATATATATATATATATATATAAAACCTTTACTTTATAAAACATAAATTAATAAATTTTTAAAAATTTTTTTCTTTTTAGGATTGAGGGCGTTTCGGATCGTTGTCCTAATCCGTCCCTCGACAAAATTTTAAAATTTGTTATTTTTAAGCGCGGTTTTAAAAGTAAGGATTTTTGGGTTTCTTAATGTTTTTGGCATACTTTAATTCAATAAGATTAAAAATAATGATAATAAAAATTCTCGTCCCTCCCTTGGGTAAAGCAATTTCGGTTCAACGACCTAGTTTTCAACTCACGACGAATTTTTAAAAATCAAATTTTTAACTTAGTGAAATAAAGTAAATTTTTGTTTTTAAATTCACACCAAACTTAAATTTAAAATGCATAAAATTAAAAATTCATATTATTAAAATTAAAAATTCACACCAAATTTATATTATAATTTTGTTTTTATACATACAAACTTATATTAAAAATATTAATTTTTCAAATATTTACAAACTTAAATATATTGATTTTAAAAAGTTTACAATATTAATTTAATATTTATATATTAATTTTAAAAACATGGTAAAAATTAAAATTAAAAATCTTTTTGGTCTTTTATCCCACTTTAATCAATCAAATATTATCAAAAATATACGCCCCTCTTTTCGGTAAAGTAATTTCGGCTCCATAACCTAGTTTTACTCCTGACGAATTTTTGAAATATTTTGGGTTGATTGATTAAAGATATTTATACCTTAAGAATAAACGGTAAATTTCGTAGTGATGTAATAAATTTTTGTATGATATCAATAATTTCGGTTACGCATACCTAATTTTATTGAATACCAATTTAATACTTTATAGCGAACGATTTAGCATTTATTATCAAACGGTTAAAAGCAATAAAAATAAAAATAAAAACTGTACATACTTACCAATGAGAAAGAATTCTCAGAGACCTGCTTTAGCCGACTCATAGGAGAGTCGTGTGATTTGGTTCTAAACATATGAACGGTCCTTCTCTGCATAGAGTAACAAATTCGGTATTTGAATATGTTTGATTATTTGAACATTTACCTTCGTGTGACCATTTTCCGCATTTATAACATCTTTCAATGTGTCGTGCTCTTCTTTTTGTTGCGGATTTTGATTTTCCTTTACCAAAATGTATCTTATGATGATCTTTTCTGAGTTCTTTCCTTACTTCGTCACATCTGCTTCTTATTACTGACACCAAGTCACTCGGGAGTGTGTCATTATTATGTTTAGTAATCAAAGGATGTAGCATTAGACCATGGTTTAGATCAAAGGAATTCTTCATCTCGTAAAACCTAAAAAAAATAAAAATTCAGAATGGAGGGAGAAGACTAGTTCTTTAGGGTCTGCTAGGGAAAGACCATTCGGATTCCATTCTCGAGAACTTACACGAAAACAGAATATCTAACTCTAACAGAAATATATAATACCCTAAAAAGATTCGAAACTTCCCATACTTTGTTAGCTGTGGTATCGAAATTGTGATTAACTTCATCTTCAACTTCCATTGGATTATCTATGTAATGTTTAACTCTGTGACCATTAACCTTAAATTCAATCCCATTTGAATTTATTAATTCTACTGTTCCGTACGGGAAAACTCTTTTGACTATGAATGGTCCAGACCATCTTGATTTCAATTTTCCAGGAAATAGCTTGAATCGTGAATTGAAAAGAAGAACTCTGTCACCTTCTTTAAATTCTTTTGAACTTCTGATTCTTTTATCATGCCATTTGTTCGTTCTTTCTTTATAGATTAACGAATTTTCATATGCTTCATGTCTTAATTCTTCTAATTCGTTTAGTTGACTTAAACGTAGATGTCCGGCTTCATGTAAATCAAGATTACATGTCTTCAAAGCCCAAAATGCTCTGTGTTCAATTTCTACTGGAAGGTGACATGCTTTTCCGTAAACGAGTCTAAAAGGTGTGGTTCCAATTGGAGTTTTGTAGGCTGTTCTAAAAGCCCAGAGTGCATCTTCCAATTTTATGGATCATTCCTTCGGATTTGATCCTACGATTTTCTCTAGAATACGTTTTAATGCTCGGTTGGTATTTTCAACTTGTCCACTTGTTTGTGGATGATAAGCGGTTGAGATTTTATGAGTTACTCCATATCTTTTGAGAACTTTCTCAAGTTGATTGTTACAAAAATGAGTACCCCGATCACTTATTAAAGCTTTCGGTGTTCCAAACCTAGCAAAAAGACGTTTTAAAACGTTGACTACAACTCGTGCATCGTTAGTTGGGAGAGCTTGTGCTTCCACCTATTTAGATACATAATCAATGGCAACGAGAATGTAGAGATTATTATGAGATTTTGGAAATGGACCCATAAAGTCAATACCCCAAACGTCAAATACTTCACATACTTGAATGACATTTTGTGGCATTTCATCACGTTGACTTATTTTTCCGGCCCTTTGACATGCATCACAGGATTTTCAAAGAAGCTGTGCGTCTTTGAAAATTGTAGTCTAATAGAATCCAGCGTCGTAAACTTTTCTTGCTGTAAGTTGAGGCCCATAATGCCCTCCTGTTGGTCCTGTGTGACAATGGTTTAAGATTTGACTAGCTTCATCTCCGAATACGCATCGGCGTATTATTCCATCGGGACAACTTTTAAACAAATGTGGATCTTCCCAGAAATAGTGTTTTATATCACTAAAGAATTTCTTTCGTTTTTGGTACGATAATCCTTTTTCAAGGAATCCACATACTAAGTAGTTTGCATAGTCTGTAAACCATGGAATTTCACTATAATCTATCTTCAATAGATATTCATCAGGAAAGTTATCTTGTATGTCCGATTCATTTAGAACTTCTAATTCAGGATTTTCAAGACGAGAAAGATGATCAGCTGCGAGATTTTCTGCTCCCTTTTTATCTCGGATTTCAATATCGAACTCTTGTAAGAGTAAGATCCAAGGGATTAATCTTGGTTTGGCATCTTGTTTCGAAAATAGGTATCTTAGAGCAGAATGGTCGGAGAACTTTACAGGAAGGGCTATAATGGCCATCCTCTCCATCCCTCGAGAGGATGTACAACAGGTTCTCGAGGAAGCCCACGCCCCAGGACATATTAGCGGCGTAGACCACCGTTTTAGCTAGAACGAGATATAAACGAAATTTGTCAAAATCAAAGACAATAGCAAGGAGTTCTTTTTCAGTAGTTGTGTAATTCGTTTGTGCTCCTTGTAATGTCTTACTAGCGTAATAAATAGGTTGGAATCGTTTTTCAATCTTTTGTCCTAAAACGGCTCCCATTGCAAAATCACTTGCATCGCACATGAGTTCAAACGGTAGATTCCAATTTGGAGTTATCATGATCGGCGCATTAGTGAGTTTTTCTTTAAGAATATTAAAAGATTTGATGCATTCATCTGAAAAGATGAATGGAGCATCTTTTTCTAGGAGTTTATTCATAGGTGTGGCAATTTTAGAAAAATCTTTTATGAAACGTCGGTAAAAACCGGCATGCCCTAGAAAACTCCTAACTCCTCTAACATTGGTGGGATGTGAAAGTTTAGCAATTACATCTACTTTAGCTCTATCCACTTCAATTCCTTCTTTTGAGATTTTATGACCAAGAACGATGCCTTCTTTAACCTTGAAATGGCATTTCTCCCAATTAAGAACTAGATTCGATTTTTTGCATCTAATAAGCATTCGTTCAAGATTAACTAGACATGATTCAAAAGTATCACCGAAGACTGAAAAGTCATCCATGAAAACTTCCATGCATTCTTCTACCATGTCGTGAAAAATCGCCATCATGCACCTTTGAAAGGTTGCAGGGGCGTTGCAAAGTCTAAATGGCATGCGTTTGTAAGCAAAAGTACCATAAGGGCACGTGAATGTGGTTTTCTCTTGGTCCTCGGGTGCTATTGGAATTTGAAAATATCCGGAAAAACCATCAAGAAAACAATAGTAACTATTTTCGGCTAATCTTTCCAACATTTGATCAATGAAAGGTAAGGGAAAGTGATCTTTTCTGGTGGCGTCATTTAATTTTCTATAATCAATACAAACACGCCATCCTGTTACAGTCCTAGTAGGAATAAGCTCATTTTTCTCATTTGTGATGACAGTCATGCCACCCTTCTTAAGTACGCATTGAACTGGGCTTACCCATGGACTATCAGAGATTGGATAAATTAAACCTGCAGCAAGCAGTTTAATAATTTCTTTCTGTTAGGATCCCGAAGTAGTATAGTGTTAATATGAATTAAGCTTAAATGAAGGTTCCTTAGAAGAGGGCTATATAAGGAACCTATGTAGTCCTAATTAGATAACCATTGTATTGTAACTGAGTTCTAGAAGCTGTGGAATTTAATTTGTACCGATTCTCTCTAGTACCGAGTCTCCTTCTTACATACCGAATCTCATTCTATCTTATCATTTCTCTCAATCTCAACATGATCTGACCTATCATTTGGTATCAGAGCTACCAGGAAGTGATTCTACATCACTATAACGATCCAGAGATTGTAGTTTACAGAATCTGAACACTCTCGGTATATTGAATCAGATTTGGTATTATCGAATTTGATAATCTGACGTTCAGATTCTTGTGATAAGTTCAGCGAAGGTGTATTAGGTCTATTAGAAAGAGTTTCGATCATCATTACAGCTTTTTAACTTCAATTATGGAGAATCAAGTTGATTTTTAGAGTTTGTGGCTAAAACTCTCGGTATTGCTTAATTCAAGCTTGATTCTGGTGTTTTGTGAAGATTTAAAGATTCAGTTGTGTTCGTGAGGTGTTAAATCACATTTTTGTCGGTTCAATTTCTTCAATTCTTCAAGTTTTGAAGATTTGATCAACATTTGGTATCGTAACTGTCATACCGAATCTGCTTCATTACTGGAAATTCATCTTAAGTGTTGCAGATTGTGGTGTGTTTGTGATTCTATCACATTCGGTTTGATCATACGCAGCTAATTGGTGTGGTTTGAGAAAGGATTCTGTTATATTTCTAAGTTTTAGACTTAGACTCGGTATTGTCAACTGCTACAGTTGACATTCGGTATTCTATACATTCGGTATCTTTGATATTTTGTGTGATACTAACTTGTTTCCTTGTGCAGCAAGGTTACAGAATCTAATTCAAAGGGATTGAATTGAGTTTGAACTTCAAATTCATACAAAATCTGACTACCGAGTCAGATACAGAATCTGATTTTCTGTATCACTTAATCCATTGGTTTTAAGTATTCTGAGGCTTCAAGTTGTGTGGTTACCGAATCCATACCGAATTTAGGTGTGTTACTCGTGATTCTTATCAGTTTCTGATACAGAATCTGGTATACTGAATTGTTACCGAATCTGCTACAGTACTGAACCACTTACCGAATCTGCTACTGTACCGAATTTTTACCGAATCTGACATTCTTGTTAGATTTTATACTGAACCCTGATCATAGATTGTGTTTAATACCGAATCTATACCGAATCTACCTCAATTTAAGATGTCTACTCGAGATACTCTTATCATTGGATTTGATTCCCGACCTCCAGTGTTGTTTGATGGCAAGTACACTCAGTGGCTTCATCGTATTACTCAGTACATAGACTATAAGGGTGAGAAAGCTAAACATATTTGGGCTTCTCTGAGAGATGGTCCAGTTGTTGATTTTCATCCGGATACTGGTATGCCAATTCCAGTCTATGAACTTTCTGGTGTTAAATGTGAAAGAGCTCAGGGTGACATAGAGGCTAAGAATATTGTCATGCAAGCTATCCCATATGAGTTATTTGAAAATGTTGATAGCAACACTACTGCAAAAGATATATGGGATGAGATCAAACGACAACAAGAAGGTTATGACATGTCAGACGTTACTAAATTGAATAAGGCTCTGGGATTGTATGAAGATTTCAAGCAGGAACCAGAAGAGGTACTCAAGGATACCTACCGTCGTTTCAATGGTGTTCTCAATGAGTTGAAAAGGTGTAAGATTGTAAAAGTACATGCTGAAGTCAACATGAAATTCCTCAAAAAGCTCAATGCTGATTGGCTTCCTTATGGAACCATTGTTCGATCTACCAAAGAGATTGACAAGTTGACTATTCATGAGCTTGTTGGAGTTCTTATGCATTACCAACCTGAGGTGTCTAAACTTCAAGAAGGAAGGAAAGAGTCATCTCCAAGTGATCCTCTTACTCTAATTGCCAAAAAGAAGAGCAAATCATTTTCCAAAAGCTTGTCCAAGAAAGTGCTTGTTGAAGAATCAACTGATTCTGAAGAGTTGAATCTTTCTGATGTTGATGATTCACACCTTGAATTAGTCAAGATGGCAGCCATGTTCACAAACGCCTTGAACAAACACAAGTTTAAAGGCAAATCAAGCAATCAACGCAAACACTCGTCATCTTCCTCGTACTACAAGAAAGCTGATCAATCCAAACAACAACGTGCTGATGATTTCAAGAAGGAAGATTCAATCTGTTTCAATTGTGGCAAAGCAGGTCATTACTCTTGTGAGTGCAAAATGCCTAAGAAGAAGGACACAGTTTACTACAAGAAGAAAATGTTGATGGCTAAGATTGTGGAAACTGGGGAAGAGCTGAAACCGATTGATGATACTTGGTTTAACTGGACTGATGATTCAGACTCAGAGGTGGAACATGCAAATGTTTGCAAGGTGACCAAGCTCATCAAAGCTAAGGAAGCATTGGAGAATTCTGACTCAACATCTGATGATGATGAGGTACAATCAACTGAAATCTCACCTGATTTTATAAAAATGCAAAATGACTTGATGAAGAATCTGGTCTCAATGTCAAAAGAAGTCAAAGGCTTAAAATCTGAAAACAAGGTTTTAAAAGACAAAATCAAACTTTCTGAGACCAAACCATCTTCATCCAAATTACAATCGGAATTGCAAAAGTTGACCGTCCAACTCAGCTCCTCGGAATCTGAGTTGGAAGATCTTAAAAAGACAATTCATCCGATTAAAGTCGAACGAACTGATTATCGTTTAAAATCTGAACGACTTGCAGAAAAAGTTCAATTCTTAAAAAAAGATCTTTCTGATTTAAAAAACTAACATGAACCCACACTTTCAAAGCTAAACAAGAAAATTATTCATTTGGAAAACGCAATAATTGAAAAAGACACTGAAATCTCTTCATTGTCAAAAGAGTCTGTTCTAATGAAAGCTCAACTTGCTCGATATGAGGAAAAACTCTATCGAACAGAGCAATCCAAAGCTATCATGGATATGGAACTTTCAAAACAAATGATTTTTATGAATAGACCAAAAACGATTCATGGTGAAAAGTGGGGGTTGGGTTTTGAAGATCCTAAGATCTTAGATGGAGCTTCTAAAAAGATTCCAGAATTATATCATTCTGATTACTTTCAAGCTGGTTTACCACCGCATTTTATGCATTCTTCTGATGTTGATTTTGATGATATTATTGTTAATCGCAAATCTAAAAAATACCATCAAATTAGCTTAATGTATGAGAAAATTAATGCAAAAATGGGTAAATCAAATCCTGCTTTCTTGAAGGAACTTGTTGAAAATGAAAAGAATGTGAAATGTGCTAATTATGTGCCGACACGTAGATTGGTTTACATTCCTACACTCATGCTAGAGAAATACATTTTAATGCTTAAGAATGACATGTTTAACAAACCTAGTTCTAGCATTGTTAACATAGATGAGGTGTTTGATGAACCAACTTTTGATGTGAAACCAGTTCTACATGCTTTACCTGCATGTTCTGATAATGTTTTCCGTGAAGACCTAGCACATGAACTAACTGTTTTCTTTGAGACAGAATCTCTAGGTCAAAATTCTTTAGATGAAAAAGTAGAACCTCATACTGAACCGATCATTGAACCTTTGATAGATTTTGAAAGTCAACTTGATCCTTTGCACGATTATTATTTGCATTTACCTGCTGTACAGAATTTGAATCGTATAGTAGCTCAACTAGAAAAAGAGAATATTGACTTGCAACTTAAGTGCCAATCATTAGAATAAATGCTTGCCCTGTGTGATAAATTGCCTTCACTGCCTAAGAAAGAATGTTCCTATGCTTTTAAGGAGGGTGAAGTGATAGTTTCTACTGAAGAATTATGTCTTGAGATTAAAAGCTTAAAACAAAAGATAATTCAACTGAAATAGGCTAACACACTTAAGCAATCGTCTAATGTTGAAACCAATGTGCTTGAATGTATTGGTGGGATTACTAAGAAGGGAAAGGGAATTTAAACATCTAAGGATGTAAAATCCATTACTATTCTTAAAAATCCTCTCCGTTCTTAATTTGGCAACCGTGGTTCAAAAGTTGTTTCTACAACTCAATTTGTTGTCAAAAAGGTTCATTCTCCTGATGGTTCTGTGTCAACTGAAAAGATTCCTATGATTCCAATGACAAAAACTTCAAAAGTGAGTCTTTTAACAACATCAGTTAAGTCCACACAACACACAAGTCCTAAACCTGATTTAAGTGAGTATGATGCAAAAGAACGTAAAATCAAATGAGAAATTTTGCAAAATCAATCATCTCATGTGTCAACTAAAGCGTTTGGATGTCTAACTAACAAAGGTGTTTCTCGTGTCACAGGTCATAATCCAAACTTGAATTACAAATCTGTATGGGTTCCTAAGTCCACGACTAAGAAAGTAGCAACCAAACCAACACAATCTGCTAGTCAGCCTAGGAAATCATCTCATGTTTTTCAATTTTCGTCTGTGAACAAAACATCTACTTGGAATAAGTTGTGTGTTAAGACTTCTGATAACGATGTAAAACTTGATATTGCGTATGATGCTTCATGTAATGTGTTTTTAAATGATGATTTATTGTCTAAACTGCATGATGCTTTACATGATTATCTTGTCGTTGATCCAAAGTTTATTGTTGGTACTAACCGTAGAGGAACCAAGAAACTTTGGGTACCTAAACTCTAGGAAATTCACATTTACAGGGTTTCAACGTCTGTGTTTGGTATATCGATTCCGGTTGTTCTCGACACATGACGGGCGATAAATCCTTGCTTGTCAACTTCGTTGAAAAATTCCTAGGAACGGTTACTTTTGGAAATGATGAAATTGCAGCGATAACGGGTTACAAAGATTTTGTGCAAAATGGCATAACAATCAAACGGGTTTCATATGTTGAAGGTTTGGGTGCAGTTTATTTAGTGTAAGTCAATTCTGCGATGGAGATCTTAAAGTTCTGTCTGAACGTCGACAATGCTCGGTGCAATCCACCGAAGGAAATGATCTTCTTGTTGGTAAACGTTGTGCTTCACTATACACTATTGACCTCAATGATACACCTTCACATACAACCATGTGTTTGGCCACTCGTTCTACCAAAGAAAATTCATGGTTATGGCATCATCGGATGTCACACCTGAATTACAAGGGTATCAATCGACTAGTCTCCAAAGACTTAGTTGATGGTATTCCTACCTTTCACTATGATAAGCATCATGTGTGTTCATCATGTGCGATGGATAAGCTGAAACGGGCTAATCATCCGCTTAAGCAAAACCCCAGTACTTCATCATCTTTGCAACTATTGCATATGGACTTATGTGGACCCATGCGTATTTCAAGCCTCGGTGGCAAGAAATATGTGCTTGTCATTGTCGATGACTTAAATCGTTTTACATGAATTTTTCTTCTGCGAACTAAGTCAGAAACCCCCGCCATTATCATTGAGTTCATTAAAAAGACTCAACGCTCTTTTAACAAACATGTTAAGAGCATTCGAACTGATAACGGGACAGAATTTAATAATGCCCTGCTTGATAGTTATTTGAAAGACCAAGGCATTGAACATCAGTTCTCTACTGCTCGGATACCCCAACAGAATGGAGTAGTCGAACGACGTAATCATACGTTATGCGAAGCAGCTCGAACGATGCTTGCTTACTCCAAACTACCTCCAAAAATGTGGGGGGAGGCCATTTCAACTGCATGCTATACCCAAAATTGTTGTATTGTTAATAAACGTTTTGATAAAACTCCATATGAGTTATTATATGGTAGACGCCCGAATGTCAAATATTTCAGTGTCTTTGGTTGTATATGCTATGTGCTTAACGATTTTGACAGCCTCAGAAAGTTTGATCCAAATGGCGATCAAGCCATATTTCTCGGTTATTCTTCGAATAAAGTTGCTTATCGGGTTTATCACAAACTGACAAAAACGATTAAAGAGAGCATCAATGTCAAGTTCGATGAATTTTCGGGAATGGCTTTTGAACAACTCAGTTCAAAACCCGATTCTAACCTGGCTACTTCTTCTTCCACGTAAAACTCAATTTTCTCGACGAAGGGTGTTCCTACGGTTACATCAGAGGAACTGGATATCTTGTTTGATAGTCTTTATGCTCCTCAACGGATTTCAAATGTTCAAACCGTACCGGTTACACCGTCACAGTCAACTACTGTGGAGACTCAACAAAGTCTTTTTGATGAAGATACAACACCAACTGATTCACCTGTTGCTTCTTCATCCTCCCTACCACCTCCTGTTACTGATAATCTTGAAACAATTCAAGATTCATCAGTTGATACAACTCCAGCTGTTTCTCCAGATACTTAATTGAATCCATTAGATAACGTTACATCAGATCAAATGGATCAAATCTCAACGTCAACAATGGTTGATGTTTCAATGGATACCACTGATGTACAACCTCTTCCACACAACCGATGGACTAAAAGTCATCCAATAGATCTTATTATTGGTGATGCATCTGCTCCAGTCTCAACTCAAAGGGCTACTTGGAATATGTGTCTATACACTGCCTTTCTTAGTAAGATTGAACCAACAACGGTTGCTCAAGCTTTACTAGATCTGAACTGGGTGGTTGCAATGCAAGATGATATCAATCAATTTGAACGGTTGAAAGTATGGCGATTGGTTCCAAGACCAACTGGTCAACGACCAATAGGGGTTAAGTGGATTTTTAAGAACAAGAAGGATTCTGATGGAATTGTGGTTCGGAATAAGGCAAGTCTTATGGCCAAGGGATATCGACAACAAGAGGGTATTGATTATGACGAAACGTTTGCTCCGGTTGCTAGGATTGAGGCTATTCGTCTTTTCCTTGCATTTGCTTCTTATATAAAGTTCACGGTGTTTCAAATGGACGTCAAAACTGCTTTTCTGAACGGTCATCTTCAAGAGGAAGTCTATGTCGATCAACCAGAAGTCTTTGTTGATCCCATTCATCCAAATCACGTCTACTTCTTAAAGAAAGCTTTATACGGTCTGAAGCAAGCACCGCGTGCATGGTAAGAGACCTTAACAAAGTACTTGCTGGACAACGGCTTCTCTCGTGGAACGATTGATACAACGCTATTCATCCGTAAAAACCACGGTCACATTCTCTTGGTTCAAATTTACGTTGATGACATTATTTTTGGTTCCACGTCCCCGGCCTTATGCAAAGAATTTGGTGATCTTATGGCCAACAAATTTGAAATGAGCATGCTTGACCAGTTAAATTTCTTTTTGGGGTTACAAGTAAAACAATTATCAAACGGGATTTTTCTCAGTCAAACAAAGTATATCAATGATATGTTAAAACATTTTAAAATGACTGCTTTAAAACTAATGACAACCCCAATGAGGACTTTACTGGATTCTGATGCTAATGGGGAACCCTTTGATGTTACACTTTATCGAAGCATGGTTGGTTCTTTAATGTATCTGACTGCAAGTCGACCCGACATTACACTTGCTGTAACTGTCTGTGCCTGCTTTCAGTCAAACCCTAAGAAATCTCATTCCAAAGCGGTTGTTAGGATTTTTCAGTACCTTAAAGGTACACCTAACCTTGGGATCTGGTATCCTCATGGATCCGATTTCAATCTCACTGCTTACACTGATGCAGATCATGGCGGTTGCCATGTTGATAGAAAAAGCACATCTGGATCAATTCAGATGTTGGGGAATAGGCTAGTTGGTTGGTCATCCAAAAAGCAGAACTGTGTGTCTTTATCAACAGCTGAGTCTGAGTACATTGCTGCAGCTCATTGTTGTTCACAAGTTTTGTAGATGCAAACTCAACTTTTAGACTATGGCTTTAAGATTTCTAAGACCCCGATTTACTGTGATTCACAAAGTGCTATTGCAATTACAAGCAACCCGGTCCAGCATTCTAAGACTAAACACATAGATATTCGCTATCATTTCATTAAGGACCATGTAGAGAAAGGGGATGTAGAGTTATACTTTGTGCCTACCAAAGTGCAATTAGCTGACATGTTCACTAAGCCTTTAGATGAACTTAGGCTAAAATTCTTGATCAAAGAGATTGGCATGGTATAGTATAGTGCTTGATATTCCTTAGATCTGTTGGGACTTATTCTTGAGATCTTGTGTTAAGGGGGAGTAGATACTTTCTAGGGGGAGCAACTATTTTCATATGCTTTGGATATCATCTTTTAAGGGGGAGCCTTTAGAATTATGATAACTTCCTGGATATAATTGTTCAATGGTTACATGAGGGGGAGGTAACTCATTGATATCATATTTCAAGGGGGAGTTAATTCATTTTCTAGGGTAATTTATCAAAATGCTGATTTACGTTCTTGTATATCACATTTTGAGGGGGAGAAAATGAGAAAATTACTCAAAAATATTGTTTTTCAAAAGTGAATTCATAAATTCTTTGTTTTATATCTGAAATAATTCACTAAGGCTTGTATATTTCTCAGTATGCAACCCGTTTTAACAATTGGTATCACTGAAGATTTGTACTTTGTTCACAAAATTCAAAGTTCTTTTAAGCACAAATCTTATTTTATCTATTCATAAAAATTGGAAAAGATAAAATCCAAAAATATTTGTTTTTTACTGGATAAAATGCTATTTTTAGCATTATACCGAATCTGACATCCAACAGTACAGATTCGGTAAGTTCAAAATTTTCAAAATTGTCTCAGAAATATTTTTCATAAAAAGATTGAAATGAATATTGAGAGAAAAATTCAATTTGTCAAGATTTGAAGTTAAATTGATAAAGTTTTGAAAATTGGACTGAATTCGGTATAATAGGCCCATTCTGTAAAGCCCATTCGGTATTTTACCTTCGGTATCTATAAAAGGAGGGTCAAAGTCAAACTTACTCATTTACTGTTGTTAATTACCTACCGAGTCTGCTTGATTATACCGAATCTGCCTAATCTACCGAGTCCGTCTCTCTGTATCTTCAAATTCTTGGGTAAATGTTCATTTTAATTAACATACTTATAGATCTGATATAATTATGTGTCTATCAACCAGAAAAGATCAAAATAACTGGATTTTAACTCTTAATTTTGAAATTCTGTTGATTTTACCGAGTCTGAGTTGTATTCTATTAATCCTTGATTAAACTCAATTGATTTGGTTAATTAACATGAATTCTTGTCTAATCTAAGTTATATTGATTGATCTATCATTTGACCAAGCTTGATTACATGTTTAATTGATTGTTTGATGGATTCTGTATCTACCGAATATGTTCTATCTACTGTACCGAGTCTGTTCATACAATTAACATGTTGCTATGCTTTAATTGATTGGTTAATTGATTATGGTTGTTATTTTACATGATAGAATACGCATGTTTGAGTGTCTTTATGTTAATTTTGGAGATACCGAATCTGTTCTTCTCTTGATACCGAATCTGACTTTTGGTACCTTGAAAATTTCTGATTTTTATCTTCAAACACTTAACTTGTTTATTCTATATCTTTTTGATCTAAAAACTCAAGCTTATTTGGTTACAGAATCTCAAGTTTTCATGACTACCGAATCTGCTTGAAGTGTGTTTAAAAATTGACTAAGTGTTGTTCTGATTCTTTGTTAGTATAATTGACTTTGCATGATAAATTTGTATTGTGATGAATATCATATGAATGTCATGATTGTCAATTATTTGATCATATTTGAGAATAAAATATTTTTATATTTTTGAAAAACCATAAAAATCTTAAAATAGAAAAGATAAAACATATACAAAGGATTTCAAAGACAAATAAGAATAGAGATATATGCTTTTTGAATATCTTGTGGTCTTCTATTTCTTATTTGTATAGCTAAATGGCGAACAATCACTTCATCAACTCTGAAACCAGTATTCCCTGCAACTACTGGACATCAATTCTAGAGAGGCACACACTGTGGCCTGCTCTCAGTACTACTGCCAGTGTAGCTGTAACAGATCTGGAGTTACTTAACAGAACAATTAGGTTTGTGAAAGCTACACAACCTACTACTGAAAATCCAGAGGGAACACAAGCTCGTTTTGAATTTCAACTGAGAGGAGTTCAAGGGAGGAGGAGTATCACTAAAGCTGATTTCAGGAGGATATTCAGACTTCCTGTTGTGCAGAATGCTCCTGCTTTTCCTGCTACTCAGCAAATGATGACTTCTGTCTTTGATCTTGGTTATGTTGGAGCTACCAATGTTCCACCAACTAAGTTTCAGAAGAAATATCTGCACTCAAGGTGGTATGTGATCTTCTCAATCATCAACAGATGCTTGCTGATGACAAGGAGTGGATCCGATAGCTTGACTGTACCAATGCTGAAAGTATTCTACTCTTTCATAAGAGTAGAGGCTCCTGACTATGCTGAGCTTTTATGGGATCTGGTTCAAGCTCAAGTTGATAAGCCAAGGGGTTCATACATCCCTTACAAAAGGTTTTTCTGTATCTTTATCCATGATGCTATAAATGCTTGCAGAAATGCAAATATATTTGTACCAGGTACACATGGATTACAGATGAAACGATTTGGGGAGCTGAAGATGAATACCCCGATGGTGTCTGATAATCAATTCACTGCGCCAATTCCAAATTGGCTAGTGAGGCTAGCTGAACCCCAAGACGCTCGTATGCGTTCTTATTTTGAGGCTGTAGGAATACCTCTTCCGAACCGGGTACAACAAGAACAAGTTGAACCCGCCGCGGTTCCAGCCCCAGAGGTTGTAGGGGAACCTGTAGTTCAACCACCCGGGCCAGCTAATCCTCCACTTAGGGTGAACCTTAAACGATCTAGGGCAGCACACCAAGCTCAACCCGTGAGGATCAGGGAACCTAGTCCAACTAGGATTGAACCAACCCTTTTCACAACACCCGAAGTGAGCAGTGACACCAACACTTCAGCAACAACATCTGAATCGTCTCCTGAACATTCTCCTAAGAGAACTCGATATATACCTAATGAGATGATTCAGACTCCGCCAACCCAACGAGTAACTAGATCTAGGACTTCGACACCTATCGTCCGCCAAACAGTTACTACTACCATTGGTGATACGGACCAAGACCTGGAACCAATTAGGTCACCCTCACCCATCTCCGTATCACATCCAATAATAACAGTAAGCCATACGCTAAATGAAGCGCAAGTTTCGGTAGGCAAGAGATCTAAACGCACGGATGGTAAAAAGGCCACTAAGCCCATCCAATCTAAACAGGACTTAATAATAAATCCTACAAAGCAAGGTGCTTCGGCATCTAAGGAAGTAAAGTCTTCCTCTGCAGTAAAGTCTGCGTTGACTCAATCGATTGAGGAAACTCAATCATTGAAGTCCAGAACGGCCGAAGGGGAGCCGAAAAGTCTTGAAAAGGCACCCTGAATATCGGCTGGAAATCCTCCTGTGCCTCAACGTACAACAGGGTCTCGAGGTCCGGCTTATCTTGATGAGGAAGATCTGCCGCGTCCCATGGAAACGAGTCAACATGACAATCCTTCGGGATATTTATCAGACTTCCAGCAGACTGATCCCTTGATTCATGAAAGTGATTCATTGGATCAAACCACTTCTCTTCTGGATTTTGAATCTCAGGGTCTGGAGGAAGAGTCTTTAACTAAAAGAGATTTACCACCTTATGGTATATCAATGATTTCAGGAGTCGGAGATAGCAATATCTCTGTGAGAGCTAAACCGACGGGTAGTTCTGCTACTTTGTCAGAGTCCCATGAGACCAAAGTCATGGAGGCGGATGCTTTGAAAGAAACTTCGCCGGTGACAACTCCTGTTGTTACCCAACCTCCATCAGAAGGGGATATCACGAATCTGACTAGTAGTATGTACAGCCCTACATATAAGAATAATACCCCACAATCATCCTTACCTGCCCTCATGGCAACTCATACACTTCCATCGACATCGCCTTCAACAGGTACTGCTGCTGCTGCTGTTCCCATTATTACTTTTCCATCATCACCCTCTCGTTTACCACATTTCTATGATGCTTTGGAGCAAGAATATTTCAGTCGTATGTTTTCTAGAGTCAATCTTGATGTTCTTCAACGTACTTCGCTTCAAGCATTGTTTCGTGCTCTTGTTCGATATCCACTTACTTCCTGCTCTTCTCCTTTAAGTCCTCACCGTGATGATGAACATGACAATTCTGATCCTCAGAATAGCCATGAGGGGGAGATAGGAGTAGATGGAGAATATCTATCAGTGAACATTTCAACCAAGGGTGGTGATGTGAGATCTTCATCAGCTTCACAAGCTCAACGAGTTCAGACGGAATCAGAAATGGTTTCTGTACATGATGAAATTAATGATAAGGAGCCTGAGCAAGTTATAATTCCAATTGTTCATAAAGAGGCTGATAGTGGACCAGTAGATGAGGATTTGAACTTAAGTGATTTTTATCTTGAAGAGATGGATGATGATGGGTTTGTCACCTTAAGCAAGTTATCTTCAGTATCTTCAATTCTGGAAGATGTAGAGATTGTAGATGAAGGAAATCCTGATCCAATAATAGAAAGTGATGATGAAATGGATTCTTCTGATGACGAAGAAGACAACCTTTATGTTAATCCAAACGAAGATGATATCTTTGATCATATTGAAGATGATGATGTTCCAAATGATGATGCAACAAATCCTACTGATCATTCATCGAATTCTACACCTTCATCGAGTTCACATCCAACAAATGCTAATGAAAGCTCAACTTCTAGTACATCTACATCAAGTGAAACAGTAAATTCCAGATTCAAATACAACCATGGAATATTCTTTAAGAATCAGGAACAAAGATTGTTATTGGGAGTTGAACATGATTGTATAACGTTACGAAACACATTCATCGAAGAAAATTCTTACAAGATCTTCCGCATCAAAGATACACCAAGGAGTAAAAGGTTTACTTATATAGGTTCACGATTGCTTCCAGCAAGTGAAAGGAATTGGTATGAGTTTATGTGGAGGAAACATATCAATAAAGATGAAGATGATTTATGGCTTCAAAGAAAATATCGTATTTCAGAAGTGTTGAATATTGCTCGAGTCGGAGTAGAGATAGGTGAAAAGAAAGACGTCATCAGTCAGTTCCATGTTATAAGAGAAGATGAGAAAGAGTACAAGTTCACAGAAGCAGATTTTCATAATCTTGATATGCTTGACATCATTCACATCTACAACTACCTCAGTATCATCACCATTCGACCTTTTGCTAAAGCTCAAGCTTTGGAAGCTGTGAAAAGATACATGATGGAGACAATTGAACTGATGAGACGTGAAGATTTTTAAATAGGTCTCGAAGCAAATAGGAAAAATATTCGAATAACGTGTCCGAATCAATTTATGGAGGGACTGAAGGATATGAGGATGTTTCAAATGCAATTCGAACCCGAAGGGTTTGTATTTGTAAATTCTCAAAAGGAAAAGGTGTTCATTCGTACTGAAGAGCTGAACAAATATTCAGATTGAACACTTAAGGCTGCACTGAAGTATCTTAAAATTCGTCAAAGCAAGGTTGATGACTTTGATACAAAAATGGGTCTTGGAGAGTTTATAAAGCATATCAGAGATCGTTTAAAGCTCCGAATCCGTACAAGACAGTTTGAGATTCTTCGTGGCCAGAGAAAGAGAAGGTATTTCAAGGAAATGGATGAATATCCATTACATGAGGGAGATCCAAGAAAAACGTGGGGAGTCTGGAAAACTTCTAAGCAAATTTGAGAAAATCAAGTAGAAGTTTCAAAACCAGATGGCTCACGATGGAAACTAACGTTTGGACCTCTCAAGATTTCACAATAGGATTATATTGTAAAGTTCACATTTAACACTAAGGGGGAGATTGTTAGGACCCCGAAGTTGTATAGTGTTAATGTGAATTAAGCTTAAATGAAGGTTCCTTAGAAGAGGGCTATATAAGGAACCTATGTAGTCCTAATTAGATAGCCATTGTATTGTAACTGAGTTCTAGAAGCTGTGGAATTTAATTTGTACCGATTCTCTCTAGTACCGAGTCTCCTTCTTACATACCGAATCTCATTCTATCTTATCATTTCTCTCAATCTCAACATGATCTGATCTATCACTTTCTTAACAACATCTTGCATATTAGGATTTAGTCTTCGTTGGCGTTGCACATACATTTTATGAATTTCTTCCATAAGGATTTTATGTGTGCAATACGAAGGACTTATGCCTTTAATGTCATGAATTTTCCATGCAATAGCTGGTTTATGAGCTTTTAGCACTGTAATGAGTCAAGAATTTTCATTTTCCGTAAGAGAAGACGATATTATTACAGGTAATTCAGATTCACCATGTAAATAAGCGTATTCCAAATGGTTTGGAAGTGGCTTTAATTCTAATGTTGGTGGTTCTTCTGTCGATGATTTATATCGATATCTGTCTTCTTCTTTTAGCATTTGAATTTATTCTATTGTTGGTTCATATCCATTAACCATGAGTGCGGCTAACATTTCAGCTTCATCAATCGTTTCAGTTCCTTCTCCTAAAGAACATTCTCCTGTTCCTTGTAATTTTGGAAATTCTTCTAACAATTCTGCATGTGAATCTATAGTTTGAATATAATAACATGTATCATCTGCAGATTACGGTTGTTACATGGCTCTATCAACAGAAAAGGTAACACTCTCGTCCTCTATACTTAGGGTCAGTTTCTTACCGAACACGTCTATTTTTGCTTTAGCCGTGTTTAAGAATGGTCTTCCTAATATGAGAGGAACTCGAGAATCTTCTTCCATGTCCAGAATAACAAAATCTACTGGAAATACTAAAGTACCAACTTTAACTAGCATGTTCTCCATTATCCCTCTAGGATATTTTACTGATCGATCGGCTAGTTTGTGACGATCGCACCAAATTCATATGGACGAACACGTCATTCATCGATTTCATTGCGAGGTATTTGACCTCTATATGATACATTTTGTAAACATTGCATTCTTTTGAAAAGGCACACCATAAATGAATATTTAAATCAAAGGTTTTCGACATCTGATGATTTCTACATATAGACAATCACCGTAAATAATAGTTTACAATAGTACTTCCGTTGACAATGCAGTCAAAATAAGATACATGGTGATGATTTGGTAAATGCAACGTTTCCTTGTAAAAATATGTCATGTAAGACTCCATGCACATAGCTTGTCTAACATATAAGCAAGCAGCGGAAGACTTCTAGGGAACCTGAGAATAAACATGCTAACAAGTGTCAATACAAAGGTTGGTGAGTTCATAGTTTTAATGTTTCGTATAATCTGGATATAAAGGTGGATCACAAGATTTCAGTTGTTTCATCCAGAAACGTTTATCAAAATATTCTACAAGATTGAGCACCCTGGTAACTAAACTTTAACGTTATAATAAGTACCCCTGTTTTAACATACATGCAACCAACATGTACAATACACGCAAACTAACGTGTACTAAACTCAAATAGCATACGTCTGTTTAATAGTTCAGGCTAGGGTTTCTAAACCTAGAACAGACGGGGATGTCAAGCCCTATGGATCCATATACAACTACTCGCGCCCACCAGTTCTTATAACTGGCAGTTACTATTTACTAAAGCTAAGGGATTTTCGGTTCAAACTCGGTGTAGAATTTAGTATGTACTTGTATCCATTGCGTTTAAGATAAAGTGCATGTATTCTCAGCCCAAAAATATATATTGCAAAAGCAATTAAAAAGGGAGCAAATGAAACTCACCTTAGCAGCATATAAAGTCGTTCGCCAAAATGTGACTGAAACTCGGATTACCAAATAACCGTAGATCTCAACCTAGAGAACATATGTTGGTCAATAAATGTCTATCAAGCTAGGTCAGGTCATAGTGTATCATAATCCTAATGCTCGAGATCGACATACAAAAGTTATCCAAAGTCGTTTCAAAAAGTCAATTTTGACAATAGTTCAACAAAACGAGATGTGCCTTATATAATGATTCATTTACTCGGCTGGTAACATTCAAATATCCAATTTATCAATCTCATAGACAAGTTGTTTAAATATTAATTTCAGATTCAAAAGCAATTCCAATCAATGTTGATCATAATTCAGTTGCCCATATCTTTTAATTCGTTCATCGAAACTATTCGATATCTAAATGAAAAGTTATTGATTTTTCGCCAGCTTTCCACAAACATGCATATCATATACCTTTTATCAGTAATATATGTATTTACTTCGTGATTCATCATAACTGTTTAAGGACGAAATTTAGCATACAAGCATGTATAAATATATATACTCGAGCACTAGACATGGATACACAATTAATATATAAAAGATAAAATATGAGTGCTTACGTATCAATATTCAGATTCAATATTGTAGGAAAGTATGTAGATGTAACGGAGATGATAAACACTAGGTTTGACTTGCGAATATTACCCATAACCTCCATAATTATAACTCATAATTTCCTTAGCTCTATCCCGCTCGAAACCCATTTTGAAAGTGACACGCTCATGACCTCGTCATAGTATTTTATGCATTAATACTACTAATAATAATAGGATTAATAATAATAATAATAATAATAATAATAATAATAATAATAATAATAATAATAATAATAATAATAATAATAATAATAATAATAATAATAATAACTTAAATAATATATTTTTGTCCTAACGTTTGTCGACATATTTATTTATAATATATATAATATATTTAATTTAAATAATTAATTATATATTATATTAAATTCACGTGCATAGTTGACTTGTAATTGTTGTTCCGATAAGTCGTACGTCATCACGTGACTTATGTCCCGGTTCCGGTTTTTCGAATGTCCATTCACACACTGAGAAAACTGGCTCTTTGCGTTTCGTGACTCGTACCTTTGTTAAAATATAGTCTTAAATTATCAATAAACTATATCACTCAAAGTGTATCTTAAACTTTCGAGTGTTTTGGTCATTTACTTCTATAAATCATCGTCTCGTAGTATATACATATACATTTTCATTTTGAAATAGTGTTTCACTGTAGCAAAGTTACGGTAGCAAAGTTTTTTTACTGTAGCAAATAGTGATTTTCGAAAACACTGTAGCTTTTCGGGTACTGCAGCAATTCAAAAATACTGTAGCAAATTAGTGTTTTACTGGTTCATCTTAAACGTTTTATTTAACTTATCTAAATATCAATCGAATCAATAATCGAATGTTACTATCGTTTACTAAATAACTTGAAATCATGTATATATATATATATATGCACATTAAGTTATATATATATTGTTCGTGAATCTTCGAGAATAGTCAAAGAATAATTGATTACATGAATATAGTTCCAAAACTTTGAGACTCAACATTACAGACTTTGCTTATCGTGTCGAAAACATTAAATCATTTAAAGATAAAGTTTAAATTTGGTCAGAAATTTCCGGGTCATCACAGTACCTACCCGTTAAAGAAATTTCGTCCCGAAATTTAAGCGAGGTCGTCATGGCTAACAATAAAAATGTTTTCATGACGAATATGAGTTGATAAATAGAATTTTATCACCGTTGAATAATATGGATAAAACAATCCGATTTCTCGAAGCGTATGAGAGAAGTTATCATAAAAGAGTGAAATGAAAGAATAGAGATTCGTCTTAACTTTTTACGTAGTTACGATTGATTTCTGGAATTTAAGGAATAGAAAATCTTCATAATCTAAATAAGATTTGATTCTTCGAAATTTAAGGAAATTAAGATTTTCTTTAAATGCGTAATCTTCCTCGATTGTTATGTCTGATATTTTGCTATAAATTAACTACTTCCGTTTCATTATTTTCACCACTCCTACATCTTCTTCCTTATTTCATACTTACAAAAGATTGTGAAATGCTTAATCCAGTTCTGATTCTTGATATTTTCTTGGCTATCGTATCCTTCATTCTTCTTTTTCATCTACCACCAGAGGAAGTTATTTTCTTCTACTATTACCTTGGGGTTATAGTATTTTTTATTCTCCCGTGTCTTTATATTGCTATACGCATTGATATACATAGTTTGTAATTTCTGGGTGGTTGTTGGGTTTTATATCTTCCCTTATATTTCGATGTCTCTGCTTTTGTCTTTCCATAATCATTGACATCCACAGTTAATACTCTCTCCAATTTACTGTGATTTATATATACTCCCATTGATATTTTGAAGCTTCATGCTTTTGTTTTATCTTCCCAACTTTAAATCAAGTGAATAATGGTCCAGAATTTGTAGGTATGAATTTTGGAATGAACATAATTAATGTTCTAAGAAAGAAACGGTAATAGCACAATCTGACTTGTCAAATTACCAGAATACCTTGAAAAAAGACCGAATCATTAAGAAAATATTTTCTTGATAGTTTAGAGGTTAAATAGAATGAAAGAGTTATGTAACATGGTTCATGATGAGGGTATGATCTGTGAATATTTATCACGTTCTATTAGAAACTCAGCATGACTTACTGTAATATAATCACGTTGATCAAATGTCATTATATTATACTAACTCATGCTTCAATTCCCAACACTACTTCAAAAACATCCATTTTTCGAAATTTTCAGAAATTAGAAACTAAAATAGTTTCTTTTATGATGTAACACAGATAGCGTGAAGAGATAAATAATTTTGGATGATAATAGTTATGAAGATATCTTCAGAAATATCGAAGATATTTATAATGAAAGATATGATAATATCTTAGAATTTCTAATATCGAAGGATAATGAAGAAGATTTGTTCGTAATGGATTTTGAGTCGGGAGCAAGGTATTCGCTAATGACTTCAGCAGATACTGAATCATTTGTATTCTTTGAAGGCAGGTTTAGTCTCTGTGATTTGTCCACAGCCTCCTTCATGGTCTGCTCAATCCATTTTCAGTTCCAAACCATCTCTTTTTTCTCAGCTTTACCATCATACTATTCTTTATCATCAAACTTTCGACTGTTAAGGTCGTTTACAGTTTTTGCTGCTTCATCAGCATTTTTTCCAAAATTCGGAGGACTAGTTTCGCAGTTTGGGGTGTTTTTCAGAAACTTCACATTCGAAGTAAGTAAGTCTAGGAGATAGACATTATATGTATATATATATAACTGTTGGCGTAGAATTGCTGCAAAATTCGAAATACTGATTGCTAATTCCGGTAGTTGGTATGGCAATTACTGTTACAAGATATGGATGAGTACATGATAGGGTTTCAATGAACAATTATAATGGTTTTTCGGAGAGATTTAAGTCACAGATTAATGAATTTGCTGGTACATTTACTGTTAATGTGGTGGAACATGAAAAGTTCCCCAGTAACAAAAACGTATATGCCAAAGTTACATGTCTGAAAGGTCGTCGTTGACTGGTTGAACGATTGATAATACTGGATACTTTTGAAAAGGAATTGCAAGGTTATTTTCGGTAAAAATAATGCTAATGGATCTTGCACAGATTTAAAGTTAAAGTATAGCTTTGAAAGTTGTAGAGATCTAAGAATGATGTCACCGGTTCAGAGTTATGACTTGGATTCTGATCCGTCAATATCAGAATATGTAATTGAATTTATATGAAAACGATTGTATATCGTTGTGAGCATTCTTAATAATTTTTGAATCAAAGTTGAAGAATGTACAGTGTAACATATTAATTGCGAACTTATGTATTTCCCGGGTATTACCTGCCCGTTAAAGATTTCACAATTAATACTTTGTACAAATTAATTTTCATTACAGTCTTTATGAAAATATATGTATGTATATTTCTTCAGATGTAATACGGATTTAATGAGTTAATATCATATTAAGCTCATTTGATTTTCGGCTTGACTTAGAAATGATTAATCTCTAAAACATTAAAGATTACATAATCTTTGCGGAGTTTTTCGCTAATGTAATCGATACTTCATTATTTATTCTTATTCCTCGGTGAAGGATGTTAATGCTCGTGGAATTTTTGTTAACCTTACAAGGCACAGATGATGTTTTCTGGAAAGTTTCGAGTACATCGAAAATGAAATTGTAAAATCAATTATGTAATTGAATAATACACTTGGTTTATTATGAAATGAAATTCATTAAGTTGAAACAGAGATTGTAGTTAACAATGGTTAAGTTGTTAAGGAAGGGTGTACATCATTGCATATTAGTAATATGAACTAACCGAGTAGTACCTACCAGTTAAGATTCACACGTAATAGCTTAGTATGAAAAAATATATTTTGTTTTCAAAATTCATATATATTAAATATACATAAAATTTCTTCAGGGGAAATGAGTTAATACTTCATCGGTTATTGTTGCTGGTATTTCTTGGTAACTACGATGCGTATGACGTTGATGTTCAAGGTACATATTGTGATGTTGAGGCTTGCGGTGCGGATGTTGTTGGTGGTGGTAATGGTACTGTTGGTGTTGTTGTCGGTGGTACTGTTGATGCCGGTGATTCTGCTGGTGCTTGTAACCTTTGCACCATATTCTCCAAAGCCACTACCCAAGCGCGAAGCTCGTTGACTTCTACTACACCGGGATGATTGGCGGTTCGGACGAGCGGATGAATAAGATCCAGAATTTGAGAGAGTATATGATCATAATGAGATACTCTGGAAATTAGAGAGAAAATGGTGTCTCGAACAGGTTCGCCGGTAAGTGCTTCAGGTTCTTCGCCAAGAGGGCAATGTGCTGGATGGAAGGGATCGCCTTCTTCTTATCTCCAATAATTAAGTAGGCTACGAACCCATCCCCAATTCATCCAGAATAGGTGATGGCTGATTGGTTGATCCATTCATGTTACACTGTCTTCGGAATTCAGGTGAATATCCATATCGGAATAGCTTTCGGAGTTTAAGGAATTTGAACTAGATACGGGATCCATCTTGTATAATTATGGAGATGATTTTTGATATGAATTAGATTATAGAATTTAGTTTGGTATTCTTCAATACATAATTTACATATGTATATATAATACCAAATTCCATAAATCACGGAGAAATTTTTGGAAGATGTCAGGAAAAGTTTACAGTAACAGATACGCTAAGATATGAATTTTTGTGTATACACTAATTATGCAATAAATGCAGGAAAACGTGTCTAGACTTAAGAATGATAAGCATGTAATTTCCGACAAGAAATGATAAGCAAAACTTTTAACATGCAGACATGGTCGAAGTCCAGACTTACTAATGCATCTTAACAACTATCAGTTAGACACACTCATGCAAGACCTGGAACGCTAGGACCAATGCTCTGATAACAACTGTGACGATCGCTCCAAATTCATATGGACGAACACGTCATTCATCGATTTCATTGCGAGGTATTTGACCTCTATATGATACGTTTTGTAAACATTGCATTCTTTTGAAAAGGCACACCATAAATGAATATTTAAATCAAAGGTTTTCGACATCTGATGATTTCTACATATAGACAATCACCGTAAATAATAGTTTACAATAGTACTTCCATTGACAATGCAGTCAAAATAAGATACATGGTGATGATTTGGTGAATGCAACGTTTCCTTGTAAAAATATGCCATGTAAGACTCCATGCACATAGCTTGTCTAACATATAAGCAAACAGCGGAAGACTTCTAGGGAACCTGAGAATAAACATGCTAACAAGTGTCAACACAAAGGTTGGTGAGTTCATAGTTTTAATGTTTCGTATAATCTGTATATAAAGGTGGATCACAAGATTTCAGTTGTTTCATCCAGAAACGTTTATCAAAATATTCTACAAGATTGAGCACCCTGGTAACTAAACTTTAACGTTATAATAAGTACCCCTGTTTTAACATACATGCAACCAACATGTACAATACACGCAAACCAACGTGTACTAAACTCAAATAGCATACGTCTGTTTAATAGTTCAGGCTAGGGTTTCTAAACCTGGAACAGACGGGGATGTCAAGCCCTATGGATCCATATACAACTACTCGCGCCCACCAGTTCTTATAACTGGCAGTTACTAGTTACCAAAGCTAAGGGATTTTCGGTTCAAACTCGGTGTAGAATTTATTATGTACTTGTATCCATTGCGTTTAAAATAAAGTGCATGTATTCTCAGCCCAAAAATATATATTGCAAAAGCAATTAAAAGGGAGCAAATGAAACTCACCTTAGCAGCATATAAAGTCGTTCACCAAAATGTGACTGAAACTTGGATTACCAAATAACCATAGATCTCAACCTAGAGAACATATGTTGGTCAATAAATGTCTATCAAGCTAGGTCAGGTCATAGTGTATCATAATCCTAATGCACGAGATCGACATACAAAAGTTATCCAAAGTCGTTTCAAAAAGTCAATTTTGACAATAGTTCAACAAAACGAGACGTGCCTTATATAATGATTCATTTACTCGGCTGGTAATATTCAAAAATCCAATTTATCAATCTCATAGACAAGTTGTTTAAATATTAATTTCAGATTCAAAAGCAATTCTAATCAACGTTGATCATAATTCAGTTGCCCATATCTTTTAATTCGTTCATCGAAACTATTCGATATCTAAATGAAAAGTTATTGATTTTTCGCCAGCTTTTCAAAAACATGCATATCATATACCTTTTATCAGTAATATATGTATTTACTTCGTGATTCATCACAACTGTTTAACGATGAAATTTAGCATACAAGCATGTATAAATATATATACTCGAGCACTAGACATGGATATACAATTAATATATAAAAGATAAAATATGAGTGCTTACGTATCAATATTGAGATTCAATATTGTAGGAAAGTATGTAGATGTAACGGAGATGATAAACACTAGGTTTGACTTGCGAATATTACCCATAACCTCCATAATTATAACCCATAATTTCCTTAGCTCTATCCCGCTCGAAACCCATTTTGAAAGAAACATGCTCATGACCTCGTCGTAGTATTTTATGTATTAATACTACTAATAATAATAGGATTAATAATAATAATAATAATAATAATAATAATAATAATAATAATAATAATAATAATAATAATAATAATAATAATAATAATAATAATAATATAAATAACTTAAATAATACGGAGTAAAATAAATAATGAAATAAACTGGAACCAGTTCGAGCTTATTTATACTACTTGGCCTGAAACAGTACCCCATGCGATCGCATGGGGTTTACACTATATAGCCATGCGATCGCATGGCATGAATTTCCAGCTCACATATTTTTGTCCTAACGTTTGTCGACATATTTATTTATAATATATATAATATATTTAATTTAAATAATTAATTATATATTATATTAAATTCACGTGCATAGTTGACTTGTAATTTTTGTTCCGATAAGTCGTACGTCATCATGCGACTTATGTCCCGGTTCCGGTTTTTCGAATGTCCATTCACACGCTGAGAAAACTGGCTCTTTACGTTTCGTGACTCGTACCTTTATTAAAATATAGTCTTAAATTATCAATAAACTATATCACTTAAAGTGTATCTTAAACTTTCGAGTGTTTTGGTCATTTACTTCTATAAATCATCGTCTCGTAGTATATACATATACATTTTCATTCTGAAATAGTTTTACTGTAGCAAAGTTACTGTAGCAAAGTTTTTTTACTGTAGCAAATAGTGATTTTCGAAAACACTGTAGCTTTTCGGGTACTGTAGCAATTCGAAAATACTTTAGCAAATTAGTGTTTTACTGGTTTATCTTAAACGTTTTAGTTAACTTATCTAAATATCAATCGAATCAATAATCGAATGTTACTATCGTTTACTAAATAACTTGAAATCATGTATATATATATATATATATATATATATATATATATATATATATATATATATATATATATATATATATGCACATTAAGTTATATATATTGTTCGTGAATCTTCGAGAATAGTCAAAGAATAATTGATTACATGAATATAGTTCCAAAACTTTGAGAGTCAACATTACAGACTTTTCTTATCGTGTCGAAAACATTAAATTATTTAAAGATAAAGTTTAAATTTGGTCAGAAATTTCCGGGTCATCACATAGTTGTATGCTTATTCGTGTTGGTTTCAATTCTCCAAGGTCTAGTTTAGCGTATAATGAATACGGCATTAAATTTATACCAGCACCTAAATCTGCCAATGCTTCTATTGAACTAAGACTACCCAGAAAACATAGAATCGTGAAACTTCCTGGATCTGATAATTTTTCTGGTATTTTATTCAACAGTACTGCAGAACAATTAGCATTCATAGTAACAGCCGAAAGTTCTTCCATTTTCTTTCTATTTGTGATTAAATCTTTCAAGAATTTGGCATATCTTGGCATTCCTAAAATTACATCAATGAAAGGAAGATTTACATTTATTTGTTTAAACATATCCAAGAATTTGGATTGTTCGGCTTCAAGTCTTTCTTTTCTCATTTTACTCGGGTAAGGAAGTGGTGATTGGTATAGTTTAACATAAGGTTTAGCCTTAACTGTGTTATCTTCATTAACCTTTTCAACTACCGGTTCTGTTTCCTTATCTTGTCCAGGTTGTGGTTTTTGTGAAATAGGAATAGCGTCATCAGAAATTACAGGCATTTCAGGTGGTTTAAGTGTAATACCACTTCTTGTGGTAATAGCTTTAGCTGTTTCATTCCGGGGGTTAGCATTTGTATCGCTAGGTAGACTTCCTGGTTTTCTTTCACCTATCAACCGTGCTAGGTTGCTTACTTCTTGTTCCAAATTTTGAATAGAAGCTTGTTGATTTCTAAATGCTTGAGCATTTTGTTCATTCGTTTGTTTCTGAGATGTAAAAAATTGAGTTTGAGATTCAAATAGCTTCGACATCATATCTTCTAAATTTGGCTTTTTATCATCGGTTTGTGGTGGTTTATTTTGAAAAATAGGTCTTTGCTGATTGTAAGGATTATTAGATACTTGTTGATTGCTAGGACCTTGTTGGTTTTTGTATGGAACATTTCGGTTATAATTCTGATTTTGATTGTAAATTGGTCTTGGCGGTTGATAATTATTCTGATAATTATTTCCAGGCCTTTGGTTCATGTATGAAACATTCTCTCTTTGTTCCATTGTTTGTTCAATACTGAGACAATCTTTTGTCAAATGTGGTCCTCCACACTGCTCACAACTAATTCTTATTGAGTGAATATCTTTAGTCATCATTTCCATTCGTCTCTCGACAGCATCTATCTTTGCGGAAATGGAATCAAAGTCATGGCTAGAATCGGCTCTAGCTGCTTTAGATGATCTAACGATATCTTTTTCTTGATGCCACTCATGTGAGTGGAAAGCAGTGTTATCAATAATTTTGTAAGCGTCAGTTGCGGTTTTCTTCATAATGGAACCACCAGCTGCTATATCGATGTCTTTTCGTGTAGTGATGTCGCATCCTTGGTAGAATATTTGTACTATTTGATAAGTGTCTAAACCATGTTACGGACATCCTCTTAACAACTTTCCAAATCTTGTCCACGCCTCATACAGAGTTTCATTTGGCTTTTGCGTGAACGTAACAATTTCTCCTTGAAGTCTCACGGCTTTAGATGTCGGAAAGAATTGTTTAAGAAATTTTTCAACTAAGACGTCCCATGTATCAATGGCCCCTTCAGGTAACGATTCTAACCAATCTTTGGCTTCTCCCTTTAAAGTCCAGGGAAATAACATGAGATATATCTGTTCATCCTCCACTTCTCGGATTTTAAATAAAGTACAGATCCTATTAAAGGTTCGAAGATGTTCATTTAGATCTTCCTTCGGCGCACCACTAAATTGGCATTGATTAGTTACCATGTGTAGGATTTGTCCTTTAAATTCATAATCTGCCGCATTAATGTCTGGTTGAGTAATTGCGTGACCTTGGCTGTGATGACCCGGGAATTTCTGACCAAATTTAAACTTAATCTTTATATGATTTCGACACGATAAGCAAAGTCTATAATGTTGAGTCTCGAAAACTTTGAACTGTGTTCATGTATGCAATTGCCCTTCTGACTATTCCCGACGATTCACGAACCAATGTGTAAATAATTATGTAAAAATTATATATATATATATATATATATATATATATATATATATATATATACATATATACATAGGTGTATATACATAAGGGTATATATAATTATTTAAATTAATAAGTTTACATAAATCAATTGGAATTAAAAATGTAAGATAACAAACAAAATAATTAAGTTATTATTACCATAAATATATATAAATAGATATATAATATATGAATCTATATAATTTCTATTAATAATTAATATATTGTAACATATCTTAAATATATAAATATTAAATATTCGATGATGATATTATATAATATAAGTATTACATAATTAACAACATATTAGATTCAATCATATAAATTGTTATTATAATAATATTGTCATTACTAAAATTACTAAAAATTGTGTAACTATGGTTATTATAAAAGTAATTAGTTATTATTAGCATTAATTCTATTATTATCAATATCATTATTAACATTATCATTAATAACTATTAATGCTACTAGATATTAATATTATTTTTAGTAATATTAATAATGTTAAAAGTATAATAATTATTAATTTTTTTATTTAAAAATTATTAATATTAAGTACATACAAGAATCAGATTCAGGAAACAAATTTTTTGCTAATATCTTTGTCCCATTGTTTTTTCGTTTTTTTGTGTTTGTCTCCCAAATATTCGATAGCATTTTATTAGCTAATACAACCAAAAATTATTAGCTGTTGTCTTCTCCTTTTTATTTTTTTCTAATATTTCTGTACTAAAAGAAAGATCCTTGTCAATCTTCTTTTTCCATTATAAATCAATTGATGTTTGAGAGGATATATACGACCACTATTATAAATCATGAAATTCGTCCATTACAGTGTTCATCATCTGCAGATGGGAATTAAAACTGCATCACATTTTATTTTTAGTTTTTTTTTTCTGTTCTTCATCCTTACAGCCAATTCTCGATTTCTTATTTAATTTAAAAATCTTTAAATGCAGATACGTTGGGAATCTCTATTCCAAACTAACTGCAAAGTCTCCAATCTAAATTCTTCAAAACAAAGCCGAATTCGTGAGTCAAAGTTTTGTTTCATAAAAGTAAAACTTTGTCTATCAATCGAATTCGTGTTATCTGATTCGATTCAAGATAAATTGATGATTTGAAATGTTTCAACGAATGTTTCCTAACGTCTTTTATGTTATAACCTTTATCTAAAACTTTATATATTGCAAAATCAAATTTTATTTTTTTATATACCAGCGACGGTACAGCAGGGTTCTCTTTTATTTTTTTTAATTTTTTTTTTTTGTTTTTTTTATCACTTATTACTTGTTTTTAAATTGTATTATAATCCAAAAATCGTTTAGATTAATCACGTATGTTAGATTGTGTGGATTTGTGTAAGATATAGATGAAGAAGAAGGAAACTGTTTTTATTTCGGGTTAAATGAATATAGAGATAGCATTAAAATAGAAAAACGAGATGGGTCGGATGGTTATGATATTATGTTGGTGAGCGGGAGGTCTTGGGTTCGAGCCTTGGCAGTGGCGTATTCTTTTAGAACCTATTGTCTTCAAAGGTTGTAACCTAGTTTATTATTTTTAATTATTATCATTGTTATTATTATTATTATAATTATTATTATTCTTATTATTATTATTATTATTATTATTATTATTATTATTATTATTATTATTAATACCATTTATTACTATCTGTTAGTGTTATAAAGATATTATTTTTATTATTACTATCAATAATCTAATTAATATTAATATCATATTAGTTAAGGATGATTATAAAGAATTATTAGTATTATTATATAAATTGTTATTTGTAACATTAATATTAGTATTATTATCAGATGCATAGTTATTATTATCATTAACATCATTAGTTATTATTATTATTATTATTATTATTATTATTATTATTATTATTATTATTATTATTATTATTATTATTATTATTATTATTATTATGATGATGATCATAGTTATAATTAAGAGTATTGTTATTATAATTATTACTATTATATTTATGGATAACTAATATACAAATTGTGACGATCGCTCCAAATCCATACGGACGAACACGTCATTCATCGATTTCATTGTGAGGTATTTGACCTCTATATGATACGTTTTGTAAACATTGCATTCTTTTAAAAAGGCACACCATAAATGAATATTTAAATCAAAGGTTTTCTACATCTGATTATTTCTACATATAGACAATCACCATAAATAATAGTTTACAATAGTACTTCCGTTGACAATGCAGTCAAAATAAGATACATGGTGATGATTTGGTGAATGCAACGTTTCCTTGAAAAATATGCCATGTAAAACTCCATGCACATAGCTTGTCTAACATATAAGCAAACAGCGGAAGACTTCTAGGGAACCTGAGAATAAACATGCTAACAAGTGTCAACACAAAGGTTGGTGAGTTCATAGTTTTAGTGTTTCGCATAATCTGTATATAAAAGTGGATCACAAGATTTCAGTTGTTTCATCCAGAAACGTTTATCAATAGATTCTACATAACAGAGCACCCTGGTAACTAAGCTTTAACGTTATAATGATAAATACCCCATTCGTTTTAATACACGCAAACCAACGTGTCCTAAACTCAAATAACACACGTCCGTTAAAAGGCTAGCGCTCTAGCTCGGACGGGGATGTCAAGCCCTATGGATACATATACTGTTATTCGCGTCCACCAGTCCATATCCTATGTACTGGCAGTTACTAGTTACCAAAGCTAAGGGATTTTCGGTTTAAACTCAGCGTAGAATTTAGTTTGTACTTGTATCCATTGCGTTTAAAATAAAGTGCATGTATTCTCAGCCTAAAAATATATATTGCAAAAGCAATTAAAAAGGGAGCAAATGAAACTCACCTTAGCAGCATATAAAGTTGTTCACCAAAATGTGACCGAAACTCGGTATATCAAATAATCGTAGATCTCAACCTAGAGAACATATGTTGGTCAATAAATGTCTATCAAGCTAGGTCAGGTCATAGTGTATCACAATCCTAATGCTCGAGATCGACACACAAAAGTTATCCAAAGTCGTTTCAAAAAGTCAATTTTGACAGTTGTTTAACCAAACGAGACGTGTTTTATATAAGGATTCATTTACTCAGCTGGTAATATTCAAAAATCCATTTTATCAATCTTGTAAACAAGTTGTTTAAATCCTAATTACAGATTTAAAAGTAATTTCAATTAACGTCAATTATAATTCAGTTGACCATATCTTTTGATTCGTTCTTCGAAACTATCCGATATCTAAATGAAAAGTTATTGATTTTTCGCCAGCTTTCCGAAAACATGTATATCATATACCTTTTACCAGTAATATATGTATTTAATTCGTGATTTATTATAAACTGTTTAACGACGAAATTTAGTATAAAAGCATGTATAAATATATACACTCGAGCACTAGTATGTATACACTATTAATTTATAAAATATAAAATATAAATGCTTACGTATTTATATTGAGATTCAATATTGTAGAAAAGTATGTAGACGTAACGGAGATGATAAACACTAGGTTTGATTCATAAATATACCCCCGAACATTACCCATAACCTCCTTGGAAATAACCCACAATTTCCTTAGCTTTAGCTTGCTCGTAAACTTGTTTTGAAAGTGACACGCTCATAACCTCGTCGTAGTATTTTATGTATTAATATTAATAATAATAATAATAATAATATAATAATAATAATAATAATAATAATAATAATAATAATAATAATAATAATAATAATAATAAAAATAATAATAATAATAATAATAATAATCTTAATATTAATAATAATAATAATAATAATAATAATAATAATAATAATAATAATAATAATAATAATAATAATAATAATAATAATATAAATTATAAATATAATACAGTGTAATATAGATGGATATGTGTGTGTGCATTATGCCAGAACTCGATCGAATTTATAGACTTTTCCTGAAATCTGACCCCATGTGATCGCATGGGTTTTGTGGGTAAATGCCATGCGATCGCATGGCCCGTAAATCCAGCTCACATCTGTTTTAACTTCTAGTTTGTCGACATATTAAATAAATATAAATATAATATATATAATTTATATAATTAATTATATATTATATTAAATTCACGTGCATAGTTGATTTGTAATTTTTGTTCCGATAAGTCGTACGTTGTCACACGACTTATGTCCCGGTTCCGGTTTTTCGAACGTCCTTACGTACACTGAGAAAACTGGCACTTTACCTTTCGTGACTCGTACATTTGTCAAAATATAGACTTAACTATCCATAAATTATATCACTTGAAATATAACTTATACATTCGAGTGTTTTGGTCATTTACTTCTATAAATCATCGTCTCGTTATCTATCAAAGTAAATTTAATAATATTGTTTTAAATCAAAACGTTTAATAACCAAGTTAATATTCATAAACACGTTTTAAGTACACATCGTAAGTTATTCATACAATTACAATTCCAACTTATCATATATGTTCAAATAAATATTTAAACCACTAAGTTTAATGTACGGTATCAAACAATTAATACATTGTTACCTTTTCAAGTTATAGTATATATGTATCTATTTACATATAATTGCTCGCGAATCGTCGAGAACAACTGAAAGGTATTTGAATAGTTTAAAAATTTTGAGATTCAGTTTTACAGACTTTGCTTATCGTGTCGGAAATGTTAATCATACAAAGATTAAGTTTAAATTTGGTCAGAAATTTCCGGGTCATCACAGTACCTACCCGTTAAAGAAATTTCGTCCCGAAATTTGAGTGAGGTCGTCATGACTAACAATAAAAATGTTTTCATGCCGTACATGTGTTGATAAATAGAGTTTTATCACCGTTAAATAATATGGATAAAACAATCCGATTATTCGAAGCGTATGAGAGAAGTTATCGTAATAGAGTGAAATGGAGAATAGAGATTCGTCTTATTTCTTGATGTAGTAACGATTGATTTCCGGAATTTAAGGAATAGAAAATCTTCATAATTTAAATAAGATTTGATTCTTCGGAATTTAAGGAAATTAGGATTTCCTTTAATTAAATGCGTAATCTGCCTCGATTGCTATGTCTGATATTTTTCTATAAATTGACCTCTTCCCTTTCATTTATTTTCACCACTCCTATAATCTTCTTTATTATTTCATACTTCTTAATAGATTGTGAAAATGCTTAATCCTGTTCTGATTCTTGATATTTTCTTGGCTATCGTATCCTTCATTCTTCTTTTTCATCTACCACCAGAGGAGGTTATTTTCTTCTACTATTACCTTGGGGTTATAGTGTTTTTCATTCTCCCGTGTCTTTATATTGCTATACGCATCGATATACACGGTTTGTAATTTCGAGGTGGTTTTTGGGCTTTATATTTTCCATTATATTTCGGAGCTTCATGATTTCATTTTCTCTTCCCGACTTTAAGTCAAGCGAATAATAGTCCAAAATTCGTAGGTAAGGATTTTGAAATGAACATAGTTAATGTTCTAAGAAAGAAATGGTAATGGCACAATCTGACTTGTTAAATTACCAGAATATCCGAAAAAGACCGAATCATCAAGAAAAATATTTTCTTGATACGTTTGGAGGTTAAATAAAATGAAACAGTTATGTAACATGGTTCATGATGAGGGTGGGATATGTGAACCTTTATCACGTTCCATTAGAAACTCAGCATGACTTACTGTAATATAATCACGTTGATCAAGTATCATTATATTATACTAACTCATGCTTCAATTCCCAATACTACTTCAAAAATATTCATACTTTAAACTCGAAGGTTTTAGAATTTAGAAACTAAAATAGTTTCTTTTATGATGTAACACAGATATCATAAGGAGAAAATTGATTTCCGATAAGAATGATTATGGAATTATCTCCACAAATATGGAGGATATTTATAATGAAAGATATGATGATATCTTAGAATTTCTAATATTTAAGATAAGATCATGATGAAGAATATTGTCCGCAAAGGTTTTAGAGTAAGGAGCAAGGTATTCGCTAATGATTTCAGCAGACTATGAATCATTTGGATTCTTTGAAGGTAGATTTAGTCTTTGTGATTTGTCCACAGCCTCTTTCATGGTCTGCTCAATCCGTTTTTCAATTCCAAACCTTCTCTTTTTCTCAGCTTTACCACCATACTATTCTTTATCATCAAACTTTTGACTGTTAAGGTCGTTTATAGTTTTTGCTGCTTCATCAACATTTTTCCAAAATTCGGAGAACTAGTTTCGTAGTTTGGGGTGTTTTTCGGAAACTTCACATTCGAAGTATGTAAGTCCAGGAGGTAGACGTTATATGTACACATATAACTGTTGGCGTAGACGTGCTACAAGATTTCAAAATACTGATTGCTAATTCCCGATAGTTGGTATGGCAATTGCCGTTACAAGATGTGGATGAGTACATGATACGGTTTCAATGAGTATAAGGATTTTTCAGAAGGTCAAAGATCAATGAAGTTGTTGGTAAATTTACTGCTAATGTGGTGGAACATGAAAGATTCCCCGATAAAAAAAAATATATGCCAAAGTTACAAGTCTGAAAGGTCGTCGTTGACTGGTTGAACGGTTGATAATACTGGATACTTTGAAAAGAAATTGCAAGGTTATTTTTTTTTTTTGAAAAGATAGCTTTGAAAGGTTTTTTTTTTTTTTTTTTGTTAGCTTTGAAAGGTTATTTTTCGGAAGATCAAAGATAGCTTTGAAATTTCAAGGTTATTTTCAGTAATAACAATGCTAAAGGATCTTTCACATTTTTGAAGTCAAAGTATAGCTTTGAAAGATGTAGAGATCTAAGAATGATGCCACCCGTTAAATCTTGACATGTATTCTGATCCGTCAATATCAGAATATGTAATTGAATTTGTACGGAAATGATTGTATATCGCTGTGAGCATAGTTAATAATTTTTGAATCAAAGTTGAAGAACGTACAGTATAACATATTAATTGTGAACTTATATATTTCCCTGGAATTACCTACCCGTTAAAGATTTCACAAGTAATATTTTGTGCAAAAGAATTTTTATTACCGTTTTTATGAAAATATATGTATGTATATTTTCTTCAGATGTAATACAGATTTGATGAGTTAATATCATATTAAGCTCCTTGAATTAGAAATGAATAATCTCTAAAACATTAAAGATTTAATAATCTTTACGGAGTATTTCACTAATGTAATCAATACTCATTTTTATTGATATTTTCTCAGTGAATCATGTTGGTGCTCATGGAACTCTTGCTAAGTTCGCAAGGTACGAATGATGTTTTCTAGAAAGTTTCGAATACATCGAAGATGAAAGTATAAAATCAACCATATAATTGAATAATATACTTAGTTTATTATGAAATGGAATTCATTGAGTTGGAAACAGAGATTGTAGTTAATGATGGTTAAGTCATTAACGAAGGATGTACATCATAGCATATTAGTAATATGAATTAACCAAGTAGTACCTACCAGTTAAGATTCACACATAATAACTTGGTACGAAAAGATTTATTTTGATTTCAAAATTCATATATATTAAATATACATAAAATTTCTTCAGGGGAAATGAGTTAATACTTCATCGGTTATTGTTGTTGGTATTTCTTGGTAACTACGGTGCGTATGACGTTGATGCTCGTGGAACAGATTGTGAAGTCGAGGTTTGCGATGCGGATGTTGTTGGTGGTGGTAATGGTACTGTTGGTGTTGTTGTCGGTGGTACTGTTGATGCCGGTGATGCTGCTGGTGCTTGTAACCTTTGCACCATATTCTCCAAAGCCACTACCCGAGCGCGAAGCTCGTTGACTTCTTCTACTACACCGGGATGATTGGCGGTTTGGACTAGCAGATGAATAAGATCCAGAATTTGAGAGAGTATATGATCATGACGAGATATTCTGGAGATGAGAGAGAAAATAGTATTACGAACAGGTTCGCCGGTAAGTGCTTCAGGTTCTTCGCCAAGAGGGCAATGTGGTGGATGGAAGGGATCGCCTTCTTCTTGTCTCCAATAATTAAGCAGGCTACGAACCCATCCCCAATTCATCCAGAATAGATGATGGCTAAGTGGTTGATCCATTCCGGTTACACTTTCTTCAGAGTTCAGGTGAATATCCATATCGGAATAGCTGTCAGAGTTTAAGGAATTTGAACTAGATACGGGATCCATCTTGTATAATTAGGGAGATGATTTTTTTTTTATATGAATTAGATTATAGAATTTAGTTTGGTATTCTTCAATACATAATTTACATATATATATATATAATACCAAATTCCATAAATCACGGAGAAATTTTCGAAAGATGTCAGGAAAAGTTTACAGTGACAGATACGCTAAGATATGAATTTTTTCTATACACTATTCATGCAATCAATGCAGTAAAACGTGTCTAGACTAGGAATGATAAGCAAGTAATTTCCGACAAAAATGATAAGCAAAACTTTTGACATGCAGACACGGCCGAAGTCCATACTTACTAATGCATCCTAACAACTATCAGTTAGACACACTCATGCAAGACCGGGTTCGCTAGGACCAACGCTCTGATACCAACTGTGACGATCGCTCCAAATCCATACGGACGAACACGTCATTCATCGATTTCATTGCGAGGTATTTGACCTCTATATGATACGTTTTGTAAACATTGCATTCTTTTAAAAAGGCACACCATAAATGAATATTTAAATCAAAGGTTTTCTACATCTGATTATTTCTACATATAGACAATCACCATAAATAATAGTTTACAACAGTACTTCCGTTGACAATGCAGTCAAAATAAGATACATGGTGATGATTTGGTGAATGCAACGTTTCCTTGAAAAATATGCCATGTAAAACTCCATGCACATAGCTTGTCTAACATATAAGCAAACAGCGGAAGACTTCTAGGGAACCTGAGAATAAACATGCTAACAAGTGTCAACACAAAGGTTGGTGAGTTCATAGTTTTAGTGTTTCGCATAATCTGTATATAAAAGTGGATCACAAGATTTCAGTTGTTTCATCCAGAAACATTTATCAATAGATTCTACATAACAGAGCACCCTGGTAACTAAGCTTTAACGTTATAATGATAAATACCCTATTCGTTTTAATACACGCAAACCAACGTGTCCTAAACTCAAATAACACACGTCCGTTAAAAGGCTAGCGCTCTAGCTCGGACGGGGATGTCAAGCCCTATGGATCCATATACTGTTATTCGCGTCCACCAGTCCATATCCTATGTACTGGCAGTTACTAGTTACCAAAGCTAAGGGATTTTCGGTTTAAACTCAGCGTAGAATTTATTTTGTACTTGTATCCATTGCGTTTAAAATAAAGTGCATGTATTCTCAGCCCAAAAATATATATTGCAAAAGCAATTAAAAAGGGAGCAAATGAAACTCACCTTAGCAGCATATAAAGTTGTTCACCAAAATGTGACCGAAACTCAGTATATCAAATAATCGTAGATCTCAACCTAGAGAACATATGTTGGTCAATAAATGTCTATCAAGCTAGGTCAGGTCATAGTGTATCACAATCCTAATGCTCAAGATCGACACACAAAAGTTATCCAAAGTCATTTCAAAAAGTCAATTTTGACAGTTGTTTAACCAAACGAGACGTGTTTTATATAAGGATTCATTTACTCAGCTGGTAATATTCAAAAATCCATTTTATCAATCTCGTAAACAAGTTGTTTAAATCCTAATTGTAGATTTAAAAGCAATTTCAATTAACGTCAATTATAATTCAGTTGACCATATCTTTTGATTCGTTCTTCGAAACTATCCGATATCTAAATGAAAAGTTATTGATTTTTTGCCAGCTTTCCGAAAACATGTATATCATATACCTTTTACCAGTAATATATGTATTTAATTCGTGATTCATTATAAACTGTTTAACGACGAAATTTAGTATACAGGCATGTATAAATATATACACTCGAGCACTAGTATGTATACACTATTAATTTATAAAATATAAAATATAAATGCTTACGTATAAATATTGAGATTCAATATTGTAGAAAAGTATGTAGACGTAACGGAGATGATAAACACTAGGTTTGATTCATAAATATACCCCCGAACATTACCCATAACCTCCTTGGAAATAACCCACAATTTCCTTAGCTTTAGCTTGCTCGTAAACTCGTTTTGAAAGTGACACGCTCATAACCTCGTCGTAGTATTTTATGTATTAATATTAATAATAATAATAATAATAATAATAATAATAATAATAATAATAATAATAATAATAATAATAATAATAATAATAATAATAATAATAATAATAAGATTAATATTAATAATATTAATATTAATAATAATAATAATAATAATAATATAAATTATAAATATAATACAGTGTAAAATAGAAGGATATGTGTGTGTGCATTATGCCAGAACTCGATCGAATTTATAGACTTTTCCTAAAATCTGACCCCATGCGATCGCATGGGTTTTGTGGGTAAATGCCATGCGATCGCATGGCCCGTAAATCCAGCTCACATCTGTTTTAACTTCTAGTTTGTCGACATATTAAATAAATATAAATATAATATATATAATTTATATAATTAATTATATATTATATTAAATTCACGTGCATAGTTGATTTGTAATTTTTGTTCCGATAAGTCGTACGTTGTCACACGACTTATGTCCCGGTTCCGGTTTTTCGAACGTCCTTACGTACACTGAGAAAACTGGCACTTTACCTTTCGTGACTCGTACATTTGTCAAAATATAGACTTAACTATCCATAAATTATATCACTCGAAATATAACTTATACATTTGAGTGTTTTGGTCATTTACTTCTATAAATCATCGTCTCGTTATCTATCAAAGTAAATTTAATAATATTGTTTTAAATCAAAACGATTAATAACCAAGTTAATATTCATAAACACGTTTTAAGTACACATCGCAAGTTATTCATACAATTACAATTCCAACTTATCATATATGTTCAAATAGATATTTAAACCAATAAGTTTAATGTACGGTATCAAACAATTAATACATTGTTACCTTTTCAAGTTATAGTATATATGTATCTATTTACATATAATTGTTCGCGAATCATCGAGAACAACCGAAAGGTATTTGAATAGTTTAAAAATTTTGAGATTCAGTTTTACAGACTTTGCTTATCGTTTCGGAAATGTTAATCATACAAAGATTAAGTTTAAATTTGGTCAGAAATTTCCGGGTCATCACACATATTATCATTATTATTATGTAAACGTAAAAACAGTGATTAGTATTATTATTATTAAGAGAATGATGTGAATTATTATTTTCACTAATATTAATATTAGCATCATTTTTTTATATAATTACTAGTATTATTATCATTAACATATGTATCATTGTTAACAATATCCTTATTATTATTATTAGTATTATTAATAATAATAAAGTTGTATTATTATTTTTATTAGTAAATCCTTAATATCAAAACTATCGTTTTTAAACAAATCAATATTATGTACATAGAACATACTTATTATATATACTACAATTATATTATTATTTCATATAACAAAATATAAACTATATTAACAATACTTATATAAAAAAAACTTACATACAACAAATTATGTATTTTTAATATAATAATAAATATATATATATATATATATATATATATATATATATATATATATATATATATATATATATATAAACCTACTAATCACTTTAATTACATATACAAAATAAATATATATAACATATGATTTAAGATATAACATAAAATATATGTTTTAAATGGAATTTAGTATAAATCTTATATAACTACAAAATATATTTAAATAACTTATATTAATAAATAAAAATATGATATTTCTATTATATGTTTTAATAGAAATACAAATGATATAGGTTCGTGAATCCGAGGCCAACCCTATACTTGTTCAGTGTCGTTCTATGTATTTTTACTACAAAATACATTAGGTGAGTTTCATTTGATCCCTTTTACTCTTTACATTTTTGGGACTGAGAATACATGCGCTGCTTTTATAAATGTTTTACGAAATAGACACAAGTACGTGAAACTACATTATATGGTTGAATGATTGAAATCGAATATGCCCCTTTTTATTAAGTCTGGTAATCTAAGAATTAGGGAACACACACCCTAATTGACGCGAATCCTAAAGATAGATCTATCTGGCCCAACAAGCCCCATCCAAAGTACCGGATGCTTTAGTACTTCGAAATTAATATCATGTCCGAAGGAGGATCCCGGAATGATGGGGGTATTCTTATATGCATCTTGTGAATGTCGGTTACCAGGTGTTCAATCCATATGAATGATATTTTTGTCTCTATGCATGGGACGTATGTTTATGAGAAACGGAAATATGAAATCTTGTGGTCTATTAAAATTATGAAATAATTATTTATGTTAAACTAATGAACTCACCAACCTTTTGGTTGACACTTTAAAGCATGTTTATTCTCAGGTACGAAAGAAATCTTCCGCTGTGTAATTGCTCATTTTAAAGATATTACTTGGAGTCATTCATGACATATTTCAAAAGACGTTGTATTCGAGTCGTTGAGATCATCAAGATTATTATTAAATCAGTTATAGTTAGATATATTATAAAATGGTATACATGCCGTCAAATTTCGTTGCAAATGAAAGATTGTCTTTTCAAAAACGAATGCAATGTTTGTAAAATGTATCATATAGAGGTCCAGTACCTCGCGATGTAATCAACTGTTGTGAATCATTTATAATCGATATGGACTTCGTCCAGATAGATTAGGACGGGTCTCTACAGTTGGTATCAGAGCAGAGGTCTTAGCGAACCAGGTCTGCATTAGTGTGTCTAACTTATAAGTCATTAGGAGGCATTAGTGAGTCTGGACTTCGACCGTGTCTGCATGTCATAAGATTTGCTTATCAATTCTAGTCGGAAATCATTTGCTTATCATCCTTAGTAAATTAGCTGCTCATTATTCTTAGTCTAGACACATCTTATTGCATTGACTGCATAAAAAGTGTATAGACAAAATTCATATCTTAGCGTATCTGCTAATTCATATCTTAGCGTATCTGTTATTGTTATCTTTGCCTGACAGCTTTCGTAGATTCCTCCGTAACTTATGAGATTTTAGTATTATATATGTATATGTAAATTATGTATTGCAGGATACTAATCTACATCCTATAATCTATTTCTTATCGAAAATCCTTCATCTAATCGTACGAGATGAATCCCTCCACCAGTTCGAGTCCCTCAGATTTCGATAACTATTCCGATAGTTATTCCGACAGCTATTCTGATATGGATTTCCACTCGAGCTCCGAAAGCAGTGTAACCGGAATTAGTCAACCAATTAGCCATCAATTATTCTGGATGAATTGGAGATGGGTTCGTAGTCGACTTAATCAATGGAGACGAGAAGAAGGCGATCCCTTCCACCAACCGAATTCACCTCTTGACAATAAACCTGAAGCACTTACCCGTGAACTAGTCCAAAACACCATTCTCACCCTCATTTCCCGAGTACCTTGCCATGATTATATTCTATCCACAATTCTAAACCTTATTCATCCGCTCGTTTCTAACCGACAAATCATTCCGGAATAATAGAAGAAGTCAATGAACTTCGCGCTCGAGTAATCAATTTGGAGAATATGGTGCAAAATTTACCAGCTTCAGCAACATCACCGGCACCAACAGTATCATCAATAACAGCACTAGTACCATCAAAAAAAAAAAATCCATGCCTCAACATCTCATTCTGTACCTCGAGTATAATCATTGTTCTACGTATCGTTCTACATCATTTATCTTCGTTCGACATGGCGATTATGTAATCTCTAATGTTTTAGAGATTATATATATTCTTGTTCTAACGGTAAATCAAATGAGTTTAATATCATATTGACTTATTAAATCCATGATTACATCTGAAGAAAATATATATGTATATATTTTCATAAAGATTGTAATTAAAAAAAATATTCTTTCGTACAAACTGTTAATGGTGAAAATATTTTAACAGGTAGGTAATACCCGAGGAATATTTAGATTTCACATTAATAAGTTACACTGTACAATCTTCAAATCTGATTCAACAGTCATTCACTATCCTACTTACATCCATAGATATACGAATCCGTTCACCGCAGAATAACCATTTTCATCCAATTTCATATTTGGATTTTGATTTATCAGAATTCGACAAGTGGCATAATGAAGAAAACATTGGATAAAATAAAATTTATTAGAAACAAACAAATTAACTATGAGAAATTTGTTAAGAATCCACGCTAACAAAATTCTAGCTAACCGTTCCTAGCTAACTGATTACATTTTATTTTATCGAAATTTATTTTATCGCAATTTACATTCTCGCAATTTTATTTATCGTCATTAAATTTATGTTATTTACTTTACGCACTTTATTTATCGTTATTTAATTTTCTATTATTTATTTTACGCACTTTAAATATCAGGACACGTATACAAGGTTTTGACATATCATATCGACGCATCTATATATATTATTTGGAATCACCATAGACACTCTATATGCAGTAATGATCGAGTTCTCTATACAGGGTTGAGGTTGATTCTACAATAATATATATAGTTTGAGTTGTGATCGACTCTGAGACGTATACGGGTCACGACACGTATTAATTAATTCGAATATTATATATTAAACTATATATGAATTATTGGACTATCGACTGTGGACTAATAACATTGGACAATTAAAATGAATTAAAATATTGATTATAACATATGAAACTAAACAATTCTTCAAATTGCCACTTGGTTTAGTCTTAAACATCATTTGTATCTTCACGATTACATTATGCGTTCAAACCTTTCATGATTCTTGAAAACACCTCAATCGAGAGGATGAACCAACCGCACTTCATTTACGGAAGAAAATATTTATGTATATAGTTATGCACCTGAAAATACTCAGAACCTGAGTAAACGTTTAACACGTATTTGTGCTAGTTCCTTTGGCGTTGTTATTACCGAAAATAACTTTGCAATTCCTTTTTCAAATTAGAAAATTTTGTCACAGCTCCAGCAAATCAACTTCGACTTTTCATTCGGGTTTGCCTTATTATGACCTTGATATATAAAATTGCCTTTCGTCATCGTTACCGGGGAACCGTTTATATCCCACCACATTAGCAGTAAACTTGCCAGCAACTTCATTACTCATTAGCTTAAGTCTCTCTGAAGAACCATTATATCTGTTCATTAAAACCTTATCATGTACTCATCAGTATATGTTACGGTGATTGCCCTACCAATTACCGGGAATCAGCAATCAGTATTTTGAATCTCGCAACAATTCTACAACAATAGTTATAGGTATACATATAACCTTTATCTCTTAGAAATATGACCTTCCATTATGAAATTTTGAAAAGCACCCAGTCTACGAATCAATACTCGGAATGTTGAAAAAGCTGAATGAAGCAGTAAAAACTGTAAACGATCTTAACAGCCAGAAGTTTGATAATAAAGAATAGTATGTTGGAAAAGCTCAGAAAAGTTGGAACTGTAAAACGGATTGAGCTAATCACGAAGGAGACCAAGGACAAATACAAGGGCCATAACCTATATTCAAAGAATCCAAGTAATTCTGGATTCGTTGAAATCTTTAGAGAATATCTTGCTCCGAAGTCATGTTAAAATCCTGCGGAAAAAAAAAAATTTCTCCATCAACCATCGAACTTAGAAATTCCAAAATATCATCATCAATATCTTCGCTATTTTTGAGGATATTTTCATAAATATTCTCGTCCGAACTTATATACCTCCTCGTGCTTCCTGTGTATCATTATATTAGAAACATTCAATAGAAAATTTAGTACCGAAAAGCAGATTATGCGAAACTAGGAAGAAAGCCGTGGACAAATCACAAAGAATAAGTTTGACTTCAAAGAATTCAAATGATTCAATATCTGCTAAAGTCTTTAGCGAATATCTTACTCCTTACTCTAAACCCTCGCGGACAATAGTTTTCATCATCCCCTAATCTTATATATTCAAAGATATTATCGTATCTGTCGTTATAAATATCTTCGATATTTCTGAATATATTTTCATAACTAATCTTATCTGAAATCATTAATCTCTTCGTACTATCAGTGTTACATCATATAGAAACTGTTAGTTTCTATATTCTGTAAACTTTCGAGCTTAAAATATGAATGTTATTGAAGTAATGTTGGGAACTGATGCATGAGTTAGTATAATATAATGACACTTGATCAACGTGATTATATTAGAGTAAGTCATGTTGAGTTTCTAATGGGACGTGATGATTCACAGATCTTAACGTCATCACGTGCCATGTTACATAACTCTATCATTCTACTTAACTCCTGAACATATCAAGAAAATATATTCTTGATAGTTCTATTCTCAGTGATTCTGGAAATTTGACAAATCAAATCGTGCTAATACGTTCTTTCTTATTTAAAAACATTATGTTCATTCGAAACTCCATATTTATGAATTCTTGACCGTTACTCGCTTTACTAGAGGTCGAGAAGATAATAAAAAGGCAAGGAGCTCCAAAATATAAGAGAAAATATAAAGCCCAACGACAACACCGAAATTACAAACTGTGGATATCAGTGCGTAAAGCAATATAAAGACACGGGAGGATTATAAATACAATAATCCCTAGAACATAGTAGAAATAAACAGATTCATCCTGTGGAAGTTGGAAAAGGAGAACGATTGTTACGACAGTCAGGATAAGGACAAGGATTAGAATTGGATTAAGCATTTTCACAATCTTTTGGATTTGGGAATTGAGTATAGAAGTGGTGAAAACTAATGGAACGGAAAAGGTAAATTTATAATGGAAATATCAGATGTAGTAATCGGGACAAATCGTCGCATTTAATTATAGAGATCTTAATTTCCTTATTCGCCGAAGAATCAAATCTTTTAGATTTCGAAGATTTCTTTATATCCCTTGAATTCCGGAATTCAAACAAGACAACGTCAAAAGTTAAAACGAAACTTCATTTATTCATTTCACTCTTTTATGATAACTCCATTCGTGCTCTTCGATTAATCGAATCATTTTATCCATATTACTCAATGATGATAAAACTCTAATTATCAACTCATATTCGTCATGAAAACATTTTTTATTGTTAACCATGACCACCACACTCAAATTTCGGGACGAAATTTCTTTAACAGGTAGGTACTGTGATGACCCGGGAATTTCTGACCAAATTTAAACTTAATCTTTATATGATTTCGACACGATAAACAAAGTCTATAATGTTGAGTCTCGAAAACTTTGAACTGTGTTCATGTATGCAATTGCCCTTCTGACCATTCCCGACGATTCACGAACCAATGTGTAAATAATTATGTAAAAATTATATATATATATATATATATATATATATATATATATATATATATATATATATATATATATATATACACACACATATATACATAGGTGTATATACATAAGGGTATATATAATAATTTAAATTAATAAGTTTACATATATCAATTGGAATTAAAAATGTAAGATAACAAACAAAATAATTAAGTTATTATTACCATAAATATATATAAATAGATATATAATATATGAATCTATATAATTTCTATTAATAATTAATATATTGTAACATATCTTAAATATATAAATATTAAATATTCAATGATGATATTATATAATATAAGTATTACATAATTAACAACATATTAGATTCAATCATATAAATTGTTATTATAATAATATTGTCATTACTAAAATTACTAAAAATTGTGTAACTATGGTTATTATAAAAGTAATTAGTTATTATTAGCATTAATTCTATTATTATCAATATCATTATTAACATTATCATTAATAACTATTAATACTACTAGATATTAATATTATTTTTAGTAATATTAATAATGTTAAAAGTATAATAATTATTAATTTTTTTATTTAAAAATTATTAATATTAAGTACATACAAGAATCAGATTCAGGAAACAAATTTTTTGCTAATATCTTTGTCCCATTGATTTTTTGTTTTTTTGTGTTTGTCTCCCAAATATTCGATAGCATTTTATTAGCTAATACAACCAAAAATTATTAGCTGTTGTCTTCTCCTTTTTATTTTTTTTCTAATATTTCTGTACTAAAAGAAAGATCCTTGTCAATCTTCTTTTTCCATTATAAATCAATTGATGTTTGAGAGGATATATACGACCACTATTATAAATCATGAAATTCGTCCATTACAGTGTTCATCATCTGCAGATGGGAATTAAAACTGCATCTCATTTTATTTTTAGTTTTATTTTTTTTCTGTTCTTCATCCTTACAGCTAATTCTCGATTTCTTATTTAATTTAAAAATCTTTAAATGCAGATACGTTGGGAATCTCTATTCCAAACTAACTGCAAAGTCTCCAATCTAAATTCTTCAAAACAAAGCCGAATTCGTGAGTCAAAGTTTTGTTTCATAAAAGTCAAACTTTGTCTATCAATCGAATTCGTGTTATCTGATTCGATTCAAGATAAATTGATGATTTGAAATGTTTCAACGAATGTTTCCTAACCTCTTTTATGTTATAACCTTTATCTAAAACTTTATATATTGCAAAATCAAATTTTATTTTTTTATATACCAGCGACGGTACAGCAGGGTTCTCTTTTATTTTTTTTAATTTTTTTTTTGTTTTTTTTATCACTTATTACTTGTTTTTAAATTGTATTATAATCCAAAAATCGTTTAGATTAATCACGTATGTTAGATTGTGTGGATTTGTGTAAGATATAGATGAAGAAGAAGGAAACTATTTTTATTTCGGGTTAAATGAATATAGAGGTAGCATTAAAACAGAAAAACGAGTTGGGTCGGATGGTTATGATATTATGTTGGTGAGCGGGAGGTCTTGGGTTCGAGCCTTGGCAGTGGCGTATTCTTTTGGAACCTATTGTCTTCAAAGGTTGTAACCTAGTTTATTATTTTTAATTGTTATCATTGTTATTATTATTATTATTATTATTATTATTATTATTATTATTATTATTATTATTATTATTATTATTACTACTTATTATTAATACCATTTATTACTATCTGTTAGTGTTATAAAGATATTATTTTTATTATTGCTATCAATAATCTAATTAATATTAATATCATATTAGTTAAGGATGATTATAAAGAATTATTAGTATTATTATATAAATTGTTATTTGTAACATTAATATTAGTATTATTATCAGATGCATAGTTATTATTATCATTAACATCATTAGTTATTATTATTATTATTATTATTATTATTATTATTATTATTATTATTATTATTATTATTATTATTATTATTATTATTATTATTATTATTATCATAGTTATAATTAAGAGTATTGTTATTATAATTATTACTATTATATTTATGGATAACTAATATACATATTATCATTATTATTATGTAAACGTAAAAACAGTGATTAGTATTATTATTATTAAGAGAATGATGTAAATTATTATTTTCACTAATATTAATATTAGCATCATTTTTTTTATATAATTACTAGTATTATTATCATTAACATATGTATCATTGTTAACAATATCCTTATTATTATTATTAGTATTATTAATAATAATAAAGTTGTATTATTATTTTTATTAGTAAATCCTTAATATCAAAACTATCGTTTTTAAACAAATCAATATTATGTACATAGAACATACTTATTATATATACTAAAATTATATTATTATTTCATATAACAAAATATAAACTATATTAACAATACTTATATAAAAAAAACTTACATACAACAAATTATGTATTTTTAATATAATACTAAATATATAAATATATAAATATATATATATATATATATATATATATATATATATATATATATATATATATATATATATATATATATATATATATATATATATATATATATATATATATATATATATGAATATAAACCTACTAATCACTTTAATTACATATACAAAATAAATATATATAACATGTGATTTAAGATATAACATAAAATATATGTTTTAAATGGAATTTAGTATAAATCTTATATAACTACAAAATATATATAAATAACTTATATTAATAAATAAAAATATGATATTTCTATTATATGTTTTAATAGAAATACAAATGATATAGGTTCGTGAATCCGAGGCCAACCCTATACTTGTTCAGTGTCGTTCTATGTATTTTTACTACAAAATACATTAGGTGAGTTTCATTTGATCCCTTTTACTCTTTACATTTTTGGGACTGAGAATACATGCGCTGCTTTTATAAATGTTTTACGAAATAGACACAAGTCCGTGAAACTACATTATATGGTTGAATGATCGAAATCGAATATGCCCCTTTTTATTAAGTCTGGTAATCTAAGAATTAGAGAACAGACACCCTAATTGACGCGAATCCTAAAGATAGATCTATCGGGCCCAACAAGCCCCATCCAAAGTACCGGATGCTTTAGTACTTCAAAATTAATATCATGTCCGAAGGATGATCCCAGAATGATGGGGATATTCTTATATGCATCTTGTGAATGTCGGTTACCAGGTGTTCAATCCATATGAATGATATTTTTGTCTCTATGCATGGGACGTATGTTTATGAGAAATGGAAATATGAAATCTTGTGGTCTATTAAAATTATGAAATAATTATTTATGTTAAACTAATGAACTCACCAACCTTTTGGTTGACACTTTAAAGCATGTTTATTCTCATGTACGAAAGAAATCTTCCGCTGTGTAATTGCTCATTTTAAAGATATTACTTGGAGTCACTCATGACATATTTCAAAAGACGTTGCATTCGAGTCGTTGAGATCATCAAGATTATTATTAAATCAGTTATAGTTAGATATATTATAAAATGGTATGCATGCCGTCAAATTTCGTTGCAAATGAAAGATTGTCTTTTCAAAAACGAATGTAATGTTTGTAAAATGTATCATATAGAGGTCAAGTACCTCGCGATGTAATCAACTGTTGTGAATCGTTTATAATCGATATGGACTTCATCCGGATGGATTAGGATGGGTCTCTACATTGGCCAGTGCGTTTAGCTCTCATTCGGTCTTCCATACTTAGAGGTTCCAGATTTTCCATGATTGAATTTGTTGAATCTGAATCACTAGAGGATTCTGATTTAATGGTTTGTTCCTCGACAATCTCTGTTTGAATGATTGGTGGTTTCGGAGGAAAGATTAATGGTTCAGGATCTCTGAATTGTCCCTGAATATCCTCCGGATTCTCAATTGTGAGGTCGGGTTCAAAAAATGGATTATCGAAAATTTGAATTGGAGTACTTGGTCGACTGGATGACGATTCTAAAGAAAAATCAACGGCGACAATATTGGCTAGATGTATTGATCGAGTTACAGGTGGTGAACATATAAAAGGTGACGAACGTTTTGTTCGGTGCATTCACTGAATATCCTATTAGTTATAAAAGATAAAAATTATATAAGTTATCAAATTAATAGACATTTCTGATTTTGCCCACGTTTCGAATAGCCAATATATGCAGCAGGTAGCCAGGACCCTTTAAATCGGAAGCCCACAACTCGCCACTAACAAATCCAACTATTACTACGAACCAGAAAATTTTGGATGTCTATCAATTTAACCTCTTAAAATAATTTTTCGTTGAAGTTTTAAAGAAATTTTAGAGAAGAAATAGAAAATTCTATGTCCTAAAAACTAGAGCGTCGAGAAATAAGAAAGAAAAAGAGTGCGTCGAAAAACGTCGAAAAATAAAAGGTCGAAAAATAATAAAAAGAACGTAGCGCGTCAAAACTTAAAAGTCTAAAAACTATAAATTAAAAGTTGCGTCTAAAGGTATTAAAGCTTAAAGAAATACTATATCCAAAACGGTAATAACTTAAAAAAATACTAAAATCTTAAAACGGCGTCGCAAAATTCTAAAGCACCTAAATCTTAGTCTAAAGAAAAAGCACTTAAGGAATTTTATGGCAAATCCTAAAAATCTAGAAATAAAAATAACTACGGCAAATACTATATCTTAAAACTATGTACGAACGATAAAAATACAAATTACGTACTAAATAATAAAAATATACAATTTATAAAAAGAGACAAAAAAATGATAAAATTACTAATTTTTATAAAAATATTATTTTTATATTATTTATTTTATAAAAGTATTAAGTTTATATATTTAATAAAACTAATTTTAACTTAAAATACAAATTAATTAAAAATTAAAACTAAGTAATTAAATAATTAACCCTAATTAGGGTTTTAATTAATAATAATAATTATTAATACTCCGTAATTATTGCTGTACCAGGTTCAGTAGGGCGTGTCAGAGCAGCTCATGCGGTCGCATGGATTTTAGCCTTCGGGTTCATGCGATCGCATGACTCTTGGATCCGGGCCAGAAGTTGGGCTGCTACAGTGTAGTGGCCCGTATACTTATTTTTTTTTTCTGTTTTTAATTTTCTTTTTTAATATTTATATAAAATATTTAATTTAAATAAAAACTTATATTTTACAAACTAAAAATAGAAATAGAAATATTTTATAATTTATATATTTTGAACAATTCTTAAAAATATATATATATTTCGTTTTTCTTTTTATATTTTTGTATTTTTAATATTTAAAACGTATTTTTACAAAAGTAAACTAAAAATCTTTTTTTTTATATAGCGTTTCGCTTCCGGGTTTAAGCAGTTCCCCGGCAGCGGCGCCAAAAATACTTGATGTGTGTAGAGGTGTATACGAAATAGTTATATTTTTACTACAAAATATTATTAAATACGATACAATTTTATACAAGTTATTTATTTATTTATAGAATGGATATACCTAAACCTTGCTACAACACTTATAGGCAGTGTACCTAATCGTATAGTAGTGTAGTTTTTATTAAGTCCGGTTCGTTCCACAGGGAGCTAGCCAAGTTTAACGCTATATTTTTAAAACTAGATTTGTATAAATATAAATATAAGTAGTAATATTATTATAAAAGGGGGGTTTTTACCGTTTAATGACCGGTTTGTCGATTTTAAAACTTTAGTCGCAGTTAAAACCTAATGTAAAATATTAAATATATAAAAGACTTAATTTAAAGTGTAAAGTAAATGATAATAATGAAATTGCGATAAATAAAAGTGCGATAATTAAAAAGTACGATAATTAAAATGACAATAAATTAAAGTGCGATAATTAAAAGTGCAATTAAATATGAAATAAAGAAATTATGCTTATTTAAACTTCCGTAATCATGATGTTTGACGTGTTGATTTTAGTTTATTACCACGGGTTAATTGTCCTTTGTCCTGGATTATTCAATATGTCCGTATGGTTTTTGTCCATAACAGTCCATCAGTCATAAATATAAAGTGCGAGTGTCCTCGTCAAATTATCCTTATATCCGAAGTCAAATATTCCAACTAATTGGGGACTTAAACTATAATTACACCAATTTTCCTTGTATATAATTCACCCCTGTTTTAATAAGTCTATTGACTATTAATCCATTCACGTGTCCGGTTAAATGAACGATTATTAGTACTTATAAATATCCCGCCCATCGTGTCCGATCGAGTGTATGTGGTTATTTATAGGTACGTCCAATTGTAAATCTTTATATTAAATTAACAAACTATCATTTAATTAAACAAATATAAAGCCCATTAATAGCCCATAGTCTAGTTTCCACAAGTGTCGTTCTTTTGTCCAAACTCCAATTATGGTACAAAGCCCAATTACCCCGTCTTTAATATTTAGCCCAACATCATGAATACTTCGGCTTAAATAAGCATAATAATAACTTAGCTACGAGACATTAATTTAAAAAGGTTGAACATAACTTACAATGATTAATAATAGCGTAGCGTTACACGGACAAAATTTCGACTTACACCCTTACAACATTCGCTAACATACCCTTATTATTATTATTATTAAAATTAAAATTAAAATTAAAATTAAAATTAAAATTATAATATATATATATATATATATATATATATATATATATATATATATATATATATATATATATATATATATATATATATATATATATATATATATATATTACGTTAAGATAGAGAGAGATAGATGGTATGATAAACTCGAGCACCAGACTGCCTTTTATAGGGATGTGGCCAGAAAAAGTGGCTCATGCGATCGCATGGGAATATAGCCTCCAGGCCATGCGATCGCATGGAGCAGGAATCCAGCTCACATTGCTTTGTCTCCTAGTTTGCCGACGGTTTATATATATAATATAATATATATGTAATTTTAAGAATTAATTATATATTATATTATATTCATGTGCATAGTTGACTTATAATTTTTAGTCCGTTGCGTCGAGCGTTGAGAGTTGACTCTGGTCCCGGTTCCGGATTTTCGAACGTCCTTGCGTACAATTTAATATCTTGTACTTTGCGTTTTGCGGCTCGTACTCTTGTAACTTTTAGGCGTTTCTCATCAATAATTTGAACCACTTTGATTGTACTTTGTACTTTTTAGCTTTTTGGTTGTTTGCGTCTTCAATTCGTCGAATCTGTCTTTTGTCTTCACTTTTTATTATTTAAACGAATATCACTTGTAAATAGAACAATTGCAACTAAAAGCTTGTCTTTCTTGAGGGATAATGCTATGAAATATATGTTCGTTTTTAGCATTATCACAGGGTGTCTGGTGTCGGATTTTCATTGTTTTCGTGGTCAGAGGGGTTGATTGGGCTGAAGGAGTGGGTAGATTCAAAGTTAGATGGGCTATGGTAGTGGTTGTGGTAATTTGGTTGGGGACTTTTAGCTTCAGGATTATGTGTTGGCATGTTAAGGTTAGTGGGCCGTTCACAAGATGGCCTGGAGTTAATATCCGAATTGGGCTCAAGATTAATTGGGCTTGTGGAGATAGGTTTATGGCCTTAATGTACGTGGATAAGATTAAAGGAGAAAGAAAATGTAGGGTAAAACTAGAATGTTAACAAAAAGAATAAGAAATTTAAGTTTTATTATACCCTTACTGTATGTGAATAAGATTAAAGGAGAAAGAAAAGATAAGGTAAAACTAGAATGTAAACAAAAAGTACAGCATTTTTATAACATTTTTTAAAACTATGTATTCTTTATTTTTCTGTGGACTATTAATATAGGAGCAAAGGAGTATAAGATATTTGTTTTTAAAAATATTTTTTGTAAATAATCGTAACATATAACCAAGCTTTTAATATCCAATAGACTTTAGTAATTTACTAAAAAGTAATATGACATTTTTGCATTACCTAAATTACTAAATAAATAGGCATCAACATAAAGTACATTAGATAAATTAAGCAAAACTTACATTATAAATAGTGTTAACATTAATTATTTAATTATAAGGACTAACATGGCAAACTAATTATGGACAAAAAGTTCATGCCTTGCTATTACACATTATATATTTTATTTTTTTTTTGGTAATTTTCAAATAGTACAATCATTTTAACGAGATAAATAAACTAAATAGTTACCTTAATATAAAAGAAACAAAGGGATTCAAACTTGTTCTCCAAGAACATATTCATTATTATTATTATTTAACATAAATGCATTAATATTAAAATTCTGATGTTTTAAAGTTGAACTCATACATCAATCAAATACGTCAAATTTGATTTTACTTTGTTTTTTTTACCAAGACTTGCACAAAATATAAAATTAATACGGAGTACTGTACAAAAATACCTTTACACAATTACACAATATTTTCAATTTATCTTTTACTCTTTTTATGTAAAGTTATTCTAATTTGTATTCTTGTTTACATATATTAAAGTTTACTTAACGAAATCAAAATGTTTATTATATATCTATATTTGGATAAAAATCTTGATAGTTTAATTCAATATTTATCTTTTTTATGCGTATACTAATTATATATATTTCGATATTTTATAAAAATAAATTCCATTCCATATATTTATAAAGACCCAAAGTATTTAAAAAAACATTTTTATACGGTATTCAATAAAATATAACAATACGTAATTGATTTGCACAATTTCTTAAAAATAAAGGCGGCTATATATATACTAGCTAATTTGCTATATATTGTGTGTACAAAATTGCTACCTTTTTTAACTATGAAAAACATAAATTCTCTTGCTAAACAAGATCCTATCTACCCAAAATAAAGAAGAAGAAAAAAGATTCCAAAACTACCCTCCGAAAAACCTTTACGTTTTGACTTAATTTCCTCCATTTTGTAGCAAAATATTTCCGTCACCGTTCCGTTAAATCCACCACCTCTATTCACCATCATCCCGTTCATCTATCAACGCCGTTAACATTCGCAACCCTAACCAAAGGTCTACAATTCTTACTATGTCCCATCGTCCAGTCACGTGCCTGACAACCACGTGAGCAATAGTTCATAACACCACACACTGAACACCGCCGGAACTCATGCATCCTCGTCTCCAGCCGTCCACAACCGTCGTAACAGCATATCCTCAACGACGGATCCGGTTTCCGGTAGGCAAACCAACCAGCTAGAAACCTGTTCGCCGGATGAGATTTCGGAGCTGGTAAATTGAATCCGAATTCACTTACCAGTAACGGAGATCTGATAACGGACATTAACGTTTTCGAACAAATCGACGTCAGCTCACGTGCGTTTGCCTCGATTAAAAATCGTTGACCTTCCGTAACATTTTTTCCGATGCCGTAACCATCTTTGAGACAGTGACCGAGTTCACGAAGAGCATCGATGTGGCCGAGAAACGCTGCACGTGCGCAGAGCGTGACTCCGCCGATTAGGTCTTTTACGTTTTTCGAACCGCCGCTGCCGTTGAATTGAATGATCGCGAGTGAGTATAATGCCGGCGCGTGAGATCTGATTGCTGCCTTGGCCATTAATGACGCACCGTTTCTTCTGTTTTGGAAACAGTAGAATTGTATCTGTATGTAAAATAAAAAAGTTGAAATGACAATATTAACCTCCATGGGTAAAAGCATTGTTTGTGAACGCAAGGGTTAAAGTGTAAATTTAAATACAGTAATAAAACGTTGAAAACTGTAAAAAAAAAAAACTAACCATGCCGAGAGTGTAAGAAGCTTCTGCATTTCCGGCATTGGAGCTCCGTTGAAGAAAACGGTGAGCAAATGGGGACCACCTGTTAGGTTTAACGGCGAATGTTTCAGCTGAAGCTTTTGCTAAAACAACGGGGTTAAGTCCTAAACCGTTAAATCTTTTGCATCTGTTACACGAAAGTAAATAAATAAGTTAGATATGTAACCGGGAGTTTAATAATAATAAATAAAAATAAAATGTTTAATAATGATTTATTTCTGGTTCCGTACATGAATAAAGTAGTGACAAAATCGGTGGGGCAATCGGCAGTGGAGCTGAGTTTTGCGAGGATGAGTAAAACGATGTCGTCTGGGAGGTTATCGAAGAGATTGTAGTGAGATGGTGAGAGCTTGAGTCTTTTCCGGCTGGTAGTAATCGGAGGTCCGGCGAGTGGATAAGAACAGCCACGGCGTGTTCTCATTTTGTAGTATATTGAGTGAAGGAAAAAAAAAATGGTTGGTTTTGGTTTATACAGTGTTGGTGACCATTCAACTCTGGATTCGGTGCTTTATATAATGGATAGTGGGTAAATGACTGTAATACCCTTAGGTTAACACATTTTGTCGTTTTCTGATTTTTAGACAATAATCGGTATTTTTTTTACACATATTTTGTTAATACGGAGTAAAGATTTATTACGTGTGTGATACATATTTACAAAAATTCTACAATTACAAAAAAGTCACAAACTACTACTAACCGAAATAGTATGAATTATTTAATGCAATTGATTTTTTTTTTTTTTTTTTTTTTTTGGCAAAACTACACACATTTAACATAATTTTTAACGCGCGAGAGCGCGCGCGCACACGCACACATATATGTGTGTGTCCACCATAATATTTGAACTCGTGACCTCAAAGTAATTTGACAACGCTCCTCTTTAACTTATTCAATCAATTTACATTTTCTTTTATCTTTCGTATCATTGTTTTCCCTACTTGATTTGTCCATTTAATTATGGTCCCAAAAAGAGTGTCTGAGAGTTATTTCTGTTGAATATAAGATATTGATGATAAATGTCAATTTTGTCCGTATAGTTGAGGTAAGTTTGACCGAATTTAATTAAAATATAAGTGATTGAGTGTAATAAATATGGGTAAATTTGAGAGATTAATGATATTTATTGATTAGAAAATGTTAATGACAACCCCTACAGTTGTCATTAAACCACGACAACCTCAACCAGAATAGCACTATTAGCCTATGAATCCACGAAACCGATAACTAGTAGAACGATCTAAGACCACTGACTACCTCCTATTGAAAGCTTAAGTCTGAGATCTGAACTCACGAGAGTCATTAAGTGAAACCACCAACAAGTAAAAGTCTTGTCGAGCTTATGTAGTACTGCTACACACAAGAAGGATGTAGGATTGACGGTGAGATTGTAACTACAAAAGGAAAAGCCACCAGCAAGAAAACTCCAACCATGATAACATCACTAGCCTCTTTAACCACGGTACCAATAACCTATAAACGACTTCCGATCCAAAGTAAAACTTAACTTCAGATTAGAACCAACGTGAGCAATCGAGCGAAAACGGCCAAAAGTTACCGAAAACAAAAATTGAACAAGAAAGAAACAGAAAGATCTATTTACAAGAGAGATTGGGGAGAGGGAGAAGGTCCTTGTCATAACCCGTCCTTAACCATAAGAACGCGTTAGATAACGTATGATTTCATTGCGAGGTATTGACCTCTATATGAGACATTTTTGAAAGAAAACTGCATATATTATACATTACAAACCATAACCATTATTTTTGTTACAAGCTTAAGACAATAAAAAGAAGATTAACGTTTAGCGATAATCTTCGACTTACAAACTTTACAAATGATGACAACAACACGGTTTCTAGCATATTTTACAATACAACATCTCGGATATGCAGTTTTATTTTTGACACAAACATGCGTACGCAAGATCCTGGTTAGATCCAACATGATGCAGCGGAAGCTTTAGAAATCACCTGAGAATAGACATGTTTTAAAAGGTCAACATAAAGTTGGTGAGATATAGGTTTAATGCCGGCAGCAATATATATATAGACCACAAGATTTCGTATATAAACAGTTTAATAAAAGTATTCTAAGTGGTTGAGCACTTGGTAACCATACTTAACATTTTCACGTCGCATATTCCCTTTAATATGAAATCTTACTACACCGTACCAAGTGTAGTCACAAAACGAAGTACTGTGCAACCGTTGAATACTGGTCGTCCAGTCCGGTTGGGGTTGTCAGGCCCGATAGATCTATCAACAGGATTCGCGTTTACAATACCGCTGTAAATAACAGTTACCAAGCTACAGGGAAGTATGCCAATGGTACAACTCAACGTAGAATATATTTTTCAGTTACTTGTGTCCATAACGTAAAACATAAAATACATGTATTCTCATCCCGAAATATTTAGAGTTTAAAAGTGGGACTATATACTCACTTTCGTCTTGAAGATATATATATAATTTGACTTGGTCTCCGGTTGATATCACGAACCTATCCATATATAATATATCAATACCTTTTCTTTTTAAACAAATGTCACATATATATACTTGTTATACTTTTAATACTTTGAATAATTCCTTAGTCCGTAGCAGTTCGTTGTTAGTAATTCAATTTTAATGGTTCATTTTTTTAATATACCCGCAATGAAATAAATAAAACCCCCAACGAAATAAATAAAACCCCATCGTATATGTATTGGTCGAGATTAATCTTGACCCATGGTACCGGTGTTGTCAAATGACGTGTTGCGTACATAAAGTACCGGTGTTGTCAAATGACGTGTTGCGTACAATCATGGGATCTTATGATTAATCTTCTCGTGTTGTTTACGGGTGATCCTGAACCATATAAAATTGAATTGTAAGTACATATATATAAAATATCATGTTATCTTATAAAGATGTGATTTTATGTAAATTTTTCCAATGAATCCCGAAGTCATTTAAGTCTTGGATAACCAATTTTGTTTCGGTCATAGTTTCTTCGTTACAAGTCCGTTTTCGTTGATTCAAATTGCCATCTTCTTGGATCGAGTTCTTCTTTAAGACTATGAACTGTAAATACCTTGATTTGTATTCAAAATCATACGGCATAGGTGAAAGTTTAGTGAAACATATGAAGTTAAACATTTTTGTTACAACAAAATCATTTAATGACCATTTTTCTAAAAATACTTATACTTTAAAAAACCAAGTTTTACCTTGTTACATTAGCATATATATAAGTTATGTTACATGTCTTGAAGTATTTTAAAAGTTAAGTTAGAAGGATCTATTTAGTTTGCAAACAAGTTTGAAAACATTCAAACTATGTTCTTGTTGTTAAACTTTTGTACCACAAAATAAGATAGCTATATATATATGAATTGAATAAGGTTATGAACATAGATTCTACCTCAAGTTCCTTGGATAAGTTTGCTGTAAAAGAGGAGTAAGAAGCTAGAATCAAAAGGGTGATAGAAGTGGATGAAAGATTGGAAGTAAGTTGGTGTTCTTGGAAGGTTTTCTTGAAGTGTTGTTGTAAGAGTTTTCTTATGGTGTTTTAGTATGGTTTTTATGGCTAGATCTTCTTGGTTATTTGCTGGATTGTTATGGAGTTTAGAGAGTAAGAAAGAGTGTGTGTTTTTGATAAGAAAATGGTAGTAAAAATGGATCAAAATGAGCATGTATATATACACCAAAAAAAAAACGTGAATGGGGGGTATGGAGACAAAAATTCAAGCTATCATTTTATGTATCTAGTCTTATTTGCATCCAAGTTCAATTACCTAGCCCTCATGGCATGAATAATGGCTGGTTAGGTGGTGATTTTGATGTGTATTTACTATTAGTAAATACGTATAGGAGCTTGGTATGATACGAGTACAAATACTCTAGGTATACGTATAGAAATTTTGTGAAAAATGGAATGAGGATTCAAATATAGCTATCTTTTGTGAATACACTTATATGGTTTTATGTATTTAAGTCTTTAAAAGTGATTAAATACATTACTTATACAATATATGTATAAACATTATATGTCTTAAGTATTTATGTCAAATAACGTTACGTATAGTTATCGTTTTGAAAACTTAAGTTAGTAGTTTCAAAATACACATATAACTTGTTTGTTATTAATACAAAATGAGATATTAAAACATTTATTAATCACGTTAAATATGTATATATACATTTATATACACAAACGTATAATTATCATATATTGTATAGTTCGTGATATCATCGGTCAAACTAGACGGTCAAACGTTGTGTAAAACTCTTTTCGGAAATGTAAGTCTCGACAATTTGGATTGCTTATCATGTTGGCAAGGTTTAATTTATGTAAATATTAATCTTATAAGTATAGTATGATCGAAAAAGTGCGGGTCGTTACATTACCTCCCCGTTAAATAAATTTCGTCCCGAAATTTTAAAATTGTACCTATTTTGCGTCATCGAGAAACAAGTGTGGATACTTTTGCTTCATCTGATCCTCTCGTTCCCAAGTAAACTCGGGACCTCTTCTAGCATTCCAACGAACCTTAACAATCGGTATATTGCTCTGTTTGAGCTGTTTAACTTCACGGTCCATGATTTCGATTGGTTCTTCGACGAATTGTAGTTTCTCGTCGACATGGATTTCTTCAAGAGGAATGGTGAGGTCTTCCTTTGCAAGACACTTCTTCAGGTTTGAGACGTGAAAGGTATTATGTACTCCAGCGAGTTGTTGCGGTAACTCGAGCCGATAAGCTACCGGTCCAATGCGTTCGATAATCTTAAACGGGCCTACGTACCTTGGGTTCAGTTTACCCCTTTTTCCAAAACGTATCACACCTTTCCAAGGTGACACCTTTAGCATAACCATGTCCCCGACCTGAAACTCTAATGGTTTCCTTCGGACATCGGCGTAGCTCTTTTGGCGACTGCGGGCTGTTTTTAATCTCTCCTTGATTTGCACCATCTTTTCAGTCGTTTCATGTATGATCTCGGGACCAGTTAATTGTCGATCTCCTACTTCATTCCAACAGATAGGAGATCTACACTTCCTTCCATACAATGCTTCGAATGGCGCAGCTCCAATGCTCGCATGATAACTATTATTATACGAGAATTCTGCTAACGGTAGATATTTATCCCATCCGTTTCCAAAATCGATCACACATGCCCTGAGCATGTCTTCAAGAGTCTGAATTGTTCTTTCACTCTGCCCGTCGGTCTGCGGATGATATGCGGTACTCATATCCAAACGAGTTCCTAGTGCCTCCTGTAGTGATTGCCAAAACTTTGAGGTAAATCTACTATCACGATCGGATATAATGGAAATAGGTATTCCATGCCTTGAAACAACTTCCTTTATATACAATCGTAATAGTTTCTCCATTCTATCTGTTTCCTTTATAGGCAAGAAATGTGCAGACTTGATGAGACGATCAACAATCACCCAAATGGTGTCGTATCCCCAGGCAGTCTTTGGTAACTTCGTGATGAAATCCATGGTAATACCATCCCATTTCCATTCTGGGATTTCTGGTTGTTGAAGTAACCCTGACGGCTTTTGATGTTCTGCTTTGACTTTGGAACAAGTCAAACATTCCCCAACATATGTTGCAACGTCGGTCTTTAAGTTAGGCCACCAATAACGTGTCTTAAGATCTTGATACATCTTTCCAACTCCAGGATGTATCGAGTATCTTGTCTTATGTGCCTCGTTCAATATCAACTTCCTTAATCCACCCAACTTTGGTACCCAAATACGATTTGCAAAATATCTAATTCCGTCTTCCCGTATAACGAGTTGCTTCTCATACTTCTTCATTATTTCATTCTTTATGTTTTCTTTATTGAGTGCTTCTTGTTGAACTTCTTTGATTTGTGAGTTGAGATTCATGCGAATTTTTATATTCATTGCTCGAACTCGAATTGGTTCTCGTTCCTTTCTGCTTAAAGCATCGGCCACCACGTTCGCCTTTCCGGGATGATAACGAATTTCACAATCATAGTCGTTTATTAACTCGACCCACCTTCGTTGCCTCATGTTCAATTGTTTCTGATCAAAAATATGTTGAAGGCTTTTATGATCAGTAAACACAGTGAATTTAACCCCATACAAGTAGTGTCTCCACATCTTCAATGCAAACACGACTGCTCCCAATTCTAGATCATGCGTCGTATAATTTCGCTCATGAATCTTCAATTGTCGGGATGCAAATGCAATAACTTTCTTCCGTTGCATAAGAACACAACCAAAACCTTGTCGCGAAGCGTCACAATATATTTCAAAATCATCGTTCCCTTCTGGTAACGATAATATAGGCGCCGTAGTTAACTTCTTCTTCAGTATTTGAAATGCGTTCTCCTGCTCCGAGGTCCATTCGTATTTCTTCCCTTTTTGCGTTAACGCTGTCAACGGCTTAGCTATTCGGGAAAAATCTTGAATAAACCTTCTATAATAACCGGCTAAACCCAAAAATTGGCGTATCTGTGTTGGTGTCTTAGGAGTCTCCCATTTTTCAATAGCTTCAGTTTTTGCTGGATCAACCTGAATTCCTTTGCTATTAACAACGTGACCAAGAAATTGCACTTCTTTCAACCAGAAAGCACACTTAGAAAATTTTGCATATAGTTGTTCTTTTCTCAACAATTCTAATATCAACCTTAAATGCTCTTCATGCTCTTGCTCACTCTTGGAATAGATAAGAATATCATCAATGAAAACGATAACAAACTTATCCAAATACGGACTACAAACTCGATTCATGAGATCCATGAATACAGCTGGCGCATTTGTCAACCCAAACGGCATGACCAAAAATTCGTAATGACCATAACGTGTCCGAAAAGCAGTTTTCGGAATGTCCTCTTCTTTGACGCGTAATTGATGATAGCCCGATCTTAAGTCGATTTTCGAATACACACATGATCCTTGCAACTGATCAAATAAGTCATCAATTCTCGGTAGTGGATACCGATTCTTGATAGTTAACTTATTTAATTCATGATAATCTATACACATCCTGAAAGATCCATCTTTCTTCTTAACAAACAAAATTGGAGCTCCCCACGGTGAAGTACTTGGTCGTATGAATCCACGGTCCAGTAATTCTTTTAACTGACTTTGATGTTCTTTTAGTTCGGACGGTGCAAGTCTATATGGAGCACGAGCCACTGGTGCAGCTCCTGGTACTAAATCTATTTGAAATTCCACCGATCTAAATGGAGGTAATCCCGGCAATTCTTCCGGAAAAACTTCAGGAAAATCTCTTGCCACAGGCACTTCGTTGATACACTTTTCTTTCTTTTCGACTTTATTAACATGTGCCAAAATAGCGTAACATCCCTTTTCTAAACACTTCTTGGCTTTCAAACAGCTAATGAGTTTTAGCTTTGAATTACCCTTCTCTCCATAAATCATCACCGGTATTTTATCCTTACCAGGAATACGAATTGCCTTCTTGGCACAAACAACTTCCGCTCCTATTTTGGACATCCAGTCCATGCCGACTATTACATCAAAACCTCCTAATTCTACGGGTATTAAGTCGATTTTATACGTTTCTCCGGCTAGATTTATTTCACAATCACGACAAATTTTATCGGCTTTAATTAGTTTACCATTAGCTAACTCAATCAAGTACTTAGCATCTAGAGGTAATGATGAACAATTCAATTTAGTGTAAAAATTTATACACACGTAACTTCTGTCGGCGCCAGTATCAAATAAAATAGATGCTGATAAGTTATTAATGGTAAACGTACCCGTAACAAGCTCCGGGTCTTCACGTGCCTCTCTAGCATTAATAACAAACGCTCTTCCACGTGCAGGTCCGCCATTCTTTTCTGGATTCGGGCACTGACTCTTATAATGACCTTGTTTTCCACATCCAAAACAAGTAATGTTAGCCAAAGCAGTTCTATTTGCGTTGGTGGCAGGAGTCTTGTTACCATTTGCATTTGTAACGAGAGCCTTACAATCTTCAGCAAGATGTCCCTGTCTATTGCATTTAGTGCACAACACACTACAGTAACCAAAATGATGTTTGTGACAACGGTTGCATAAAGGACTTTGTCCTTTGTAACCAAAGCCTGAACCGCTACCCGCACCTTTCGGGGTTTCTGGTTTCTTAAAAGATTGCTGTTGGTAACCTCGATCATAATTTCCGTTCCACTTCCTTTTGTTACTCGATACCTTCACCTCAGTAGTGAATGCTTTCTTATCCAGAATGACCTGATCCATTAACTCGTTTGCCATAGTTATAGCTTCATGAATTGTCTTAGGTTTCGACGCCGTAACATTTGCCTTGACCTTTTTGGGCAAACCACCTTTGTACATTTCAATCTTCCGTGCTTCGGTTGGAACCAATTCAGGACATAGTAAAACCAATTCCATGAATCGCTGATTGTAGTTGGTGATTTCAGTACCAACCACCTTCAAACTTCGTAACTCATCTTCTAACTTAATAACCTCATTCCTTGGACAATACTCGGTGATTATCATTGCTTTGAATTCTTCCCATAGAGTATCATAAGCTACATCTCCTCCTACCGCCTTCACATAATTCTTCCACCATGTGAGTGCACTATCTTGTAAAGTGCAAGATGCAAACTTGGTCATGTCTTTTTCATCACAACCACTGATTTTGAACACCGTCTCCATCTTTTCTATCCATCGGGTTAAACCGATCGGTCCTTCTGTTCCACTGAATGATGAAGGTTTGCAAGCTTGGAAAGTCTTGTAAGTACATCCTACACGAGGATTTGGATTAACTGCAGCAGCTCTTGCAGCTTCGACCCATAACATTCTATCGTTCACTCGTTGATTGATGAGTTCCTCGAGTTCTTGTTCCGTCATTCGATTCAATCGCGCCATTTCCTAATGAAAAAAAAATAATTATTCACATGGATTATTATAGATGTAGTGTGTATTTATAGTACATTTATAGCTTGTTAATAATATGAACCAGGTATTATTATAAAAGCCTTTTCTTCTTATTAGCGTTTTATAATTATATCTTGGGTAGTACCTACCCGTTAATGTTCATACTTAATAGCTTAGTACAGAATCAATTACTACAATCTAAATAATACTTAACCATGGAAAATTATTGCATTTCATACTTCGCTATTTTACATATGCTTACATCAAACTTTAAACAAACCACACTAATAATATTATACAAAACATTATGTGATTCCATGGCTTAATACGGCAGTGCATCGTTCGGTCTATTTTCTAGGGCGTTTAGTTCCAATGAATGGCCTAACGCTTATCCTAGCTGTCTGCCTACGTTTTGGCTGAGGAGCCGAAGAACTAGATGCGGGGATAGCACTAATAGGAATAGCGGGGATAGGGGTGGTAGTGTTGAGTGGAATTGGTGCCACGTCATTCTCACTAAGTTCGGGATTTGAATTTTCTAATTCATTCGCTTTTCGTTTCTTTCCTTGATCGAATTTTTCTTTCGTAATTTCTAGTATTTCTTCCTCGGGTTCACTTTCTTCTTCGGGTTCACTTTCCTCTTCGGGTTCACTTTCCGATATTTCAATAGTTGGTTCATCCGGAAATTGTGAGTCTTCCCCAAAAATACCACTTTCGTCATCGGATATGTTAATGACTGAAACACAATCTGAAGATTCTGATTCGGAGTCGCTGAATGTGATAATAAGTTTCGAGCCCGACATCTAACACATAACAACTAACCCATTAGTACTTACATAATATTTACATATAAATTTTTAACCAACAGTGATAAGCAATGGTTTTTTAAAATCAGACCCGGTCAAAGTCCAGACTTTACTAATGTATCCTAACGACTTCTCGGTTAGACACACTAATGCAAACCTGGTTCGCTAAGACCAACGCTCTGATACCACATGTCATAACCCGTCCTTAACCATAAGAACGCGTTAGATAACGTATGATTTCATTGCGAGGTATTGACCTCTATATGAGACATTTTTGAAAGAAAACTGCATATATTATACATTACAAACCATAACCATTATTTTTGTTACAAGCTTAAGACAATAAAAAGAAGATTAACGTTTAGCGATAATCTTCGACTTACAAACTTTACAAATGATGACAACAACACGGTTTCTAGCATATTTTACAATACAACATCTCGGATATGCAGTTTTATTTTTGACACAAACATGCGTACGCAAGATCCTGGTTAGATCCAACATGATGCAGCGGAAGCTTTAGAAATCACCTGAGAATAGACATGTTTTAAAAGGTCAACATAAAGTTGGTGAGATATAGGTTTAATGCCGGCAGCAATATATATATAGACCACAAGATTTCGTATATAAACAGTTTAATAAAAGTATTCTAAGTGGTTGAGCACTTGGTAACCATACTTAACATTTTCACGTCGCATATTCCCTTTAATATGAAATCTTACTACACCGTACCAAGTGTAGTCACAAAACGAAGTACTGTGCAACCGTTGAATACTGGTCGTCCAGTCCGGTTGGGGTTGTCAGGCCCGATAGATCTATCAACAGGATTCGCGTTTACAATACCGCTGTAAATAACAGTTACCAAGCTACAGGGAAGTATGCCAATGGTACAACTCAACGTAGAATATATTTTTCAGTTACTTGTGTCCATAACGTAAAACATAAAATACATGTATTCTCATCCCGAAATATTTAGAGTTTAAAAGTGGGACTATATACTCACTTTCGTCTTGAAGATATATATATAATTTGACTTGGTCTCCGGTTGATATCACGAACCTATCCATATATAATATATCAATACCTTTTCTTTTTAAACAAATGTCACATATATATACTTGTTATACTTTTAATACTTTGAATAATTCCTTAGTCCGTAGCAGTTCGTTGTTAGTAATTCAATTTTAATGGTTCATTTTTTTAATATACCCGCAATGAAATAAATAAAACCCCCAACGAAATAAATAAAACCCCATCGTATATGTATTGGTCGAGATTAATCTTGACCCATGGTACCGGTGTTGTCAAATGACGTGTTGCGTACATAAAGTACCGGTGTTGTCAAATGACGTGTTGCGTACAATCATGGGATCTTATGATTAATCTTCTCGTGTTGTTTACGGGTGATCCTGAACCATATAAAATTGAATTGTAAGTACATATATATAAAATATCATGTTATCTTATAAAGATGTGATTTTATGTAAATTTTTCCAATGAATCCCGAAGTCATTTAAGTCTTGGATAACCAATTTTGTTTCGGTCATAGTTTCTTCGTTACAAGTCCGTTTTCGTTGATTCAAATTGCCATCTTCTTGGATCGAGTTCTTCTTTAAGACTATGAACTGTAAATACCTTGATTTGTATTCAAAATCATACGGCATAGGTGAAAGTTTAGTGAAACATATGAAGTTAAACATTTTTGTTACAACAAAATCATTTAATGACCATTTTTCTAAAAATACTTATACTTTAAAAAAACCAAGTTTTACCTTGTTACATTAGCATATATATAAGTTATGTTACATGTCTTGAAGTATTTTAAAAGTTAAGTTAGAAGGATCTATTTAGTTTGCAAACAAGTTTGAAAACATTCAAACTATGTTCTTGTTGTTAAACTTTTGTACCACAAAATAAGATAGCTATATATATATGAATTGAATAAGGTTATGAACATAGATTCTACCTCAAGTTCCTTGGATAAGTTTGCTGTAAAAGAGGAGTAAGAAGCTAGAATCAAAAGGGTGATAGAAGTGGATGAAAGATTGGAAGTAAGTTGGTGTTCTTGGAAGGTTTTCTTGAAGTGTTGTTGTAAGAGTTTTCTTATGGTGTTTTAGTATGGTTTTTATGGCTAGATCTTCTTGGTTATTTGCTGGATTGTTATGGAGTTTAGAGAGTAAGAAAGAGTGTGTGTTTTTGATAAGAAAATGGTAGTAAAAATGGATCAAAATGAGCATGTATATATACACCAAAAAAAAAACGTGAATGGGGGGTATGGAGACAAAAATTCAAGCTATCATTTTATGTATCTAGTCTTATTTGCATCCAAGTTCAATTACCTAGCCCTCATGGCATGAATAATGGCTGGTTAGGTGGTGATTTTGATGTGTATTTACTATTAGTAAATACGTATAGGAGCTTGGTATGATACGAGTACAAATACTCTAGGTATACGTATAGAAATTTTGTGAAAAATGGAATGAGGATTCAAATATAGCTATCTTTTGTGAATACACTTATATGGTTTTATGTATTTAAGTCTTTAAAAGTGATTAAATACATTACTTATACAATATATGTATAAACATTATATGTCTTAAGTATTTATGTCAAATAACGTTACGTATAGTTATCGTTTTGAAAACTTAAGTTAGTAGTTTCAAAATACACATATAACTTGTTTGTTATTAATACAAAATGAGATATTAAAACATTTATTAATCACGTTAAATATGTATATATACATTTATATACACAAACGTATAATTATCATATATTGTATAGTTCGTGATATCATCGGTCAAACTAGACGGTCAAACGTTGTGTAAAACTCTTTTCGGAAATGTAAGTCTCGACAATTTGGATTGCTTATCATGTTGGCAAGGTTTAATTTATGTAAATATTAATCTTATAAGTATAGTATGATCGAAAAAGTGCGGGTCGTTACAGTCCTCCCGACCGCCGAAAAAAGCCGGCGGCCGGAGAGAAGCAAAAGTAGTAGTGGTGGCGGCCAGTAGAAGTTTAGGGTTTAGAAGGGAGTGTTTGGAGAGGATAAATGGTTTAAAGATTATAGTATTTGACACTTTAATTTTATTTTAATTTAAATTTTAACTTTTTATCAATAATCAATAAATAAATAAAAATGAAAATTTAAAGGTAGTTGAAAATTAATAAGGAGTAATACCAAAAAGTAATGGTCAAACGCTGTTGACTGGATATATTGGTCCGTCCCGAAGCCTGTATGCTATGTCTGCTTATATACGTACAATTTTCTATACACAAATGAAAAAACAAGAGCACTGAGGACTGAGGACAACACAAAGATGATAGGTGTCCTTAGGAAAAGAGTTAATTACATTACTCGTCCATCTAATTAATCCATAATTTTTTTTTTTTTTGGGTAAAAAGTTTCCCCGGCGAGCTTTTATTAAAGATAATAAAAGAATAAGAAAATTACATCACAAAAGAAGCACGAGTGTTACAAGCATGCCTTGTAACCTCACTAAAACCAACCTCTACAAAACATCAGACATTTGGACACAGAAAGAAAAAAAATAACAACCAGAGGACCTACGCCTAACCAATGTTCCATGCCATCTTCAATTCATTTACTTGCCTTGATTCTTTAAATCGAACCGACATAAGCTTCAACCGAACCGTAGCATATATTTCCCTGAAGAGAGCATCAGTAGACCTTTTACGACCTTTAAACATTCGATTATTTCGCTCTTGCCAAACAAAATAAACCGTAGCTGCAAACAAAAGTTTAGTCACCACCATATTCGCACTCTTTTTCGACGCATAAGGGGTGATAATCAATGTAAATGTTTTCCAATCAGTACTCCAACTCGGAACTAGGATGAGATCTTTCACTCGCAGCCACACTTCATGAGAATACTTGCTGTCAAAAAACAGATGCGAATGCGAGTCCGCACAAGACGAACATAAAGAACATAGTAATACCTGATTGTCCCGAATCTCCCAAGGTTTTAACCTGTCTTGGGTCTTCATCCGTTCCCTAATTAGCATCCAAAGAACAAACGCATGACGTGGGATACATTGAGAGAACCAAACTACATCAAACCATTCGACCAAAGGAGCGCAAGGTCTGATTGATTCGTAAGCTGTGCTCACCGAAAAATAACTCAGTTTTCCATCTTGCGCCTTCCATTGCAACACATCACTAGTATCCGAGAACACGGGAATTTCTATCTGTTGTAAAGCAGGGTACTTGGAAACCCACGTAATGGGCCATGCCCACTGATTTTGATCCACAATGTTACAAAGCAAAGTATTAGTGTTAAAACCTGCTTGGAATATGTCACGCCACGAAATTACTTCAGTCCATGAAATCTGTTGTTTATGATGCCAAATATCAAACCAAGCTAGAGTTCCTTGACCATTACCTATTTTTTGAAAGAAGAATTTCCTTATCAGACTCCTAGAGTTTAAAATTTTTCGCCAACTCCATCCAACATCTGCTTTGACCGGAACATCCCAAAAATTACGCGTGGAAAGATGATAAGCATGAATCCACTTGACCCACAATGACTCCTCATTCTTCAAAATCCTCCAGACATGGGAAGTGATAAGGGCAACATTCCAGAATTTCAAACGTTTTATGCCTAGCCCCCCTTCATTTTTTGGTAAACAAAGGTCCTCCCATTTGACTTTGGCTTTTCCTTTTTTCAAATCCCCCTGACACCACAAGAAACCTCGAATAACCTTCTCAATATCTTTTATAATAGCATCGGGTAATATGAAAATAGAACACCAATAAACTTGCATAGAAGTTAACACAGAAGTAATTAGCTGCACTCTTCCCGCAATCGAAAGGAATTTGTTTTTCCAATCTTTCACTTTAGATTTTACTCGTTCCACCAAAACCTTACAGTCCTGATATAGAAGTCGAGTAGACACCAAAGGAAGTCCAAGATATCTCACTGGAAGACATCCTTCTTCAAAAGGCAGTAAATCAAGGATCTCACATTTAATAGTAGAAGACACGTTAGCAAAGAAAGCCGTACTCTTAGGGAGACTAGGATGGAGACCTGAGCAATTCTTAAAATCTTCCAACGCATCTCTGATGACTTTAACTGAGTCAATATTAGCATAAGCAAACAGGAACAAATCATCAGCAAAGCATAAATTAATAATTTCAAGTTTATCACACTTCGGATGATATTGAAACCCATCGGTAACCGCAACTTTTCGAGCCAACATCAAAGAGAGAACCTCCATAACCAGCGTGAAGAGATAAGGTGACATAGGATCACCTTGGCGTAATCCTCTCTTTCCCTTAAAGTAACCGTGCATATCACCATTTATACTAATGGAAAACGATGTAGTGGTAACACATTTCATGATCCAACCAATCATTCTTTTAGGGAAACCGAAACCCACTAAGGTAGATCTCAAAAAACCCCAATCAACCGTGTCGTAAGCCTTTTGAATGTCTACTTTAAAAGCACATCTCGGGACCCCACGGTTCAAATGATAATTCTTCATTATTTCTTGAGTCAATAAAATGTTATCCGCAATGCGTCTTCCTGGAACAAATGCTGATTGATTTAAATTTACCACATCTTCCAGACTAGATTTGATCCTATTCGTGATCACTTTGCTGATACATTTATAGAGCACATTGCAACACGAGATTGGGCGAAAATCAATAACTTTAGACGGGGATGGGACTTTCGGTAATAGAGCAATTACAGTATGATTTATCTCTTTAAGCAATTGGCCTGTCATAAAAAAGTCCTTAATCGCATGAGTTATATCGTTGCCAATTATATCCCATGAACTTTTGAAAAAAGTCGATGAGAAACCATCGGGACCCGGAGATCGGATATCGCCTATATCAAACATAGCGGCTTTAATTTCCTCATCAGTGATATTTCTAACCATGGTTGAAGCTTTCGTTCGCTGAATTTTCTTCGTGAATAAAACTTCACGGTCAGGAATGTCTTCGCAAGGAGATGCATTTCCCAAAAAATTAATATAATGATCTAAAAAACGTTGAGGAACATCTTGGCCTTCAAGCATAACCCCATCACTACTTTCAATCGTATGAATCTTTGCCCGATGAATACGACCCTTTACTACCTTGTGGAAATAGCTAGAGTTGCAATCACCCACTCGAAGCCATTCGACTTTAGATTTCTGCCTTAAGAAACATTCTTCTTCATGAACAGCAACATTAAAACGTCTAAGCGTATCACTTTCTTTTTCCCGAAATTCTATCGAATGAGGGTTAACATCTAATAATTTTTGAACATCATCAAGCTCCTGCCTCAACTTAACCACATTAGCATGTAAATTCCCATTTTCCCACATTAGTTTGCGAATTGGTTTTTTGAGCAGACGCAATCGCTTGACAACTCGAAACATAGGATGTCCCATAACTTCCAATTTCCACCCATTCTCCACTACTTGCAAGAAATCAGTATGCTCACTAATTAAATTAGTGAATTTAAAAGGCTTTGGTTTGGACACAACTGATCGAGAGATCTTCAAAATAGCCGGGCAATGATCGGAAATCCTGTATGGTTGGAAAATTACATGAGCATCAGTAAAACGATCAATAAAAATATCATTCGCCATTACTCTATCGATCTTTTTCAATAAACCCGCGTTCGATTGCGGCCTTTGATTCCAAGTGTATTGCATTCCGGAGTAATTCACATCAACCATCTTGATTTTGTCAATACACTCTTTGAATTCCCTCATTGCCATCGTACTACTAGAAGGACCACTCGAATAATCATCCAAACATAATGCGACATTAAAGTCCCCTAGAATCACCCATGGACGATTTCCAACAAACAAATTATGCATATCAAGTTCTCGCCACAATGGACGTCTACTAATATAGTAGTTATTCGCGTAAATAAACGACATGAAAAATTCATTACCATCACGAGTTGTTCGAACATGACAATGGACAGCTTGGTCCGACATTGCAATAAACATAAGTTGTACCTCACCTGGATCCCATCCTATTATGATTCTCGTTCCCCGAGCACAAACGCTATTATTAGATGACCAAATCCAAGACGGGAACACTGAATTACAGATACCATTCAACTTTCCAATAACCACATGAGATTCTAAAATTGCACACACACTAAGGTTGTTACTTGTAACCACTTCTTGAACCTCATTTTGTTTTGGGACACGGTTCAAGCCCCGGATATTCCAAGAAGCGATATTAACCATTTAAAACATTTAACCCGGGAGTGCTTGCCCCCTCGTAAATATTTTTTGCCGATGCGTAAACTGCCGTTTCATTCGTGTCATCTTCTACATCATCCTGCTCATTTTGATTACAATCTGCATTTCTCATCCCTCCATCCTCATTACAATCGTTTAGAATACCAAATGAGTTATTCAAAGTGGTTTCCCTTTTTTTTCCAGTACAAGTGGGTACATCAGACTTCCTTTCGAAAACAATATCTTGCTTCGGCTTTGGTCTGTACACAAAAGTGCCTTTACCTTTCCTTTGAACACCAAACTTAACTCGAGCCTGGCTTTTCATTTTGTCATTTATCTTAGCACGACCCACCTGTTTAAATCCATCATTCGTTGCAGCAACCGTTTCAGGAGCTGCAACTATAATTTTTGGACACTGTTGATCACGATGGCCAAATACACAACAACATGAACAACGTGGTGGTTTCCACTCATACTCAATCGTTACTTCAGACACGGTCTTTTCACCCCCCTTAACACATGGAGTTGCTACCCTTATTTTATCTTTTAGATCATCATGAGCCGATATTTCTATCATTGCCCTAGCAAAGTTTGGTCTTCCCCAAGATTCAAGACACATTGTAGACGTATACGAATCCAATCTCATAGGTACCCCAATCTTCGACGCAATCATGCTCAGCCCCACTTCGGTGAAACCCGCAAGTGGAACATTGTATAACTTAACCCATACAGGAATTTTAGTCACATCCTCTTTCGCCAATACATGTCTTGGAGACCATTTGTTTAAAATAATAGGCGCATTACGAATCATCCATGGTCCCCCCTCCAGAACGCTAATTAGACCTTGTTCACTTGCAAATTTAAAGAAAAAAATTCCTTTGCCATTCATCATAACTTTTTCCAGGCCGAATCTACTCCATGTGTTTTTAACATACTGTTGAACAACAGGGAAGGGCAGCCTATTACCTAGAAAGTAACCCACAAGAGTATTACTGTAACGATCAGCGGCTTCCAACACAGATTCAATAGGTAACACCACATCAACCTCATCATCCGCTTGTTGTTGTTCGATAAACCGAAAGTTAATCTTTTTATCAGACATAGTTCCCATGGTAGCGTGTAAATAAGAATGTTTATTCTTATTTCCACTACCATCTAATTTGTTCAAAGAACCCTGGTTAGCATTACCATCAATGGCTTCATCTGCTTCCGATTCATCAACTACGGTATGGATGCTCAAATTATTATCCTCGCCTTGAGTATCCTTATTCAAATCAAAAGAAGCATCTTCTCTATTATTGTCCCTAGATGACTTATTAACACTGAGATCCCCTTTTGATTCCGTTGGCCCATCCGATTCACTCTCCATTGAAGCAATTTTACTTGTGTCCACTAAACCGGTTTTAGGATCGACATCGATTATTCGACTTCTAAGAACCCTAGGTGCAGTTTTTTGATCATTCATATCCTTCTTCCCACCAGAATTCTTCCCCATACTCAATGAAAATCACAATACAGTAGCCCAACACAATAGAATTGAAGAAATAAAGCACAAAAAGCTAGCGTTCAGGAAGAAGACTTACGAAGAAGAAAGAGCGCCGTAAATCGCCGTGAACCCTGGTAAATCGCCTTGAACCCTACTTTAGCATGACATCATCATCCCCTTTATCTTAGTTATACTAGTTAACTTCGTGTCTGGTCATCTACATATTAATCCATATTTTATCGGTAGTTTTTATTTTAAGATATTTACCAATATAACTAATAGACAAAATTTGTCTTATTTGTTACGAATATTACTATTTAGTTCTTCACTTTTCACAAACCTAACCCCTAACTTCTATTAAAATACAAATCGAACCCCCACTTTATACTTATATTCTAAATTATTATTTATCTTTTCACTAACACCAAAAATACTGAATAATAACACACAACACGCTTTACCGACTTGTACACTGCGCTCAAACAGTAGGACTCACGTAGGCCACTACTGTGCTTAATTTTTTTTTTTTGGTCTCCAACGATTAAAGAAACAACTTTCTTAAAAGGAACAACCCTTCAATACTACCAAAAGATGTCGAAAAACATTATTTTTTACAAAATAGATCAACTAACTTTAACGCTAAAAGAAGCAAACTTTCACAAAAGGAACAACCCTTCAATGTTAGATGTCGAAAAAAATTCTTTTTTACAAAATAGATCAAGACTTTTTTTTTAACTCGCATTCAAAACGGAGCCCCCGGCGCGAAGCGAGAGCTCCACAACTAGTTTATACCAATAGTCTCTATGGTTTGATGAATGCATGTCACTATTCATAATCTTAACGTCTATTCATTTGTTTCGTTAACTAATTACATTTACTAGGCAACATTGAATTGTAGCTCAGTTGGTAGTGGCATGTCTCTTTTAACGAGGGGTCAGGAGTTCGACTCCGCTGGGTTGCAACATTGCACTGAATGTTATCCTCGACCTGACGTATCCATCCAGGTTGTGGTTCGCTTAGTGCGGCGGCAGCGAGGAGGGAGGTTTTACCGGCCATGCCCTCAGATTAATCAGGATTTTCTCCAGAACAATATTTGGGGGCGGGTTATGCAACTCCGGAAGATGAACGCATGTGTGGTTAAGTCCTCTGAGTGATCTCAAACTGATGTCTAAAAAATTACATGTACTAGGCACATAATAAGTGGACAAAAAAAAACACATAAATTTTTGAGATTTTCTCATTTATATAAATCATGCTCGTCATATAAGCTAATTATAATCTATATTGTGGTAATAAATTATGGCATGTGTTTGATTTACTATAAATAATTGAAATTAGACATAGAATATTGCTTTATGATTAAGACGTAAATGAATGTAGATGATAATTTTCTATCGTTGGTGCTGTTCTTAACTTGCAAGCATAAACAATTTTGTAGATAAAAAAATGTTTGTGTAAAGATTAATTAAATTAAGAGTATATTATATAAGAGTCAACAGAAAAACGATTTTCATGTGAGGGGTGCGTGACACAGGAAGAAGGTTCAAAAAGTGTGATCACCCGTTACAAAGTTAACATGTGATTTTGGATCATAGGTAAAATATATATCAAATTTTCATCTACTCTTTCCTTCAAATTGTCACATCTCTTCTCCTATTGGACATTAGTTTGAGATCACTTAGAGAAAACTAAACCACCTACACATTTATCTTCCGTAAATGCATAACTCACCTTCGACTATTGCTCTGAAAAAAACTCGAACTAATCCGAGGGCATGCCCGTTAAACCTCCCTCCCGCCGCCCCCGCACTAAGCGAAAGAAAAATAATATAGAGCTATTAATTTAATCATAATTAATTTTCAACATTAAAACTAACAAATTACAATCTATAATTTAGTAATTAATTTGAAATCTTTTTACAAATAGTATAATAACAAAAAAATATACTTATTCAGTTTATATCAAGATCAAATGTATATCAACCGTAGTACCATACGTTACCATACGTTAATAACACGATAAGGTTTTATTGTATGATATAATATAAATAATAAGTTGATATAATTAAATAATAATAAGGGCATATAGGAAATAAAAAAAAGTTAAAGATAACATATTGATCTATTACTCCTTAATCTTAATTTTAATGGTTGGATTAAAGGGTTATTCTATGTAATTATTCAATCCAATGGTTATGTGAGGACACGAGGTGATTCCCTCACATCATTTTTTAATCTATGTTCACTTTTTGTCTCATTAACTCTACAATTATATCTTTCAATTAATCTAGGAAGTTGAACTTATATTATTATTCTAACTACATTTAGGGATATAATAGGTAATTAAGTGTACATGAATTAAAAAGTAGTGTGTGAGATCACCTCCCATTAAAATTTTTATATATTGCTCAATTAAGAGTTTGTTTTAGTATATAGTATATAAATATCAATATAAATAAAAGATAGAGATAGAGATTATTGACCAAACTATAACACGTAAAACTTGATCACAACAACAACAATAACAAAACCCAATACCACACAATTGGTGTATGGAGGAGGTGAGATGTAGACAATCCTTCCCCTATCCGAGAATAAAGTCAAGTCATTTCTCCACCTAGAGTGAAAACACTCTCAAAAGTAGAGAAAATCATCACTCTCTCTATTCGACGGATAGAGAGATTGCTTCCGACTGGACCTCCGGCCAATAAGTAGGAAAAAGTTTTTTAAAAAATAAAATAAAATAAAAAATAAAATTGAGACGCCATGAAAATGATAAAATCAAATTTCCATGATTTTTAAATCCTGCCTGAAATTTAATTTAGGCTCTAAGAGTCAGTCAAGTCGCCAATACTCAATCCCGCATATGCGAGGTATGAGGGAGGTGAGATGTAGTGTGACGCCCCGTACAAAACCATCGTGTACGATTCGTCAACAACAGGATCTTTACACGGTTGAATACTACATGCTGTTTGAAAACCAGTTTGCATTCATAAAAAGATAACGTTTTACATAAGATGAATAGGAAACATTAACATGATACTAAGGTCATTACAAACTATTGTTTTGAAAATAACATAAGTTGCGAATGCAAAGTAAAAGTTCCATGCTTGAGACATCTCTAAGTAATGCAGCGAAAGTCTAACACAGCAAGTATGTAACAGCAAGTCTAACAGCAAGTTTATAACACCAAGGCAACAAGTCTAATAGCGGAAGCAACAACGTCTAAGCACCTGAGAAATACATGCTTAAAAAGTCAACACGAATGTTGGTGAGCTATAGTTTGTTTGTAATCAGTAATGTAATGTAGGCCACGAGATTTCAGTGCTGCAAACAGCGTATCAAAACAGTATGAAAAGTATATGCATAACCGTGGGCACCCGGTAACTAGACTTAACGTTTATAACCCCCTGAAAGTACACTTGGCGAATGCGTATGTTCACGAAGTATTAAACACCCGTTAAATGCTAGCGCGACTAGCCCGAGTGGGGATGTCAAACCCTATGGATCCATATCTAAGATTCGCGTTCACCGGTTCAAAAACCAATGACTAAATGTTACCGTGCTAAGTGGAATGTTTATGCCGTTGTATAACCCACACATATATAAAGTTTAAGTACTCGTGCCTAGTATGTAAAACGTAAAAAGCGCATGTATTCTCAGTCCCAAAAATAGTTAAAGTAAAAAGGGATGCTATAACTCACAGTGATAAAAGCGTAAAGTCGGTAATGAAAGTACGCAAGTAGTAAGTCGGTCCGAAAGGTCGTCAACCTAAATCAAGGGTTACTAGGTCAGTAGGTTGTCTTTATAAATTCTAATAGTGCATAAAATAAGTTTAAGTGTCATCATCATCATCATTCATCATCATAAAAGCTAAGTAAGTTAGACAAGAATAGAGATCGAAACAATAGGCTGACTTCGGTCAGCTGCTACGACCTCTACGTAAATCGAAAAAATGCATAGTCAGTGTCTATGGCTCCGTATATGAGTCTCCTAACAGCTGACAAATTTTCAAAACCTAACTCGTCTTCGTTTGACCGTGGAGACGGTTTAAGTGCGAGTAGGTCAGAAATTTCAGCACAACGTTAATAGGGTGTAGTGACTCTCGGAGGCCCATAAATCCTAAACCGTAACTCGGATTAAGACGAGGCCTAAACGGAAAATCATCTACTCGAACCGAAATAACTGAAAATGAATTTTTCAGTAGCCCAGGTCGCCTGATCAGATACAAAAATCAGTGGACAAGTGCTCCGGTGAGGTTCTTGGTGCTTGATGCTCATCACGGTTCTCATCCTTGATGCTTGTAGCTTCAAGTGTACAACTCGTTGATGGTTTAGCATCACTTTTGACCAAGATTCTACCATCAATACATAATATGTTAAGACCAAGTGGTAACACAACTCATTTAAGAGTCTTAGATGGATGATGAACCAAGGTTACATCATATCCTTAGTCTTAACACAATTACAAGTTCTATTTACAACAAAGTTACAAACTTTACATCAATCAAACAAGTATGAACATGATCTAAGTCAAATGAAGGGATGGAACCCTAAGCTAGAGAGCTTGGATCCATTTCACACAAGTTACAAGGTTACAAAGCTAGAAAGCTTGAACCTTTGAGTGTTCTTGAAGATCTTGAAGCATAAAGCTTGGATATTGAAGATACATGAAGATTACAAACAAAAGTTTGAATCTTTTTCACAAAACAACATGATCAAAGCAAAAAGAACTTAGATCTAACAAAAAGATATGAAGATTCAAGCTAGAAAGCTTGCATCTTAATTGTTCTTGAAGATCTTGAAGCATAAAGCTTGGATCTTGAAGATACATGAAGATTACAAACAAAAGTTTGAATCTTTATCACAAATAACAAGATTAAAGTAAAAGAAAGATGAATCTACAAAGTTGGTGAAGATTCAAAGCTAGAAAGCTTGAATCTTCCATGTTCTTGAAGGATTCATGCTTGAATCAACAAGATATAATCAAGATCAAGTTAAAGGAACTTGATCTCCATGAAAGAATGATGATGATACACGAAATTGGAAGGGAAAAGAAGAAGAAAAAGAGAAAATTTACAAGTAATACTAGAAAGGAAAGAAAGAAAGAACAATTGTGTGTGAAAACTAAATGAGATCTAGTGTTTGAATGAGGGAAATTGGCTAGTATTTATAAGCAAAAATTGACATGGATTGATGACTTGGAAGGGCCTAGGGCCGTAGGTTTTAGGGGAGGGGGAGGGGAGACATCATTTTGCTTTTTGGTTAGTGGTTGTCTAAAGCATGTACTTATGCTAGAATCCTAAGTGACAATATGGATAATCCTTATCCAAATGACTAGTATGACTCATTAATTAATTTCTTTATTTATTTATTTATTATTATGGGTCACTAGTAATAATACTTGGGCTAATTAATTGGGTCACTAGCTAGAGTAGGGTGGGCTTGAGCCCATCAAGGTAGAAAGTCCAACAAGACTAATTATTGGACTCTAGCAATTAAATAAATAAAATTAAGCATCCAAAGGCCCAAGTAATTATTATTATAAAATAATAATTAATATTTCGCAGTCATAATATTCCGATTACGACAAAAGTCAAACGTGCGCGCAGTTCGCGGTTTATTCGAAACGTCAAATAACACTAACGGTTATAAAGGCTTCCGGTGAACAAGTTGAGTATCCTACATACTCTAAGGCACGTTTTAATATATAAATGGAAGTAAACCACGTATATCAAGATTTCCGAGTATAAAGTAACACAGTACGCGCAAATACGTAGTTTCGCTAAAATACAAAGCACAAAACCAAGTCGAAAAAGTCGGGTCGTTACTTGTAGACAATCATTCCTCTACACTAGAATAGAAGAGAAGTCGTTTCTTTAACCACGAATCGAGAAAATGAATTCTTCACCCACAGGAAGATAAAGTCATCCCCCTCTCTACTTCAGGGTAGAGAGATTGCTTCCGTGAGGACCTCCGGCCAAAAAACAAAAAAAACAAAAAACAAAAAAACATAAAAGTAGAAAATTTTAAGTAAATAAACAGAAAAGAATAATAATTAAAATTAAAATAAGATTAAAATTAAAATTAAAATAAAATAAAAATGAGAGACGCCATGAAAATGGTAGAATCAAATTTTCATAAGTTTTAAAGCCCGCTTGAAAATCAATTTAGGCTCTAGGCGGCCGTCAAGTCGCCAGTAAATTGATGCTTGTTGTTGCCTCAATAAGTAGAGCCAAAAGTCCTTGTGGACAGCAACTTGAAAGGCATGCCAGATGGAAGTTGTTGCGCAAGCAAAGAGCCAACCATCCGTAATAAACCATAACACCACTCATGAACCTTTACGGTAGACATCCCCGAAGCCACACCACTAAAGGAAACCAACCAAGCTCAGGAGCAAAGAAGGTCGTCCTCAGCCATAATGGTCCCAAGATACACCGAACGATGCGAAACAAGTAATCATACATACATACATACGTGCATAAATACATATGCATACACACACACACACACATACATAAACCTATATTCATTCCTACACACATCCGAACACAAACATACCTACGTACATACATGAAAACATACCTATGTACATACATACATGCATACATACAACCATACATACATAACATACACACCTACATAGCATACATACATACGTGCATACATAATGCATATAAACATAAATACTTACATACATCCATCCATACATACATACCTACATAAGCATACATACATGCAAAAACATATATACCTACATCCTTAAACGTTGATACATACCAAGTCATACATAGACATAAACATGCGTACATACATCATACCTACATCACACATACATGCATAAACATACATACATAGATTACTTTGAAAGAAAATACATAAGCATATATCCATCTATGCATACCTACAAACATAAGCAAAACATACATACATAAAACATAATTACATACATTATAAAACCTACAAACATATATACATCCATAAACATATGTACGTACATACATACAAACAACCAAAATGCATACATACCATACAAAACTAAAATTATTTGACCAATTTGTAGCCATATAATATGAAAAAAAAAAAATAAGTTAAATGTAACGACCCGGATTTTTCCGATCATTTTATACATATGAGATTAATATTTACATAAATTAAACATTACTAACATGATAAGAAATCCAAATTGTTGAGTCTTGCGTTTTTGAAAAGAGTTTTACACAACGTTTGACCGTCCAATTTGACCGATGATATCACGAACTATATAACATACGATAATTATACGATTGTGTACATATTGTGATGACCCGGGAATTTCCGACCAAATTTAAACCTGAATCTTATTTGATTTCGATACGATAAGCAAAGTCTATAACATTTAGTCTTAAAAGTTTTGGAACTATATTCATGTAGTCAATTACCCTCTTACTATTTCCGACGATTCACGAACAATAGTTTGCAAATAAATATGTATATGTACGAATGTAAGTTCATATAATAAATTGAAATTTTAAAATATAATTTAAACATTAAGAATTAAATATATAAAATAAAATACAATAATAATTAAGTATAATTTAAAATAAATACATATGATATCTATGCATAAATATTATTATATGAATGTTGTAATATATCTAAAGTATATAAATTATTCAATTGTGATATTATAAGTATTACATAACTAATAAAATGTAATATTATTATATTAAATTTAATTATGAATAAAAATATAGTTATTATATCACTTTCTTTATTAAATATTGATATCAGTATTAATAATAGTATTAACTTAATATATATATATATATATATATATATATATATATATATATATATATATATATATATATATATATATATATATATGAGATTTGGAATCTATAAATTGTTATATCAATATTATTATTACTTAAAATTATCAATTTTATTTATCATTATCATTATCCTTATTAGTATCATATTATTAATACCTTTATCAATTGTATTATTGTTAATATTGATATTATTATTCGTATTGTTAATATTATTATTCTAAAATAAAATACACACACACACACACACACACACACACACATATATATATATATATATATAATTTAATATGAAAAAGTTATTGTATTATTATGCTCATATTATTATTATGTTATAATTACCATTATCATTAAAATTATTATTAATATGATTACAATCATTATTAATACTAAAAATTATAACTTTTTATTATTATCATTATTATTTTTATCATTTAACTTATTGTTATTAAACTTATTTTGATATTATTATAATTATTATTATTATTAGTATATTTTTTTATTAATAATAATATCCATATTATTATTATTATTATTATTAACTAATTACTAATATTAATTGAAGATAATTAAAAATCAAAACAATCGTACAATCTGTTTTTAATCGCTATCAACTATTCTGAATGCTTGTTTCTGTCTCACACTCTTTTAAAAACGAATCTCAAAGTATCAATTACAGCCAAAATCAGTTACATGTATCCATCCCTTTATATTTTTTTATTTTTTAGTCGACTGATTAAGACTGTGGTACTTATTGTCTGTAAATTGTTAAACATTGATTTCATGAATCAAATAAAATCTAATTAACTGTTAGATCATGTAATAACCCCCATTATATATATTACTTACTGCCAATCGTGAATTAAAAACAGAAAAACCAAAATAATAAACCGACTGCCCTGTTTTCAAACCATTTTTCAAATTACACGATTTTGTAACCAATTTCAAATTGTGATAATGAAGTTCTGTTGGGAATTTAACACTCAATCTTTCTGAAAAGTTTCAAATTCCAATTGTTAGTATTGAGTGAGAATTTTGAGGTCAAAGATTAAGTTTCAAAAGTCAAAAGAACCGTTCTTGATAAAAATTCGAATTGATTTCGATGTGTTAAGTTAAATTAACGATCCCAAAAGTTTCTGGGATCGATTTGCAAATGATTTCATGTTAAACTTGTATTCTAAAACAGCTTCAATTTAAAAATCAAGTATGGAGTTCTTCGTGTTCATAAGTGTGCTGCTACTGCTCGATTTTACTTTTAAATTCTGTTAAATTAACTCAACAACATTCGAGCGTTTATGTTTTAATTATGATAACAATCAATTAAGCCCTTAGGAGGTTACTTTGGTCGATCCTATGTTGATGATGATGATGGAGGAAATTAATAGAAAATAGATACGGGTAATATATAATTTAAGAGTGATATAAATCAGGAAAATGAATATGGACGGATGGTTAAAGGAGTGTGGTGTGAGCGGGAGGTCTTGAGTTCGAGCCCGGCTAGGTGCAAATCCTTTTAAGATGGGTTCTTAAGGTAGTTTCTTTTTCTTAAAAATCATCATCATTATTATTATTATTATTATTATTATTATTATTATTATTATTATTATTATTATTATTATTATTATTATTGTTGTTGTTATTATAAATTGTTAATATTATTATTATTATTATTATTATTATTATTATTATTATTATTATTATTATTATTATTATTATTATTATTATTAGTATTATTGTTATTATTATTATTATTATTATTATTATTATTATTATTATTATTTATTAGTTATTAGAATTATTATTATTATTATTAACCTAAGTATCATTATGTTAATATTAGAGTTATCATTGTTATTATTAACATGTATATTATTATAAATATTATCATTTTTAGTATTGTGATTACAATTATTAGTATTGTATTTATTTTTATCGTTATTATTATTATGATAATGATAATTATTATTACTCCTAATACTTAAAAATATCATTATTTTAATCAAGTAAAGAGTATTATCAAATTCGTTAACATTAGTATAAGTATCGTAATTACAATTAAGAATATTGTTATTCTTATTATTATTATTGATACTATTAGTATTACAAATATTATTATTACAAATATTATAATTATCTTTATAAGTATTAGAAACATTAATTATCATTAATATTGTTATAAGTAAGATTATTATAAATCTTGTCATTTTAGTGTTATTATTAATATTATTAGTAAATTATTAATAACAAAACTATCGATTTTTAAGTGTAACATTTAAACAATCACGTATATAAATATGGATATAATAATAAAACTATATGAATATTAACCATTTTAAATATATACACAAATTAAATATACGAAATAAAGATATAATAAATAAATTTGTTCATTTAAGATTATGTGTATTAATAAATAAACAAATGATATAGGTTCGTGAATCCGAGGCCAACCATATACTTGTTCAATGTCGTCATATGTATTTTTACTACAAAATACATTAGGTGAGTTCATTTGAATCCCTTTTACTCTTTACATTTTTGGGCTGAGAATACATGCAAATGCTTTATTAACTGTTTTACAATATTTATATGCGTGAGTTTCATTAATCCCTTTTTAAATGCTTTTGCAATATATATTTTTTTGGGACTGAGAATACATGCGCTGCTTTTATAACTGTTTTACGAAATAGACACAAGTAATCGAAACTACATTCTATGGTTGGATTATCTAATCGAATATTCCCTTTTTATTAAGTCTGGTAATCTAAGAATTAGGGAACAGACACCCTAATTGACGCGAACTCTAAAGATAGATCTATCGGGCCCAACAAGCCCCATCCAAAGTACCGGATGCTTTAGTACTTCGAAATTTATATCATGTCCGAAGGAGGATCCCGGAATGATGGAGATATTCTTATCTGCATATTGTGAATGTTGGTTACCAGGTGTTCAATCCATATGAATGATATTTTTGTCTCTATGCATGGGACGTATGTTTATGAGAAATAGAAATATGAAATCTTGTGGTCTATTAAAATTATTAAATGATTATTTATGTTAAACTAATGAACTCACCAACCTTTTGGTTGACACTTGAAAGCATGTTTATTCTCAGGTATGAAAGAAACGTTCCGCTGTGCATTTGCTCATTTTAAAGACAGTATTTGGAGTCGATCATCGTAATGGAACCAGTTGTTGGTGACTTCGTCCAGATGGTTTAGGACGGGTCCTTTCAGTTGGTATCAGAGCGGTGGTCTTAGCGAACCAGGTCTGCATTAGTGTGTCTAACTGATAAGTCATTAGGATGCATTAGTGAGTCTGGACTCCGACCGTGTCTGCATGTCAAAAGTTTTGCTTATCATTTTTGTCAGAAATCATTTGCTTATCATCATTAGTAAATTACCTGCTTATTATTCTTAGTCTAGACACATCTTATTGCATTGACTGCATGAATAGTGTATAGACAAAATTCATATCTTAGCGTATCTGCTAATTCATATCTTAGCGTATCTGTTATTGTTATCTTTACCTGACAGCTTCAGTAAATTCCTCCGTAACTTATGAGATTTTAGTATTACCTATGCATATGTAAATGATGTATAGCAGGATACTAATCTACATCCTATAATCTATTTCTTATCGAAAATCCTCCATCTGATCGTACGAGATGAATCCTGCAACCAGTTCGAGTCCCTCAGATTCCGATAGCTATTCCGATAGTTATTCCGACAGCTATTGCGACATAGATGTTCACCTAAGCTCCGAAAATAGCGTCATCGGCATGAATCAACCAATCAGCCATTATCAATTCATCTGATGGGTTCGTAGTCGATTTAATTAATGGAAATGCGCAGAAGGTAATCCCTTTCACCAACCGAATTCACCTCTTGACAATAAACCTGAAGCGTTTACCGGCGAACCTGTTCGAAACACCATTTTCAGTCTCATTTTCAGGGTAACTCGACAAGATTATACTCTATCCACAATTCTGAACCTTATTCATCCGCTCGTTCCGACCGACAATCATCCTGGAGTAATAAGTCAATGAACTTCGCGCTCTAATAATCAATTCGGAGAATATGGTGCAAAATGTACCAGCTTCAGCAACATCACTGGCACCAACAGTACAATCAATAACAGCACCAGTACCATCAACAATCCATGCTTCAATATCATCATCTGTACTTTGAGTATGATCTTCGTTCGACATGTCGAATATGTAATCTCTAATGTTTTAGAGATTATTTATTCTAGTTCCAACAGAAAAGCAAATGAGTTTAATATTATATTAACTCATTAAATCCATGAATACATCTGAAGAAAATATATATGTATATATGTATATATGTTTTCATAAAGATTGTAATTAAAAATTCTCTTGTACAAACTGTTAATGGTGAAAATATTTTAACGGGTAGGTAATACCCGAGGATTATTTAAATTTCACATTAATGAGTTACATTGTACGTTCTTCGAATCTGTTTCAACAGTCATATACTATCCTACTTACATCCACCGATATACAAATCCGTTCACCACCGAATAACCATATTCATCCAAATACATATTTGGATTTTGACCTATCAGAATCCAACAAGTGGCATAATGAAGAAATAATGGACACAATAAAAATTGATTAGAAACAGATTAATTAACAATATGAAATTCTATTAAGAATCCACGCTGACAAAATTCTAGCTAACTGTTCCTAGCTAACTGTTAATTCCGTATTACCATTTAATTATCGCAATTTATTTATCGCAGTTTATTTATCGCAATTTACATTCTCGCAATTTTATTTATCGTCATTTAATTTCGGTTATTTATTTTACACACTTTAAATATCGGGACACGTATACCAGGTTTTGACATATCATATCGACGCATCTATATATATTATTTGGAATCACCATAGACACTCTATATGCAGTAATGATCGAGTTCTCTATACAGGGTTGAGGTTGATTCTCAAATAATATATATACTTTGAGTTGTGATCGAGTCTGAGACATGTACACGGGTCACGATATTTATTAATCAATTCGAATATTATATATTAAATTATATATGAATTACTGGACTGTTACTGTGGAATATCAACTGTGGACTACCAACACTGGACAATTAAAATGAATTAAAATATTGATTATAACATATGAAACTAAACAATTCTTCAAGTTTGCCACTTGATTTCGTCTTAAACCTCATTTGTATCTTCACGATTACATTATGCGTTCAAACCTTTCATGATTCTTGAAAACACCTCAATCGAGAGGATGAACCAACCGCACTTCATTTACGGGAGAAAAGATTGATGCATATAGTTATGCACCTGAAAACACTCGGAACCTGAGTAAACGTTTAACACATAGCTGTGCTAATTCCTTTAGCGTTATTATTACCGAAAATAACTTTGCATCTGCTGTTCGAAATAGCCAGTTTTCTCACAGCTCCAGCAAGACAACTTCGACTTTTCGTATGAAACAACCTTATTATAACGTTGATATATACGCGTGCTCTTTTATTGTTACCAGGGAACCTTTCATATTCCACCATATTACCATCAGCGTTTAATCATCTAAAAACACAATTTTCCTGAAACCACCTTGGATTAATAACCGATGATTTAGATATCATAGCATTAAATGCAGAGGAAACAGAAAAATGGTAGATGGTCTAAACGACCAAAAGTTTGATGATAAAGAAAGGAGTGTTGGGAACGCTCGATAGAAAATTGGCTATTGAAAAACAGATTGAGCTATCTATGAAGGAGACCAAGGACAAATACAAGGACAATACCATATATTCAAAGAATCCAGATAATTCTGGATCCGATGAAACCTTCAATGAATATCTTGCTCCGTACTTATGTTAAAATCTTGCGGAAAGTCTTTCCCCATCAACCATCGAACTTAGAAATTCCAAGATATCATCGTATCTTTCGTTATAAATATCCTCCATATTTCTGAAGATATTTTTATAACTATTCTTATCTGAAATCATTAATCTCTTCGTACTATCAGTGTTACATCATATAGAAACTGTTAGTTGCTATATTCTGTAAACTTTCGAGCTTAACATATGAAAGCTATTGAAGTAATGTTGGGAACTGATGCATGAGTTAGTATAATATAATGACACTTGATCAACGTGATTATATTACAGTAAGTCATGCTGAGTTCTAATGGGACATGATGGTTCACAGTAGATCATACCACCATCATGTGTCATGTTACATAACTCTTTCATTCTAATTAACTTCTGAACATATCAAGAAAGTATATTCTTGATAGCTCTATTCTCAATGATTCTGGTAATTTGACGAATCAAATCGTGCTATTACGTTCTTTCTTGATTATAACATTAAATTCATCCGAAACTCCATACTTACAAATTCCAGACCATTACTCGTTTTACTAGAGATCGAGAGGAGATTAAAAAGACGAAGAGCTCCGAAACATAAAGGAAGATATAAAACTCGACAACAACACTGAAATTACAATAATTAAAAAAAAAAATTAAAACATCACGACAATTAAAAATTAAAAAATTACAATCAAACTACTCGTTGTCGTCAATTGTCATCTGCAAAGTAGCGTTCACCAGTCATTTCACCATCCGTGAGGTACTCTGGAGACATCGGTATTTCTCTTGATGCCTCAACTGTTGCTTCAACTGATTCATTGAAGTAACGATAACCCAACGTCTCTTCATCTTCAAGAACCGCATACAAAGAAATGCGTTTACCGCGATCTTCAATGGTATCTTTTATAAAGTACCATTGATCATCGGTACACAGAAAACTTGCCCTACAATCCGCATCATAATCGTCTCTATAAAAGAACACAGACGTGAATTCACACGAAACTTTTTCCTTCAGAAAGGATAGCAAATCTTGTAAACCAAAATCACGAATGTCAATATCTTCAAACGGAATACTGTCGCCCCACTCATATTCCTTCATTTGATTACGGAAAACACCTCCGTAATGAACATCGAATGAAACAATCATTGGGGGAAGTGTTAACATTTTGCAGTTTAGGAGTGTTTGATCCTGATCTTGAGAAAGATGGAAATATAAAAGAAATATATGTTTGAGTGTATAAAATGAAGTATATGGTTGGTGTTTATATAGTGTAAAAATGACCGTTGGGATAGCCGTTGGAATTTATTTTTTTATTTTTTTTTACTAACGGCTAAAAAAAAAAAATTTGGGCAAGTTTTTGGGCGAAGGTGGACGATGCCCGTTGGGACCTCTCTCATGATAGTTTCATTCGTGCTCTTCGAATAATCGAATTATTTTATCTATATTACTCAATAATGATAAAACTTTATTCTATCAGCTCATATTCATCACGAAAATATTTTTATGGTTAACCATGACCACCTCACTCAAATTTCGGGACGAAATTTCTTTAACGGGTAGGTACTGTGATGACCCGGGAATTTCCGACCAAATTTAAACCTGAATCTTATTTGATTTCGATACGATAAGCAAAGTCTGTAACATTTAGTCTTAAAAGTTTTGGAACTATATTCATGTAGTCAATTACCCTCTTACTATTTTCGACGATTCACGAACAATAGTTTGTAAATAAATATGTATATGTACGAATGTAAGTTCATATAATAAATTGAAATTTTAAAATATAATTTAAACATTAAGAATTAAATATATAAAATAAGATACAATAATAATTAAGTATAATTTAAAATAAATACATATGATATCTATGCATAAATATTATTATATGAATGTTGTAATATATCTAAAGTATATAAATTATTCAATTGTGATATTATAAGTATTACATAACTAATAAAATGTAATATTATTATATTAAATTTAATTATGAATAAAAATATAGTTATTATATCACTTTCTTTATTAAATATTGATATCAGTATTAATAATAGTATTAACTTAATATATATATATATATATATATATATATATATATATATATATATATATATATATATATATATATATATATGAGATTTGGAATCTATAAATTGTTATATCAATATTATTATTACTTAAAATTATCAATTTTATTTATCATTATCATTATCCTTATTAGTATCATATTATTAATACCTTTATCAATTGTATTATTGTTAATATTGATATTATTATTCGTATTGTTAATATTATTATTCTAAAATAAAATGCACACACACACACACACACACACACACACACACACATATATATATATATATATATATATATATATATATATATATATATATATATATATATATATATATATATATATATATATATATATATATATATAATTTAATATGAAAAAGTTATTGTATTATTATGCTCATATTATTATTATGTTATAATTACCATTATCATTAAAATTATTATTAATATGATTACAATCATTATTAATACTAAAAATTATAACTTTTTATTATTATCATTATTATTTTTATCATTTAACTTATTGTTATTAAACTTATTTTGATATTATTATAATTATTATTATTATTAGTATATTTTTTTATTAATAATAATATCCATATTATTATTATTATTAACTAATTACTAATATTAATTGAAGATAATTAAAAATCAAAACAATCGTACAATCTGTTTTTAATCGCTATCAACTATTCTGAATGCTTGTTTCTGTCTCACACTCTTTTAAAAACGAATCTCAAAGTATCAATTACAGCCAAAATCAGTTACATGTATCCATCCCTTTATATTTTTTTATTTTTTAGTCGACTGATTAAGACTGTGGTACTTATTGTCTGTAAATTGTTAAACATCGATTTCATGAATCAAATAAAATCTAATTAACTGTTAGATAATGTAATAACCCCCATTATATATATTACTTACTGCCAATCGTGAATTAAAAACAGAAAAACCAAAATAATAAACCGACTGCCCTGTTTTCAAACCATTTTTCAAATTACACGATTTTGTAACCAATTTCAAATTGTGATAATGAAGTTCTGTTGGGAATTTAACACTCAATCTTTCTGAAAAGTTTCAAATTCCAATTGCTAGTATTGAGTGAGAATTTTGAGGTCAAAGATTAAGTTTCAAAAGTCAAAAGAACCGTTCTTGATAAAAATTCGAATTGATTTCGATGTGTTAAGTTAAATTAACGATCCCAAAAGTTTCTGGGATCGATTTGCAAATGATTTCATGTTAAACTTGCATCCTAAAACAGCTTCAATTTAAAAATCAAGTATGGAGTTCTTCGTGTTCATAAGTGTGCTGCTACTGCTCGATTTTACTTTTAAATTCTGTTAAATTAACTCAACAACATTCGAACGTTTATATTTTAATTATGATAACAATCAATTAAGCCCTTAGGAGGTTACTTTGGTCGATCCTGTGTTGATGATGATGATGGAGGAAATTAATAGAAAATAGATACGGGTAATATATAATTTAAGAGTGATATAAATTAGGAAAATGAATATGGACGGATGGTTAAAGGAGTGTGGTGTGAGCGGGAGGTCTTGAGTTCGAGCCCGGCTAGGTGCAAATCCTTTTAAGATGGGTTCTTAAGGTAGTTTCTTTTTCTTAAAAATCATTATTATTATTATTATTATTATTATTATTATTATTATTATTATTATTATTATTATTATTATTATTATTATTATTATTATTATTATTATTATTATTATTATTATTATTATTATTATTATTATTGTTGTTATTATAAATTGTTAATATTATTATTATTATTATTATTATTATTATTATTATTATTATTATTATTATTATTATTATTATTATTATTATTATTAGTATTATTGTTATTATTATTATTATTATTATTATTTATTAGTTATTAGAATTATTATTATTATTATTAACCTAAGTATCATTATGTTAATATTAGAGTTATCATTGTTATTATTAACATGTATATTATTATAAATATTATCATTTTTAGTATTGTGATTACAATTATTAGTATTGTATTTATTATTATCGTTATTATTATTATGATAATGATAATTATTATTACTCCTAATACTTAAAAATATCATTATTTTAATCAAGTAAAGAGTATTATCAAATTCGTTAACATTAGTATAAGTATCGTAATTACAATTAAGAATATTGTTATTCTTATTATTATTATTGATACTATTAGTATTACAAATATTATTATTACAAATATTATAATTATCTTTATAAGTATTAGAAACATTAATTATCATTAATATTGTTATAAGTAAGATTATTATAAATCTTGTCATTTTAGTGTTATTATTAATATTATTAGTAAATTATTAATAACAAAACTATCGATTTTTAAGTGTAACATTTAAACAATCACGTATATAAATATGGATATAATAATAAAACTATATGAATATTAACCATTTTAAATATATACACAAATTAAATATACGAAATAAAGATATAATAAATAAATTTGTTCATTTAAGATTATGTGTATTAATAAATAAACAAATGATATAGGTTCGTGAATCCGAGGCCAACCATATACTTGTTCAATGTCGTCATATGTATTTTTACTACAAAATACATTAGGTGAGTTCATTTGAATCCCTTTTACTCTTTACATTTTTGGGCTGAGAATACATGCAAATGCTTTATTAACTGTTTTACAATATTTATATGCGTGAGTTTCATTAATCCCTTTTTAAATGCTTTTGCAATATATATTTTTTTGGGACTGAGAATACATGTGCTGCTTTTATAATTGTTTTACGAAATATACACAAGTAATCGAAACTACATTCTATGGTTGGATTATCTAATCGAATATGCCCTTTTTATTAAGTCTGGTAATCTAAGAATTAGGGAACAGACACCCTAATTGACGCGAACTCTAAAGATAGATCTATCGGGCCCAACAAGCCCCATCCAAAGTACCAGATGCTTTAGTACTTCGAAATTTATATCATGTCCGAAGGAGGATCCCGGAATGATGGGGATATTCTTATATGCATATTGTGAATGTTGGTTACCAGGTGTTCAATCCATATGAATGATATTTTTGTCTCTATGCATGGGACGTATGTTTATGAGAAATAGAAATATGAAATCTTGTGGTCTATTAAAATTATTAAATGATTATTTATGTTAAACTAATGAACTCACCAACCTTTTGGTTGACACTTGAAAGCATGTTTATTCTCAGGTATGAAAGAAACGTTCCGCTGTGCATTTGCTCATTTTAAAGACAGTATTTGGAGTCGATCATCGTAATGGAACCAGTTGTTGGTGACTTCGTCCAGATGGTTTAGGACGGGTCCTTTCACATATATGTATTTATACATATTTAACTTGATTTAAGGATGGTTTAACATCTCATTGTGTATTAATAACAATGAGTTATAAGTATACTTTGAGACTACTAACTTAAGTTTTCAAAACGGTAACTATACGTAACGTTCTTTGACATATATACCTATAACCTATAATGCTTATACAAGTATCATATAAATACGTATTTAATCACTTTTAAAGGGCTTAAATACATAAAACAATATAAGGATATTCACAAAAGATAGTTATATTTGAATTCTTGTTCCGTTTCCTCAAGATTTCTACAAGTATATCAAGGGTATATGTAACTGTATCATACACAGCTTCTATACGTATTTACTATTGGTATATACACATCACAATCACTTTATTAGTAGCCATGAGTCAGCAAATTTTGGATCTTAGCATGCATGATTAATCAACTTGGCATATTACAAGACTTTTACACAATATTACAAACTTATATATCATTTCACCACCATTTATATTCCATTCCATTTTCATTTTTACTACACATTTTCTGTAGCTAAAAACACCTACTTGTAAGCTTCACTCACCTCTAAGAAATCCAGCAAAAACTCTCTCAAGAATCACCTTAATAACCATCATATTAAGATCAAACAAGAACACTACAAGATACTACTTTCATTTCAAGTCTATATTCTAAGTTTACTTCCAATCTTTCAATTCAACTTCACCACTCTTTAGGATCAAGAGTTATACTTCCTTTCCAGTAGCTTTATCTAAGTAATTTGAGATAGTAACCTTATTCATAATCTTATTCGATTCATATTTATATAGATATCTTATTTTGAGTTATAAATTATAACAACAAGAACATAGTTTGAATGATTTCAAACTTGTTCGCAAACTAAATAGATCCTTCTAACTTGACTTTTAAAACACTTCAAGACCTGTAATATATCATAATGATATGCTAACTTAACAAGATACAACTTGATTTTACAAAGAACACCTTAAACTGAATCTACGTCGTCGGAGTGCAACCGGGGGCAGTTTTGGGTTGGATAATTAAAAACCATCTTAAACTTTGAATTGGAAGTTTATATTCTGGAAAAATGATATTTCTTATGAATATGTTAACATATAAAAATCTCATGGTTTAACTCAAAGTGTAAGTATTTTTAAAAATGATCATTTAGATGTTGTTTTTACGACGGAAATGACCACTTTCATAAGATTCACCTAAGTTTGACCTATAACCTGTGATTTTGAATACAAACCAAGGTATTTACTGTTCATATTCATAAATAATGGCTCGATCCAAGGAAGTGGCAAGTTGAACCAACAAAAACGGAGTTGTATTGAAGAAACTACGGCTAAAACAAAATTGGGTATCCGAAGCTAGTTTAGCTACGAAATTATTTTGAGTAAAACTAAACTAATCATATCTTTTCTAATTAATATGATATTTTATATATATTTACTCATAATTTGATTTTATATATTTCAGGACCACCCGTAAACAACACGTGAAGATTAATTATAAGACCTCATGATTGTACACAATACGTCATTTGACAATACGGTACTTTGGGTCACGATTTTAAATCATAAGACACCATGTACACAATACGCCATTTGACAACACGGTACCATGGGTCAAGATTAATTCTGATCAATACGAATACGATGGGGTCTTTATTTTATTAAGCAACTAATTGTGGACCACTAACATCGGACTGCTAACTACGGACTAATAGATATTAAAAGTATTATAAGTATATATGTAACGATTAATTGAAAAGAAAACATGTTGATATATTATATATGGTTAGGTTCGTGATATCTATCGGAGACCAGGTCGTGTTATATATCTTCAAGGCAAAAGTGAGTATATAGTCCCACTTTTAAACTCTAAATATTTCGGGATGAGAATACATGCATTTTATGATTTACGTTATGGACACAAGTGATAAAAAAATATATTCTACGTTGAGTTGTACCACTTGCATATTTCTCTGTAACTTGATAATTACTATTTACATGTGGTATTGTAAACGCGAATCCTGTTGATAGATCTATCGAGCCTGACAAGCCCAACCGGACTGGAAGACCCGTATTCAACGGTTGCACAGTACTTCGTTTCGGTGACTACACTTGGTACAGTGTAGTGAGATTTCATAATAAAGGGAATATGCGACGTTGATTAAATGTTAAGTATGATTACCAAGTGCTCAACCACTTAGAATATTTTTATTAAAATGTTTATGTATATGAAATCTTGTGGTCTATATTTATAACGCTGCTAGCATTAAACCTATATCTCACCAACTTTATGTTGACGTTTTAAGCATGTTTATTCTCAGGTGATAAATAAAAGCTTCCGCTGCATTATGCTGAATTTAAGCAAGATTTGGAGTATGCATATTTGTGTCAAAAATAAAACTGCATTTCGGAAGATTTGTAATGTGAAATATGTTGGAAATCGTGTTGTTGTTATCACATGTAAAGTTTGTAAGACTAAGATTATCGCTAAACGATAATCATTATTATGTTGTTTAAATCCTTTGGTTATAATAAAGGTTATGGTTTGTATTATAAAAACGAATGCAGATTTTGAAAAATGTCGCATATAGAGGTCAATACCTCGCAATGAAATCATATGTTATTGTATTAGTCCTTATGGATTAGGACGGGTCATCTCATGTGGTATCAGAGCGGTGGTCTTAGCGAACCAGATTTTTGCATAAAACGTGTCTAAACTAGTTTTTGATGCATTAGTGAGTCTGGACTTTGACCGTGACTGATTTTGAAAATTATTGCTTATCATTATTGGTTAAAAGTTAATATGTAAAATATTATGTGGTACTAATGTACTAGTTATTGTGTGATAGATGTCTGGCTCAAAATTTGTTATCACATTCAGCGACTCCGAACCAGAATCCCCAGATAGTGTTCCAGTCATTAACCTATCCGACGATAAAAACGACACCTGTTGGGAAGACTCACAATTTTCGAATGAATCAATTGAAGAGGAACCGGAAAGTGATCCTGAGGAGGAAGAAATACAGGAAATTACGAAAGACAAGTTCGAACGAGGAAAGAAACGAAAGGCTACTGAATTGGAAAATCCAAATCCCGAGTTTAGTGAGGATGTTGTGGCACCAACTCCACCAAATACTACCACCCCTTTTCCCGCTATTCCTATTAGTTCTATCCCGGCATTCAGTTCTTCGGCCCCTGAGCCAAAACGAAGGGAGACAGCCAGGATAAGTGTTAAGCGATTTTTTTGAACACAAACGTTTTAGGTTAAATGATGCGCTGTTATTTTAAACCATGGGATCATATAACGTTTTGTATAATATTACTAGTGTGGTTTGCTTAATGTTTGATGTAAGATAAGCATATGTAAAATAGTGAAGTGTGAAATGCAATAATTTTTCATGGTGGAGTATTATTTGGATGGTAGTAATTAATTTCCGTACTAAGCTATTAAGTATGAACTTTAACGGGTAGGTACTATCCTAGATATAATTATAAAACGCTAATAAGAAGAAAAGGTTTTTATAATAATAACTGGTTCATATTATTAATAAGCTACGATGTACTGTAAATACACACTACATCTATAATATTCTATGTGAATAATTATTTTTTTTCATTCTTATTGAAGAAAATGGCGCGATTGAACCGAATGACGGAACAAGAAATCGAGGAACTCATCAATCAACGAGTGAACGATAGAATGTTCTGGGTCGAGGCTGCAAGATCTGCTGCAGTTAACCCAAATCCTTGTGTGGGATGCACCTACAAAACTTTTCAAGGTTGCAAGCCCTCATCATTCAGTGGAACAGAAGGACCGATCAGTTTAACCCGGTGGATCGAAAAGATTGAGTCCGTGTTTAAAATCAGTGGTTGTATTGAGAAGGACATGACTAAGTATGCATCGTGCACCTTACAAGATAGTGCACTCACGTGGTGGAAAAACTATGTGAAGGCCGTAGGAGGAGATGTAGCTTATGATACTCCATGGGAAGAATTCAAAACAATGCTAATCAACGAGTATTGTCCAAGGAACGAGGTTAGGAAGTTGGAAGCTGAATTACGAAGCCTGAAAGTTGTTGGTACTGAACTCACCAACTACAATCAGCGATTCCTAGAATTAGCTTTGCTATGTCCCGAATTGGTACCAACCGAAGAACGGAAGATAGAACTGTACAAAGATGGTTTGCCTAAAAATGTCAAGGCAAATGTTACATCATCGAAACCCAAGACTATTCATGAAGCCATCACCATGGCAAACGAGTTGATGGACCAGGTTATTCTGGATAAGAACACAGATGTTAAGACATCGAAAAACAAAATAAAGTGGGAAGGTAATCATCAACAATCCAACAAGAAACAAGAAACCACGCAAGGTGCGGGTAGTGGTTCAAGTTCAGGTTATAAAGGACGAAATCCTTTAGGTAACAGATGCCACAAACATCACTCTGGTTATTGTAATGTGGTGTGCAACAATTGTAATCGAAGGGGTCATCTTACTGAAGATTGTAGGATTCCCGTTACAAATACAAATGTCACCAAGACTCCTGCCACCAATACAAATAGAACTGCCCTGGCCACTGTTACTTGTTATGGATGTGCGAAACAGGGTCATATTAAGAGCCAGTGCCCGAATCCAGAGAAGAATATCGGATCTGCACGTGGAAGAGCATTTATTATTAATGCTAGAGAGGCGTGTGAAGACCCGGAGCTTGTTACAGGTACGTTTACCATTAATAACTTATCAGCATCTATTATATTTGATACTGGTGCTGATAGAAGTTACGTGTGTAGAGACTTTTACGCTAAATTGAATTGTTCATCATTACCTCTAGATGCTAAGTACATGATTGAGTTAGCTAATGGTAAACTAATTAAAGCCGATAAAATTTGTCGTGATTGTAAAATAAATTTAGCCAGAGAAACGTTTAAAATTGATTTGATACCCGTAGAATTAGGAAGTTTTGATGTAATCGTCAGCATGGACTGGATGTCCAAAATAGGAGCTGAAGTTGTGTGTGCCAAGAAGGCAATTCGCATTCCTCGTAAGGATAAAACGCCAATAATGATTTATGGAGAGAAGGGTAACTCAAAGCTAAAACTCATTAGCTGTTTGAAAGCCCAAAAGTACTTGAAGAAAGGGTGATATGCTATCTTAGCACATGTTAATAAAGTCGAAACAAAGGAAAAAGAGAAGAGCATCAACGACGTGCCTGTGGCAAAAGATTTTCCTGAAGTCTTTCAGGAAGAGTTGCCGGGATTACCTCCATTTAGATCTGTAGAATTTCAAATAGATCTAGTACCAGGAGCTGCACCAGTGGCTCGTGCTCCATACAGACTTGCACCATCTGAAATGAAAGAGTTACAAATCCAGTTACAAGAATTACTGGACCGTGGATTCATTCGACCGAGCACTTCACCGTGGGGAGCTCCAATTTTATTTGTTAAAAAGAAAGATGGATCTTTTAGGATGTATATAGATTACCGTGAATTAAATAAGTTAACTATCAAGAATCGGTATCCACTACCGAGAATTGATGACTTATTTGATCAACTGCAAGGATCGTGTGTTTACTCGAAAATCGACCTAAGATCGGGCTATCATCAACTACGCGTCAAAGAAGAAGATATTACAAAAACTGCTTTCCGGACACTCTACGGTCATTACGAATTTTTGGTCATGCCGTTTGGATTGACGAATGCGCCAGCTGTATTCATGGACCTCATGAATCGAGTTTGTAGTCCGTATTTAAATAAGTTTGTTATCGTTTTCATTGACGATATTCTCATCTATTCCAAAAATGAGCAAGAGCATGAGCAGCATTTAAGGTTGGTATTAGAATTGGTTAGAAAAGAACAGTTATACGCCAAATTTTCTAAGTGTGCGTTTTGGTTGAAAGAAGTGCAATTTCTTGGTCACGTTGTTAGTAGCAAAGGAATTCAGGTTGATCCAGCTTAAATTGAGGCCATTGAAAAGTGGGAGACTCCTAAGACACCAACGCAGATACGCCAATTTTTGGGTTTAGCCGGTTATTATAGAAGGTTTATTCAAGATTTTTCCCAAATAGCTAAACCATTGACAGCATTAACGCAAAAAGGGAAGAAGTATGAATGGACCTCTGAGCAGGAGAGTGCATTTCAATTACTGAAAAAGAAGTTGACTACAGCTCCTATTTTATCGTTACCTGAAGGGAACGATGATTTTGAGATATATTGTGACGCTTCGCGACAAGGTTTTGGTTGCGTCCTTATGCAACGAAAGAAAGTTATTGCATACGCATCCCGACAATTGTAGATTCATGAGCGAAATTATACGACACATGATCTAGAACTGGGAGCAGTCGTGTTTGCATTGAAGATATGGAGACACTACTTATATGGGGTTAAATGCACTGTGTTTACCGATCATAAAAGCCTTCAACATATTTTCGATCAAAAACAGCTGAACATGAGGCAACGTAGGTGGGTCGAGCTGATAAACGACTATGATTGTGAAATTTGCTATCATCCTGGGAAAGCGAATGTAGTGGCCGACGCTCTAAGCAGAAAGGAACGAGAGCCAATTCGAATACGAGCGATGAACATAAAAATTCGCATGAATCTCAACTCACAAATCAAAGAGGCTCAACGAGAAGCTCTTACTAAAGAAAACATAGGAAATGAAATAATGAAGAAGTATGAGAAGCAACTCGTTATACGGGAAGATGGAATTCGATATTTCACAAAACGTATTAGAGTACCAAAGTTGGGTGGATTAAGGAAGTTGATATTGAACGAGGCACATAAGATAAGATACTCGATACATCCTGGAGTTGGAAAGATGTATCAAGATCTTAAGACGCATTATTGGTGGCCTAATTTAAAGACAGACGTTGCAACATATGTCGGAGAATGTTTAACTTGTTCCAAAGTCAAAGCAGAACACCAGAAGCCATCAGGGTTACTTCAACAACCAGAAATCCCAGAATGGAAGTGGGATGGTATTACCATGGATTTTATCACGAAGTTACCCAAGACTGCATGGGGTTATGACACCATTTGGGTAATAGTTGATCGTCTCACCAAATCTGCACATTTCTTGCCTATAAAAGAAACGGATAGAATTGAGAAACTATTACGATTATACATAAAGGAAATTGTTTCAAGGCATGGAATACCTATTTCCATTATATCCGATCGTGATAGTAGATTTTCATCAAAGTTCTGGCAATCACTACAGGAGGCCCTGGGAACTCGTTTGGATATGAGCACCGCATATCATCCGCAAACTGACGAGTAGAGTGAAAGAACAATTCAGACTCTTGAAGACATGCTCAGGGCATGTGTGATTGATTTTGGAAACGGATGGGATAAATACCTACCATTAGCAGAATTCTCGTATAATAATAGTTATCATGCGAGCATTAAAGCTGCACCATTCGAAGCACTGTATGGAAGGAAGTGTAGATCCCTTATCTGTTGGAATGAAGTAGGAGATCGACGATTAACTGGTCCCGAGATCATACACGAAACTACTGAGAAGATAGTACAAATCAAGGAGAGATTGAAAACAGCCCGTAGTCGCCAAAAGAGCTACGCCGATGTTTGAAGGAAACCATTAGAGTTTCAGATCGGTGACATGATTATGCTAAAGGTGTTACCTTGGAAAGGTGTAATACGTTTTGGCAATAGGGGTAAACTGAACCCAATGTATGTAGGCCCGTTTAAGATCATCGAACGCATTGGATCGGTAGCTTATCGACTCGAGTTACCACAACAACTCGCCGGAGTACATAATACGTTTCACGTTTCAAACCTTAAGAAGTGTCTTGCAAAGGAAGACCTCACCATTCCTCTTGAAGAAATCCAAGTCGACAAGAAACTACAATTCATAGAAGAACCAGTCGAAATCATGGACCGTGAAGTTAAACAGCTCAAGCAGAGCAATATACCAATCGTTAAGGTTCGTTGGAATGCTCAAAGAGGTCCCGAGTTTACTTGGGAACTAGAGGATCAGATGAAATAAAAGTACCCACATTTGTTTTCCGATAACGCAAAATAGGTACAACTTTAAAATTTCAGGACGAAATTTATTTAACGGGTAGGTACTGTAACGACCCAGATTTTTCCGATCGTTTTATACATATGAGATTAATATTTACATAAATTAAACATTACTAACATGATAAGAAATCCAAATTGTTGAGTCTTGTGTTTTTGAAAAGAGTTTTACACAACGTTTGACCGTCCAATTTGACCGATGATATCACGAACTATATAACATACGATAATTATACGATTATGTAAATATATGTATTTATACATATTTAACTTGATTTAAGGATGGTTTAACATCTCATTGTGTATTAATAACAATGAGTTATAAGTATACTTTGAGACTACTAACTTAAGTTTTCAAAACGGTAACTATACGTAACGTTCTTTGACATATATACCTATAATCTATAATGCTTATACAAGTATCATATAAATACGTATTTAATCACTTTTAAAGGGCTTAAATACATAAAACAATATAAGGATATTCACAAAAGATAGTTATATTTGAATTCTCGTTCCGTTTCCTCAAGATTTCTACAAGTATATCAAGGGTATATGTAACCGTATCATACCCAGCTTCTATACGTATTTACTATTGATATATACACATCACAATCACTTTATTAGCAGCCATGAGTCAGCAAATTTTGGATCTTAGCATGCATGATTAATCAACTTGGCATATTACAAGACTTTTACACAATATTACAAACTTATACATCATTTCACCACCATTTATATTCCATTCCATTTTCATTTTTACTACACATTTTCTCTAGCTAAAAACACCTACTTGTAAGCTTCATTCACCTCTAAGAAATCCAGCAAAAACTCTCTCAATAATCACCTTAATAACCATCATATTAAGATCAAACAAGAACACTACAAGATACTACTTTCATTTCAAGTCTATATTCTAAGTTTACTTCCAATCTTTCAATCCAACTTCACCACTCTTTAGGATCAAGAGTTATACTTCCTTTCCAGTAGCTTTATCCAAGTAATTTGAGGTAGTAACCTTATTCATAATCTTATTAGATTCATATTTGTATAGCTATCTTATTTTGAGTTGTAAATTATAACAACAAGAACATAGTTTGAATGATTTCAAACTTGTTCGCAAACTAAATAGATACTTCTAACTTGACTTTTAAAACACTTCAAGACCTGTAATATATCATAATGATATGCTAACTTAACAAGATACAACTTGATTTTACAAACAACACCTTAAAACTGAATCTACGTCGTCGGAGTGCAACCGGGGGCTGTTTTGGGTTGGATAACTAAAAACCATCTTAAACTTTGAATTGGAAGTTTATATTCTGGAAAAATGATATTTCTTATGAATATGTTAACATATAAAAATCTCATGGTTTAACTCAAAGTGTAAGTATTTTTAAAAATGATCATTTAGATGTTGTTTTTACGACGGAAATGACCACTTTCATAAGATTCACCTAAGTTTGACCTATAACCTGTGATTTCGAATACAAACCAAGGTATATACTGTTCATATTCATAAATAATGGCTCAATCCAAGGAAGTGGCAAGTTGAACCAACAAAAACGGAGTTGTATTGAAGAAACTACGGCTAAAACAAAATCGGGTATCCGAAGCTAGTTTAGCTACGAAAATATTTTGAGTAAAACTAAACTAATCATATCTTTGCTAATTAATATGATATTTTATATATATTTACTCATAATTTGATTTTATATATTTCAGGACCACCCGTAAACAACACGTGAAGATTAATTATAAGACCTCATGATTGTACACAACACGTCATTTGACAATACGGTACTTTGGGTCACGATTTTAAATCATAAGACACCATGTACACAATACGCCATTTGACAATACGGTACCATGGGTTAAGATTAATTCTGATCAATACGAATACTATGGGGTCTTTATTTTATTAAGCAACTAATTGTGGACCACTAACATCGGACTGCTAACTACGGACTAATAGATATTAAAAGTATTATAAGTATATATGTAACGATTAATTGAAAAGAAAACATGTTGATATATTATATATGGTTAGGTTCGTGATATCTATCGGAGACCAGGTCGTGTTATATATCTTCAAGGCAAAAGTGAGTATATAGTCCCACTTTTAAACTCTAAATATTTCGGGATGAGAATACATGCATTTTATGATTTACGTTATGGAGACAAGTGATAAAAAAAATATATTCTACGTTGAGTTGTACCACTGACATATTTCTCTGTAGCTTGGTAATTACTATTTACATGTGGTATTGTAAACGCGAATCCTGTTGATAGATCTATCGGGCCTGACAACCCCAACCTGACTGGACGACCAGTATTCAGCGGTTGCACAGTACTTCATTTCGGTGACTACACTTGGTACAGTGTAGTGAGATTTCATAATAAAGGGAATATGCGACGTTGATTAAATGTTAAGTATGATTACCAAGTGCTCAACCACTTAGAATATTTTTATTAAAATGTTTATGTATATGAAATCTTGTGGTCTATATTTATAACGCTGCTAGCATTAAACCTATATCTCACCAACTTTATGTTGACGTTTTAAGCATGTTTATTCTCAGGTGATAAATAAAAGCTTCCGCTGCATTATGCTGAATTTAAGCAAGATTTGGAGTATGCATATTTGTGTCAAAAATAAAACTGCATTTCGGAAGATTTGTAATGTGAAATATGTTGGAAATCGTGTTGTTGTTATCACATGTAAAGTTTGTAAGACTAAGATTATCGCTAAACGACAATCATTATTATGTTGTTTAAATCCTTTGGTTATAATAAAGGTTATGGTTTGAATTATAAAAACGAATGCAGATTTTGAAAAATGTCGCATATAGAGGTCAATACCTCGCAATGAAATCATATGTTATTGTATTCGTCCTTATGGATTAGGACGGGTCGTCTCATTAAATGAGTAAGTTTATCGATTCAACAGGTAACCGGTTAACAATAGCCTACATATGAACATTTTTTGAAGTATATAGCCTACATTGGTATTTTTTGGTGTATAGCCTACATTTGGACAAAAGTGTCATTAATATATTATACTCGTTGCGGGCAAAATTAACATCTTATTCTGTGATACCCGTTGAACAACCCGCAACTATACCTGTTTACCTGCATAGTCATATATATTATTATACTTAAACATATATTTCTTGACTTTTGCTGTTATGTTAATTTTTTTGATTAGTTAGATTGTATATGTTTACAACATGATGTTTGGTATCCATAAGTTATGGGAATAGATGAAAATTTTATCCCGCTAACGAGTACACGAGCACTAACGGGCAAAGAAAAAAATGTTGTAGGCGAGTAGTTGATAAAAGGAACCCGTATTTAACACTCACGGCGTTATCCCTATATACACTTAATAACAACTTATAATTTACATATGACAAAATACAAATCATGACCATGAAAGATGTTATAGATTATTACTTCTAACATACTTACACATCATTATGTATTAACTAATATTCATTTTATTTTAAAAACATATTCATTTTAGTAATAATTAATTTTTATGTCTCGCGAAAATGTGAAACATAAGTTATTATTATTATTTTTTTAACGACAAGCATAATTTTATTTATCCCCTAGAAAGAAACTAGAAGGAAAAAAAACAACTACAACGGTCTTAGAACTCAATTGTTCCAAATTAATTTATCCTTACTTCTATCATATAACCATGAATAAACATAAATATGAATACAATCATAAAGATCACCCGTTTTTCAATTTAGAATCCGTGAAAATCACGTCATTGCGATACCTCCATATTATTCAGAAGAAGCTTGCCAGTATGACATATAATATTGTCTTTAATGTCGAATGTTCACACCATGAATGAAACCAATTAATCCAGACTGCCTAGTTGACCAAAATCGGAACATCTACGTCAACCCAAAATCTGATGTTGGGCCATAAATCTTGAGCAATCGGACACTCAAGCATAATGTGATCTGCTGTTTTCAAAGAACAAGTACAACTTGGACAATCTAGCAATGGAATGTTTACTCCTCTAGAAACTAAATTAGATTAAGTAGGCAAACGATCCAATGATAATCTCCACATGTAAATATTAACTGTATATTAACAAGCATTTTTTTTAAGCAGCAAACGCAGACTGATTTCGACCCATAGCAAGTGGTCTATTTCAGTTCCATTCCCATGACCTATTATGAAACATTTCACTTAGCAAAATATTTTGATTCGAAGCCAATAAAACGACTGGTTGAATCTTAAACACAAAGAGCCTCCATCTAACATACTATCAATCCAAAATTTAATAGATCTTCCATTACCAACTTTGCGTCTAATGGCATTAGAAGAAATATAATTCGCAGCTTGAGCTTTATTGCACATACGAACCATATTTAACCAAACCCATCGTCTACCTTGAATATCACCATTCAAACCAGCCCCTGAACCATGAATAGAAGTGATCACACTATGCCACATGTTGTTCGAAGGCAAATGGAATTGCCATATCCATTTAAACACTAAAGCCGAAATAAAACTAATCTAAACTTACGAAGTTTAGTCCTCCATTATCACAAGAATTAAGAATTAAATCTCATTTCACCCATGCCATTTGCTTATAATCTTGTTCACTCCCAAAAATTTACAACGAATTTTCTCCATCTCATGAAGGAATTTTTTTGAACATTTGAATAGTGAAAAATAATAGATCCCCAAGATACCAAGCACCAAATTTATAAGCGTTAACCTTCCTCCAATGGATAACATTCGAGCTTTCCAAGTAGATAAACTTTTTTTGAATCGATCCATTATAGAGTTCCAACTTGACACCAAGTTCGTACCTAGAGGGGTTCTAAGGTATGAAAAAGAAAATGTACCTTGAGCACATCCCGAATGATCCACCATGTCAATCAACTCGACAATGGTTACTTTAGCCCCAACAATGTTGGACTTTTACACATTGATCTTGAGTCCCGATGATAAATAGTAAATATTTAGAATTCTAATAATATTATCCATTTCATCGTGACTCCATTCTAAAAATAACATAGTATCATCGGCATAGAAAAGATGAGATATTTTTAACATCCGACCCACCAACTTGCGCACCCTGAACAATACCAGAATCAACTACACGTTTGATATCCAAATGTAATTCTTCCATAACTATTAGGAAAAGAAAAAGGCTGATCTCCTTGTAGAACCCCACTTTTAAGATCAAACTCTTTTGTAGGACTTCCATTCATCAACACTGAAGTACGCACAAAAGATAAACACATTTTAATCCATAAACGCCACTTTTCACCTAATCCCAACTTGCGTAACATATGATCAAGATAACTCCAACTAACCGAATCATAAGCCTTTTCAAAATCAGCCTTTAACATCATCATTTTTTTTTTCAATTTTAACTTATACCAATCGATAATCACATACAGTTAAAGGCCTATTAAGAATATTTTGGTTAGAGATAAATGTCGATTGTTCCGGGCTAATAACCTTACAAATAACTTTAGCTAAATGAGTCACCAAAATTTAGCAATGATCATATAATAAAACCCAATTAAGATAAAGGACAATAATCTTCAGTTAAGGTTGGATTCGAAACCTTAGGATTTAAAGTTATAAAAGTCGAAGTCAAACCATTAAGAAGATGACTCAAAACAAAAGTGTCATAGATGGGAGCAACCAAATCTCTTTTCAATATATTCCAATATTCTTAAATAAACTTGAAAGTAAACCCCTCATGCACTGGTGCCTTATTACTTCCACAAGCCCAAATCGCATTGCGAATTTCAATTTCAGGGACATTGGCCTCTAAATTAAATCAGTCATCATGATTAAGAGTACCAGTGAGTTGAATGTCACTTAATAACACACAAGGAACTTTACATTCAAATTTTTCTTTATAAAAGGAAAAGAATAATTCTTTGATTATTTGTGGTTCGGTAACCCAAACAGATTTTACCAATATGCCACGAACCATTTGTTGTTTACGCCTTTGATTGATTAGTGCATGAAAAAAATGAGTGTTCTCATCACCTTCAATGTTCCTTTTAGTTCCAACATTTTGCATTAAATCTAATTCTTCAATCTTCGATAGCCCATTTAAATCATGCAAAACTTTAAGCCTTTCCTCCCTTACATTAAAACTGAAAACACTAGAGTCAATTCTACCATCAATAATCTTTAATCGGTTGATCATTCCTCTCTTACAGTTGCTTGACCACACCTTTTATCATGGATCCACACTTTTAATTTCAATTTGAGTGTTTTGAGTTTCTATTGAAAACCTTCTTCATGGGTAAGTACACCATTTTCTACAAAACCTCTTTAACCACATCTTCAAAATCAAGGTAGTTTCAACAATGAATGAAATAGTTTTTAAGGAGTGAGACCAAAATTTTGAACTAGATTATGAAGCAACAATGGGAAATGATCTGAAAGTATCTAAAATATTTTGAGAAACCATAAAACGATCAATGAGACTCATTTTTGTTCCAATCTTATTCATCCATGAAAACTTCCTTCCACCTAATGATAAGTCGACTGATCCAGTATTATGCACGAACATTATGCTGTACATCTCAAGCTAGACCCAAACCCACAAAATAAGAATCAAAATGGAGGCTAACTTGAAGAGTCAAGCGGGGTTATCATGCAACACCAGTGTTGAGACAAGTCCAACGATAAAGCTGTCCAAGACCTACCCAGTTAATCCCCATCCTTGACCCCATTAAGGGGATCGAGCATCTGTTTTACTATTAACATCAAACACAATTATATTTACAATTACAATGCATACATGTGAGAATTAATTAATAGACATCAGATTTAGGCACACCTCACACATAGCACCATATGCTTAGCCAATTCCGGTTCTACTTTCCAAGCTATCATCATACGATAACGAATTAATAAGCCAACGTTGTCATTCGAGAGTTGACTTTTTAGATCAATTAGATATCCACTCAAAGATTTTTACTTGAATTTCATTTAAGTATTGCGTTTATTTGTTTGTTTTTGCCAAAGATTAAGGCATTTCTATTCTTCCAAATTAAATAGTTGGTTGTCCATTCAACAGCTTGTCACAATTCTTTACCGATTGCCGATAATAGATTATATTTATTTCCTAAAAAAGCCGCAACTAAACTTATATTCGAATGGATGTTCAAATTCCACCATTTATAAATACGTGTCCAAAAATTGAAAGCCGATTTACAAGAAATGATCGCATGTTCCACATTTTCAAGCCCATCATCACAAATTGGATATCGAATTGATCCTAAATGCAGCCAATGTTTGTTAAGCTCAACACAAACCGACAATCTTCCCCTTCTAGCTCGCCACATGAACAAACTAATTTTAATAGAAACCATTTTGTTTATTAATGTGGCAGACCTGCCAATATCAGTAGGGGATAGATTGAGTTGTACCGTGTAAATTCCTTTCGCATCTAGTGTCCATGACCATCTATCCATGCCACTGTTACCTAACACAAAACTCGATAAAATATTAGAAAGATTGGTGAGGTCCCCTTGCAATCTACTGGAGATTACTCGGGACCAACACCAATGGAAACTAATGGAATTACTCTACCATCTAACCTGATCGTGGATAAGGGCCTATTTAACAACATCCAATTTTTATAGCCGGTTAAACTTGGCTTTAAGTTTTGAGTCGTCTAGTCAAACAACATTCCAAAAGGATGTCGATTTTCCATCTCCTATAATTCTTTTAAAAAGAGCTAGCAACCAGAGTTCTTAGAAAGTTTAATTCTTTTTATATTTTTTATAGGTCATATCATGATTGAATAACGAAGAATCAAGAGTAGGAATGAGATGCAGACAGAGAGTAATTCGGACAAAATTACATTCCACAATTTCTTAGACTCACTACAATGCAATGACTGTCTATTTAGGAATACTTAGATTCTATATATAGCCCTCCTCTTTAGAACCTTCTAATTAAGCACCATTCACTTTAACACTATCTCACTTTGAGGTTCTAACAATCTCCCCCTTAGTGTAAAATGTGAATTTTACAATGTAATCCTAATCAGAAATCTACAAGAACTTTGTTCCTTTTAAATGAATTCTTGACTTGAATCCTTTGAGCTTCTCATACCTTCTCACATTTCTTCTTGTGTTGAGTCGGCTTCGAAGTCTCTTAATGAGCACTTTGAAAATTTTAGCATCTTTTGAAGAATAGCACCCATTATCTAATCTCATCTTCAGATATTTGAGAGAGTATCCCAATGTTCCGTCGGAGTATCTCATGAATTCAGAACCTCTTATGAATATCTTCGTGTAATTTAAATTCAGAAAGACAAATCCATATGGATTGTCACAGACTTGAAGTAAGGACATATATCGCAATCCTTCAACCAGTTGATTTGGAGGTCTAATCCCAATTTTTGTATGTCCGGATTCTAACCCCATCCGAAATTCATGAACTGATATCCATCTCACTGAATCAAGGATAAACATGTAAACTACTTTCAATGCAATTGCTGAAAAAGTTGTTGCATCATACAAGTCAGTTAAGTAGTTGTAGATGAAGATAATGTCGTTCATCTTTAACTTGTCAAAATCTTCCTCTGAGAATTGATAATCCTCATCATCCATTTCGGTCACTAAGAATAATAGGCATACGAAATCCCTTTTTATTAATCATTAAGATTTTGTTGATGCTTTTGATTTCATAACTCCTTTGACCTTGAAGATTTTCTTCGTTCTTTATCTTGTAGGACTTTTGAATGGCTAAAAAGGATCTTAGATATTCAGGCTTCTTATGGAAATTCCAAGCACCAAGTACACACATTGATGGTGCCAAGATTAGATCTATTTCACCGAAGATCTTCTAAGCTTGTTCTTCAATAAATGGTGATCGAAGAATAAGATATTCTTCATCACTTTCAATTTGATAAACAGCCCTTCTGATAAGTACAACCTCTGAATTTTGGAATGAAACATCGGGATTCGGAGGTGTTGAAGAATCTTCTTTGCCATTTGAGAAAATTTCTTTTTTAAGTTGTGTCAGAATGTTGATAATTTGAAGATCTGAAAACTCATTTACCGAACTCTTTTCCTTCATATTTTCCTCAATGTCCTCAAACTTTCGATTATCCTCGGGTACTGATATATCCTCTTATTGTTGTTGGTGTTGATCATCTTGAAATGTATGTTCATCTAAAGCAACCTTATGATCTACATCCATTATCCTTAAAGTTTCTGAGTCACCTTCTCTCTTAGGAATCACCTCATCTAAAAAATAATCAATATTATCATGTTTGATATCCTCAACTTCTTCACTTTCAGAACTATCAGAGATATCAACCGCATTATCATTTCTCCTTTGTTGACTTGCTGAACCATGTTTGCACGATGAGCGTGTATAATAAGCACCTGACCTATAACCATATCTATTCTCCCCCTCATGAAGATTTTCGGATCGAAATCATCATGGTCTGGTATGTGGATTGGTCCAGATTGCATGGAGAATTTGGAAAAATTACCTTTGCTTGTTCAATATAAAGTAGCATTGTCTCACAAATTTTGTCAAGATCAGGACGTCTATTAAATTTAGCAAGGTATAACGCCTCCAACTCATCAAAAGAAAGGTATTCAAAACCATATGTTCTCATTGTGCAAGAAGGTGACTAAAGTGGTGAAACAACAACATAACCAGGTGATGGTGGAAGAATAGGTAACCGTGGAACCACCGCTTATGTTTTCGGTGATGTTGGTGAAAGTGTTTGATTTGCCGTGAGGACATGTGAGGGTTCAGTAGGAATTTGTACGTATGTAGGTTGATACTTACTATTAGTCAGATTTACCCCTTCTGATGGAGGTTGACTAACAACCGGAGTTGTAGCTGGTGATGACCTTTTCGGGTCATTCACCTCCATGATATATGTCTCATGGGACTCTGACAAGATAGAAGAACTACCTGTCGTATTTATCACGGAAACATTTAAATTCCTGACTCCTGAAATCATTGATGTATCATAAGGTAACACATCTCTTTCAGTTATAGACTTAACACCTTAATCATGAGTTTCAAGATTAGAATGAGGAGTGGTTTGGTCCAACGGATCAATTTCTTGGTCCATAGCATCAGTCTGTCAGAATTTTGATAATTTTCTCGAAGGAATGTCATATTGCCATTCCGTGGAGTGCGACAGATCTCCCTCATCGAGATAAGTTTGACCTCTAGGACCTGTTTGATGGTGAGGCTCTACAACATCTCTTGGACGAAGTATATCAAGAGGATTTCCATTCGATACACATGGTGCTTTTTCAAGGTTTTTCAGCTCCCCTTCAGCTGTTCTGGACTTCAATGACCGAGTTTCCTCAATCGATTGAGTCAACGAAGACTTTACTCCCTTGGAAGACTTTACTCCCTTTGAAGATGTAGGAATATCTTTCCTGGTGGGATTTATTCTTAAATCCTGTTTAACTTGGATGGGCTTATTGGCCTTTTTACCATCCTTGCATTCAGCTCTCTTGCCTCCTGAGACTTACATATCATTTAGTGTAGGGCTTACTGTTATTATTGGAACTGATACAAAGATCGGTGAGGGTGTCCTAGAAGGCTTTAAGTCCCGATCTATTCTAGTAACATTTTCAGATAGGTTTAGAATGATACGAGTCGAAGTCCTAGACCCAGTTTGTCGAGTTGGTGGATGTTGAATCATCTCATCAGGTTTGTATTGCATCTTCTGCTTCGATGGTTCGGGAGATGATTCGGTTGTTGATGTGTCGTTGTCACTACTCTCAGTGGTTGACAAGATAGGTATAACCTGTGTTGGATTAGGCTCACTGATCCTCACAGGTTGTGATGACCTTGTAACCTTAAGTCCTTTGAGGTTTCCCTTAGGTGGAGTTTCAGCTAGTCCATGTTAGTTACTATGTTGTTCTCTAACCTCTTGGGTCGGTATCGCTGTTGGTTCAACTGGTGGTGGTTGTACCCGGTCCGGTAGAGGTAGACTGTCACACCCCCAAAATAAACCAGGGGTAATGACTCACAATATCTTAACACAAATTGAATATAGAAGAACGACTCTAAATGAGACATTTTGAAATAACATCTATTAAATGAGTTTGCAACGGAACAAGTGTTTACATCATAATAAAAATGTAAATAAAAATGTTTATGAAATAAATATAAAATGTGATGTAGACTCCATGCAGGCATCAAATCAATCATCATCACCCATGTAGCATAAACAGCTAGTTACCTAAGACAAAACATGCTTAAAAAGATCAACACAAAGGTTGAGTGAAATTCATAGGTTTATAAATAATAACCAAGAAAATGTTTTAGACTACAAGATTTAGTTACAGCAAATTGATATTGAAATATCAATTTAAAAAGTATGCCGAGTTATATATTATCGAGACTAAACAAGTTTACCCCATGACACTTTGTTTATTCGTGTCGTTTAATCATTATTAAGTATCCAAAGATCAACAGTCAAATGGACAGAGACGTTACTCTCAATAGGTCACAATAATTAAGCTTGCTGTTATACCTAGCAATTGACGAAATTATAGTAGGGATTTAGCGTGTAGAAACATGGCATAGCATAGTAAGTTGAGTACTTGTGTCTAAAGTGTAACGCGTTTAAAAGTAAGCATGTGTCTCACCCCAAAGTTATAAAATAGTCATGAAATATTAAAAAGTGGGTTATGAAGTTCATCTTAGAGTGCACTGAAGATATAACAAGTACGCGAATAAGGAAGATCAAGAGTAATATAGACTCCAACCTAAATAATAAGATAGGTCATAATATATCTAACTTATGTCAGGTCATTGTATGATAGTCCTAGTACTTGAAGTGACTTTAATAGTATGTGACAATATACTTGATTAAGTAAAAGTATTTCGTATTCTTTCTATTTTTATTAAGTTTCCATTTTTAGAAATATAATATTTTAGAAAAGTTTCTTTTTATAGTAAGTTTCTGCTTTTAGAAAGTTTCTATTTTGGAAAGCTTCCACTTTTGTAAAGTTTCTTTATGTAGAAAGTCAACTGAAAGTCAAATAAAATTTAAACGTAAAAGTCAACTTATATTAATTATAGTTTAATATTAATAATAATATTTAAAAATCATAATTAAAATATAAATAATAAGATTTATCTATATTAGGTATTTATTTGATTTTAAATAAATTGATTTTGAAAATCCTTTAATTTAGGAGAAAATCATGTGTTAATTCAAATTAATTAATTTATTAATAACTAAATTAATATAAAATAATAATTTTATCAAAAATTACTAAATTTCCAAATTTTATTATTTTAATAATTTAATTTTAATAATAGACAATAATAATTAAAGATCAAAACTTGTTTTAATCATATCTTTTTAACCGTAACTCGGATTTTGATAAATCTTATATATTTTTGATTCGCAACAACAATCTCAACACAGTGAAAAATGTTAAAATATCCATATATTGCTCGAAAGCTGATGCAAATTCTAGTGTTCATAATTTTATACATTTAATTCATTAAAACAAGTTTTACGCGTAGAAATTGATCTGTTTATCAGATTAACATGTATCCTATATAAAAAATTATGTATTCAAAGAAAGGAATTCAATAAATTACTTTTCCTTAATAGATTACCATGTTAATGGTCCCAAAATATTTGATTTAGCTGATGTCCAAAATTTAATAAACTGAAAAACTTGATTTTATTAATTTTAATTATACCAATCATCACCACAACAAATATTAAGCACTATAACTAATCATACATGTAACATAACATATAAATATAAAGAATTGAAAAGATTTTGGGTTTATAGATTTAACCTAATCAAGAACCTAAAAGAAGGATGATGAAGATCGCGAAAAGGAGAACCCGATTATGTAATTGATCTTGAGAGATGATGAACAATTGTATGATAATTTTTGGTGGCTGATTTTGATAATGGAGGAGGTGAAATTTTCTGCCAAATGGATAGGGAGGAGAAGAGAGAAAAATGTGGTAGGGTTTGGAAAATTAAAAATGATCAAATGAGAGTGAATTTTGAGTGTATATGCAAATTTAACAAAAGGAATGGGTTATGGGAAAGGTTGAATGAATAGTTATGGGGGTGGACTATTTAACAATATTAAATTGTAGTCTATCAAATTACGAAAGTCTGGGCTTTGGAATCAACTCATTTTGAGTCCGAATGAGCGAAATATGCTAAAAACAGTGAAGCGGTAAAATTTTCTTAACGGTGTACTAGGAATAGCACATAAATGCATAAATTATCTCAAATAATAATTATGAAAATAGTATGATATATAAATATAATTAGATAGGTTGGGATACATAAAATTCATAACTGACGTTTCTCGATTCGCAACCCGAGGTGGAAAACACCGCTACACGATTTAAAATACGGAAAGGACACGAATCCATGAAATAAAATATAGAAGTAGTTAATAACTTCATATGACATAAAAATATCATAGATAAAATAATTTGGATTTAAAAATCATAAAAGTCTAACTGCTGGTTTGAAAACCGGGACGATTTACCGGAATAAAACTGTTACACGAAGGAATGTACTAACACGTAGTCACACATTAATTTTAATACTTGTAATATTAACTAAAGTTAATTATATAAATAATATAAACTTTATTTAATAAAATGTGTTGCTCAAAAATAAATATTTAGTCAACATTGTATTAAAGTAGAGTAATTACTTATTAATTTCAATATTAATAAGCATGCAGATAATCTTAGGGGTAAAATAGTCATTTAAAGTATGGAAATTTGAGGGTTGTTATATAGACCTACTTCTGTAAGATAAGAATATATTCTTGTATCCCTCGGATAAACTAAGCTCAACAACCATTCTGGTATTAAAGCAGTAAATCTGTTGTGAGACACAGTTGGTGTGTTCATTTTCACCTCAGAAAAGACCACCATCGGAAGTCCAGTGGCATCAGGGATTGGTATGTTGTCATTTCTGCAAGTGTTTAGTGCATCATTTATAAATAAACAATAAAACCATTCGCACGGAATATACTTGGTTTGTGGCTTGTCCACTTAGAATTGAACCAGATCTCAAGTAAGTCACAAAAGAGTAGAATAGCTTAAGCATCAGGATCGTCATTCCATCAGAACCCCTTGGTGTTATCAACAAACACTTGTTGATTCTTGAGAAGATCACATACCAACGAGAATGAAGGAACTTCTTTTGAAAGAACCTTATGGCAGCATTCCTTTCACCAATGTAACCCATGTCATAGATGGAATTCAGCATCACTGAGTTAGGTGGAAGCAGTTGAGGATGGTTTACAACCGGAAGGTTGAAAATCCTTCGGAATCCAGCTTTAGTATTTTTCCTCCTTCCTTAAACTCCTCTTAGAAAGAAAGAGAAATGAGCAGGTTCTCCTTGAGGATTGGCTGGTGAAGGAAAAGTTTTCTTAATTATTTGATAGAATGATTGAGGATTCTCAGATCTTTCTCTGGTACACTCACCGTATAAGAATTTAAAACCACAAGATGTTATGGACAAATAATGTCTTTATTCTTATTTTCCTTTAAGTCCTTTTTATGATTTTTCAAATTTTACAAGTTTTTATCGATTTTCTAAGTTTTAAAAACTTTTATTCAACATAAGTATACATAAATCAAGAAGTCTAATTATCCTTATGCAATCATGTTAAGCATGTAACTGTAATTTTCATACAATCTTCATACTAGTATACATGATATTCTTCTAATTAGATTTGGACATTCAAGATTTGTTAAGTATACAACCTAAATCAAACAGCACGATGCAATCATTCAAAGCAAAATCATATTCGCACAGTGTGAGGATCTGACTTTTAGGTCTAATTAGGACACAACATCAATTAACACTTCAAGAAAATGAATTAGATTCGCACACATCAGATTCTGACACAAGAGATATGAACAAAGTGTTCAACCTAAAATAATTCATCAAATTCGCACAATGTGAGATTCTCACGTATTCAAGATAAAACTGTCAGATTCGTACACTTCAAATATGTTCACACACTTGAAATCAATATGTTAATATAATCATATTATCATTCAAACATTAACAGATTCGCACACAATCAAAGTTTGAACAGATTCGCACAATTTGACTAAAGATTAGATTCACAAAATAGATACATCAGAATTGCACAATTTATAATCATCAAAATTCTATTTAATCATGCAATCTTAGTCATCAAGGTTCTAGATCCACTTATCAAGCATCAATTATTCACAGATAAGTAACAACAAGGTGTACAAATATGTTCAAGTATACTAATTCGTACACTTGCATCAGATTCGCACAATCCAAAATTAAGTACATGTTATGGATCTGATCATTTAACAATTGATGTTTTCTATTTAGCTTAACCATAAACGGTTCAGATTTGTTCATTTATATGAAAAACAAGGATAACATTGGATTTACCATGTGTTTGTCTCGATTTGAGTCAGATTCGCACGAAAATGTCAGATTCGGATGCTTTATATTTTGAGAGAATTTTGAAAAAGTAAATTTCTTTGACTTTTTGACTTCAATATTTATAGTCTGAATCTGATTTTGAATTTGGACCGTGCGAATCCCTCATTAATGGGCCTTAAACTGAGTGAATCTCAGTTAATTTGAGTCCATTTATTTACTTTTCACACAAATTTTGGATCATCTGAATTATGAAAATCTTAAGTTTTTTATTTTTCAATTAAAAATATGATTGAGAGAATCTGAGTTTTCAGACAGTCCAAATTGCAACTGTTTGGTGTCAGATTCAGACACATGTTAAAAAATTAACATTTATTCAAGAAAATTCAAATCTTTTTGTTTTTTTTAATCTTTTCAACTTTTTAGAGTTTTTCAAGAATGAAATTTGTACTTATTATATTACAAGAACAATGTACAAATTTCCAGTGATACCAAATATTGAGCGGGTTGCGTACTGAGATGTATACAAGCCAAAGTGAATTTTAAACAATTAAAACACAAGTTTTTATGTTTTCACTTTTCAATTCTTTTTCTCTCATTTCTCCCTTTCAAAATGTGAATCAACATTTTGAAATATCCAAAGAAAATTATAAGATCATAAATGCTCCTCCTTGATCTAAGACGAGATATCAATCAGTTACCTCTCTCTAACATAACTATTGAAATACACATCAAAGGAGAAAACATATATGCAAAGCTCCCCCTATAAGAATACTATCTAAAGCACTGAATGATCAGTTGCACCCCCTAGAAAGTAATACTCTCCCTAAACACAATATCTCAAGATCTAGCACCAAATGTATCAAGGAAATTAAGAACTATACTCCACCATTCCTATTTGATGTATCAGGTACTTTAGCCTAACCTCATCTAACAGTTTAGTAGGCATGTCAGCTAATTGTACTTATGTAGGCACAAAGTATAACTCTACATCTTCCTTTTTCTACATGGTCCTTGATAAAATGGTAACAAATGTCTATGTGTTTGGTCTTAGAATGTTGGACCAGGTTGCTAGTAATGGCAATGGCACTCTGTGAATCACAATAGATTAGGGTCTTTGAAACCTTAACTCCATAGTCTAATAGTTGAGTTTACATCCATAAAACTTGTGAACAACAGTGAGCTGCAGCAATGTACTCAGACTCAGCTGTTGATAATGAAACACAGTTTTGTTTCTTGGATTACCAACCAACCAGCCTACTACCCAACATCTGAAGTGATCCGGACGTGCTTTTCCTATCCACATGTCAACTAACATGATCCGCATCCGTATAAGCAGTAAGATTGAAATCAAATCCATGAGAATACCAAATCCCAAGATTAGGAGTACCTTTAAGGTATTGAAAAAATCTAACCACCGCTTTGGAGTGTGATTTTTTTGGGTTAGGCTAAAACGTAGTACAGATAGTTACAGCAAGTGTAATGTCTGGTCTGCTGGTAGTCAGATACATGAGAGATCCAACCATGCTTCGATAAAGAGTAATATCAAAGGGTTCCTCATTTTCATCAGCAGTGAGCAAAGTCCTCATTGGGGTTGACATTGTTTTTAAATCAGTCATTTTAAAACGTTTTAGCATATCATGAATGTATTTGGTTTGACTGATAAAAATGTCGTGTGGTAATTGTTTTACTTGTAACCCCAAGAAGAAACTAAGCTCATCTAGCATGCGCATTTTGAGTTTTTTTTACCATTAGGTCACCAAATTCTTTGCATAGGCTCGCAGACGTGGAACTAAAAATAATATCATCAACGTAAATTTGAACTAAAAGGATGTGACCATGATATTTGCGGATGAAGAGCTTTGTGTCAATTGTTACACGAGAGATGTCATTTTCCAGCAAATACTTTGTCAAGGTCTCGTACCATGCTCGCGGTGCTTGCTTTAGACCATATAAAGCTTTCTCCAAGTAATAGACGTGGTTTGGATGAATCAGATCGACAAAACCTTCGGGTTGATCAACATAAACTTCTTCTTGAAGATTACCATTGAAAAATGTTGTATTGACATCCATTTGAAATACCATAAACTTCTTGTAAGAAGCGCAGGAAAGAAAAATACGAATAGCCTTAATCCTTGTTACAGGAGCAAATGTCTCATCATAGTCAATACCTTCTTATTTTCTGTATCCTTTGGCCACGAGTAGTGCCTTGTTTCGAACCACAACTCCATCAGAATCTTTCTTGTTTTTGAAAATCCACTTTACCCCGATTGGTTGTTGACCTTTCGGTCTTGGAAATGATTGCCATACTTGAAAACGATCGATTTGACCTATCTCTTCTTGCATTGCTATCACCCAGTTAGGATCAAGTAAAGCTTGAGCAACCGAAGTTGGTTCAATCTTACTAAGAAAGGCAATATATAAACACAAATTGCGAGTAGCCCTTCGAGTGCTAACCGGAGCATTAGCATCAACAATAAGTAAATCAATTGGATGAATCTTAGTCAACCGGATTGTATGTGGAAGAGGTTCATGATGCAGTATCAAGTGAAACATCAACCATTGTTGAAGTGGAGCCATGATCCTCATGTTCTGAAGCAACATATTTCCAATGAGTCTGATTGATTATCAGGAGAAATAACTGGAGTAGAATCAAGTAAATCATCTTGAATCGTATCAAGAAAGACATCTGGAGGGGGGATATATGATGAAGAATCAGTCGGTGAATCAGTCGGTGTTTTATCTTCATCATCGAGACTTGGTTGTGTCTCAAAAGAAATTGATTGAGTCAGTGTTTTCGATACGGTAGTAACATTTGAGTTCTGTTGAGGAGGATTAAATTGTATCAAACAAGATATTGAGTTCCTCTTTAGTCATCGTAGGAAGACCCTTCTTCGAGAAAATTGAGTTACGTGTTCAAAATCCATTCTCGATAACTCATCAAATCTAACATTGATGCTTTCCTTTATTGTCCTTGTTCTTTTGTGGTAAACACGATAAGCTACTTTGTTTGACGAGCAACCGAGAAATATGTCCTGATCGCCATGAGCATCAAACTTTTCGAGGGTGTCAAAGTCGTTAAGAATATAGCATATACAACCAAAGACATGGAAATATTCAACGTTTGGGCATCTACCATATAATAACTCATACGGAGTTTTATCAAATCTTTTGTTAATGATGGAGCGATTTTGGGTATAACATGCAGTCGAAATGGCCTCACCCCACATTTTTGGAGTTAGTTTGGAGTAGGCAAGCATTGTGCGTGTTGCCTCACACAACGTACGATTACATCTGATAATGCTAAAAACGAACATATATTTAATAGCATTATACCTCAAGGAAGACAAGCTTTTAGTTGCAATTGTTCTATTTACAAGTAATATTCGTTCAAATAATAAAAGGTGAAGACAAAAGACAGATTCGATGAATTGAAGACGCAAACGACCAAAAAGCTCATAAGTACAAAGTACAATCAAAGTGGTTCCAATTATTGATAAGAAACGTCTCAAAATTACAAGAGTACAAGATGCGAAATGCAAAGTACAAGATATTAAATTATACGCAAGGACGTTCGAAAAACCGGAACCGGGACCAGAGTCAACTCTCAACGCTCAACGCAACGGACTAAAAATTACAAGTCAACTATGCACACGAATATAATATAATATTTAAATAATTCTATAAATTATTTATATATTATATTATTATTATAAACCGTCGGTAAAACAAGAAAACAAATCATGTGAGCTGGAAAAAGTGGCCATGCGATCGCATGGCCTAGAAGGCAAAAATCCATGCGATCGCATGGCAGTAGGTGACAGCCCACATGCCTATAAATTCGCAGTTTTGGTTGATCATATATCCATCTTTTTTTCTTCTTCCTTCATACGTAAATATATTTATATTTATATTATAATTTTAATTTTAATTTTAAATTCTAATAATAAGGGTATGATAGCGAATGTTGTAAGGGTGTAAGTCGAAATTATGTCCGTGTAACGCTACGCTATTTTTAATCACTGTAAGTTATGATTAATGTTATTTTTAAATTAATGTCTCGTAGCTAAGTTATTATTATGCTTATTTAATGCCGAAGTAATCGTGATGTTGGGCTAAATACTAAAATTGGGTAATTGGGCTTTGTACCATAATTGGGGTTTGGACAAAAGAACGACACTTGTGGAAATTAGACTATGGGCTATTAATGAGTTTTATATTAACTAAACGATACCTCGTTGATTTAATATATAGACTTATAATTTGACGTATTTATATATAACCACATAAGCTTGACTGGGTACGGTGGGCGGGATATCTATAAATACCAATAGTTATTCATTTTACCGGACACGGAACTGGATTAATAGTTAATAGACTTGTTGAAACAGAGGTGGATTACATTCAAGGGTAATTGGTGTAATTGTTAACAAAGTAGTAAAACCTTGGTTTACACGCAGTCGATAACCTGGTGTATTCATTAAACAAAGTATTAAGACCTTGTTACAATTCGAATCCCCAATTAATTAGAATATTTGACTTCGGGAATAAGAATAATTTGACGAAGACTTTCGCACTTTATGATTATGACTGATGGACTATTATGGACAAATCCGTATGGACATATCGAATAATCCAGGACAAAGGACAATTAACTCATGGTAATAAAACTAAAATCAACACGTCAAACATCATGATTATGGAACTTTAAATAAGCATAATTTATATATTTCATATTTAATTGCACTTTTAATTATCGCACTTTTATTTATTGTCATTTTATTTAATTGCATTTTTAATTATCGTACTCTTTAATTATCGCAATTTTATTTTATCGCACTTTTATTTATCGCAATTTCATTATCGTTATTTACTTTACGCTTTAAATTAAGTTATATTTATTTTTAATATTTTACATTAGGTTTTAACTGCGACTAAAAGTTTTAAAATCGACAAACCGGTCATTAAACGGTAAAAATCCCCTTTTATAATAATAATACTACTTATATATTTTTGTATTTTTACAATTATAAGTAAAAAAATATAGCGTTAAACTTGGCTAAGTCTCCCTGTGGAACGAACCGGACTTACTAAAAACTACACTACTGTACGATTAGGTACACTGCCTATAAGTGTTATAGCAAGGTTTAGGTATATCCACTCTATAAATAAATAAATATCTTGTGTAAAATTGTATCGTATTTAATAGTATTTCGTTATAAAAATTAATACTATTTCATATACCCCTCGCGTAACACCAAGTATTTTTTGGCGCCGCTGTCGGGGACACTAAAACGCCGGAAGCGAAACGCTAAAAAAAAATGATTTTTTATTAAGTTCTTTGTATATAAAGTATATACGTTTTAAATATTAAAAACCAAAAATATAAAAAGAAAATATAAAAAATCTATATATTTGTTTTTAAGAGTTGTTAAATATATATAAAGTTAAAAAGTATTTTTATTTTAGTTTTTAAAATTAAATTTGTATTTAAGTTATATATATATTTTATATAAAATTAAAACTGAAAACTGAAAAAAAAATATATAATAAAACTCGAGGCCCGGTACTGTAGCAGCCCAACTCTGGCCCGAAACCCTAGCTCATGCGATCGCATGAGTCCGAAGGCAAAAATTCATGCGATCGCATGATTGTACCTGACACGCCACAGTTTGACCTAATCCAGCATTAATTACGGAGTATATTATTATTATTATTATTATTATTATTATTATTATTATTATTATTATTATTATTATTATTATTATTATTATTATTATTATTATTATTTAATTAAACCCTAATTAGGTTTTTAGTTATTTAATTATTTAGTTTAGTTTTTATTTAATTTGTTTTATTTAGTTTATTTAGTTTTATTAAATATATAAAATTAATAGTTTTATAAAATAAATAATATAAAAATAATATTTTTATAAAAATTGTACTTTTTACAACTTTAAGTTTTATTTTTTATTTTGTATCTTTTTATTTGTTTTAGCGTAATATTTGTATTTTTCGCTCGTATTTAGTTTTAAGACATAGTTTTTGCCATAGTTATTTTTATTTCTAGATTTTTTTTAGGCTTTGCCGTAAAATCCCTTAAGTGCTTTTTTCTTTAGACTAAGATTTAAGTGCTTTAGAATTTTGCGACGCCGTTTTAATATTTTAGTACCTTTTTAAGTTATTGCCATTTGGGATATAGTTTTTCTTTTAAGCTTTAATATTTTTAGTCGCAACTTTTAATTCTTAGTTTTTAGTTCCTTTTTAAGTTTCAACGCGCTACTTTCTTATTTTTATTTTTCGACGCCTATTATTTTTTGACCTTTTATTTTTTCGACGTTTTTCGACGCGCTCTTTTTCTTTCTTATTTCTCGACACTCTAGTTTTTAGGACTTAGAATTTTCTATTTCTTCTCTAAAATTTCTTTAAAATTCAACGAAAAATTATTTTAAGTAGTTGAATTGATAGACATCCAAATTTTCTGTTTCGTAGTAATAGTTGGATTTGTTAGTGGCTGAGTTGTGAGCTTCCGATTTAAAGGGTTCTGGCTCCCTGCTGCATCTATTGGCTATTCGAAACAATTCTGCTTTTGATCACATTTCTATTTCTTCTCTAAAATTGTTTCGAATTGTCCCTGATACATGGGACGTTTTAGTTGAAAAATTTCTTAAACAATTCTTTCCGGCATCTAAAGCCTTGAGACTTCAAGGAGAAATAGTTACGTTCACACAAAAGCCAAATGAAACTCTATATGAAGCGTGGACAAGATTTGGAAAGTTATTGAGAGGATGTCCGCAACATGGTTTAGACACTTGTCAAATAGTATAAATATTCTTCCAAGGATGCGACATCACTACAAGGAAAGACATCGATATAGCAGCTGGTGGTTCCATTATGAAGAAAACAGCAACTGATGCTTATAAAATTATTGATAACACTGCTTCCCACTCACATGAGTGGCACCAAGAAAAAGATATCGTTAGATCATCTAAAGCAGCTAGAGCCGATTCTAGCCATGACTTAGATTCCATTTCCGCAAAGATAGATGCTGTCGAGAGACGAATGAAAAAGATGACTAAGGATATACACTCAATACGAATTAGTTGTGGGCAGTGTGGAGGACCACATTTGAAAAAAGATTGTCTCAGTATTGAACTAACAATGGGACAAAGAGAGAATGTTTCATACATAAACCAAAGGCCTGGAAATAATTATCAGAATAATTATCAACCGCCAAGACCGATCTACAATCAAAATCAGAATTATAACCGAAATGTTCCATACAATAACCAACAAGGTCCTAGTAATCAACAAGTATCCAATAATACTTACAATCAGCAAACACCTATTTTTCAAAACAAACCACCACAAACCGATGATAAAAAGCCAAATTTAGAAGACATGATGTCGAAGCTAGTTGAATCTCAAACGCAGTTTTTCACATCTCCGAAACAAACCAATGAACAAAATGCTCAAGCATTTAGAAATCAACAAGCTTCTATTCAAAATTGGGAATCAGAAGTAAGTAACCTAGCAAGGTTGTTAGGTGAAAGAAAACCGGGAAGTCTACCTAGTGATACAAATGCTAACCCCCGGAATGAAACAGCTAAAGCCATTACCACAAGAAGTGGTATTACACTTAAACCACCTGAAATACCTGTAATTTCTGATGATGCTATTCCTACTCCACAAGAACCACAATCTGAACAAGATAAGGAAAAAGAACCGGTAGTTGAAAAGGTTAATGAAGATAACACAGTTAAGGCAAAACTTTATGTTAAACCATACCAACCACCACTTCCTTACCCTAGTAAAATGAGAAAAGAAAGACTTGAATCCGAGCAATCCAAATTCTTAGATATGTTTAAACAGATAAATGTAAATCTTTCTTTCATTGATGTGATTTCAGGAATGCCTAGATATGCTAAATTCTTGAAAGATCTAATCACAAATAGAAATAAAATGGAAGAACTCTCGGCTGTTACAATGAATGCTAATTGTTCTGCAGTGCTGTTGAATAAGATACCAGAAAAATTATCTGATCCAGGAAGTTTCACAATTCCATGTTTTCTGGGTAGTCTTAGTTCAATAGAAGCATTGGCAGACTTAGGTGCTAGTATAAATCTAATGACGTATTCACTATACGCTAAACTAGACCTTGGAGAATTGAAACCAACACGAATAAGCATACAACTAGCTGATAGATCAGTAAAATATCCTAGAGGGATAATGGAGAACATGCTAGTTAAAGTTGGTACTTTAGTATTTCCAGTAGATTTTGTTATTTTGGACATGGAAGAAGATTCTCGAGTACCTCTCATATTAGGAAGACCATTCTTAAACACGGCTAAAGAAATAATAGACGTGTTTGGTAAGAAACTGACCCTACGTATAGAGAACGAGAGTGTTACCTTTTCAGTTGATAGAGCAATGCAACAACTGCAATCTGCAGATGATACATGTTATTATATTCAAACTATAGATTCACATGCAGAATTGTTAGAAGAATTTCCAGAATTACAAGGAACAGGAGAATGTTCTTTAGGAGAAGGAACTGAACCAATTGATGAAACTGAAATGTTAGCTACACTTATGGCTAATGGATATGAACCAACAACAGAAGAATTTCAAATGCTAAAAGAAGAAGACAGATATCGATACAAATCATCGATAAAAGAACCACCGACATTAGAGTTAAAGCCACTTCCAAATCATTTGGAATATGCTTATTTACATGGTGAAACTGAATTACCTGTAATAATATCGTCTTCTCTTACTAAAAATGAAAAATCACAACTCATTTCTATGGTAAAAGCTCATAAACCAGCTATTGCACGAAAAAATTCATGATATTAAAGGAATAAGTCCTTCGTATTGCACACATAAAATCCTTATGGAAGAAGGTCATAAAACGTATGTGCAACGCCAACGAAGACTAAATCCTAATATGCAAGATGTTGTTAAGAAAGAAATTATTAAACTGCTAGATGCAGGTTTAATTTATCCAATTTCCGATAGTCCATGGGTAAGCCCAGTTCAATGCGTACCTAAGAAGGGTGGCATGACTGTCATCTCAAATGAGAAAAATGAGCTTATTCCTACTAGGACTGTAACAGGATGGTGTGTTTGTATTGATTATAGAAAATTAAATGACGCCACCAGAAAAGATCACTTTCCCTTACCTTTCATTGATCAAATGTTGGAAAGATTTGCCGGAAATAGTTACTATTGTTTTCTTGACGGTTTCTCCAGATATTTTCAAATTCCAATAGCACCTGAGGACCAAGAGAAAACCACATTCACGTGCCCCTATGGTACTTTTGCTTATAAACGCATGCCATTTGGACTTTGCAACGCCCCTGCAACCTTTCAAAGGTGCATGATGGCGATTTTTCACGACATGATAGAAGAATGCATGGAAGTTTTCATGGATGACTTTTCAGTCTTCGGTGATACTTTTGAAACATGTCTAGTTAATCTTGAACGAATGCTTATTAGATGCGAACAATCAAATCTAGTTCTTAATTGGGAGAAATGCAATTTCATGGTCAATGAAGGCATCGTTCTTGGACATAAATTTTCAAAGGAAGGAATTGAAGTGGATAGAGCTAAAGTAGATGTAATTGCTAAACTTCCACATCCCACCAATGTTAGAGGAGTTAGGAGTTTTCTAGGGCATGTCGGTTTTTACCGACGTTTCATAAAAGATTTTTCTAAAATTGCCACTCCTATGAATAAACTCCTAGAAAAGGATGCCCCATTCATCTTTTCAGATGAATGCATAAAATCTTTTAATATTCTTAAAGAAAAACTCACTAATGCGCCGATTATGATAACTCCAAATTGGAGTCTACCGTTTGAACTAATGTGCGATGCAAGTGATTTTGCAATGGGAGCCGTTTTAGGTCAAAGGATTGAAAAACGATTTCAACCTATATATTATGCTAGTAAGACGTTACAAGGAGCACAAACAAATTATACAACTACTGAAAAAGAACTCCTTGCTATTGTCTTTGCTTTTGACAAATTTCGTTCATATCTCGTTCTAGCTAAAACGGTGGTCTATACCGACCATTCTGCTCTTAGATACCTATTTTCAAAACAAGATGCTAAACCACGATTAATCCGCTGGATCTTACTCTTACAAGAGTTCAATATTGAAATCCGAGACAAAAAGGGAGCAGAAAATCTCGCAGCTGATCATCTTTCTCGTCTTGAAAATCCCGAATTAGAAGTTCTAAATGAATCGGCCATACAAGACAACTTTCCTGATGAATATCTATTGAAGATAGATTGTAATGAAATTCCATGGTTTTCAGACTATGCAAACTACTTAGTATGTGGATTCCTTGAAAAAGGATTATCGTACCAAAAACGAAAGAAATTCTTTAGTGATATAAAACACTATTTCTGGGACGATCCATATTTGTTTAAAAGTTGTCCCGATGGAATAATACGCCGATGTGTATTCGGAAATAAAGCTAGTCAAATCTTAAACCATTGTCACACAGGACCAACAGGAGGGCATTATGGGCCTCAACTTACAGCAAGAAAAGTTTACGATGCTGGATTCTATTGACCTACAATTTTCAAAGACACACACCTTCTTTGCAAATCCTGTGATGCTTGTCAAAGGGCCGAAAAAATAAGTCAATGTGATGAAATGCCACAAAATGTCATTCAAGTATGTGAAGTATTTGACATTTGGGGTATTGACTTTATGGGTCCATTTCCAAAATCTCATAATAATCTATACATTCTCGTTGCCATTGATTATGTATCTAAATGGGCGGAAGCACAAGCTCTCCCGACTAACGATGCACGAGTTGTAGTCAACTTTTTAAAACATCTTTTTGCAAGGTTCGGAACACCGAAAGCTTTAATAAGTGATCGGGGTACTCATTTTTGTAATAATCAACTTGAGAAAGTTCTCAAAAGATATGGAGTAACTCATAAAATCTCCACTGCTTATCATCCACAAACAAGTGGACAAGTTGAAAATACCAACCGAGCTTTAAAACGTATTCTAGAGAAAACCGTAGGATCAAATTCGAAGGAATGGTCCATGAAATTGGAGGATGCACTCTGGGCTTTTAGAACAGCCTACAAAACTCCAATTGGAACCACACCTTTTAAACTCGTTTACGGAAAAGCATGTCATCTTCCAGTAGAAATTGAACACAAAGCATTTTGGGCTTTGAAGACATGTAATCTTGATTTACATGAAGCCGGACGTCTACGATTAAGTCAACTAAACGAATTAGAAGAATTGAGACATGAAGCATACGAAAATTCCTTAATCTATAAGAAAAGAACGAAGAAATGGCATGATAAAAGAATCAGAAGTTCAAAAGAATTTAAAGAAGGAGACAGAGTTCTTCTTTTCAATTCACGATTCAAAGCTATTTCCTGGAAAATTGAAATCAAGATGGTCTGGACCATTCATAGTCAAAAGAGTTTTCCCGTACGGAACGGTAGAATTAATAAATTCAAAAGGGATTGAATTTCAAGTTAATGGTCACAGAGTTAAACATTACATACATGGTCCGATGGAAGTTGACAACGAAGTTAATCACAATTTCAACACCACATCTAACTAAGTGTGGGGAGGTTCGAATATTTTTAGGGTAATATATATTTCTGTTAGAGTTAGATTTTCTGTTTTCGTGTAGTTCTCGAGAATGGAATCTGAATGGTCTTTCCCTAGCAGACCCTAAAGAACTAGTCTCCCCCCCATTCTGAATTTTTATTTTTTTAGGTTTTACAAGATGAAGGCTTCCTGTGAACTAAACCATGGTCTAATGCTACACGCTTTGATTACTAAACGTAATAATGACACCCTTCCAAGTGAATTGGTATCATTAATCAGAGGTAAATTGGACGGAGTAAGAAAAGAATCCAGGAACGAAAATAATAAGTTACATTTTGGTAAAGGAAAATCAAAATCCGCAGCGAAAAGAAGAGCACGACACCTTGAAAGATGTCACAAATGCGGAAAATGGTCACACGAAGGAAAATGCTCGACGAATCAGACATATTCCAATACCAAATTCGTTACTTTATGCAGAGATGGACCGTTCATATGTTTCGAAGAAAAAACGTTGAATGCTCGAGGTTATGCCTATGTAGCTATGGAAAACCAATTAGTCCGACTTTCTTATGAGTGGGCTAAAATAGGTCACTGAGAATTCTATTTCACAGGTAAGTATGTACAGTTTTTATTTTTTATTTTTTTTATTTTGCTTTTAACCTTTTGATTTTAAACGCTAAATTGTTCGCTATAAAGTATTAAATTGGTATTCAATAAAATTAGGTTTTGCGACCGAAATTATTGATATCATGCAAAAATTTATTACATCACTGCGAAATTTACCGTTTATTCTTAAGGTATAAATATCTTTAATCATTCAACCCAAAATATTTCAAAAATTCGTCATGAGTTAAACTAGGTTATGGAACCGAAATTACTTTACCGAAAAGAGGGGCGTATATTTTTGATAATATTTGATTGATTAAAGTGGAATAAAAGACCAAAAATATTTTTAATTTTATTTTTACTTTGTTTTTAAAATTAATATTAAATTATTAATGTAACTTTTTAAAATCAATATATTTAAGTTTGTAAATATTTGAAAAATTAATATTTTTAATATAAGTTTGTTGTATAAAAATAAAAATATAATAAAAGTTTGGTGTGAATTTATAATTTTCATAATATGAATTTTTAATTTTATGCATTTTAAATTTAAGTTTGGTGTGAATTTAAAAACAAAAATTTACTTTATTTCGCTAAGTTAAAAATTTGATTTTTAAAATTCGTCGTGAGTTGAAAACTAGGTCGTTGAACCGAAATTGCTCTACCCAAGGGAGGGACGAGAACTTTTATTATCATTATTTTTAATCTTATTGAATTAAAGTATGCCAAAAACATTAAAAAAACTCAAAAACCTTTGCTTTTAAAACTGCGCTTAAAATTGACAAATTTTAAAATTTTGTCGAGGGACGGACTAGGACATCGTTCCGAAACGCCTTCATCCTAAAAAGAAACAAATTTTTAAAATTTTTATTAATATATGTTTTAAAAAGTTATAAGGTTTTTATTTAAAAAAAAATGCATTGTACCCGAACCCCATGCGATCGCATGGGATTTGGCCTTTCAGTCCATGTGATCGCATGGAGCTGAATATCAGGCCAGGATCAAAAGGTCGGCCGACTTCTGTTTCCACACCACACATACACAAACACACGAACACATACACACATATCACCCTAAAATCATCAATTTTTCACCAAAATCAACTAAATTTCTCGCTACAATCCGCTCTAAACATGAATTTGATAAGGAGTTTATCAAAAAGGGTAACAATTTCACCCCTAAATCTCTTTAAATTTAATTTTTAGTGTTCTTGAGCTATATTTTTCCTAATTTGATTTTGTTAATTTCTAGTGTAATTAGAGTTAAATTGTTAGTATTTTATGCATGTATAACCTAGATTGATGCTATTTAACATGATTTGAAGCCAAAAATTTCAAAATTTTTAGGAATCTAGGGTTTGTGTTCTTGAGCAATTTGGGGCTTTTTGATATAAACAGGCTATGGCAAATTTTTGTCATGAATTATTGCTAAATTAAGTAGTGTAACATGTTTAGGTATCTAAATGATCCAAACTTTGATCCTAAACATGATTTTTGAGAATTAAAGTGGACTTTTTAGGTTCAAAATTCATGAACTTGATTAATTTGATATAATTGCCATTTGAGACTTGTTTAATTGCTAGTAATGACTATTTTGACATGTTATTTGAGTTAAATGCTTATGAACTTTGTATACATTTTCATATATGCTTATTTGAAAAAGTGTAGAATTGTTAAAATTGTGAAAATGTGTATAAGTTTAATTTTGATTTAACATGTTATTGTAATTGTGTTAATTTGTTATTTTGCTAACACTAATACATATTTGAATGCACAAAATTTGTGTTTAATTTGTTTTGCAGAGATTTACTAATACTGAAACTGGAGGTTCATCATCATCATCTAGACGACCTGCTCCAGAACCTGAGCCAGAAATGCAATATGAACCTGAACAAGAACAACAACAGGAACCACAACAACAGCCTGATCAACACGTACCTTATTATGATCTGCTACAATTTGTTGATGCCTTCATAGTATTTCCGATACATCCGCCAGTAGAATACCCAACGATTCCTGAACACACGTTGCATTCTAATCTGAGATTCGATAGAAGCTTGAGGGATTACCCGGCATATCAAAGTAAAAAATTCAAACTGCTACCGAAAAATGTAGAGGTGCCAAGAGTAATCGATTGGGATCCTATGGAGAGGGTCCAACCAGCTAACCGAGTTACACTCCATCTGATCCAAAGGTATGGAAGTTCTTCTTTTCCCGATTGGGAACGTCTATTCACCATTCGTAGACATGTATATAAGGAATGGTGTGTTGAGCTGATGAGTACTATAGCGTTAAATGTAGATGTAGATAGGTTAGATGATAGAAGTTTTCTTTGGTTTATACTTGGCCGTAGGATGTACAGGATGTCCATGTTAGACATGGCCAGGGCATTACAGATTTACACTCCTAGTGAATTGCTACTACCCGATTGTATGAATTTGATTTATCGTGGTGAAAGGGTAGATAGCAATTTTGATGCGAACGCCGTCTGGAGGTGTATGTCAAACTATAATGTTTTTACACTGGGAGGAAAACACTCCTACTTACATATTAACAAAGCCAAGCTTCGTATAATTCATAGATTTTTGGCTAACTCGATTACACAGAGAGGTCACAACAAGGAGAAAATGACCTTACATGATTTATTTTTCCTAAAGTGTATTCGAGACCCAAGAAGCTTTGTTAATATCCCCTACTGTGTTGGTTTTTATTTGTCAAAAATGGTGGAAGGAATACAGGAAGGGGGGATTATAGGAGGATGTATTTTTGTTACTCTCATTGGAGAGTACTTAGGTGTAGATAGGAACCAAGGGGGTCCACTTTTGGAATGTAGGGAACAGGTCGAGCCTTTAGGATTGAAAGTTTATGCGGGTGCTAAGGTATTAAAGAGTAGACGCAATCAGCCAGTACCCTATGAAGGTAATCATCCTCAGGTAGAGAGAGTTTCAGATGAGGAAATGGAGGAAGCGGATGACATTAGGGATGTCATTCGGGAGGCTATGACTGACGTCTACCAGTATATAGACGAGGTAGATATGACAAACGAGGAGAGATTTCGTCGGATGGAACAGTGGCAAGGCCGGAATGATTACGAGCATTCCAGGCAACGACAGCATGATAGATGGGACTATCATCAGCGTCAGATTATGAGCCGGCTGTCACCTCAGGATCACTACATTTCGACCCGACCCGCTTACTATCCTCCACACTAGCCCGAGATGAGACCACCATATACTCTCTACGACCCTAACCAGGCCTACCAGTACACCTATCACCAAGCATGGATCCCGGACGACGACATGAACTGGAACCCCTATCCAGATTGATATAGTTCAGTTGGTGATTTCTATGATTTTTATCTTTTTATTATTTTTATTTATTTATGTTTAAACATATGATATTGTGATACATTAATGTATTGTTTAATATTTTTATTATTTTGTACTAATATTTCATATTTGATTTGAAAGTGGGATTTTAAGTCCCATTTCAAATTACCATGCATGTTTATATTTGTATGTATGTATATTGTCAATTGTACACAACAGGGTAAAACAGCGCATTTTCAAAGACTGTCATTAAGTTCAGCAAAAGCTACTAATTTTGACGACAAAACGAAAAACAAATGTGATGTAACAATAAGAGGGAATGAACAAATGATGAGCACCATTTATCATTCAACAAGCAAACGCCAATATGTTTGTAAGCTTTGGTAAAATTTAATCATTTTTCTACGCTAATTACCCTCAATAATTTAAATTGTTACTGATTTCTTGCAAATGAGGGCATTGCAAGATCTTAAGTGTGGGAAGGGTTAAATTCTTTCGGAATTTTAAAAATTTTTGACTTATACACTTGGTTACCATTAGAAATACTAGTAACGCAGTAGTTGTATTAGAATCTAGTGCTCTCTGATAATAAAGAACAGCCCTAGTCTTATATACTGACTACCCAATTCTAGTAAAAAAATTTTAAAATTTTCAATTAAATGAACTCAAAATCATGTTTATACATATTTATGAACGATAAAACTAGGTGTTAACACCGAAATTATTGTTACCTCGGAAAGGACATAAATTGAGAAACAGCCTAAAATGTTAGAATTCATTTAAAATGGAATAGAGAACAATAAAAAGGCAAAGAAAGGAAAATAAAAGCCAAGTGTGGGAAAAATTTACCAAGTTCTTTAAAACATATATCACATATTTTGTACAAAGATACTTTTGTTTTGGACAAAATTAACCGTTTTACCCGGTAAATTGTAAGATATTTGAAAGAAAGATGGATCTACACGATGAATCAATTCCATTATTGAAAGGAAGTAAAGTCTTCTGAAAAAGACACGCGCTTCTTGATTTAGGTCAGGAAGTTGTCATCCAGACCAGCTGTAGGCTGACGAAAAATCTAGAAAAGTCATCACTAAAATCAGCAGGAAATCCACGGACCTCAGCATCAAACAGGGTCGCCAAGTGGTCAGACTTATCCTAACCATGAGAGAATCTGTCTCGTAAAATGGGGAGGACGCCGTGCAAATTAGTTTGATAAGACTAATGAATCAGATCCCCAGAAAGGATAATCTCCTTAAAGATTAAAAATCAGCTTTTAAGCCTGATATTACTCAATCCTAGAGATTGACCTTAAAGATTGAGAATTACAAACTCATGGAATTCGATGATATCTAAACTCGAGCTTGAACAAGAAAATATTTTGATCAAAATTACAAACCGATTTGTTTTCTGAAAACCCAATTTCAATGCGTTCATTACCATTGAACGTAAAATCCTAGGAATTCACCTGGAATTCATTAGGTCACCTGAACCAAATCGGGTGTCAACCGTAAGAACGGTGGTTGCATAGCATGGTCGAAGACAGGATCTTGTGCCAGACCGAAAAATTATAGGGTGAGCTTTACTATTGCTCCTACAAAGGATAGTAATTGCATCCGACACGTTATAGACCATAATTAAAAGCATGTCAGGGGACATTGCCTTAACAGTTGCTTGTTCAACGCTTTCCTTTACAACCGGACGGTAGTTTACCGAAAGGTAATATACGGAGCAAGTATACTGGACGTGTTGCTTTCCTAATACAATGTTAGCAAGTGGGTGACACAAAACCGCAAGTTTTGAGCTAATATTTTCAAATCTGAAACCCACCAAACCCACAAAAACATTTTGTAACACCGGTGAAGGGTTATTCCGGAAAACCTATCTAGGGTAAAAGCTAGATTTAATTTTCAAAAGATCAAATGTTTTCATAAAGATCCAATTTCCTTAATGGATCTAAATTTTCATAGTCATGTGGAACTGTAAACCACATCGTTACTACCATTGTTCAAACCGCCGTATAGAAATCACTGATGTACAAAGTGTGAAGAATAAAGAAGTGATTCTAGTATGTTTTTATTTCAAGACTATATTGCTTGAGGACAAGCAATGCTCAAGTGTGGGAATATTTGATAATGCTAAAAACGAACATATATTTAATAGCATTATCCCTCAAGGAAGACAAGCTTTTAGTTGCAATTGTTCTATTTATAAGCAATATTCGTTTAAATAATAAAAGGTGAAGACAAAAGACAGATTCGACGAATTGAAGACGCAAATGACCAAAAAGCTCATAAGTACAAAGTACAATCAAAGTGGTTCCAATTATTGATAAGAAACGTCTCAAAATTACAAGAGTACAAGATGCGAAATGAAAAGTACAAGATATTAAATTATACGCAAGGACGTTCAAAAAACCGGAACCGGGACCAGAGTCAACTCTCAACGCTCGACGCAACGGACTAAAAATTACAAGTCAACTATGCACACGAATATAATATAATATTTAAATAATTCTATAAATTATTTATATATTATATTATTATTATAAACCGTCGGCAAAACAAGAAAACAAATCATGTGAGCTGGAAAAAGTGGCCATGCGATCGCATGGCCTGGAAGGCAAAAATCCATGCGATCGCATGGCAGTAGGTGACAGCCCACATGCCTATAAATTCGCAGTTTTGGTTGATCATATATCCATCTCTTTCTCTTCTTCCGTCATACGTAAATATATTTATATTTATATTTATATTATAATTTTAATTTTAAATTCTAATAATAAGGGTATGATAGCGAATGTTGTAAGGGTGTAAGTCAAAATTATGTCCGTGTAACGCTACGCTATTTTTAATCACTGTAAGTTATGATTAATGTTATTTTTAAATTAATGTCTCGTAGCTAAGTTATTATTATGCTTATTTAATGCCGAAGTAATCGTGATGTTGGGCTAAATACTAAAATTGGGTAATTAGGCTTTGTACCATAATTGGAGTTTGGACAAAAGAACGACACTTGTGGAAATTAGACTATGGGCTATTAATGGGTTTTATATTAACTAAACGATACCTCGTTGATTTAATATATAGACTTATAATTTGACGTATTTATATATAACCACATACGCTTGACTGGGTACGGTGGGCGGGATATCTATAAATACCAATAATTATTCATTTTATCGGACACGGAACTGGATTAATAGTTAATAGACTTGTTGAAACAGGGGTGGATTACATTCAAGGGTAATTGGTGTAATTGTTAACAAAGTAGTAAAACCTTGGTTTACACGCAGTCGATAACCTGGTGTATTCATTAAACAAAGTATTAAGACCTTGTTACAATTCGAATCCCCAATTAGTTGGAATATTTGACTTCGGGAATAAGAATAATTTGACGAAGACTTTCGCACTTTATGATTATGACTGATGAACTATTATGGACAAATCCGTATGGACATATCGAATAATCCAGGACAAAGGACAATTAACCCATGGTAATAAAACTAAAATCAACACGCCAAACATCATGATTACGGAAGTTTAAATAAGCATAATTTATATATTTCATATTTAATTGCACTTTTAATTATCGCACTTTTATTTATTGTCATTTTATTTAATTGCATTTTTAATTATCGTACTCTTTAATTATCGCAATTTTATTTTATCGCACTTTTATTTATCGCAATTTCATTATCGTTATTTACTTTACGCTTTAAATTAAGTTATATTTATTTTTAATATTTTACATTAGGTTTTAACTGCGACTAAAAGTTTTAAAATCGACAAACCGGTCATTAAACGGTAAAAACCCCCTTTTATAATAATAATACTACTTATATATTTTTGTATTTTTACAATTATAAGTAAAAAAATATAGCGTTAAACTTGGCTAAGTCTCCCTGTGGAACGAACCGGACTTACTAAAAACTACACTACTGTACGATTAGGTACACTGCCTATAAGTGTTGTAGCAAGGTTTAGGTATATCCACTCTATAAATAAATAAATATCTTGTGTAAAATTGTATCGTATTTAATAGTATTTCGTTGTAAAAATTAATACTATTTCATATACCCCTCGCGTAACACCAACGTCGTTCTACTACTCCATTCTGTTGTGGTGTTCTAGCAGCAGAGAACTGGTGTTCAATGCCTTGGTCTCTAAGGTAGCTATCAAGAAGGTTGTTTTTGAACTCCGTCCCATTATCAGTTCGAATACTTTTAACATGTCTGTTAAAAGAGCGTTGAGTTTTCTTGACGAACTCAATGACAAGAAGGGTATTTCAGCTTTAAATCTCAAAAGAAAAATCCATGTAAATTAGGAATAGTCATCCACAATAACAAGTACATATTTTCTTCCACCGAGGCTAGACACTCTCATGGGTCCACACAAATCCAAATACAAAAGTTGCAGAGACCACGTAGTACTAGGGATTTGCTTAGATGGATGTGAAGTTCGAATAAGCTTACCCATAACACATGATGGACAACACGATGCTTATTGTAGTGAAAACTAGGTATACCGTCAACCAAGTCTTTAGATACTAGACGGTTAATTCCTTTGTAATTCAGGTACGACATTCGGTGATTCCATAACCATGAATTTTCTTTTGTAGATTTTGCAACCAAACACAAATTACCATTGGTTGGTGCATCATCTAGGTTAATGGTGTAAAGTGAAGCACTACGTTTACTAATATCGGCTAAAAAGCCATTTTTTTACCCCCGATATCAGGCCAATATTTAATAAAGTAATCTCCTGTATTGCTAAATTATGCATCTATTTGATTAGATTGGTATATTTAGTAATTACGAAGGCAATGCAAAAAGAATCAGCAAAAACGGACTTAAAACGAAGAATTTAGAGCGAAAACGGCGAAAACCTGGAAAACCCCAAAAAACGGCCTGCCAAAGCCCAAGAAAAATGGCCTCCACTGTATGAGGATGGCTGGCCTAATTGAAAACGGCCTGCCATAATAAACGGGCTAATTAAACGGGCCACCACCCAATTGGACGGCCCAATAACCAATTACACGGGCTAATTAAACGGCTGACCACAAATTGGACGGCCTGCCATGGATGGCCAGCCAGGCCAGAATTTAGTATAAATAGGCTCATTTGTATCCATTTCAAACACACTCTCCACTCTTTAATTAACTCTCAAATTTAGTTAATTTTCTGTCTCGTTCGAGAATAGTCTTTCGAGGCCTTCTCACCTCCGAGCGGGAAATTAAGTACCCGGAGGCGAACATCGAAGATTGTACTAAGAAGATGTCTAGAGTCGGAGTTGTCACTTTTGTACTTTCGGAATTCGATTAATATACTGGTACTTTTATCTTGACTCTATCTTGTTATAATGTCTTTTATTACTTTGATAAATGATATTATTGCCATTATTAGCGAGTAGTTATATTTTGTGCATGCTGTGATGTAATTGTTACGTTGTCTGAATATACAAATTGTGTAATGAGATACTGTTGAGATGCTTTCCGATTATGATTAAACTCAATCGCTTTTCCGACTAATAGAACGTGGTTATCGGCTCTGTAATTGGAAAGTCGCGAACCCCGATTCATAGTACACTATCTGTGTCACCCCTTGGTAAGACACCTTTGCCGGATACATAGGGCGTTTGTCAGAGGCACAAAGGTTGTAGTAAGGCAACCTACCCTACGGATTCCGAAAGAAGTTCTTTCGTAATGGAAACCCTAATTGATACTAGGAGTAAACGGCCGGCCTCGGGCTATGCTAGAGTAGTTACTACGCATGTAAACATAGTATGTATATCGAGGAGGCGCAACGGTTGTAGTACTATATACCTCTGCTATGTATGGCCATGAAAATGACCTCACTATTGAAGAGTACATTGGACCATAACGCAGTCTCAGACATTGCATTCCGTCTGAGGGATTCTTTTGTAATAGGAACTGTTTGTTTAAACCCATAAAGGATTGGAACCGTTAGGATAACCGAACGTTTACATGGAGACTACTGTCTGGCCATGACGTTCCTTTATGGTTGATTTCTTTTAAATAAGAACCTAACTGATCTTTATAAACCAATCGTTAACGAAAGCATCGAAAACATATCATATCTCTCGGATAAGGGATTCCCTCTGCTTTAGCTTATGTTTAAGAAAGTTTGGGCCAAGTGGATAGATTAATACGCTGCCTTATCAGGTCGCTCATAATAAAAGAGCCGTCTAGTGTTTACAAGTAGTTGTGTTACTCTGGCTTCGAGGGAATAGGCGTTGCTGCCCATTCAGAATCTTCAAGCCTATCGCATACATTACGCCCAGTGACATGCAGTCCTCTGACAGGGGCGGTGGGACCAATATAACGGGTAAAGGGTTATCAACTATTCATGAGCCATCATTACACAATTCAGCAATGTAACTAACGAAATCATAGCATGTACATCTTTAACCTTATCTGAAATACAAATTTTACCTATCTATATCTATTTTATCCTTTAGAAAATAAGAAAACCCAAAATAGAAACACAACTACTCCTTGTTAGTTATTTTTGTCAAGTTTTAGGTTCTATTCTGTAGACCTCTCTAAAAACGACCCTAGGTCATACTTCCATTACTCACCCTAAGGAGTAGTAGATTTAGGCCCCGACCTTATAAATTTAAAACACGAGTACATTCCCGCTGGGAGACCTCGACCGACGGCGTGCGGCCCGACGACACCGCACACTAAAACATAACCGTCCGTTTTGGCCATATAATTTACCAACTAAGAGATCTTGTCCGTTGGTGGATTGCACCGCACATTGATGACGTTCGAATGTGACTTTGAGATCTCTATCGCAAAATTGGCTTACACTAAACAAGCTACAACCCAGACCTTCAACGTACGAGACCCGTTTTATCATTTGTATTTGACTATGATGATGGTATATTTATATGGTACTAAACTTAAAATTTTGAATGTTCATTTTTTTTGGTTCTCGGCCTTCCTAATTGAAAAGTTCAAGTTCCGCCCTTAATCGGATGATCATTTGTCATAAATTTTGTTGGTGAAGACGTCGTTTTTCCTTTTATCAGTGAGCCAGGCCCTGTTTTCGCTTTCTTAAATGATGACATTTGACCCTTAATAGATGTTATGAGAAAGTATACCTTAAAAAGAGAAAAATAATATCATTTCTTTTCTTTATGTTTAGATTAATACTGACTGTAGATAAAATGGTATGTTTGAACTAAAAATTATTTGTAGAATCACCACTCAAAAGATTACGGAGTATGCACTACTCCCTTTGTCCCAGATTAATTATTCTCAGATAAAAACCACATAGTTTAATAAATCTCATTATTACACTGTATTTTTTTTGTATTTTTTTTCTAACTTTACAGTTTTATCCTCAATCAATTAATTAGAAAGTCTTCTAACATTTGTTATTTAATTAATTCATTTTGGACAATATTGTAATTTACTTTTCATTTTTAGAAATGACCAATCAATTTGGGAGTGTCTGAAAAGAAATACTAATACACAGTGTTGTAAAAACGGCCGAAACGGGTGCCGCAACGGATTTGCCTTAGTATCGTTGCAACGGGCCTTGAAACGGAAAAAAAGACGGTTAACGCTTAAAAACGGTCAACAACGCTAAAAAACGGTAAAAAACAGTCAAAGACGGAAAAAAACGGTCAAAGACGGAAAAAAACGATCATAGACGGAAAAAAACGGTCAACTTTATATATATATATATATATATATATATATATATATATATATATATATATATATATATTTATATATTTATTATATAAGTCAACGTTAGTCAACATCCGTTTCGACCCCGTTTTTTCCGTTGCAATGTTTTGAGGTCGCTAACGTTTCGGCCCCGTCTCATGTCTTTTTCAACCTTGCTAAGACCATTTGTATCGGGCACAAGATACGCCGTTACTTGGCGACGTGGCACCGATGAAACGCCGGAACCACCCGTATCGCGGCGTCACTTGGTGGCATTTGGTGGTATGCCGTTCGATTGAAACGGGATAAGTCACGGGCGGCACTTCAACAAATTAAAAAAAAACCTTGCTGATTAAAAAAAAAATTGAGGGGAACAAACCTTGTTGCTAGATGTATGCAAGAAATCTGATTTAGAGCTTGATTAATCCTCATCTTCATCAAACTAAACTGGGGTTCATGTTTGGGAGTCAGGAACGAGAGGGAAGAAGAAGGGGAAACAGAAACTAGAAAATAAAAAGGGGACGTCCCAACCCATTAAATGGGTAATTAAACTCATACCCGATAATACACGGGTATTTAACAATTTACATAATATTATAATGTTTAAGTTTAATGCTTATTGTATGTTTTTAAATTCTTGATTATGTATTTTTTTTACTAGTAATGGTATTAATTAAATGTGTTTTTATTTAATTTATAATATGTGACATTTTTTTTTTGCATTTTTATTAAACAAGTAATATAAATAAAATTAAATAAAACAGAAAAAAGAAAAATAAAATGCCACCTCAGCTTTCCACTAAAGTAACACCAAAAAAGAAACACCACCATTACTCCACTCAAAAAAGTAACACGTCCTATTCAGCAGAAAAGTGCAAAAAAGCAAGTGACACCAAAAGTGACACCGCTCACCATTACGAATGTTCTAATAAATATTAATCATTAATCTAGGAATGAGGGAGTACAGAACTTGAATAAAATAAGTGGCCATTTAAAGGAGATATATAAGGTTTGTTCCCTGTGAACGGACACAACTTCTTTCATGATGTGACACGTGGAGGAGGTGAATTAGCAAGTAGGTGAAAATGACAGTAGAAAATGCATGATGTGGATGTCACGTAAGTAGCAAGTATAGGGAGAGCATGCTGCATGCGTGATATATAGGCAGCCAGGTTACAGGTCAACGTCATATTTGACCAAAATTTTGTTACGGTCCTTCCTCTCTTAAACTACCACTTCGTATTATGTTATGGAATTTAGGGATGTGCATAATATCCAAATCTTTATCTCCAATTCGAATTATTCGAAAATCCGATTCGAGAATATTCGAAAATTCGGATCCGAATTTTTGAATATCCAAAAAATCGAATATCCGGATTTTCAGTTTCGGATATCGTATCGATTTTTCAAATTTTTCGAATATTTGAATAATCCGATATTCGAAATAAAATAAACTTATTATTAATATATTTATATTTATAGTTTAGTGGCTCAAAGTGTAATGAAATGTGAACCTTATAGCTTTTAAGGTAGACTAACCTTTTAACTTTCAAGAGTAAAATGAACAAAGATAACTATTAAAAACAATCAATCGTTACAAAAAGTAAAGTAGTGTACTGTGATTTATCAATATTCTTTTTTCTGAAACTCACTTATAGTTTGATATACGCTCTTTGTTTGGTTCATCTTCACAAGATGGATGTTGTAACATCCGTCCCACATCGGTTGGAGAGGGGAACGAAGCATGCCTTATAAGGGTGTGGAGACCTTTCCTAGCATGACGCGTTTTGGGACCACACGCGCAGTAGATCCCATGAGAACTCTGCAGTTAAGCGTGCTCAGGCGAGAGCACTACCAGGATGGGTGACCTCATGGGAAAGTGCTCGTCGTGTGTGGTTGCCAAGAAAAATTCGTGCGCCTACGGGCAAAGCGGCCAATATCATGCTACGGGGAACGTTTACCCGGGATGTTACAGATGGTATCAGAGCCAGGCCCCGGACCAAACGTGCACAGCGAGGACGCTGTGTCCCATTAGGGGGGAGGATTGTAACATCCGTCCCACATCGGTTGGAGAGGGGAACGATGCATGCCTTATAAGGGTGTGGAGATCTTTCCTAGCATGACGCGTTTTGGGACCACACACGCAGTAGATCCCATGAGAACTCTGCAGTTAAGCGTGCTCAGGCGAGAGCACTACCAGGATGGGTGACCTCCTGGGAAAGTGCTAGTCGTGTGTGGTTGCCAAGAAAAATCCGTGCGCCTACGGGTAAAGCGGACAATATTATGCTACGGGGAACGTTTACCCGGGATGTTACAGATGTGTAACATTTTTATTGTAACGAGTATGACATACTAATTATAACTTGTTCACGTTCTAGAACGATATTATATTTATGTTTTGAACTTTGTTTTGTTTGTTACGATGATGTCTTAATCCTGTATTGAACTTTTGTGTAACGACCCTACTTTTTCCGTTATCTTTTACCGTTAATTATTTAACGACCGTTAACTGTTATTCGTGCCACGTCATTTCTATGACCTATATTATTATTTTTGTAATAATATATTAATTATTATGTGTTAAATGAATATTTGTATTCATATTCTAAATCGTACGTTTCTACGTGTCGCGAATTTCTATTCGGCGAATCTTTTCGGTTTTCAAACCAACGGTCGAGCTTTTGGGATTTTTAAATCCTAATTATTTTAAATATGATATTTTAATGTCATATGATTATATATAGCATTTATATATATTTTTCGTCGCGTATTTGTTATCTCTCCGAATTTTCAATCGCGTAGTCGTGTTTTCGCGTTTCGGGCTTCGTTCAGGCATGTGGGCCACAAGACTTCCTTCATTTATCAAATTTGGGCCATATGGGGCCCATCCCATACCATTTTCGTCCAGACCTCCCAAGGGAGGGGTTGGTTTTGCCATTCCTTGTAACTTGTGATTATTTTGATCAAAACCACAAAATCCATCTCATTCTAACCTAGCAACCATTTTATTTTTTTTTCTCCTCCTCCTTGCTTCTTTGGCCGTCACCTACAGCACCAACATCACCATCATTCATCATCAAATCAAGCTTGGATCATAGGGCTTTTTACATAATCGGATTGCTCCCGTTCTTCTCTACGCGTTCATATAAATCAATTCTTGATTAGGGTATAAACCCTAACCCTAGCTTTTCAATTTTTCTTTATTTTTCTGTATTTTGATTATATTTTAATAGTATGATGATTACTTCTTGTTGTAATGGTGTTTGTATGCATAGAATTACTCATAAACACATGTTTTCGGTTTGATAAAATTGGGACAGCAGCTATTTCGTGTATTTCTGATATTGTGACTGTTATAAAAGTTAAAATAAAGTATCTAGATGATTTCCTCTCATCAAGACATTAATTTTAGACTCCGGATTCATGTCGTTTCGATTCCCGGAGCCCTAGATATGATCAAAGTGGTATTTTGTTAAGATTGAAAGGTGATTTTGGTATGAACCAGGTTTGGTCCGACTTTGTGACCATATTTGGTGACTTTAGGGTGTGTTAGTGTGTTAGGACTGATGTTGGGGCGAACTTTCATGTTCGGGTCATCTCAATCCGAGTCACGAATCACCCGTTACGTCTAAAACACGTTTTTGATTGAATTAAAGTTCCAAGTAGTGTATTGGCTGTATATCATGACTTGTGGGCTGTTCATGGTGTGTTCTTGAGTGTACCAAAGTGTCAGGTGGTTTGATTAGGCGGCGATATATGTAAGGCTCTCCGAAAACCGACACCCGGGGCTCAAGATACGACCCGATGAACTTTTGATTTAAAACTTTTGACTAATTATTAAACTTATGATATAAATAATGGATTTCAATATTATTTAATTACTTATGATAAAAAAGTAATTATTATTATTTACAACTTATGATATATTTATTATATCATTTAATTAATACTTATGATTTAATTAACATTTTAATTAAACACATGATTAATAATACTTTTATTATTAATGGAAAATACTTATGATAAGTATTAAACTTATATTATAAGATTATTATTATAAGACTTATAATAAAGATTAATTAATTATTTAATTATTATAAGGCTTAGTTATTATTTAATTATAATTTAATTATTAAATACTTATGATTTAATAATTATAATTAGAAACTTATGATATGATTAATAATTCATTATTAATTAATAATACTTATGATATGATTTAAAATTTATTATTAATTAATAATACTTATATTATGACTAATATTTAATTAATTAATTAAATACTTATGTTATATTAATTATATCATTTAAACTTATATTAACTTTAATAATTCATTTTAATTTAATTAAACTTATGTTATCACATAATTAGACATATTTAACTTTAATAAACATTATAACTTACATTATTATTACAACTTACACTTTTAAAATTAACGTTGACTATGTTTGACTAAGGTTGACTTTTGAGTTGACTTTGACTTTCAGTTGACTTTCTAAATAAGGAAACTTTCCTAACTTAAAACTTTCTAAAAATAGAAACTTTCTAAATTTGGAAACTTTCCAAAAATAGAAACTTTCCAAAAATAGAAACTTTCCAAAAATGGAAACCTGCTAAAAATAGAAACTTTCTAAAAATAGAAAGTGTGTGTCCGTACGCTGTTCCGATCAAACCGATGCATGTTGAGTATTGTTCTATGACTACTTGCAACATGTACAATAGCTATCATACTAAGACTTGACCTAAGTTAGTTATTTATATCGACCTTCTTTATTTATAGGTCGGCGTCGTGATCATTCCTGATCACTTTACTTCATTTGCTGTTCGCATATTGGTGTGGTTACTTCGTTTGCTATTAAAGTGAGTTATAGTCCCATTTTCTATTTTAACTCTTTTGGGATGAGAATACATGCAATTTATTTTATAACTTGGACACAAGTGGAAGTTGATTTAAATTATTCATTGTGAGTTGAACAAAAATATTCCCTAGTCTGGTAACTGTAATCACTGGTTTCTACTGGTGAACGCGAATCCTACGGATAGATCTATCGGGTTTGACAACCCCATTTCGAGCTAGTCGCGCTAGCAATTTATAATCGGAATGTTTAGTACTTCGTAATTTGTTGTAGATACACTTGTTCGGTGTATATTATTTATTGTGTTTGGAAAGGGTAAATAAATGGTTAAGTGGTTACCAGGTGGCTCACGGTAAATGGAATAATGTTTTTATATGTTTTCTAGCATATAATTTTGTGGTCCAAAAAGGAGTTTTTATGTTTTCAAACATAAATTTTTACGGTTTAAATTAAATATTGTTTGCAATATTAAACCTATAATTCACTCAACATTTTTGTTGACAGTTACTCGCATGTTTTATTCTCAGGTTCATGATTGATTGCTTCCGCTGTGCTTAGAGAGTCTGCATATTTATGATGGCAGCTTTTGTTAAACAATAACTTGCATTCTCTTTTGATACATTTAATAGTGGATGCTGTTGACTTTGTTTTGGTCAACTTTTGGTTAAGTAATAATGTATGGTTTTTCTAAACTTACATATTTTGATAGGTTTCCTTTATAGGAAATCATTTTTAAATAAAGAATGCAAGGTTATTTATTAAATTCATATAGAGTTATGATCAAGCTGTGGGACCAAGATAACGATGGTCGTCAAGTGTACTTTAACGGGTCGTTAAAGTTGGTATCAGAGCTCTGGTTGTAGGGAATTAGGCTGCATTGATGTCGTTACCTGAGTCAATAGGGTGCATTAGTGAGTCTAGTCTACAGCCCGGCCTATAAAATATTATTATATGTGACTATTTGTATCGTATTGGTATGTATATTGTTATCATACATACATCTCTATTATGTTCTGAATCCGGGAGGAACTCCCATTTCGATTTAAACGTATTCTCTGACTCATGCGAACTTATCCTTATAAGAACACCTCGTGTAGTGAAACCGAGGAATGTCATTCTTGACTTCTGAAATTCTCGACATGTCTATGTCATCTATTATGGTTATGTATATAACGTTTGAGTTATATTACGCGAGATGTCATTCTTGACTTCTAAGTGCCCGGCATTTCAATGTCAGCTATTATGTTTAGGTATATAACATTCTTGTTATATTACGTGCCTTTGTGCCGTTGTGCCTACGTGCTTTGGTTTTTGAACCGAAAAACGTCATTCTTGACTTTTAGATATTCTTGGTACTTCGAAGACATTTTTATGTCATCGTTATTCCTATTCATTACTTTTGATGTTTTGTCTCTTGTGCTATCCTTAGCACATTGTTTAAGAAATCATTTTAGAGAAAGTGTGTGGAAATTCGAGGTTGATCGCGTGTCCTGACCTCATGTAGTGCTATTGGAATGGAACTATGAATTAGTGAAATATAATGGCGTCAGGCCAACGTGATTATATTACGTTAATTCATAAAGAAGTCCCAATATTGTGACATGAGGAATAGAAAGCGAGTCAAAGAAAATTTTTACACTACTCATTTAGAAATTCCGATGTATGACATGGGTAGGGAAAATATTCATTATCTCATTTGTTGATATACGAGAAGCTCGTTTTAACCAGATTATCTATCTCATGCTCTATCCTTCATAACTCGCTTGTTAGCAACAGCTTCGCTCGGGAACAGTTTTGGCCCAAGGACTTATGTCCTGATAATAGTCAAGACAACATTTAACTCATTGGTTTTCATGACCTCGTAACATTTGTTGGTGAAATGTCGCACGACGATTCAGGTCATTTACTCGATCTTTCACAATCTTACTTCAACTTGTAACCTCTGAAATACAGATACTCTGTTTATCATCGGGAGTTTTACACATTTGTTTAATTGGGTGGTTCTCACGGATTTATGGACGAATAGAAGCAATGAAATATTTTGTCATGTATACAATTTATAAAATCATATATGTACGTATAGATTCAAATGAATAAGTTTACCTTAACCTATTTTGATTAGTACATACTAAATTATACCTTCAAAATTATTTTAAAACCACACCTTTATTGAGTTGTTTAATTAAGTCAGATTATTTTATATAAAATGGTACACATTGTACATACTTCTAAATTACTAAGAACTTCGTTCCGTTTATGTTGTCACATCAAACGTTTAAAGCTTTTTCAAAACTCCTTTGACTAATTTTATCAACTTTTCGCATTACCCTATAGAGTGTCTGGATCACAGTTCTTCTCATCCTCGGTTTAAGGATGAAACTTACCATTAAGTTCATTGATAGAAACTCTTACGCCACTTTGGATGCCGGTTTTATAAAATTTGTTGGAAAGTCTTTGCGCTCATAAAATTTTCCCTCTTATGGTTGGACATGGCCGAAACACGGACCGATAAATCAATTTTCTGGGATACGCTCGGTGGTCACCCTATTGTAGAAAAGGTGCTAGGTAGGTTTCTACCCCAACTGTTATTATAGTGGGTATCATGGATATATATTACACTAGACCGTTTGAGGAGTTTCTACTCTCAATATTCGCTGTCAACTACAACACCCTCGTAAACATCAATCCTAGGATTCAATACTTTGAGGTGCACGAAATTATTTTTAGAGATTCATCCCACCTGGAGTCGGCCATTCTTTATAACCCATGATTCGCGTTCTTTTCATCCGCACATACATTTAAGAATATGGATGAATCCTAAATTTCCTCGCTCATTGAGCAAGGGAGTTCACTCTCGTTGAAATATCACACCTTTCGTACGTCTTCCTTTAGGAAATGTAATGAAAATTTACTTTGAAGTCCATGATCCTCGTTATCTCCTTTGAGAGAATTGACTTAAATATCTATGCCACTTATGTGACTACTCCATATATTTCTTCCTTCATTGTTGCAACTATATTTCATTCATCCCAGTTCGTCCCCTTGGGGAGCTTCTGTTTTGTTTGTTAAGAAGAAGAGTGGATCGTTCCGATGGACTATTGATTATCGTGAATTGAATAAGCTTACTATTAAAAACTATTACCCTCTTCCGAGAATCGATGATCTATTCGATCAGCTTCAAGGTTCGTCTGTTTATTCTAAGATCGATCTTCGTTCCGGCTATCATCAGTTGCGTGTTAAAGAATATGATGTTCCGAAAACTTCTTTTCGCACCCGTTATGGTCACTTTGAATTCCTTGTTATGCCGTTCAGATTGACAAATGCACCTGTTGTGTTCATGGACCTCATGAACCGTGTGTGTAGACCCTATCTGGACAAATTCGTTATTATTTTCATCGACGACATCCTTATTTATTCTAAGAATGATGAAGAGCACGAAGAACATTTGAAGTTAGTGCTTGATTTATTGAGAAAAGAAGAGTTGTACGCTAAGTTCTCTAAGCGTGCTTTCTAGTTAAGAGAAGTTCAATTCCTTGGACATATTGTTAGTGAACAGGGAATACAAGTTGATCCTGCTAAAATTAAGGCGATTGAAAGGTGGGAAATTCCGAAAACTCCTACTCAGATTCGTCAGTTTCTAGGGTTGGCAGGTTACTATAGAAGGTTCATTCAAGATTTCTCTCGTATTGCGAAACCTCTGACTGCTTTAACGCACAAGGAGAAGAAGTATGAGTGGAAGGATGAACAAGGGAATGCTTTTCAGATTTTGAAGAAGAAGTTGACTACCGCTCTGATATTGTCACTACCTGAGGGTAATGATGATTTTGTTGTTTATTGTGATGCATCGCGTCAGGACTTTGGCTGTGTTTTGATGCAGTGAAATAAAGTTATTGCGTAGTTAAAGATCCATGAACAGAATTATACAACCCATGATTTAGAATTGGGAGCTGTTGTGTTTGCGCTTAAGATTTGGAGACAGTATCTTTATGGGGTCAAAAGTACGGTGTACACCGATCACAAAAGTCTTCAACATATCCTTTATCAGAAACAGTTGAGTACGAGGCAACGAAGATGGACTGAGACGTTGAATGATTATGATTGTGAACTTTTATATCATCCGGGGAAGGCTAATGTTGTGGTCGATACGTTAAGTCGTAAAGAGAGGACTGAACCTCATAGGTTTAGGGCCTTAAATATGACTGTTCGAACAAACCTCGCAAGGCAGATGCTTGAGGCACAACAAGAAGCCTTGAAGGAGGAGAATTTTGTAACGGGAAGGTCCGAGGCTTGAGTAAACAGTTAGAGGTACGAACTGATGGTACTCGGTATTTTACGGGATGCCTTTGGGTTCCGAAGTTTGGTGATCTGCGACAACTTGTTTTAGATGAGGCTCATAAATCTAGGTACTCTAATTCATCCTGGTTCAGGAAAGATGTATCATGATCTTAAGGAGCTGTATTGGTGGTCTAATTTGAAAGCTGACGTGGCTACGTATGTGGCTAAGTGTTTGACCTGTGCCAAAGTTAAAGCTGAACATAAAAAACCGTCAGGACTTTTGGTGCAACCTGAAATTCCCGAGTGGAAGTGGGAAGGTATTACTACGGATTTTATTACGAAACTACCGAGAGCTGTGGGTGGTTATGATACCATTTGGGTTATTGTTGACTGACTCATAAAGTTAGCTCATTTCTTTCCGATTAAGGAAACAGATTCGATGGAGAAGCTTACTCGCTTGTATTTGAAGGGAATTGTTTCAAGACATGGTGTTCCTGTATATACTATTCCAGACCGAGACAGTCGATTTACATAGAGATTTTGGCAATCCTTACCGGAAGCTTTGAGAATAAAGTTTGGATATGAGCACCGCTTATCATCCACAGTCGGATGGTTAGAGTGAAAGGACCATTCAAACGTTAGAAGACATGTTACGAGTGTGTTTTATTGATTTTGGTAATGGGTGGGATAGATATTTGCCGCTAGCTGAATTTTTTTATAACAACAGTTATCATGCAAGTATTAAAGCCACACCGTTTAATGCTCTGTATGGTAGAAAGTGTAGGTCTCCTATCTGTTGGAATGAGGTTGGGGATGCTCAACTCACAGGTCCAGAAATTATTCATGAGACTACCGAGAAGATCGTATAGATCAAAGGAAGGTTAAGAATCGCCAGGAGTCGGCAAAAGAGTTATGCCGAGGTTAGAAGAAAAAAATTTAGAATTTCAAGTTGGTGATCTTATCATATTAAAGGTATCACTCTGGAAGGGTGTGGTAAAATTTGGTAAGAGAGGAAAGTTGAATCCTCGTTTTGTTGGACCGTTTGAAATTATTGAGAGAGTTGGACCCGTGGCTTATCGTTTGAAATTGCCACAAGAACTTAGTGCTGTTCATGACATTTTTCATGTATCGAATTTAAAGAAGTGTTTGGCCGAGGCCGATAAGACTATTCCTCTGGAGGAACTTCGTGTTGATAAGCAACTACATTTTATTGAGGAACCTGTTGAAATTATGGATCGAGAGGTTAAGACTCTTAAGCAGAGTAGAATTCCTATTGTTCGAGTTAGATGGAATGCCAGACGCGATCCCGAGTTCACTTGGGAGCGTGAAGGTCAGACGAGACATAAGTACCCGCATTTGTTCCTAAATGACGAGGAAACCCCTGCACCTGCTTAAATTTCGGGACGAAATTTCCGTAACGGGAAGGTACTGTAACGACCCTACTTTTTCCGTTATCTTTTACCGTTAATTATTTAACGACCGTTAACTGTTATTCGTGCCACGTCATTTCTATGACCTATATTATTATTTTTTTAATAATATATTAATTATTATGTGTTAAATGAATATTTGTATTCATATTCTAAATCGTACGTTTCAACGTGTCGCGAATTTCTATTCGGCGAATCTTTTCGGTTTTCAAACCAACAGTCGAGCTTTTGGGATTTTTAAATCCTAATTATTTTAAATATGATATTTTAATGTCATATGATTATATATAGCATTTATATATATTTTTCCTCGTGTATTTGTTATCTCTCCGAATTTTCAATCGCGTAGTCATGTTTTCGCGTTTCGGGCTTCGTTCAGGCATGTGGGCCACAAGACTTCCTTCATTTATCAAATTTGGGCAATATGGGGCCCACCTCATACCATTTTCGTCCAGACCTCCCAAGGTAGGGGTTGGTTTTGCCATTCCTTGTAACTTGTGATTATTTTGATCAAAACCACAAAATCCATCTTATTCTAACCTAGCAACCATTTTATTTTTTTTTCTCCTCCTCCTTGCTTCTTTGGCCGTCACCTACAGCACCAACATCACCGTCATTCATCATCAAATCAAGCTTGGATCATAGGGCTTTTTACATAATCGGATTGCTCCCGTTCTTCTCTACGCGTTCATATAAATCAATTCTTGATTAGGGTATAAACCCTAACCCTAGCTTTTCAATTTTTCTTTATTTTTCTGTATTTTGATTATATTTTAATAGTATGATGATTACTTGTTGTTGTAATGGTGTTTGTATGCATAGAATTACTCATAAACACATGTTTTCGGTTTGATAAAATTGGGACAGCAGATATTTCGTGTATTTCTGATATTGTGACTGTTATGAAAGTTAAAATAAAGTATCTAGATGAGTTCCTCTCATCAAGACATTAATTTTAGACTCCGGATTCATGTCGTTTCGATTCCCGGAGCCCTAGATATGATCAAAGTGGTATTTTGTAAAGATTGAAAGGTGATTTTGGTATGAACCAGGTTTGGTCCGACTTTGTGACCATATTTGGTGACTTTAGGGTGTGTTAGTGTGTTAGGACTGATGTTGGGGCGAACTTTCATGTTCGGGTCATCTCAATCCGAGCCACGAATCACCCGTTTCGTCTAAAACACGTTTTTGATTGAATTAAAGTTCCAAGTAGTGTCTTGGCTGTATATCACGACTTGTGGGCTGTTCATGGTGTGTTCTTGAGTGTACCAAAGTGTCGGGTGGTTTGATTAGGCGGAGATATATGTAAGGCTCTCCGAAAACCGACACCCGGGGCTCAAGATACGACCCGATGAACTTTTGATTTAAAACTTTTGACTAATTATTAAACTTATGATATAAATAATGGATTTCAATATTATTTAATTACTTATGATAAAAAAAAGTAATTATTATTATTTACAACTTATGATATATTTATTATATCATTTAATTAATACTTATGATTTAATTAACATTTTAGTTAAACACATGATTAATAATACTTTTATTATTAATGGAAAATACTTATGATAAGTATTAAACTTATATTATAAGATTATTATTATAAGACTTATAATAAAGATTAATTAATCATTTAATTATTATAAGGCTTAGTTATTATTTAATTATAATTTAATTATTAAATACTTATGATTTAATAATTATAATTAGAAACTTATGATATGATTAATAATTCATTATTAATTAATAATACTTATGATATGATTTAAAATTTATTATTAATTAATAATACTTATATTATGACTAATATTTAATTAATTAATTAAATACTTATGTTATATTAATTATATCATTTAAACTTATATTAACTTTAATAATTCATTTTAAATTAATTAAACTTATGTTATGACATAATTAGACATATTTAACTTTAATAAACATTATAACTTACATTATTATTACAACTTACACTTTTAAAATTAACATTGACTATGTTTGACCAAGGTTGACTTTTGAGTTGACTTTCAGTTGACTTTGACTTTCAGTTGACTTTCGTTGACTTTCTAAGTAAGGAAACTTTCCTAACTTAAAACTTTCTAAAAATAGAAACTTTCTAAATTTGGAAACTTTCCAAAAATAGAAACTTTCCAAAATAGAAACTTTCCAAAAATGAAAACCTGCTAAAAATAGAAACTTTCTAAAAATAGAAAGTGTGTGTCCGTACGATGTTCCGATCAAACCGATGCATGTTGAGTATTGTTCTATGACTACTTGCAACATGTACAATAGCTATCATACTAAGACTTGACCTAAGTTAGTTATTTATATCGACCTTCTTTATTTATAGGTCGGCGTTGTGATCATTCCTGATCACTTTACTTCATTTGCTGTTCGCATATTGGTGTGGTTACTTCGTTTGCTATTAAGGTGAGTTATAGTCCCATTTTCTATTTTAACTCTTTTGGGATGAGAATACATGCAATTTATTTTATAACTTGGACACAAGTGAAAGTTGATTTAAATTATTCATTGTGAGTTGAACAAAAATATTCCCTAGTCTAGTAACTGTAATCACTGGTTTCTACTGGTGAACGCGAATCCTACGGATAGATCTATCGGGTTTGACAACCCCATTTCGAGCTAGTCGCGCTAGCAATTTATAATCGGAATGTTTAGTACTTCGTAATTTGTTGTAGATACACTTGTTCGGTGTATATTATTTATTGTGTTTGGCAAGGGTAAATAAATGGTTAAGTGGTTACCAGGTGGCTCACGGTAAATGGAATAATGTTTTTATATGTTTTCTAGCATATAATTTTGTGGTCCAAAAAGGAGTTTTTATGTTTTCAAACATAAATTTTTACGGTTTAAATTAAATATTGTTTGCAATATTAAACCTATAATTCACTCAACATTTTTGTTGACAGTTACTCGCATGTTTTATTCTCAGGTTCATGATTGATTGCTTCCGATGTGCTTAGAAAATCTGCATATTTATGATGGCAGCTTTTGTTAAACAATAACTTGCATTCTCTTTTGATACATTTAATAGTGGATGCTGTTGACTTTGTTTTGGTCAACTTTTAGTTAAGTAATAATGTATGGTTTTTCTAAACTTACATATTTTGATAGGTTTCCTTTATAGGAAATCATTTTTAAATAAAGAATGTAAGGTTATTTATTAAATTCATATAGAGTTATGATCAAGCTGTGGGACCAAGATAACGATGGTCGTCAAGTGTACTTTGACGGGTCGTTAAATTTTGTAACACGAAATTCAAAATGTTGAACTTATGTGTATGTGACTTGTTATATAATATGTATTTTGTCATTTGTATTTTTTGCATTTACTCCGTCCGTCTCACTACAAGTATCCATATTTCTATTTTGGAATGCCCCATTACAAGTGTTCACTTTGTATTTCAACCAACAAGAAGAGATTATTATGGAGACAAGATTTCTCATTGGTGGAGAATGAATTTAGTGAGATTTTCTAAAATTGTGTGCAAAAAGTAAGTGGACACTTGTAATGAGGGTGAAGGAGTATAAGATACATTTCGGATATTCGGGTAATCCGATATTCAAATTCGAAATTTTGGATATCCGATTTTGCCCACCCCTAATGGAAGTCACTCTATTATATATTTTATATTACCCTTTATCTGAAAAGTAAAAATTATGAACAGTAACTTCTTTCGTACTTAAATCATTCATACATCGCGTTAAAATAGTTGTTACTCACAATGACACCACACTAGAAGTTGACAACCATTTCAAATCTCAGAGGGCCAAATGTAAATTCATTGGAAACTATATAGGAGTGTAAAGTTAATCTACAAGAAGTTAAACGGTAACTTTTTTATTTTTCATAAAACCCCCACTAAGTCCACCTAAATTTTTAACGGACTTTATATTTTTAGAACTCGAGTTAGGTTTAACCATCATAACCGTTTAACTCACCTCAACTTCTAACCCCTTATTACCCTTTAATGGGCTACTTGTTACCGTTTAGGTTAGTGAGTTGGAGTTAAAAATAGTTTACAAATATATATTATCTCAACTAAATAGAAAGAAAAAAAACATAAACGAAAATGTGTAAAAATCGGCGCCCATAGAGAAACTTTGGGATAACCTTGCAGTCAGTGGCGGATCTAGGAATGGCAACCAGTGGTGTCACTGGTTAAAGACCCAAAAAAAATTCTACTAGCTGACTTATTTTAGTGGTGTCACACAAAAATATTTACATTATCCACTGGTGTCACTAGTTAAAAACCTTAAAAAGTTTCCACTATATCGCGTATTTCAGTGGTGTCCCGTGCTACCACTCAACTCTATATAGGTACGCCCCTGCTTGCAGTAGGGAACTTTAGTGTGGAGTGGGAGAACTCCGGACTTCGACATTTCCATTTTTGAACGTTGTAAAAAACCCACAGAACTTCAGTGAGTTTTGTAACTATCTTTCGCAAGTTACCACTTTCACCCCCAACACATCTAACAGAACGTTCCGGTGTGTTCTTCCAAAGCGTTCGTGGGCTAGCAAGTAGCAACGGGCGAGAGAACGACGACGACGAGATTCATCCCTTTTTCCTCTCATTTTTCACTTTTTAGATATTTAAATTTTTACAAAGAAACATAGATAGTGTCTACTTTGTCATGTCAAACCATGACCTTCCTCACTATACAACGCTTTTCAATCACGTTCATTTTTTTTGTAACCTTCTCAAAAGTCTAAAAAAACAAGTCATCGCTATAAGTGATCTAACGATGTATAGTGGCGATGCATCTTATTAACCAGATCACGTGTTACCAGTTTACCACATCTTTTCTGTATATTTTGACATGATGATTTCTTGGACGAACAAAAGAAACCAAAATCATCATTCTCAAGCCAGTAATTTTTCTTTCTTCTTTATTTCTTAATGTTGTTGTACGTGTTCTTTTTTGTTCTTGGGGTGCTTTTTAACTTATGATCGTATGTTTGTAGGTTGTTTAGTTTGTTTCTTCGGTTTCTTGGTATCGTTTGAACTCGGTACGAGTTAGCGTGTATTAGACGACTTGTATCGGTAGGGTGGCCACGCCGTGGGGGGTGAGGTGGCATCCGGCCACGCGGTGGGGAGGGCCGTATCGGGGCGTGGGAGAGGGGGCGGCAGAGGTGGCGTGGCGGTGGTGCGTGGGTGGGAGACGGAGGTGGTAACGGGAGTGGGGATTTTTGATTGGTACACTTGTCAAATTTTTAATAAATGGGGAATATATCCGTTAGTATTTTCGGGGTTTAATAAAAAAAAAAAAATTAATCCAATATTATTTATCCTATATATACACATCCATTTTACTCATTCTATATACATTTCTTTCCTCCAATAATACTTTTCCTTTCTTATTTACAAACACTATAAAATTTCATAATGGATAAAACATTCAAAATGCTCGAATTTATTATTGATGACGATTCGGATGATGAAAAAATATATAATTTTGTTAGTAGTTTGGCGGACGAAGATGTCGAGGGAGAAGCTTCAAGTTCACGAGTCCCTCGCCCCCGTACCTATATTCCAAGGGACCGTGAAGATGCGGCAGTGAGGTTATACAACGATTATTTTTCCGAAACTCCAAATTATACGAAAAAGAACTTTAGACGACGTTATCGAATGAGTCGTGAATTATTTCTCCGTATCATCGAAGGTATATCAAACTTTAATAGTAGCGATATTCCCGATTATTTTATGTTTTTTAGGGAACGTCCCGATGCTACTGGTCGTCAAAGTTTGACGATACTTCAAAAATGCACGGCGGCCATACGTCAAATGGCGTATGGAACTACACCTGATTTACATGACGAATACATAAAAATTGGTGAGAAAACAGCTGCTTTATGTTTAGATAATTTTTGTAGATGCGTGTTTCATTTGTTTGCTAGACAGTACTTGAGAAAACCAACAGCCGAAGATATTGCTCGGCTTTATAGTTTTCATGCCCAAAAACATAGTTTACCGGGTATGCTTGGTAGTATTGATTGTATGCATTGGGAGTGGAAGAATTGTCCAATTGCGTGGCAAGGTTAATATACTAGAGGAGATAAAAAAGGCCCGTCCATTATGCTAGAAGCAGTCGCCTCGCAAGATTTGTGGATATGGCATGCATTCTTTGGTATGGCAGGTGCGAACAACGACATTAACGTTTTAAATTATTCACCATTGTTCAACACTATTAAAAATGAAACTGCTCCACCTTCATCATTCGATGTTAACGGGCATCACTACGAAAGAGGTTATTACCTAGGTGATGGTATATACCCCGATTGGGCAATGTTGGTCAAAGCTCCCCATTCTCCAACTGACGAACCGCGAAAAAAATTTAAAAGGTTTCAAGAAAGTGCGAGAAAAGATATTGAGCGTGCATTTGGAGTATTACAGGGTAGATTTCAAATGTTAAAAACTCCGGCGAGATCTATGGACTTCGACAAAATAAGAAGACATATGTATGCGTGTATCGTATTACATAACATGATTCAAGAAAATAACCGGTTTGTTATTGGGAAGAAAGAAGAAAGAATGATACAACGGAACCCACCACGTCAGTTACACAGGGATTTGAGAGATCGAGATGAAATGGTTAAGGAAATAAGAGATAAGCAAGTTCACAAACAGTTAGAGGCAGATTTAACCGAGCACATTTGGAACTTATCACCTTACTTTCGTACCGCTAATATTATTGAGTAAATTGTTATGTATTTCTAGTTACGGTTAAGATTTTTAAATTATGTAATTTTTAATTTCAGTAATTTAAATTAATGTTCTTCGTGTTTACTTATTGAGTAATGTAATATTATTTTTAAACATCACTTTTATTCAACACACAAACCGTTACATTTTTTAAACAAGAACTAAATTAAACTGAAATACAACATAAGATCTTAAAACATAACACAAATTTTGATGAATTCAGTAGAGTTCATCAAAAAACGACCATCTGTGTCGTACTCTGGAGCCACCGGTTCTTCTTTTTCTTCTTCGTTTGCTTCATCGATGTAACGCCAACCCAACGTTTCTTCATCTTCAAGAACCACATACAGAGTAATGCGGTTACCACGATCTTCAATCGTATCTTTTATCCCGTACCATTGATCGTAGGTACGGAGATAGCTTGCCTCCATCTCATCATCATAATCGTCTTCAAAAAACAACACATCCGTGTATTCACACGGTACATTTGCCTTCAGAAAGGCTAGCAGATCGTCTAAACCAACGTCACGGATATCGATTCCTTCGAAATGAAATTTTTTTGCCAGACTTGTAGACCTTCATATGATTACGGAAATCGCCCCCGTAATGAACATCGTATGCAACAATCATTGGGGGAATTGTTTTCATTTTGACTGATTGGAAGTGTTTTGATTTTGAGTTGAGAAGTGAAGTGTGTGAAATGAGTTGGGTATGTGGGTGTATTTATAGGTGAAAAGTATCCGTCGGATTTTATAGCCGTTTATTTTTGAATTTTAAAAATTAAATTTAAAAATATTAATACTAAATTCAAAAAAGCAATAAATAAAACAGAAAAATAAAAAATAAAATGTCACATCAGCTTTCCACTAACCCACACCACAAACCCACACCACCACTACTTCACTCAAACCACCCACACGTCCTAGTCATCAAAAACCAACTCACGCCCTCAACCCACGCCCCCTACCGTTACGAATGGTCTTAGGTGGTCTAGTTGGTTTACTTTTTTCGAGCTCTTTCGTTATTGTTTGTGAGTATCGATTTGGAGGACTTTCATCTTGATGATATTTCGTTTAATAGTAATAGTAATAGTAATAGTAATTGTTGTTTTAAGCCATAAAAGAATTCCTTTACATTGGCATTTGCGTTTTCTTTCATACACGGATAACTTCGAATATATAATATGCAGGTCGGGAGAAATAGTAAGCTTATTTACGAAGTCACAAAATGGTTATTCCGTACTATTTTAATAATAAGGATTTATTTAGAATGGAAAGAAAAACCGAAGATGTTGCTTAACGCAAATTACGAATGCATAAAATATAGAAATAGAAACCTCGTTATTGAAGTTGGATACGGGAGCACATGCTTCCGCACGTGTTTGGTTTCATGTGAATCTCCTTTTACTTGAAGCCACAATCTCTTCTTTTTTAACAATCATAAAATAAATAAAAAAGTACTCCGTAAATAATACAGTAAATTATTATTAATCCTACACTACTAAATGTGGTGGAGGTTTAAGTCCTTTAAGCCTCTTCAACCTATTCACACGACAACACAACCAATTTATAAAACTGCCCCTCAAGCAATATTAGGTTCGTCAACTTCTCAAAGGTAAAAAATGTAAAATTATTATCTTATTAAAAAACTTAAACAAATTTTCACCTAAATATTTAACGGCCCATATCTGTCCGCTCGCCACCCGTTAAATTTTGCAGACACTACCGTTAAACTTGAAATAATTTTACGAACACAATGCAACTAACTATACGCGAAACAACAATATTTATTTGTCCAACCGTTAAATATTTCAGGTTATCTTTTATACATAGACATACACGTATAATAAACAACCCAAATTACGCGATTTTTCTGGTGTTAAAAATGCGCATGTCATTAGGTATACTAAGTACTAACCGCGTGTATCCAAATACACCCGCCGCAACGCGTTTTTAATTCTCTAAATACAAAACCCTACGTTACATATGAATATCGGAAGGCCCCGCCGCATCGCCCGGGCCGATTCAGATCTAGTAATACTCTGTAATACGGTAGATAATAATAAAAATTAGAATATCGTGAATTTTATTAACAGGAAAAGTTCGTATAGACACTAAATGGGCTAACGATATCATATATTTTTTTTCCCCGAAAATAACAAAAATTATAATAAAAAGTTATTAATAAAAAAATAAACGACACAAACAAAAATACAACCAAAACAACCCGAAAAAAGCCTGTAACTAGAAAATAAAACTATACCAACTAAGAAAACGACCATTTACAAACGAGCGTTACTGACCTAAAATGGCCATATACAACCAACATATCAATGCCTTAATTTAAAACAAAAAATACAAAACAAACTAACAATAATCAAATCGAGACTACGATAATCAATACATCATAAATAAAAAGGTTCCGTGCACATATATCAAAGAAACTTTTATTTGAAAATATTATTATTTGAAATGTTAAGATCAATGGTTGGATTTTCAAATTTATTGTTTGACACGGGTTTAGATAGCTTCGCGATTTCTTATGGGCACCGGCATCCCAGGTGGCAGAGATCTCTCCACACCAAGGAACTCACAAAAATGTTTGATTTGGAAAACGTTTTCTAAATCTTAAAGATCACTCATTACGTTGAATCTAACGTGAATGTATTTTAGAAGTGAGATGTATATGACAAGACAATATTATTTTTTGAAAGGTGTGTAATGTAACAAACCAGTTGTAGGCCATAGACTTGATTCTGTCTTTCGGCTAAAACTAAAACGTGTAAAAGAATGCCTGAATGATTGGAGTAAAAAATCTTTAGGGAAAATCGATCAAGAAAATCAAACAGTTAGGGAATGAATGTCATCTTTGAGAAGTAGAAGCCGAGAACACAATGGTAAGGGAAGATGAAAGACATAAGTGGTTAGAAACAAGAGGTAAGTGGTTGAAAAAAAAGATCGCGATAGACATAGTATGCTAAAGCATGAAGTTAAAATTAAATGTCAATCGAGGGTGACGAGAACTCCAAATTCTTTCATTCGATAATCAAAAGATGGAACAACAAGAACAATATACGCGGGCTTCATATTAATGGTGTTTGGCACGATGGATCGAAGGAGATAAACACATAGATATTTCAAAGATTTTTATGAAGATCATGATTCTAGAGTGTTCTGTTTTGGTGGATTTGAAAGGTTAAAATCTCTCGGGAAGATGCAGATGCACAAGAAGTTCCCTTCAAAGAAGAGGTGGTTTGGGATGCTATAAAAGATTGTGGGATTTCAAAAGCCCCTGGCTGGACAGATTTAATTTTAAGTTTTTCAGAATGTTTTGGTGGATCATAAAGATTGATTTGATGAATACTCTTCAATGATTTTGAGTTCAATATGAAATTTCAGCACATTGTAATGCATCATTCATCACCTTATTTCTAAAGAAAAATAATCCAATATGCCTTCGTGACTATAGGCCAATAAGCCTCATCGAGAGTTACTATAAGATAATCTCAAAAACCCTTTCAAATCGTCTTCGAGGTGTCATAAACAAATTCATTGGGGGTGGAGTTGAGTGCATTCATCAAAGGAATGTCGATTCTTGATAGCATTCTTGTGGCAAATGAACTCATGGAGGATGTCAAAAGAAGAAAATCCAAATATTTTATTTTTAAAGAGGACTTCGAAAAAGCATTTGATACTGTTTGTTGAAAATTCTTGCTAGGCATTATGTGTGCAATGGGATTCGGTCTCAAATGGAGGAGATGGATGGAAGCTTATTTTCGCTCCGCTTCTATTTCAGTATTGGTGAATGAATCTCCAACAAAAGAATTCAACCTCCAAAAAGGTGTTCGTCTAGGTGACCCTTTATCACCTTACCTCTTTATAATTGCTAGTGAGGGTTTAAATATACTTGCTAATATTACGATTAGAGATGATTTATTAAGAGGCATAGAGATTGGTGACAATATAGTTACTATTTCTCATCTTCAATTCGCTGATGATACTATATTTTTCGATGAGTGGGGAAGAAGAAACATTAGTAACATCCTTAAAAATCTCAAATGCTTCGAAAAAGTCTCAGGGTTGAAAATCAATATGAGTAAAAGCTTGTTAATTGGCATAGGTGTATCGCCTCCCGATGTTGAAAGTTTAGCTTCTAGATTCGGGTGTAGCACGGGTAAACTTCCATTTACTTATCTTGGTATGCCCATTGGACAAAAAAATGCATCGAAAATAAGCTTGGAATATTGTGGTCGAAAAGTTCTCCAAAAGACTATCAGATTGGAAGGTTTGATCATTGGGGTCGGTTAAGACTTATCAAATCGGTCCTTAGTAGTCTACCACTCTATTACTTCTCATTGTATCCTGCTCCATCCAACGTCATCAACCTTCTTGAGAGTATGCGTCTTAAGTTTTTTTTGGGGTGGGTCGGATGATAATTCTAAATTATCTTGGGTCAAATGGGATACCATTCTTCTTCCTTATTGTGTGGGCGGGTTAAATATGTGGTCTATTAGTAAAAAAATTGGGCTCTGTTAAGGAAATAGTGGTGGCGTTATAGGGTTGAAAACGACTCACTTTGGGTAAAGGTTATTAAAAGTATATACGGGAGGGACGGGGTTAGGTCTTGTTTCTAATCAATATTCTTAAAAGCATTGTTCAATATGGAGCAACATCATTAAGCTTGGTAACAACATGTTCAAGATCGGGATAAACATTGTATCCTTCTTTGAGGAAAGGTTAGGTGATGGTCAAAACATAGCTTTCTGGGATGATCTATGGTTGAGTGACACACGCCTAAAAGAAAAGTTTCTGAGATTATACCGGTTAGAGGCATCGACAAGCGCTTTGGTTAAAGACAGGTTCAGATGGCAACTGGTCCTTCTCATGGAATTGGAAAAGAGGCTTAACATGTAGACTACATGGTGTAGCGACCCGACAAAATCGTCATTGACGGCGCCGTCTACTTAGGTCCCGTTACGTGGTCATAAGTCTTTAAAACAACGTTTGACCAAAATATGTTGCATTCATTTCATATGTAAAGATGTTTTAAAGTTTACAAAGTAGTTCAACGACTAATACGATACAACGTTTTTAAGTACAGTTGAAACTTATGTGACACGATTTAATGTAAAGTCAAAAGACGCTCCATGTGATGCAAGTATACTCGACATCCAAGCAAGTATCAAAATAGAGTGCGGAAGCATGTCAACATATCGTTCAAGGACCTGAGAAAAACATAGAAAATCTTTCAACGAAAACGTTGGTGAAATCATAGGTTTAGTAAGTGAGTACGTAAGTAAGTAAGTTGAACCACAAGATTTATAACGTTGAAGTAATAGTAAAATCATTCTAAAAATTGTTATCACGAGCACCCAATTATCAAGGCTTAACTAACGTTACCCCATTACATAGTGTTAGAACCTACACTTATTCTCGAAAATATATTTCATCCGAATAACGGTAGCGAATCGTCCGAATGAGGGTTTGTCAAACCTATATGGCCATACAACATAAGTTCTCGCTTACACCCAGCAAGTGTAACTAATGATAATCAAATTGAGGATTTTTGTTCTAACTCGTACGTAGAATGTTTGTTTCCGTACTTGTGTTCACTTTGTAAAACGAAACGTTTATGTTTTCTCATCCCAAATGTAAGTTTAAAAGAGTAAAAGTGGGACTATGATCTCACCTTGAGTGCACGGGTAAAATAGATACTTCACAAAGTAAACGTGTGCAAGAACAAATGCTAGTCTTGACCTAAATAAATAGGTTGTATCAATATCGGTAAACACGGTCGGTCAAAGTGTTCAATTAATCCTATGGCTTGTTACGACTCGATTAATATAGCATGTGCGTCAAATTGTCAAGTTTCATGCAAGATTCAAGTATAAAAGCACGTGAGAACGATTGCATAAGTATTCGGTTAAGTTTGAATAAAAGTCAACTTTGGTCAAGTCAAAGTCAACGAAAAAGTCAACACGTTCCGGTCGGGTCTCGAACAATTTTTCTGAGTTTTATATTCATATATGAGCATGTTAAAACAAGTTACATGTTAATCGGAGATGCGTAGCATAGTTAGAATTAAACGAAAAATGACCAAGTTGGACAGTCCCTGGCAGTTCATTTGGACGGCGTCCAAAAGTTCTAGACGACGTCCAGCAATGAAGGAATGGGCGGCGTCCAATGATTTGGGCGGCGTCCAAATTGGTATACAGATCCTGCTTGCTGAAATTTCACAAGTGCACGAACCAAACTTCATACAATCACAATTTATGATCCGCAAACAATCAAAACATGTATCTTATATCACCGGAAAGGTATTTTGACGAGGAACGCAACTAAGCACATTTCATCAATCAATCCAACATTTACAACAACCAAAATCGCATTAAATATTCATCATTTATTGCATTCAAGATCATAAATGCACATTGATGATTCGGGAATTAAATGTACACATATATTACGTCATTTCGTAGGTAGTTATGCATACAATACAACTAAACACTTACCAATATCATTTAATAGCATTCAATGCATCGAAAGTTCATATTTAAGTCTATTAAACCCTAACCCAAAATCACAAATTCAATAATCATATTAATGAAGTTTTCTTAATCAACCTACACATCAAAATGAAGCTAGTGATGCTAGTAACACATTTAATGCATGAACTTTATCATAACAACAACATTTAATCATCCAAAATTCAAGATTTAATACACACTTTGCAAGTTCAAGCTAGTTACACTAAAACAACAAGATCGAGCATACAAATCATATATTCATGTTAGACTCGAGCCATAGACACCAACTAACACTTTTATAAGTCAAAATCATCAAGAACATAAAATCTAGTGTTTTTAGAAAGTTACTCAAATGAGATGAAGTTGGTATGGATTCGAAGAGGAAGATGCAAGGATTCTGAATATGTAATTTTTTTTTGAAGAACGCTTGTTAGATTCAAAATGGATGATGATTCTTTGAGTTGGTGTTTGAGAGAATAAAGTGAAAGTAGTAAAAGAGAAGATGAATGAATGAGTGGAGGTGGTGAGGTGGTTGACTAGTTGACCTATTCACCACTTTGGCCACTTGACACGATTAGTCCCTCAAGTTTGTAGTCGGGTGCGGGAATTAACCGAACGAATATTTTAATTACTCTAGAGAAAACGAGAGATGTTATAATTAAACAACGTGAACATTTGAAACGCTAAGTAATGGAAGATACGAATCTAGATACGAAGAGTAGTATATAAAATAAAAAGACTGGCATTAAAATAATTTAACGGAAAAATGCGGGATGTTACATTACCCACACCTTAAAAGAAATTTCGCCCCGAAATTAAGTTGGAAGTAGTAGTCGATGTCTCTTCCTCGAGACCTCGCGTTGTCAATTCTACGAATAAGTGAAGGTACTTCCTTGGGCATTCCGACGAGCTTTGACAGTCGGGATTTTACGTTGTCTCAAGGTTTGGTTTCACGATCCATAATTTCAACCGGTTCTCCTATGAAGTAGAGTTTGTCATTAATAGTAAGCTCATCTAAAAGAGTAACAAGTTCCTGTTCCGCAGGACACTTCTCTAAGTTTGATATCTGGAATGTAGGATAAATGGAAATTAATTGAGTCGGAAGATCTAAACGGTATGTAGCGGGTCCAATACGCCCTAAGCTTTCAAAAGGATCAATATATCGCGAAGTTAAATTTCCACATTCCCGAAACGGATTACACCTTTCCAAGGTGCGATTTCTCAATATTACGCGGTCACTCCCTTGGAGTTTGGGAGGTTTACGTCCAACATCGGCATAACTCTTTTGGCGACTACGGGCCGTCTTGAGCCTTTCTTGAATTGAACGATCCCAACGATTATTTCTTGAATGAGTTCGGATCCAGTGGTTTTCTTGTCACCTACTTCGGCCCAACGAATAGGAGAACGACATTTGCGGCCATATAAAGTTTCGAAAACGTGCGGCGTTAATACACGAGTGATAACTATCATTGTAAGAGGAATCGGCCATACGCGACAATACAAGTTCTTAACATGTCTTTCCAAGAGTTGAATCGTTCGTTTGCCTGGTCTGTCGGTTTGTGGATGATACGCGGTACTCATGTCTAAACGTGTTCCCAAAGCTTCTTGTAAATCTAGAAGTGAAACGAGCATTTCGATCCGAGGTAATTGACAATGGTACACCGTGTCGGAAAGAATTCCCTTCAATGAACAGTTGTGCAAGTTTTTCCTATCTCGTCGGTTTCTGAATACGTTTAATAAGGTCATTCCCCTTCGTGGTGAAAGATGGGATTGTATGAGGGGTCCCTCCCCATTGAGAGATCGGATGATAAGATTTCCTTATACGGAAGTATGAGTGTAATGATAGGAGGAGTTTTCATTTTTGATATAGTTGCGTCACGCATCCTGTGATCAAATGTCGAGACTTGGTGGAAATGAGGTAGTACACATAGTTACATGTTTTGGTGTTAAATAGTAGCTGACCATATATCAGAAGCATAAGGACGATAAGTCGATGAAGAAGGGGGTATCCTTGGATTGTGTTTCATCTTGGGTTCCGGTACTATCAGACAGCGACAGTGAAATAACAGAGTTATGTAACGTGGTACGTGGTGATGAGAAGGTTGATCGGGTCCATAATTAAGTACTCCAATTCTTCAGGTAAAATGACAAATTTCAGTTTCCTTGATTTCGAGTCGAGAGAGGAGGCCCTTCAGGTGCTCACTGAGAAATATTTTCATATTTGATGTTCCATTATGTGCTACACGAGTTTGGCTGGTAAGGTTGGTGTGGATAATCACGTTCAAGGTTCGATCACGGAGAGGCTTAATTCCTTCCTTTCGGCTCAAGGCATCGGCTACAACACTTGTCTTGCCCGCATGGTAACGAAGTTCACAATCTTAATCATTTAATGTTTTAGTCTACTGTCGTTGTCTCATGTTGAGTTGTTTTTGATCGAAAATGTGTTGGAGGCTTTTTGGTGGTTGGTGAGGTTGGTACCTTTGGTCCCATAAAGATAGTGTCTCCACATTTTAAGTGTAAAGACAACGGTTCTTAATTCAAGTTCGTGTGTCAAGTAGTTTCGTTTGTGAGATTTCAATTGTCGAGAAGAGTAGGCAATAACTTTCCTTCGTGGTATTAACACATACCCAAAACCTTGTTTGGAGGCGTCACAACATGCAACAAAATCATCAGTGCCTTCGGAAAGAGTTAGGATAAGTGCGGTGGTTAACTTCTTCTTAAAGATACGAAATGTCGATTCTTGTTCGACGGACCAAGCAAATTTCTTTCCTTTGTGAGTTAACGAGGTTAAATGACGAGAATACAGAAAAGTCGGAAATGAATCTTCGGTATAACCAGCGAGATCCAAAAATTTACGAATATAAGTCAGAATCATGAGGGTTTCCTAATTACGTATGGCTTTGATTTCTGCGGGATCGACTTTAATACCTTGAATACTAATAACATGGTTTAAAATTTGGTTCGTTAACCAAAATTCACACTGGGAGAATTTGGAATAGAGTTGTTCCTTCTCTATAGTTCGAGCGTAAGACGGAGATGTTGTTCGTTTTCTTCCTCGCTTGAATAGTTTAAGACATCATCTATGAATATGATAACGGATTGGAGGTCGATTTTGAAATGTAAACGAGATCCCTGTAATTGATCAAGAGGTTATTGATACGAGGAAAAGGATATCAGTTCTTAACCGAAAATTTATATAGTTCACGATAATCGATACACATGTAGGAAGTCATTTTCTTTTTAACGGATAGGATTGGAGCTTCTTAGTTCTACAGTCATCAAGTCAAATTCAAACTCTTTACCTAATAAGTTTAACGTATAACCCCGCTAAAATTTGTCGGCACATAATAGTTTTTTGTTGGTCACTTGAATAGTATGAGTAATATCTAGGGGGAGTGGTGAAACGCAAAAGGCATGAGTCAAAGCCTTGGATACGAAACTCTTATCGGCACCCGAATCGAATAAACAAGAAACATAAGAGTTGTTGAGGAGAAACGTACCCGTGACAAGTTCATTGTCATCTCGGGCACCCTTGGTGTCGATGTTGAGAGCTCGACCGCGTGCATTGGGTTTGGCTTTCTTCTTTGGGCACGCATTCTTAAAATGACCCGGTTCGCCACACTCGAAACAAACACCCGTTCGGTGTGCGTTGGGCACCTTTGTAGCGACGGGGGCGGTACTTTTACAATATTTGGCCAAATGACCACTCCTTCGACACTTGTTGCAAAATGGTTTGCCACACTCACCAAAGTGATGCTTGTGGCACTTGTCACAAAAAGGTAGACTTCCGGCATAACTCTTCTTGCCGTCGGAGGTGAAAGGCTTCTTGGTGAAGTTGTTGTTGTAGTTGCTTGATGGGGAGGCTTCCCATTTTCTTTTGTTGCCGCCCGATTGATCCTCGACCGTTGGTGTCAGTGCTTCAATTTCATCCACCGTTTCTATAGATTTGCTGGCCATCGTTAAAGCCTCTTGTAGGTTAGCAGGTTTAGATGACATTACCCCGTGTCGAATGCTCTTAGGGAGACCATCCATGTAAAGTTCAACTCTTAGGGACTCGGGAGTCATGAGGTTTGGACACATTAAGGCTAGTTTGGAAAACCACTGATTGTAAGCTTCGAGGTCATTCCGGACCGTTATTAAATTTCTTAGTCCCTGTTCGAGCCTTCGAGTCCCTTCGCGCGGGAAGTATTCGGTGATCATTCTTTCTCTTAATTCGGTTGAAGAGAGTGTGTGGGCTTCATCGGTACCCACAGATTGTACATACGTGTTCCACCATGAGAGAGAAATACCGGCGAAAGTGAGGGTGGAAAACTTGACCTTATCTTGGTCCCGACAACCTCTTATGCTAAAAACGGCCTCCGTTTGTTCAAACCATCGGGTGAGAGCAACCGGTCCCCCGGTTCCATCGAAAGTGGGAGGTTTGCACCCCATGAAGTTCTTGTAGGAGCACCCCTCGTTTGAATTATTGGCTCTATGGTTAGTGTTTATGTTATTGTTGTTGGAGGAGTGACCGGCCATGGCCGCATCCACGGTGGTGGCTATCATTCGTTGAAGAGCCCGTTCGAGAGTTTCGAGAGGAGTGTTGTGTTGACCTCGGTGAGCCATTGTTCCTTGAAAACGTAAGAATATCGTTGATTAGTATTCTCAATAATACTAATCGTGATATAGAATAAAGATAGAAAGAAATTTTTTCCTTGACTCGCCCTAAATTCTTCATGTTAAAATGTCGGGACGTCATATGAGTCACCGTAATATAATCCCGGCAATTATATTACCCTAATTCATATGTGAATTCGACATTACCTCATAAGGTCAAGATGGCGTTTCAATCAAATTAAACGACGTGAGATTAAGACGAAATAAGAGTTAGATACAAATAGGAGAGTTCAAGTATAAATGCACAAGTAGTCAAGCAAGTCGTACTTCAAGTCTATATGCCGGTTGTAGTCTAGACTCACTAATGTACCCTATGACTCGGGGTTGACACCAATGAACTTTAAATCCCTACAACCAACGCTCTGATACCATCTGTAGCGACCCGACAAAATTGTCATTGACGGCGCCATCTACTTAGATCCCGTTACGTGGTCATAAGTCTTTAAAACAACGTTTGACCAAAATATGTCGCATTAATTTCATATGTAAAGATGTTTAAAATTTTCTAAACTAGTTCAACGACTAATACGATACAACGTTTTTAAGTACAATTGAAACTTATGCGACACGATTTAATGTAAAGTCAAAAGACGCTCCATGTTCGTTTACAAGTGATATTCGTTTAAATAATAAAAGGTGAAGACAAAAGACAGATTCGACGAATTGAAGACGCAAACGACCAACAAGCTCAAAAGTACAAAGTACAATCAAAGAGGTTCAAATTATTGTTGAGAAACGTCTCAAAATTACAAGAGTACAAGCCGCAAAATGCAAAATACAAGATATTAAATTGTACGCAAGGACGTTCAAAAATCTGGAACCAGGACCAGAGTCAACTCTCAACGCTCGACGCAACGGACCAAAAATTATGAGTCAACTATGCACAAGAATATAATATAATATTTAAATAATTATATAAATTATTTATATATTATATATATTTAAAAATAACGTCGACAAGCAAGAAAACAAAGCAATCTGAGCTGTCCCAGATGGCCATGCGATCGCATGGCCTGGAGGTGCATTTTCCATGCGATCGCATGGCAGTAGGTAGCAGGCCACATTGCTATAAATTCGCAGTTTTGGTTGATAAAAAATATATATATATCTTTTTCTTTTCTCTTATCCTATGTATCAAATATCACTCCAAATATTAATCTCAATTTGTAATTTTAATTTTAAGTTAGTGATAATAATAAGGTTAGGTTAGTCGAATGTCTTAAGGTTTTGCAAGTTGAAACTCTGTCCGTGTACCACTACGCTATTAATATCCACTGTAAGTTATGTTTAATTTTATTATTAAATTAATGTCTCGTAGCTAAGTTATTATTATGCTTATTTAAGACGAAGTAATCATGATGTTGGGCTAAAATATTAAGACGGGGTAATTGGGCTTTGTACCATAATTGGGGTTTGGACAAAAGAACGACACTTGTGGAAATTAGACTATGGACTATTAATGGGCTTTATATTTGTTTAATTAAATGATAGTTTGTTAATTTAATATAAAGATTTACAATTGGACGTACCTATAAATAACCGTATACACTCGATCTGACACGATGGGCGGGATATTTATAAGTACTAATAATCGTTCATTTAACCGGACACGGGAATGGATTAATAGTCTATGGACTTATTAAAACAGGGGTGAATTATGTACAAGGACACTTGGCGTAATTGTTAACAAAGTATTAAAACCTTGGGTTACACGCAGTCGATATCCTGGTGTAATTATTAAACAAAGTATTGAGACCTTGTTACAGTTTAAGTCCCCAATTAGTTGGAATATTTGACTTCGGATATAAGGATAATTTGACGAGGACACTCGCAGTTTATATTTATGACTGATGGACTGTTATGGACAAAAACCAGACGGACATATTAAATAATCCAGGACAAAGGACAATTAACCCATGGAAATAAACTAAAATCCACACGTCAAACATCATGATTACGAAAGTTTAAATAAGCATAATTCCTTTATTTTCATATTTAATTGCACTTCTAATTATCGCATTTTTAATTATCGTCATTGTATTTAATTACACTTTTAATTATCATAATTTTATTTTATCGCATTTTTATTTATCGTAATTTCATTATCGTTATTTATTTTACGCTTTAAATTAAGTTATTTTTAATATTTTACATTAGGTTTTAACTGCGACTTAAGTTTTAAAATCGACAAACCGGTCATTAAACGGTAAAAACCCCCTTTTATAATAATAATACTACTTATATATATTTTTGTATTTTTACAATTATAAGTTAAAAATATAGCGTTAAACTTGGCGAGTTCCCTGTGGACGAACCGGACTTACTAAAAAGCACATCAAGTATTTTTGGCGCCGCTGCCGGGTAACAGTTAAATGCCGGAAGCGAAACGCTATATGTAAAAAAAAATCTATATATTTGTTGTTAAGAGTTGTTAAAAATTTATAAAAATATTTTTATTTTAGTTTTTAAAATTAAATTTTTATTTAGGTTATTTATGTTTCATTTAATCTAAAACAGAAAACAGAAAAAAAATAAAATAAAATAAGTACTCGGCCCGTTACTGTAGCAGCCCAAAGTTTGGCCCGAAACCCTACTCCATGCGACCGCATGAATTTTTAACATGAGGACCATGCGATCGCATGGCCCTGTCTGACACGCCACATTTGACTGCCAACTGCAATAATTACGAAGTAATAATTATTATTATTATTTAATTAAAACCCTAATTAGGGTTAGGGTATTTAATATTATTTAGTTTAGTTTTATTATTTATTTTGTATTATTAAGTTTAATTAGTTTTATAAATATATAAAATTAATAGTTTTATAAAATAAATAATATAAAAATAATATTTTTAAAAAAATTGTACTTTTTACAACTTTAAGTATATTTTTATATTTTGTATCTTTTTATTTGTTTTAGCGTAATTTTTGTATTTTTCGCTCGTAATTAGTTTTAAGTCATAGTTTTTACCATAGTTATTTTTATTTCTAGATTTTTAGGCTTTGCCGTAAAATCCCTTAAGTGCTTTTTCTTTAGACTAAGATTTAGGTGCTTTAGAATTTTGCGACGCCGTTTTAAGTTTTTAGTACCTTTTTAAGTTATTGCCGTTTTAGATATAGAATTCCTTTTAAGCTTTAATATTTTTAGACGCAACTTTTAATTCTTAGTTTTTAGTTGCTTTTTAAGTTTCGACGCGCTACGTTCTTTTTATTATTTTTTTCGACCATTTATTTTTTGACGTTTTTCGACGCGCTCTTTTTCTTTCTTATTTTTCGCCGCTCTAGTATTTTTTTAGGGCATAGAAATTTCTATTTCTTCTCTAAAATTTCTTTAAATTTCAACGAAAAATTATTTTAAGTGGTTAAATTGATAGACATCCAAAATTTTCTGGTTCGTAGTAATAGTTGGATTTGTTAGTGGCGAGTTGTGGGCTTCCGATTTAAAGGGTCCTGACTACCTGCTGCATCTATTAACTATTCGAAACGTGGGCAAAATCATTAATTTTATAACTTATATAATTTTTATTTTTATAACTAATAGGATATTCAGTGAATGCACCGAGCAAAACGTTCACCACCTTTTGTACGTTCACCACCTGTAACTAGATCAAGACATCTAGTAAATATTGTCGCCGTTGATTTTTCTTTAGAATCATCATCAAGTCGACCAAGTACTCCAATTCAAATTTCCGATAATCCATTTTTTGAACCCGACCTCACAATTGAGAATCCGGAGGATATTCATGGACAATTCAGAGATCCTGAAACACTAATCTTTCCTCCGGAACCACCAATCATTCAAACAGAAATTGTCGAGGAACCAACCGTTAAATCAGAATCCTATAGTGATTCAGATTCAACAAATTTAATCATGGAAAATCTGGAACCTCTAAGTATGGAAGACCGAATGCGACCTAAACGCACTGGCCAAGGTCATGCAATTACTCAACCTGACATTAATGCGCCAGATTATGAAATCAAAGGACAAATCCTACACATGGTAACTAATCAATGCCAATTTAGTGGTGCGCCGAAGGAAGATCCAAATGAACATCTTCATACTTTTAATAGGATCTGCACTTTATTTAAAATAAGAGAAGTAGAGGATGAACAGATATATCTCATGTTATTTCCCTGGACTTTAAAGGGAGAAGCCAAAGATTGGTTAGAATCGTTACCTGAAGGGGCGATTGATACATGAGACGTTTTAGTTGAAAAATTTCTTAAACAATTCTTTTCGGCATCTAAAGCCGTAAGACTTCAAGGAGAAATAGTTACGTTCACGTAAAAGCCAAATGAAACTCTATATGAGGCGTGTACCAGATTTGGAAAGTTATTAAGAGGATGTCCGCAACATGGTTTAGACACCTGTCAAATAGTACAAATATTCTACCAAGGATGCGACATCACTACAAGAAAAGACATAGATATAGCAGCTGGTGGTTCCATTATGAAGAAAACTGCAACTGACGCTTACAAAATTATTGATAACACTGCTTCCCACTCACATGAGTGGCATCAAGAAAAAGATATCGTTAGATCATCTAAAGCGGCTAGAGCCGATTCTAGCCATGACTTTGATTCCATTTCAGCAAAGATAGATGCTGTCGAGAGACGAATAGAAAAGATGACTAAAGATATTCACTCAATACGAATTAGTTGTGAGCAGTGTGGAGGACCACATTTAACAAAAGATTGTCTCAGTATTGAACTAACAATAGAACAAAGAGAGAATGTTTCATACATAAACCAAAGGTCTGGAAATAATTATCAGAATAATTATGAACCGCCAAGACCGATCTACAATCAAAACCAGAATTATAACCGAAATGTTCCATACAACAATCAACAAGTATCCAATAATACTTACAATCAACAAAGTCCTATTTTTCAAAACAAACCACCACAAACCGATGATAAAAAGCCAAATTTAGAAGATATGATGTCGAAGCTAGTTGAATCTCAAACGCAGTTTTTCACATCTCAGAAACAAACCAATGAACAAAATGCTCAAGCATTTAGAAATCAACAAGCTTCTATTCAAAATCTGGAACAAGAAGTAAGCAACCTAGCAAGGTTAATAGGTGAAAGAAAACCTGGAAGTCTACCTATTGATACAAATGCTAACCCCCGGAATGAAACAGCTAAAGCCATTACTACAAGAAGTGGTATTACACTTAAACCACCTGAAATACCTGTAATTTCTGATGAAGCTATTCTTACTCCACAAGAACCACAGCCTGAGCAAGATAAGGAAAAATAACCGGTAGTTGAGAAGGTTAATGAGGATAACACAGTTAAGGCTAAACCTTATATTAAACCATATCAACCACCACTTCCTTACCCTAGTAAAATGAGAAAAGAGAGACTTGAAGCCGAGCAATCCAAATTTTTGGATATGTTTAAACAGATAAATGTCAATCTTCCTTTCATTGATGTAATTTCAGGAATGCCTAGATATGCTAAATTCTTGAAAGACCTAATCACAAATAGAAAGAAAATGGAATAGATTCACATGCAGAATTGTTAGAAGAATTTACAGAATTACAAGGAACAGGAGAATGTTCTTTAGGAGAAGGAACTGAACCAATTGATGAAACTGAAATGTTAGCTACACTTATGGCTAATGGATATGAACCAACAACAGAAGAAATTCAAATGCTAAAAGAGGAAGACAGATATCGATATAAATCATCGACAGAAGAACCACCGACATTAGAGTTAAATCCACTTCCAAACCATTTGGAATATGCTTATTTACATGGTGAATCTGAATTACCTGTAATAATATCGTCTTCTCTTACTGAAAATGAAAAATCACAACTCATTTCTGTGCTAAAAGCTCATAAACCAGCTATTGCATGGAAAATTCATGATATTAAAGGAATAAGTCCTTCGTATTGCACACATAAAATCCTTATGGAAGAAGGTCATAAAATGTATGTGCAACGCCAACGAAGACTAAATCCTAATAAGAGCCAAATTGGACGGAGTAAGAAAAGAACTCAGGAACGAAAATAATAAGTTACATTTTGGTAAAGGAAAATCAAAATCCGCAGCGAAAAGAAGAGCACGACACCTTGAAAGATGTCACAAATGCGGAAAATGGTCACACGAAGGAAAATGCTCGACGAATCAAACATATTCAAATACCGAATTTGTTACTTTATGCAGAGAAGGACCATTCATATGTTTCGAAGAAAAATCGTTGAATGCTCGAGGTTACGCCTATGTAGCTATGGAAAACCAATTAGTCCGACTATCTTATGAGTGATCTAAAACAGGTCACTGAGAATTCTATATAACAGGTAAGTATGTACAGTTTTTATTTTTATTTTTATTATTTTTAACCTTTTGATAATAAACGCTAAATCGTTCGCTATAAAGTTTTAAATTGGTATTCAATAAAATTAAGTTTTGCAACCGAAATTATTGATATCATATAAAAATTTATTACATCACTACGAAATTTACCGTTTATTCTTAAGGTATAAATATCTTTAATCAATCAACCCAAAATATTTCAAAAATTCGTCAGGAGTAAAACTAGGTAATATAGTCGAAATTACTTTACCGAAAAGAGGGGCGTATATTTTTGATAATATTTGATTGATTAAAGTGGGATAAAAGACCAAAAAGATTTTTAATTTTTAATTTTACTTTGTTTTTAAAATTAATATATTAATATTAAATTATTATTGTAAACTTTTAAAATCAATATTTTTAAGTTTGTAAATATTTTAAAAATTTATGTTTTCAATATAAGTTTGTATGTATAAAAATAAAATTATAATATAAATTTGGTGTGAATTTTTAAAATTGTAATAATATGAATTTTTAATTTTATGCATTTTAAATTTAAGTGTGGTGTGAATTTAAAAACAAAAATTTACTTTATTTCACTAAGATAAAAATATGATTTTTAAAAAATTCGTCGTGAGTTGAAAACTAGGTCATTGAACCGAAATTGCTCTACCCAAGGGAGGGACGAGAATTTTTATTATCATTATTTTTAATCTTATTGAATTAAAGTAAGCCAAAAAACATTAAAAATCCCAAAAATCTTTGCTTTTAAAACAACGCTTTGAAATGACAAATTTTAAAATTTTGTCGAGGGACGGACTAGGACATCATTCCGAAACGCCCTCATCCTAAAAAGAAACAAAATTTTAATTTTTAATTAATTATATGTTTTATTAGTATAAGGTGTTTAAAAAAAAAAAAAAAACCACTGTACCCGAACCCCATGCGATCGCATGGGATTTGGCCTTCAGAGCCCTGCGATCGTATGGGGCTGGATTTCAGGCCAGGAACAAAAACCCATCGAGCTGTTCTCTGTCACTCCACAAAACACACACACACGAACATACACACATATATACTCCTAAAATCGCCATTTTTTCACCAAATTCAACCAAATTTCTCACTATAATCCGCTCTAAATATGAATTTGATAAGATGTTTATCAAGAAGGGTAACAATTTCAACCCTAAACCTCTTTAAATTTGATTTTTACTGTTCTTGAGCTATAATTTACCTAATTTGATTTTGTTAATTTCTAGTGTAATTAGAGTTAAATTGTTAGTATATTATGCATGTATAACCTAGATTGATGCTATTTAACTTGATTTGAAGCCAAAAACTTCAAAATTTTTAGAAATCTAGGGTTTGTGTTCTTGAGCACTTTGGGGCTTTTTGATATAAACAGGTTATGGCCGATTTTTGTCATGAATTATTGCTAAATTAAGTAATGTAACATGTTTAGGTAGCTAAATGATCCAAACTTTGATCCTAAACATGATTTTTGAGAATTAAAGTGGACTTTTTAGGTATAAAATTCATGAACTTGATTAAATTGATGTAAATGCCATTTGAAACTTGTTTAATTGCTAGTAAAGGTTGTTTTACCATGATATTTGAATTGAATGCTTATGAACTTTGTAAACATTTTCATATATGCTTATTTGAAAAAGTGTAGAATTGTTAAAATTGTGAAAATGCGTATAAGTTTAATTTTGATTAAACATGTTATTGTAATTGTGTTAATTTGTTATTTTGCTAACACTAATGCATATTTGGATGCACAAATTTTGTGTTTAATGTGTTTTGCAGAGATTTACTAATACTGAAACTGGAGATGCATCATCATCATCTAGACAACCACAACATGAACCTGAACCTGAACCCGAAATGCAATATGAACCTGAACCGGAACAACAACAGGAACCACAACAACAGCCTGATCAACACGTACCTTATTATGATTCGCTACAATTTGTTGATGCCTTCATAGTATTTCCGATGCATCCACTAGTAGAATACCCAACGATTCCTGAACACACGTTGCATCCTAATCTGAGATTCGATAGAAGCTGGAGAGATTACCCGACATATCAAAGTAACAAATTCAAACTGATACCGAAAAATGTAGAAGTGCCAAGGGTAATCGATTGGGAGCCTTTGGAAAGGGTCCAACTTGCTAACTCAGTTAGACAACATTTGATCCAAAGGTATAGCAGCTCTTCTTTTCACGATTGGGAACGTTTATTTACCATTCGTAGACCTGTATATAAGGAATGGTGCATTGAGCTTATGAGTACTATAGCGTTAAATGCGGATGTAGATAGATTAGATGATAAAAGTTTTATTAGATTTATACTTGGGCGTAGGATGTACAGGATGTCCATGCTGGACATGGCCATGGCTTTACAGATATATACTCCTGGTGAATTACTACTACCCGATTGTATGAATTTAATTTATCGTGGTGAAAAGGTAGATAGGAATTTTGAAGCGAACGCCGTCTGGAGGCGTATGTCAAATTATAATGTTTTTACACTAGGAGGAAAACACTCCTACTTACATATTAACAAAGCCGAGCTTCGTATAATTCATAGATTTCTGGCTAACTCAATTACACATAGAGGTCACAACAAGGAGAAAATGACCTTACATGATTTATTTTACCAAAAGTGTATTTGAGACCCAAGAGGCTTTGTTAATATCCCTTACTCTGTTGATTTTTATTTGGTTAAGATGGTGGAAGGAATACAGGAAGGGGGGATAATATGAGGAGGTATTTTTGTTACTCTCATTGGAGAGTATTTGGGTGTAGATAGGGACCAAGGGGGTCCACTTTTGGAATGTAGGGAACAGGTTGAGCCTTTAGGATTGAAGATCTATCATGGTGCTAAGGTATTAAAGAGCAGACGAAACCAGGCAGTACCCTATGAAGGTCGTCATCCACAGGTAGAGAGAGGATCAGATGAGGAAATGGAGGAAGCGGATGACATTAGGGATGTCATTAGGGAGGCTATGACTGACGTCTACCAGTGTGTAGATGACGTAGAGATGACAAACGCTGAGAGATTTAGTCGGATGGAGCAGTGGCAAGCCCGGAATGATTACGAGCATTCCAGGCAACGACATCATGATATATGGGACTATCATCAGCGTCAGATTATGAGCCAGCTGTCACCTCAGGATCACTACGTTCCGACCCGAACCGCTTACTATCCTCCACACCAGCCCGAGATGAGACCACCATTTACCCTCTACGACCCTAATCAGGCATACCAGTACACCTATCACCAACCATGGAACCCGAACGACGACATGAACTGGAACCCCTATCCAGATTGATATAGTTCCTGTTGGTAATTTTTATGAATTTTATCTTTTTATTATTTCTGTTTATTTATGTTTAAACACATTATATTTTGATACTTTTATGTAAGTTTAATATTTTTAATATGTTGTACTAATATTTCATATTTGAAAGTGGGATTTTAAGTCCCATTTCAAATTACCATACATGTTTATATTTGTATTGTATGTATGTATATTGTCAATTGTATACAACAGGGTAAAACAACGCATTTTCAAAGACTGGCATTAAGTTCAGCAAAAGCTAGTACTTTTGACGACAAAACAAAAAACAAATGTGATGTAACAACAAGACGGAATGAACAAATGATGTGCACCATTTATCATTCAGCAAACAAACGCCAATATGTTTGGAAACTTTGGTAAAATTTAATCATGTTTCTACGCTAATCACCCTCAATAATTTAAATTGTTACTGATTTCTTGCAAATGAGGGCATTGCAAGATCTTAAGTGTGGGAAGGGGTTAAATTTTTTCCGTTTTTTAAAATTTTAAATTTAAACACTTGGTTACCATTAAAAATACTAGTAAAGCAGTAGTTGTATTAGAATCTATTGCTCTCTGATAATAAAGAACAGCCCTAGTCTTATATACTGACTATCCAATTCTAGTAAAATTTTTCAAAATTTTCAATTAAATGAATTCAAAATCATGTTTATACATATTTATGAATGATAAAACTAGGTGTTAACACCGAAATTATTGTTACATCAGAACGGACATAAATTGAGAAACAACTCAAAATGTTAGAATTCATTTAAAATGGAATAGAGGACAATAAAAAGGCAAAGAAAGGAAAATAAAAGCCAAGTGTGGGAAAAATTTATCAAGTTATTTAAAACATATATCACATATTTCTGTAACAAATAATTAAAGATACTTTTGCTTTAGACTAAACTAATCAGTTTTACCAAATTTACTGTAATATATTTGAAAGAAAGATGGATCTACACGATGAATCAATTCCATCATTAAAAGGAAGTAAAGTCTTCCGAAAAAGACACGCGCTTCTTGATTTAGGTTAGGAAGTTGTCATCCAGACCAGCTGTAGGTTGACGAAAAATCTAGAAAAGTCATCACGAAAAAAAGCAGTAAATCCACGGACCTCAGCATCAAACAGGGTCTCCAAGTGGTCAGACTTATCCTAACCATGAGAGGATCTGTCTCGTAAAATGGGGAGGGCGCCGTGCAAATTAGCTTGATAAGACTAATGAATCAGACCCCCAGAAAGGATAATCTCCTTAAAAGATCAAAAATCAGCTTTTAAGCATGATATTACTCAATTCTTGAGATTGACTTTAAAGATTGAGAATTACAAAATCATGGAATTCAATGATATCTAAACTCAAGCTTGAACGAGAAAATATTTTGATCAAAATTACAAACCGATTTGTTTTCTAAAAATCCTATTTTTAATGCGTTCATTACCATTGAACGTAAAATTCTAGAAATTCACCTGGAATTCATTAGGTCACCTGAACCAAATCGGGTGTCAACCTTAAGAACGGTGGTTGCATAGCATGGTCGAAGACAGGACCTTGTGCCAGACCGAAAAACTATAGGGTGAGCTTTACTATTGCTCCTACAAAGGATAGTAATTGCATCCGACAGTTGCTTGTTCATGGGACATTGCCTTAACAGTTGCTTGTTCAACGCTTTCCTTTACAACCGGACGGTAGTTGACCAAAAGGTAATATACGGAGCAAGTATACTGGACGTGTTGCTTTCCTAATACAAGGTTAGAAAGTGGGTGACACAAAATCATAAGTTTTGAGCTAAAATTTTCAAATCTGAAACCCACCAAACCCACAAAAACAATTTGCAAACACCGGTGAAGGGTTATTCAGGAAAACTTATCTAGGGTAAAAGCTAGATTTTATTTAAAAGATCAAATGTTTTCATAAAGATCCAATTTTCTTTAAGGATCTAAATTTTCATAGTCATGTGGGACTGTAAACCACATCGTTACTACCATTGTTTATACCGCCGTATAGAAATCACTGATGTACAAAGTGTGAAGAATAAAGAAGTGATTCTAGTATTTTTATGTAACAACCCGACATCATAAATCCCTTAGACGCGTACCAAAATTTTTTTTTTCTATGTCAGTGCATCTGGACGGCGTCCAGCTCAGAAATGTGGGACAGCGACCAAAGCTTGGGACGGCGTCCAGCTCAAAACAACTGGGACGTCGTCCAAGGAATTGGGACGGTGTCCCAATGGCCTTCCAGCTACTGATCACGGGTCCAACTCACACGAGTGGAAAACCCGCTTCCCGACACTTTCCAACGAAAACCTTTTTACCACAAGTCAATATAGGTGAAACTAAGAGATTTTCATCATTAAATCAAGTTTTACACCAACGGGCCCACATCGCCCATTTTACGAGTTTCGTTCAAAAATAAAAGTTTCGACCAAATATAAGTTTAAGTTCCAAACGACACTAGAGCATGGTGTTTGGGGTTAAACTACCCAATCTCGGTCGAACTCCAAAAGCTAACACCCAAAAGCATCCCCTAACAAAACAAGCGGGAGATCACTAATCCAATTGAACGCTCTTACCCTTGTCAACGCCCGAGCCTATAAAAAAAAAGGTAAACAACGAGAGGGTAAGCAAAGCTTAGTGAATGCAATAATTATATGAATACATATATAATTATACCTACTTGCACACACTTACACAACCGCAAACATGCTAGCAAACAACATTAGCTTATCGTCGCAATAACAAGCTATAATTCACCAACACCCCCAAGCTAGCATAGCAACCGCATATAAATATAACTCGAATAATATAATATGCTTACAACACAAATAACCATGGTTAACCAATAGTACAAGGGAACAGCGCTCGCGAAAACGCCATCGGTGTTCACAACATCCGTTAGGGCACTTAACACCTCGCACCACTAACCCCTAGGGTGGCACCTTAACACCTCGGCACTTCACCCCGAGTGGCATCTTAACACCTCGATGCTTCACTCATTATTTTACGGAGTGGTGTCTTGAAAGGACCCGTTCATATACATTATAAACTATTCACAATAGTTGATTACATCGCGAGGTATTTGACCTCTATATGATACGTTTTACAAATATTGCATTCGTTTTTAAAAGACAAACTTTCTTTACATCAAAAATTGACGGCAAGCATACCATTTCATATTACATCCAACTATAATTGACTTAATATTAATCATTTAGATTCTTTGAAGGTAGATTTTGTCCTTGTGATTTATCCACAGCCTTCTTCATGGTTTGCTCAATCCGTATTTTTCAGTACCAAATCTCCTCTTTTTCTGAGCTTTGCCAACACACTACTCTTTATCATCAAAATTTTTACTGTTAAGGTCGTTTATAGTTTTTGCTGCTTCATCAGTATTTCGAGAACTAGTTCGCAGTTTAGGGTGTTTTTCAGAAACTTCACATTCAAAGTATATAAGTCCAGAAGATATACACATATAATTGTTGGCATAGAAATGCTGCGAGATTTCAAAATACTGATTGCTAATTTCCAATGATTCGTATGGCAATTCTCGTTACAAGATGCAGATGAGTAAATGATGGGGTTTTGATAAATATAAAGATTTTTCGGAAAGTCAAAGATCAATGAAGTTGTTAATAAGTTTACTGCTAATGTGGCGAGATATGAAAGGTTCCCCGGTAATAATGATGAAGGGGTAATCATTATAATAAGGCTTATTCGAATGAACAATTGAAGTTGGTTTGCTGGAGCTGTGACAAAATCGTCTATTTTTAGAAGGGATTGAAAAGTTATTTTAGCTAGTAAATGCCAAAAGGTCTGACATGGATACATGTTAAATTATGACTTTGGTTTCAAGAGTTTTTCAGGTACGTAACTGTGGATAACATGTGGTTGGATCATCATCTCGATTGTTCATTATTTGAAGTGTCTTCAGGTATTTCGAAGGGCTTGAACACAGATTATAATCGTTAATATACATACGATGTTCTAACACAGTTTTGAAGTTAAAGTATAGCTTTGAAAGATGTAAGAATCTAAGAGTGATGATACCGGTTATAACTTGAATTGATTTCAGCGATTTCAAAATCAGAATATGTAATTAGATTTTTGAATGAGTATGGTTGTTTTGATTTCTATAAAAGAATGTATATTGTTGTGAAAGTTGAAATGTCCCGTTCTTATTGATTAAAAACGTTCCATATTAATTGATTTCGTTGCGAGGTTATGACCTCTATATGAGACGTTTTTCAAAGACTGCATTCATTTTAAAACAAACCATAACCTTTATTTCATCAATAAAGGTTTAAAAAGCTTTACGTAGATTATCAAATAATGATAATCTAAAATATCCTGTTTACACACGACCGTTACATAATGGTTTACAATACAAATATGTTACAACCAAATAAGTTTCTTGAATGCAGTTTTTACACAATATCATACACGCATGGACTCCAAATCTCGTCCTTATTTAAGTATGCGACAGCGGAAGCTCTTAATAATCACCTGAGAATAAACATGCTTAAAACGTCAACAAAAATGTTGGTGAGTTATAGGTTTAACCTATATATATATCAAATCATAATAATAGACCACAAGATTTCATATTCAATACACATCCCATACATAGAGATAAAAATCATTCATATGGTGAACACCTGGTAACCGACATTAACAAGATGCATATATATAAGAATATCCCCATCATTCCGGGACACCCTTCGGATATGATATAAATTTCGAAGTACTAAAGCATCCGGTACTTTGGATGGGGTTTGTTAGGCCCAATAGATCTATCTTTAGGATTCGCGTCAACTAGGGTTTCTGTTCCCTAATTCTTAGATTACCAGACTTAATAAAAAGGGGCATATTCGATTTCGATAATTCAACCATAGAATGTAGTTTCACGTACTTGTGTCTATTTCGTAAATCATTTATAAAACCTGCATGTATTCTCATCCCAAAAATATTAGATTTTAAAAGTGGGACTATAACTCACTTTCACAGATTTTTACTTCGTCGGGAAGTAAGACTTGGCCACTGGTTGATTCACGAACCTATAACAATATATACATATATATCAAAGTATGTTTAAAATATATTTACAACACTTTTAATATATTTTGATGTTTTAAGTTTATTAAGTCAGCTGTCCTCGTTAGTAACCTACAACTAGTTGTCCACAGTTAGATGTACAGAAATAAATCGATAAATATTATCTTGAATCAATCCACGACCCAGTGTATACGTATCTCAGTATTGATCACAACTCAAACTATATATATTTTGGAATCAACCTCAACCCTGTATAGCTAACTCCAACATTCACATATAGAGTGTCTATGGTTGTTCCGAAATATATATAGATGTGTCGACATGATAGGTCGAAACATTGTATACATGTCTATGGTATCTCAAGATTACATAATATATAATACAAGTTGATTAAGTTATGGTTGGAATAGATTTGTTACCAATTTTCACGTAGCTAAAATGAGAAAAATTATCCAATCTTGTTTTACCCATAACTTCTTCATTTTAAATCCGTTTTGAGTGAATCAAATTGCTATGGTTTCATATTGAACTCTATTTTATGAATCTAAACAGAAAAAGTATAGGTTTATAGTCGGAAAAATAAGTTACAAGTCGTTTTTGTAAAGGTAGTCATTTCAGTCGAAAGAACGACGTCTAGATGACCATTTTAGAAAACATACTTCCACTTTGAGTTTAACCATAATTTTTGGATATAGTTTCATGTTCATAATAAAAATCATTTTCTCAGAATAACAACTTTTAAATCAAAGTTTATCATAGTTTTTAATTAACTAACCCAAAACAGCCCGCGGTGTTACTACGACGGCGTAAATTCGGTTTTACGGTGTTTTTCGTGTCTCCAGGTTTTAAATCATTAAGTTAGCATATCATATAGATATAGAACATGTGTTTAGTTGATTTTAAAAGTCAAGTTATAAGGATTAACTTTTGTTTGCGAACAAGTTTAGAATTAACTAAACTATGTTCTAGTGATTACAAGTTTAAACCTTCGAATAAGATAGCTTTATATGTATGAATCGAATGATGTTATGAACATCATTGCTACCTTAAGTTCCTTGGATAAACCTACTGGAAAGGAGAAAAATGGATCTAGCTTCAACGGATCCTTGGATGGCTCGAAGTTCTTGAAGCAGAATCATGACACGAAAACAAGTTCAAGTAAGATCATCACTTGAAATAAGATTGTTATAGTTATAGAAATTGAACCAAAGTTTGAATATGATTATTACCTTGTATTAGAATGATAACCTACTGTAAGAAACAAAGATTTCTTGAGGTTGGATGATCACCTTACAAGATTGGAAGTGAGCTAGCAAACTTGAAAGTATTCTTGATTTTATGTAACTAGAACTTGTAGAATATATGAAGAACACTTAGAACTTGAAGATAGAACTTGAGAGAGATCAATTAGATGAATAAAATTGAAGAATGAAAGTGTTTGTAGGTGTTTTTGGTCGTTGGTGTATGGATTAGATATAAAGGATATGTAATTTTGTTTTCATGTAAATAAGTCATGAATGATTACTCATATTTTTGTAATTTTATGAGATATTTCATGCTAGTTGCCAAATGATGGTTCCCACATGTGTTAGGTGACTCACATGGGCTGCTAAGAGCTGATCATTGGAGTGTATATACCAATAGTACATACATCTAAAAGCTGTGTATTGTACGAGTACGAATACGGGTGCATACGAGTAGAATTGTTGATGAAACTGAACGAGGATGTAATTGTAAGCATTTTTGTTAAGTAGAAGTATTTTGATAAGTGTATCGAAGTCTTTCAAAAGTGTATAAATACATATTAAAACACTACATGTATATACATTTTAACTGAGTCGTTAAGTCATCGTTAGTCGTTACATGTAAGTGTTGTTTTGAAACCTTTAGGTTAACGATCTTGTTAAATGTTGTTAACCCAATGTTTATAATATCAAATGAGATTTTAAATTATTATATTATCATGATATTATCATGTATGAATATCTCTTAATATGATATATATACATTAAATGTCTTTACAACGATAATCGTTACATATATGTCTCGTTTAAAAATCATTAAGTTAGTAGTCTTGTTTTTACATATGTAGTTCATTGTTAATATACTTAATGATATGTTTACTTATCATAGTATCATGTTAACTATATATATATATCCATATATATGTCATCATATAGTTTTTACAAGTTTTAACGTTCGTGAATCACCGGTCAACTTGGGTGGTCAATTGTCTATATGAAACATATTTCAATTAATCAAGTCTTAACAAGTTTGATTGCTTAACATGTTGGAAACATTTAATCATGTAAATATCAATCTCAATTAATATATATAAACATGGAAAAGTTCGGGTCACTACAGTACCTACCCGTTAAATAAATTTCGTCCCGAAATTTTAAGCTGTTGAAGGTGTTGACGAATCTTCTGGAAATAGATGCGGGTATTTCTTCTTCATCTGATCTTCACGCTCCCAGGTGAACTCGGGTCCTCTACGAGCATTCCATCGAACCTTAACAATTGGTATCTTGTTTTGCTTAAGTCTTTTAACCTCACGATCCATTATTTCGACGGGTTCTTCGATGAATTGAAGTTTTTCGTTGATTTGGATTTCATCTAACGGAATAGTGAGATCTTCTTTAGCAAAACATTTTTTCAAATTCGAGACGTGGAAAGTGTTATGTACAGCCACGAGTTGTTGAGGTAACTCAAGTCGGTAAGCTACTGGTCCGACACGATCAATAATCTTGAATGGTCCAATATACCTTGGATTTAATTTCCCTCGTTTACCAAATCGAGCAACGCCTTTCCAAGGTGCAACTTTAAGCATGACCATCTCTCCAATTTCAAATTCTATATCTTTTCTTTCAATGTCAGCGTAGCTCTTTTGTCGACTTTGGGCGGTTTTCAACCGTTGTTGAATTTGGATGATCTTCTCGGTAGTTTCTTGTATAATCTCCGGACCCGTAATCTGTCTATCCCCCACTTCACTCCAACAAATCGGAGACCTGCACTTTCTACCATAAAGTGCTTTAAACGGCGCCATCTCAATGCTTGAATGGTAGCTGTTGTTGTAGGAAAATTCTGCTAACGGTAGATGTCGATCCCAACTGTTTCCGAAATCAATAACACATGCTCGCTCTGCCCATCAGTTTGTGGATGATAGGCAGTACTCATATCTAGACGAGTTCCTAATGCTTGCTGTAATGTCTGCCAGAATCTTGAAATAAATCTGCCATCCCTATCAGAGATAATAGAGATTGGTATTCCATGTCTGGAGACGACTTCCTTCAAATACAGTCGTGCTAACTTCTCCATCTTGTCATCTTCTCTTATTGGCAGGAAGTGTGCTGATTTAGTGAGACGATCAACTATTACCCAAATAGTATCAAAACCACTTGCAGTCCTTGGCAATTTAGTGATGAAATCCATGGTAATGTTTTCCCATTTCCATTCCGGGATTTCGGGTTGTTGAAGTAGACCTGATGGTTTCTGATGCTCAGCTTTGACCTTAGAACACGTCAAACATTCTCCTACATATTTAGCAACATCGGCTTTCATACCTGGCCACCAAAAATGTTTCTTGAGATCCTTGTACATCTTCCCCATTCCAGGATGTATTTAGTATCTGGTTTTATGAGCTTCTCTAAGTACCATTTCTCTCATATCTCCAAATTTTGGTACCCAAATCCTTTCAGCTCTATACCGGGTTCCGTCTTCCCGAATATTAAGATGCTTCTCCGATCCCTTGGGTATTTCATCCTTTAAATTTCCCTCTTTTAAAACTCCTTGTTGCGCCTCCTTTATTTGAGTAGTAAGGTTATTATGAATCATTATATTCATAGATTTTACTCGAATGGGTTCTCTGTCCTTCCTGCTCAAGGCATCGGCTACCACATTTGCCTTTCCCGGGTGGTAACGAATCTCAAAGTCGTAATCATTCAACAATTCAATCCACCTACGCTGCCTCATATTCAGTTGTTTCTGATTAAATATGTGTTGAAGACTTTTGTGGTCGGTATATATAATACTTTTGACCCCATATAAGTAGTGCCTCCAAGTCTTTAATGCAAAAACAACCGCGCCTAATTCCAAATCATGCGTCGTATAATTTTGTTCGTGAATCTTCAATTGTCTAGACGCATAAGCAATTACCTTCGTTCGTTGCATTAATACACAACCGAGACCTTGCTTTGATGCGTCACAATAAATCACAAAATCATCATTCCCTTCAGGCAATGACAATATAGGTGCCGTAGTTAGCTTTTTCTTCAATAACTGAAACGCTTTCTCTTGTTCATCATTCCATTCAAATTTCTTCCCTTTATGCGTTAATGCAGTCAAGGGTTTTGCTATTCTGGAAAAGTCTTGGATGAACCTTCTGTAGTAACCAGCTAGTCCTAAAAACTGGCGTATGTGTTTCGGAGTTTTCAGGGTTTCCCACTTTTCAACAGTTTCTATCTTTGCCGGATCCACCTTAATACATTCTTTGTTCACTATGTGACACAGGAATTGAACTTCTTCCAACCAAAATGCACACTTTGAAAACTTAGCGTACAATTCTTCCTTCCTCAATACTTCTAACACCTTTCTCAAATGTTCACCGTGTTCTTGGTCATTCTTTGAGTAAATAAGTATGTCATCAATGAAAACAATGACAAACTTGTCAAGGTATGGTCCACACACTCGGTTCATAAGGTCCATGAACACAGCTGGTGCATTAGTTAAACCAAATGGCATGACCATAAACTCGTAATGACCGTAACGTGTTCTGAAAGCAGTCTTTGGAATATCATCTTCTTTCACCCGCATTTGATGATACCCGGAACGTAAGTCAATCTTTGAATAAACAGATGAGCCTTGTAGTTGATCAAATAAGTCGTCAATTCTCGGTAGTGGGTAGCGGTTCTTGATGGTAAGTTTGTTCAACTCTCGGTAGTCGATACACAACCTGAATGTACCATCTTTCTTCTTGACAAATAAAACAGGAGCTCCCCACGGTGATGTGCTTGGTCGAATGAAACCACGCTCTAAAAGTTCTTGTAACTGGCTTTGCAGTTCTTTCATCTCACTGGGTGCGAGTCTGTAAGGAGCACGAGCTATTGGTGCAGCTCCTGGTACAAGATCTATTTGAAATTCAATGGATCGATGTGGGGGTAATCCCAGTAATTCTTTCGGAAATACATCGGGAAATTCTTTTGCAATGGGAACATCATTGATGCTCTTTTCTTCAGTTTGTACTTTCTCGACGTGTGCTAGAACAGCATAGCAACCTTTTCTTATTAGTTTTTGTGCCTTCAAATTACTAATAAGATGTAGCTTCGTGTTGCCCTTTTCTCTGTACACCATTAAGGGTTTTCCTTTTTCTCGTATAATGCGAATTGCATTTTTGTAACAAACGATCTCTGCTTTCACTTCTTTCAACCAGTCCATACCGATTATCACATCAAAACTCCCTAACTCTACTGGTATCAAATCAATCTTAAATGTTTCGCTAACTAGTTTAATTTCTCGATTCCGACATATATTATCTGCTGAAATTAATTTACCATTTGCTAATTCGAGTAAAAATTTACTATCCAAAGGCGTCAATGGACAATTTAATTTAGCACAAAAATCTCTACTCATATAGCTTCTATCCGCACCCGAATCAAATAAAATGTAAGCAGATTTATTGTCAATAAGAAACGTACCCGTAACAAGCTCCGGGTCTTCCTGTGCCTCTGCCGCATTAATATTGAAAACTCTTCCACGGCCTTGTCCATTCGTGTTCTCCTGGTTCGGGCAATTTCTAATAATGTGGCCCAGTTTTCCACATTTATAACAAACTACATTGGCATAACTTGCTCCGACACTACTTGCTCCGCCATTACTCGTTCCGACACCATTTGTTCCTTTCGTTCTATTAACCCCTGGTCCGTAGACCTCACACTTCGCCACGCTATGACCATTTCTTTTACACTTGTTGCAAAATTTGGTGCAGAACCCCGAGTGATACTTTTCACACCTTTGGCATAGCTGCTTCTGATTGTTGTTGTTGTTGTGGTTATTATTGTTGTTGGGATGATTGTTGTAGTTGCTGTTATTGTTGTTGTTGTTGTTGTTGTTGTTGTTGGGCCGTTTGTTGTAGTTGCGATTGATGTTGCGATTGTTGGGATAATTGATGCGATTATTGTTGTAATTGCTGTTGTTGTTGTATTGGTGATTCTTATCACCGTTTTCCTCCCACTTTCTTTTGACTTGCTTCACATTGGCCTCTTCAGCAGTCTGTTCTTTAATTCTTTCTTCAATCTGGTTCACTAGTTTGTGAGCCATTCTACATGCCTGTTGTATGGAGGCGGGCTCGTGTGAACTTATATCTTCTTGGATTCTTTCCGGTAATCCTTTCACAAACGCGTCGATCTTCTCTTCCTCATCTTCGAATGCTCCCGGACACAATAGGCACAATTCTGTGAATCGTCTTTCGTACGTGGTAATATCAAATCCTTGGGTTTGTAACCCTCTAAGTTCTGTCTTGAGCTTATTGACCTCGGTTCTGGGACGGTATTTCTTGTTCATCAAGTGCTTGAATGCTGACCACGGTAGTGCGTACGCATCGTCTTGTCCCACTTGCTCTAGATAGGTATTCCACCATGTTAACTCAGAACCTGTGAAGGTATGCGTAGCGTACTTCACTTTGTCCTCTTCAGTACACTTACTTATGGCAAACACCGATTCGACCTTCTCGGTCCACCGTTTCAATCCGATCGGTCCTTCGGTTCCATCAAATTCCAAAGGTTTGCAGGCAGTGAATTCTTTGTAGGTGCATCCTACACGATTTCCTGTACTGCTAGATCCAAGGTTATTATTGGTATGTAGCGCAGCCTGTACTGCGGCTATGTTTGAAGCTAGAAAAGTACGGAATTCCTCTTCATTCATATTCACGGTGTGTCGAGTAGTCGGTGCCATTTCCTTCAAAATAGTCAAATGGAACAAGTTAATCATACAGAATATTAAGAGTAGTTAATCGTATTTTGTAGCATAATATGAACTCATTTATAAAAGCTTTTTCTTCATATTAGCGTTTTATAAGTTTAAATTCGGGTAGTACCTACCCGCTAAGTTCATACTTAGTAGCTAATATACAATTCAACTACTACAATTCTATATGAAAAACTGATTATAATAATATTTCGCGTTCAAACTTTTACACAATATTTTACAAACTTACAATACCGCTTATTTTACATATAGCATGAAATATAGCACACAATAAATTTGATACAAGATGGTTGTGAAGATAATTCTAGCTAGTACACAAGTCGTTCAGCAAAGGCAATAAAGACACGTAATTCATACGTCCAGAAACAAGTCATGCATTCTGGTTTTACTAGGATTACTTCCCATCCTTGGTCTTGTGGAACATAACCGTTATGGCCGTTGATAAGACAGCGTGTTGTAACGTCGTCAAAGGGACGAGGGTTACGTAATGTCCAACAGTCCCGTAACAATCTAAAAACCTCATTTCTTACCCCAATTACCGACTCCGTCACTTGTGGGAACGTTTTGTTTAATAGTTGTAGCCCGATGTTCTTGTTCTCACTTTGGTGAGAAGCGAACATTACTAATCCGTAAGCATAACATGCTTCTTTATGTTGCATGTTAGCTGCTTTTTCTAAATCACGAAGTCCAATATTCGGATATATTGAGTCAAAATAATTTCTTAACCCATTGCGTAAAATAGCATTTGGGTTCCCCGCAATATATGCGTCAAAGTAAACACATCGTAACTTATGGATTTCCCAATGTGATATCCCCCATCTTTCGAACGAAAGCCTTTTATAAACCAAGGCATTCTTGGAACGTTCTTCGAATGTCTTACAAACTGATCTCGCCTTAAATAGTTGTGTCGAAGAATTCTGACCGACTCTAGACAAGATTTCATCAATCATGTCTCCGGGTAGGTCTCTTAAAATATTGGGTTGTCTATCCATTTTGTGTTTTTATACTGTAAAATAGACAAGAGTTAGATTCATAAAAAAAAATACTTATTAATACAATCAATTTTTACATATATCATAAAGCATAAGCACACTATATTACATATATTACACCACACGAATACAACTATCTTATTCCGACTCGCTTGTTTCTTCTTCTTCGGTTTTGGTTCGTTTTGCCAAGTTTCTAGGGATATATGATGTTCCCCTAATACGAGCCGTCGTTTTCCACATTGGTTTAGAAAAACCTGGTGGTTTAGAGGTTCCCGGGTCATTGTTACAACTTAAGGACTTCGGGGGTTGACGATACATATAAAGTTCATCGGGGTTGGAATTAGATTTCTCTATTTTTATGCCCTTTCCCTTATTATTTTCTTTTGCCTTTTTAAATTCAGTTGGGGTAATTTCTATAACATCATCGGAATTCTCGTCGGAATCTGATTCATCGGAGAATTGGTAATCCTCCCAATATTTTGCTTCCTTGGCGGAAACACCATTGACCATAATTAACCTTGGTCGGTTGGTTGAGGATTTTTTTTTACTTAACCGTTTTATTATTTCCCCCACCGGTTCTATTTCTTCATCCGGTTCCGATTCTTCTTCCGGTTCCGATTCTTCTTCCAGTTCCGACTCTTCTTCCGGTTCCTCTTCGGGAACTTGTGAAGCAGTCCACAAATCATTCCAATTTACATTTGACTCTTCATTATTATTAGGTGAGTCAATGGGACTTGTTCTAGAGGTAGACATCTATCACATAATATCAAACGCGTAAAGAGATTAATATATCACATAATATTCACATGTTAAAAATATATAGTTTCCAACAAAATTTGTTAAGCAATCATTTTTCAAGTAAACATGGTCGAAGTCCAGACTCACTAATGCATCCTAACAAACTCGATAAGACACACTAATGCAAAATTCTGGTTCTCTAAGACCAACGCTCGGATACCAACTAAAATGTCCCGTTCTTATTGATTAAAAACGTTCCATATTAATTGATTTCGTTGCGAGGTTTTGACCTCTATATGAGACGTTTTTCAAAGACTGCATTCATTTTAAAACAAACCATAACCTTTATTTCATCAATAAAGGTTTAAAAAGCTTTACGTAGATTATCAAATAATGATAATCTAAAATATCCTGTTTACACACGACCGTTACATAATGGTTTACAATACAAATATGTTACAACCAAATAAGTTTCTTGAATGCAGTTTTTACACAATATCATACACGCATGGACTCCAAATCTCGTCCTTATTTAAGTATGCGACAGCGGAAGCTCTTAATAATCACCTGAGAATAAACATGCTTAAAACGTCAACAAAAATGTTGGTGAGTTATAGGTTTAACCTATATATATATCAAATCATAATAATAGACCACAAGATTTCATATTCAATACACATCCCATACATAGAGATAAAAATCATTCATATGGTGAACACCTGGTAACCGACATTAACAAGATGCATATATATAAGAATATCCCCATCATTCCGGGACACCCTTCGGATATGATATAAATTTCGAAGTACTAAAGCATCCGGTACTTTGGATGGGGTTTGTTAGGCCCAATAGATCTATCTTTAGGATTCGCGTCAACTAGGGTTTCTGTTCCCTAATTCTTAGATTACCAGACTTAATAAAAAGGGGCATATTCGATTTCGATAATTCAACCATAGAATGTAGTTTCACGTACTTGTGTCTATTTCGTAAATCATTTATAAAACCTGCATGTATTCTCATCCCAAAAATATTAGATTTTAAAAGTGGGACTATAACTCACTTTCACAGATTTTTACTTCGTCGGGAAGTAAGACTTGGCCACTGGTTGATTCACGAACCTATAACAATATATACATATATATCAAAGTATGTTTAAAATATATTTACAACACTTTTAATATATTTTGATGTTTTAAGTTTATTAAGTCAGCTGTCCTCGTTAGTAACCTACAACTAGTTGTCCACAGTTAGATGTACAGAAATAAATCGATAAATATTATCTTGAATCAATCCACGACCCAGTGTATACGTATCTCAGTATTGATCACAACTCAAACTATATATATTTTGAAATCAACCTCAACCCTGTATAGCTAACTCCAACATTCACATATAGAGTGTCTATGGTTGTTCCGAAATATATATAGATGTGTCGACATGATAGGTCGAAACATTGTATACGTGTCTATGGTATCTCAAGATTACATAATATATAATACAAGTTGATTAAGTTATGGTTGGAATAGATTTGTTACTAATTTTCACGTAGCTAAAATGAGAAAAATTATCCAATCTTGTTTTACCCATAACTTCTTCATTTTAAATCCGTTTTGAGTGAATCAAATTGCTATGGTTTCATATTGAACTCTATTTTATGAATCTAAACAGAAAAAGTATAGGTTTATAGTCGGAAAAATAAGTTACAAGTCGTTTTTGTAAAGGTAGTCATTTCAGTCGAAAGAACGACGTCTAGATGACCATTTTAGAAAACATACTTTCACTTTGAGTTTAACCATAATTTTTGGATATAGTTTCATGTTCATAATAAAAATCATTTTCTCAGAATAACAACTTTTAAATCAAAGTTTATCATAGTTTTTAATTAACTAACCCAAAACAGCCCGCGGTGTTACTACGACGGCGTAAATTCGGTTTTACGGTGTTTTTCGTGTCTCCAGGTTTTAAATCATTAAGTTAGCATATCATATAGATATAGAACATGTGTTTAGTTGATTTTAAAAGTCAAGTTAGAAGGATTAACTTTTGTTTGCGAACAAGTTTAGAATTAACTAAACTATGTTCTAGTGATTACAAGTTTAAACCTTCGAATAAGATAGCTTTATATGTATGAATCGAATGATGTTATGAACATCATTACTACCTTAAGTTCCTTAGATAAACCTACTGGAAAGGAGAAAAATGGATCTAGCTTCAACGGATCCTTGGATGGCTCGAAGTTCTTGAAGCAGAATCATGACACGAAAACAAGTTCAAGTAAGATCATCACTTGAAATAAGATTGTTATAGTTATAGAAATTGAACCAAAGTTTGAATATGATTATTACCTTGTATTAAAATGATAACCTACTGTAAGAAACAAAGATTTCTTGAGGTTGGATGATCACCTTACAAGATTGAAAGTGAGCTAGCAAACTTGAAAGTATTCTTGATTTTATGTAACTAGAACTTGTAGAATATATGAAGAACACTTAGAACTTGAAGATAGAACTTGAGAGAGATCAATTAGATGAAGAAAATTGAAGAATGAAAGTGTTTGTAGGTGTTTTTGGTCGTTGGTGTATGGATTAGATATAAAGGATATGTAATTTTGTTTTCATGTAAATAAGTCATGAATGATTACTCATATTTTTGTAATTTTATGAGATATTTCATGCTAGTTGCCAAATGATGGTTCCCACATGTGTTAGGTGACTCACATGGGCTGCTAAGAGCTGATCATTGGAGTGTATATACCAATAGTACATACATCTAAAAGCTGTGTATTGTACGAGTACGAATACGGGTGCATACGAGTAGAATTGTTGATGAAACTGAACGAGGATGTAATTGTAAGCATTTTTGTTAAGTAGAAGTATTTTGATAAGTGTATTGAAGTCTTTCAAAAGTGTATAAATACATATTAAAACACTACATGTATATACATTTTAACTGAGTCGTTAAGTCATCGTTAGTCGTTACATGTAAGTGTTGTTTTGAAACCTTTAGGTTAACGATCTTGTTAAATGTTGTTAACCCAATGTTTATAATATCAAATTAGATTTTAAATTATTATATTATCATGATATTATCATGTATGAATATCTCTTAATATGATATATATACATTAAATGTCTTTACAACGATAATCGTTACATATATGTCTCGTTTAAAAATCATTAAGTTAGTAGTCTTGTTTTTACATATGTAGTTCATTGTTAATATACTTAATGATATGTTTACTTATCATAGTATCATGTTAACTATATATATATATATCCATATATATGTCATCATATAGTTTTTACAAGTTTTAACGTTCGTGAATCACCGGTCAACTTGGGTGGTCAATTGTCTATATGAAACATATTTCAATTAATCAAGTCTTAACAAGTTTGATTGCTTAACATGTTGGAAACATTTAATCATGTAAATATCAATCTCAATTAATATATATAAACATGGAAAAGTTCGGGTCACTACAAAAGTAGGGAGTATAATGGATGATTTGCTGAATCAGATTCGAAGAATGTAACATATTAATTGTGAATTTATATATCTCTCGGGTATTACCTACCCGTTAAAAAAAATGTGACAATTAATATTTTGTATAAAAGAATTTTATTACAGTCTTTATGGAAATATATGTGTATATTTCTTCAGATGTAATATAGATTTAATGAGTTAATATTAAATTAAACTCACTTGATTTATGGTTAAGGCTAGGATAGATAATTTCTAAACTTTAGAAATTACATAATCGTCGTAGAATGTTTTCCCAATGAAGTTATGAATCAATAATTCATCGTTGTGGTATTCCTTAGTATCTATAGGGCGTATGACGTCGATGCTCATGGGACAGATTCTGAAGTTGAGGTTTGCGATGCAGTTGTTGTTGGTGGTGGTAATGGTAGTGTTGATTTTGTTGATGGTGGTACTGGTTATGTTGCTGGTGCTGCTGCTGGTGTTTGTAACCTTTGCACCATATTCTCCAAAGCCACTACCCGAGCACGAAGCTCGTTGACTTCTTCTATTACACCGGGGTGATTGTCGGTTCGGACGAGCGGATAAATAAGATCTAGAATTTGGTGTAGTATATAATCATGACGAGATACTCTGGAAATGAGAGAGAAAATGGTGTTTCTGACAGGTTCGCCGGTAAGTGCTTCAGGTTCATTGCCAAGAGGGCAATGTGGTGGATGGAAAGGATCACCTTCTTCTTGTCTCCAATGATTAAGGAGGCTACGAACCCATCCCCAATTCATCCAGAATAGATGATGGCTGATTGGTTGATCCATTCCAGTCACACTGCTTTCGGAGCTTGAGTGGGATTCCATTTCGGAATCCGAGGAACTTGAACTGATGACGAATTCCATTTCGTACGATTTGATAAAGGATTTTTCGATACGAAGTGATTTTTCGGCTATCTGGTGGTATTCTAACTACATAGAATATCTATATATATAGATCAAAAGATTTCATAGATTACGGAGGAATTTACGGAATATGTCAGGCAAAGTTTACGGTAATAGATACGATAAGATATGATTTAGCAGATACGCTAAGATATTAATTTTGTCTATACACTATTCATGCAATCAATGCAGCAAGAGGTGTCTAGACTAAGAATGATAAGCAGGTAATTTCCTAAGGATGGTAAGTAGATGATTTCCGACTAAAAATGATAAACAAAACTTTTGACATGCAGACACGGTCGAAGTCCAGACTCACTAATGCATCTTAACAACTATCAGTTAGACACACTAATGCAAGACCTGGTTCGCTAAGACCACCGCTCTGATACCAACTGAAAGGACCCGTTCATATACATTATAAACGATTCACAATAGTTGATTACATCGCGAGGTATTTGACCTCTATATGATACGTTTTACAAACATTGCATTCGTTTTTAAAAGACAAACTTTCTTTACATCAAAAATTGATGGCAAGCATACCATTTCATATTACATCCAACTATAATTGACTTAATATTAATCTTGATGAACTCAATGACTCGAATGCAACGTCTTTCAAAGTATGTCATGAATGACTCCAGGTAATATCCTTAAAATGAGCTAATGCACAGCGGAAGATTTCTTTAATACCTGAGAATAAACATGCTTTAAAGTATCAACCAAAAGGTTGGTGAGTTCATTAGTTTATAATAATCAATCATTTCTGTAATAGTAATAGACCACAAGATTTCAGTTTCCATAAATATCCGTACACTCGCAAGTGTTTAAAAGTATTCTATAAGTTGTAGGCACCCGGTAACAAGCCTTAACATTCATGTTTTACCCTCTGAAGTACACAAGATCAGGTGTGTTTAAAATAACCTCGAAGTACTAAAGCATCCCATAGTCAGGATGGGGTTTGTCTTGCCCAATAGATCTATCTTTAGGATTCGCGCCTACCGTACATAGACAAGTAGTTTAATGTTACCAAGCTAAGGGTATATTTGTGGTTTAAATCCACATAGAATTAGTTTTAGTACTTGTGCCTACTTCGTAAAACATTTATAAAACAGCGCATGTATTCTCAGCCCAAAAATATATATTGCAAAAGCAATTAAAAAGGGAGCAAATGAAACTCACAATACTGTATTTCATAGCAATTATGTATATGACGTCACTGAACAAGTGCAGGGTTTGTCTCGGATTCACGAACGTGTCAATATTGTGATTCAATATTGCAGGAAAGTACGTAGACGCAACGAAAATGATAAACGTTAGGTTGACCTCACGAGCAATACCCTCGATCAATACCCATAACCTCCATAGCTATAACCCATAATTTCCTTAGCTCTATCCCATTTGAAAACTTATTTTGAAATCGTCTGAGTATAACTCCGTCGTAGTATTTTATGTATACTAATAATATCTTGAAATAATACAAAGAAAATATATATATGTAATTCGATTGAGAGAGTTTAGAGAAATATATTTTCAAGTTTCTATGAAATAATGAAACCTATTCAATTCTATTTATAATAGATTTTTGAATTATTAAAGTGAATTATTAAAGTATGAATTATTAAAGTGAATTATTAAAGTATGAATTATTAAAGTGAATTATTAAAGTGAATTATTAAAGTATGAATTATTAAAGTATGAATTATTAAAGTGAATTATTAAAGTATGAATTATTAAAGTGAATTATTAAAGTGAATTATTAAAGTATGAATTATTAAAGTGAATTATTAAAGTGAATTATTAAAGTATGAATTATTAAAGTGAATTATTAAAGTATGAATTATTAAAATGAATTATTAAAGTATGAATTATTAAAGTGAATTATTAAAGTATGAATTATTAAAGTTAAAGTAAAGTAAAAGTAAAGTAAAGGTAAAGTTAAAGTATAGTAAAAGTATAAAACTATATACGTATAATACGCGTATAAATATATATAATATTAATTTAAATTGTTATATATATTTAATAAAATAAAATATAAATATCGTTATCTTTATCATACTGGTTAAGTAATGAGTTGTCAAAAGTTGTTCTAGATATTTATAAAAAATATAAACGTTTTAATAATAAAGTTCTTTTTTAAACTGAAAACGTTTTTTTGTACTTTTGAAACTAAATCAAATAAATATGATAATTTTTTTTTCCAAAACTAAATATATTTAAGAATCATTTTGTTAAAAGGTTAAAATAATGGAAATCGTTATATCATAAAACATTTTAGAAAAGTAGAATTATATATATTCATAATAGGTTTCAAGTTTTTAAATTACAGTCTATTGGTGAAGCATGGGATAAAGTCCAAAGGTTAAATAAACGTATGAAATCATCTTAATGAAAAATGTCGAGTTACTTAGCTTGTCGATATCCAACATCTAAGTTATTTACACTCCACGTTCTTATTTTCATATTAAATAAAATGAAAGTTAACATAGTTATCTTATCAAGGTCACGAGAAAAATATTATAAAAATGCCTTGGAAATTAAACAGGAATTTCCACTAACCCTTGTCTAGTTCCCGTTAATTGACACATTTGTTCTTATTTATAAATCACTTTACCATTTTCCGAATGTTGTCAAAAAGAATAGATTTCTTAAATCACAGTGGACCTCATAACATAGGCCCGTAATCATATCATAATGTATCTGATAATTCAATCACTTGATATTATCTATTAATTCTGTCGATAAATATATCGAAACAAATACGTTCATGTAAAGTATCATATATCTAATACTTTGTTAATGTTTTCAGTTAATATTATATATTATATATACATATCTATATACTCATAATTGTTCGTGAATCGTCGAACACGGTCAAAGGGTAATTGATTACATGAATGTAGTTCCAAACTTTTTGAGATTCAACATTACAAATTCTGCTTATCGTGTCGAAAACATATAAAGGTTAAGTTTAAATTTGGTCGGAAATTTTCGGGTCGTCACAGTACCTACCCGTTAAAGAAATTTCGTCCCAAAATTTCATCGAGGTCGTCATGGCTAACAATAAGAATGTTATTATGACGAATATAAGTTGATTCATAGGGTTTTATCATGATTGAGAAATATGGATAAAATAATTCGATTACTCGAAATGTATGAGTGAAGCTATCGTAAAAGAGTGAAATGAGAAAATAGGGATTCATCTTATCTTTTGACGTCATCACGGTTGATCTCCGGATTAAAGAAAATCTTTGTAATCTATATAGGATTTGATTCTTCGGTGATTAAGGAAATTATGATCCTCTTCGATTTAATGCGATGATTCATCTCGATTTTTCTGTCGGATATTTTACTATAAATCCACCTTCTTCGTTTCCTTTTAATTCACACCTTCTATTCTTTCTCCCTCAATTCTTACTTTAAAATTATTCGTCAACATGCTTCATCCAGTGCTGATTCTCGATATACTCCTCACTTTCATATCTGCCGTTCTTCTTTTTCATCCACCTCCAGAAGAATCTATTTATTTCTATTATACTCTTGGTTTTATAGTGTTTTTAGTTCTCCCGTGTCTTTATATTGCTATATGCATCGATATATACGGTTTATAGTTTCTGGGTTGTTGTTAGATTTTATATCTTCCTTTATATTTCGATGTCCCTGCTTCTGTCTTCTATAATCATTGTCATCCCCAATTAATGCTCTCTTTTATTTTCTGCGATTTATACCCCAATTTCTATTTTAGAGTTTTGTCCTTTCGTTTCTTCTTCTTGCGATTAAGCACCGCTTGTAATGGTCCAGAATTCGCATATATGAATTTCAGAATGAACATTGTTAATGTTCTAAGAAGGAAATTGTAATGGCACGATCTTGACTTGTCAAATTACTAGAATACCTCGGAAAAGGCCGAATCATCAAGAAATATTTTCTTGATATTTTAGAGGTTAAAGAGAATAAAAGAGTCGTGTAACATAGCACATGATGACGTTATGATCTGTGAATCATCACGTTCCATTTAGAAACTCAACATGACTTACTGTAATATAATCACGTTGATCAAGTGTCATTATATTATACTAGTTCATGCTTCAGTTCCCAATACTACTTCAAAAATATTCCTATTTTAAATTCGAAAGTTTCAGAATTTAGAAACTAAAATAGTTTATTTTATGATGTAATACAGACAGCACGAAGAGGTAAATGATTTCAGATAAGAATAATTATGGAAATATCTTCAGAAATATGGAGGATATTTATAATGAAAGATACGATGATATCTTAAAATTTCTAATATCAGAGGATGATGAAGAATATTGTCCGTAAGGGTTTAGAGTCAGGAGAAAGGTATTCGATAATGAATTCAGCAGACACAGAATCATTTAGATTCTTTGAAGGTAGATTTCGTCCTTGTGATTTATCCACAGCCTTCTTCATGGTTTGCTCAATCCGTATTTTTCAGTACCAAATCTCCTCTTTTTCTGAGCATTGCCAACACACTACTCTTTATCATCAAAATTTTTACTGTTAAGGTCGTTTATAGTTTTTGCTGCTTCATCAGTATTTCGAGAACTAGTTCGCAGTTTAGGGTGTTTTTCAGAAACTTCACATTCAAAGTATATAAGTCCAGAAGATATACACATATAATTGTTGGCATAGAAATGCTGCAAGATTTCAAAATACTGATTGCTAATTTCCGATGATTCGTATGGCAATTCTCGTTACAAGATGCAGATGAGTAAATGATGGGGTTTTGATAAATATAAAGATTTTTCGGAAAGTCAAAGATCAATGAAGTTGTTAATAAGTTTACTGCTAATGTGGCGAGATATGAAAGGTTCCCCGGTAATAATGATGAAGGGGTAATCATTATAATAAGACTTATTCGAATGAACAATTGAAGTTGGTTTGCTGGAGCTGTGACAAAACCGTCTATTTTTAGAAGGGATTGAAAAGTTATTTTAGCTAGTAAATGCCAAAAGGTCTGACATGGATACATGTCAAATTATGACTTTGGTTTCAAGAGTTTTTCAGGTACGTAACTGTGGATAACATGTGGTTGGATCATCATCTCGATTATTCATTATTTGAAGTGTCTTCAGGTATTTCGAAGGGCTTGAACACAGATTATAATCGTTAATATACATACGATGTTCTAACACAGTTTTGAAGTTAAAGTATAGCTTTGAAAGATGTAAGAATCTAAGAGTGATGATACCGGTTATAACTTGAATTGAATTCGGCGATTTCAAAATCAGAATATGTAATTAGATTTTTGAATGAGTATGGTTGTTTTGATTTCTATAAAAGAATGTATATTGTTGTGAAAGTAGGGAGTATAATGGATGATTTGCTGAATCAGATTCGAAGAATGTAACATATTAATTGTGAATTTATATATCTCTCGGGTATTACCTACCCGTTAAAAAAATGTCACAATTAATATTTTGTACAAAAGAATTTTTTTACAGTCTTTATGGAAATATATGTGTATATTTCTTCAGATGTAATATAGATTTAATGAGTTAATATTAAATTAAACTCACTTGATTTATGGTTAAGGCTAGGATAGATAATTTCTAAACTTTAGAAATTACATAATCGTCGTAAAATGTTTTCCCAATGAAGTTATGAATCAATAATTCATCGTTGTGGTATTCCTTAGTATCTATAGGGCGTATGACGTCGATGCTGATGGGACAGATTGTGAAGTTGAGGTTTGCGATGCGGTTGTTATTGGTGGTGGTAATGGTACTGTTGATTTTGTTGATGGTGGTACTGGTTATGTTGGTGGTGCTGCTGCTGGTGTTTGTAACCTTTGCACCATATTCTCCAAAGCCACTACCCGAGCGCGAAGCTCGTTGACTTCTTCTATTACACCGGGGTGATTGTCGGTTCGGACGAGCGGATAAATAAGATCTAGAATTTGGTGTAGTATATAATCATGACGAGATACTCTGGAAATGAGAGAGAAAATGGTGTTTCGGACAGGTTCGCTTGTAAGTGCTTCAGGTTCATTGCCAAGAGGGCAATGTGGTGGATGGAAAGGATCGCCTTCTTCTTGTCTCCAATGATTAAGGAGGCTACGAACCCATCCCCAATTCATCCAGAATAGATGATGGCTGATTGGTTGATCCATTCCAGTCACACTGCTTTCGGAGCTTGAGTGGGATTCCATTTCGGAATCCGAGGAACTTGAACTGATGACGAATTCCATTTCATACGATTTGATAAAGGATTTTTCGATACGAAATGATTTTTCGGCTATCTGGTGGTATTCTAACTACATAGAATATCTATATATATAGATCAAAAGATTTCATAGATTACGGAGGAATTTACGAAATATGTCAGGCAAAGTTTACGGTAATAGATACGATAAGATATGATTTAGCAGATACGCTAAGATATGAATTTTGTCTATACACTATTCATGCAATCAATGCAGCAAGACGTGTCTAGACTAAGAATGATAAGCAGGTAATTTCCTAAGGATGGTAAGTAGATGATTTCCGACTAAAAATGATAAACAAAACTTTTGACATGCAGTCACGGTCGAAGTCCAGACTCACTAATGCATCTTAACAACTATCAGTTAGACACACTAATGCAAGACCTGGTTCGCTAAGACCACCACTCTGATACCAACTGAAAGGACCCGTTCATATACATTATAAACGATTCACAATAGTTGATTACATCGCGAGGTATTTGACCTCTATATGATACGTTTTACAAACATTGCATTCGTTTTTAAAAGACAAACTTTCTTTACATCAAAAATTGACGGCAAGCATACCATTTCATATTACATCCAACTATAATTGACTTAATATTAATCTTGATGAACTCATTGACTCGAATGCAACGTCTTTCAAAGTATTTCATGAATGATTCCAGGTAATATCCTTAAAATGAGCTAATGCACAGCGGAAGATTTCTTTAATACCTGAGAATAAACATGCTTTAAAGTGTCAACCAAAAGGTTGGTGAGTTCATTAGTTTATCATAATCAATCATTTCTGTAATAGTAATAGACCACAAGATTTCAGTTTCCATAAATATCCGTACACTCGCAAGTGTTTAAAAGTATTCTATAAGTTGTAGGCACCCGGTAACAAGCCTTAACATTCATGTTTTACCCTCTGAAGTACACCAGATCAGGTGTGTTTAAAATAACCTCGAAGTACTAAAGCATCCCATAGTCAGGATGGGGTTTGTCAGGCCCAATAGATTTATCTTTAGGATTCACGCCTACCGTACATAGACAAGTAGTTTAATGTTACCAAGCTAAGGGTATATTTCTGGTTTAAACCCACATAGAATTAGTTTTAGTACTTGTGCCTACTTCGTAAAACATTTATAAAACAGCGCATGTATTCTCAGCCCAAAAATATATATTGCAAAAGCAATTAAAAAGGGAGCAAATGAAACTCACAATACTGTATTTCGTAGCAATTATGTATATGACGGCACTGAACAAGTGCAGGGTTTGTCTCAGATTCACGAACGTATCAATATTGTGATTCAATATTGCAGGAAAGTACGTAGACGCAACGAAAATGATAAACGTTAGGTTGACCTCACGAGCAATACCCTCGATCAATACCCATAACCTCCATAGCTATAACCCATAATTTCCTTAGCTCTACCCCATTTGAAAACTTATTTTGAAATCGTCTGAGTATAACTCCGTCGTAGTATTTTATGTATACTAATAATATCTTGAAATAATACAAAGAAAATATATATATGTAATTCGATTGAGAGAGTTTAGAGAAATATATTTTCAAGTTTCTATGAAATAATGAAACCTATTCAATTCTATTTATAATAGATTTTTGAATTATTAAAGTGAATTATTAAAGTATGAATTATTAAAGTGAATTATTAATGTATGAATTATTAAAGTGAATTATTAAAGTGAATTATTAAAGTATGAATTATTAAAGTATGAATTATTAAAGTGAATTATTAAAGTGAATTATTAAAGTATGAATTATTAAAGTGAATTATTAAAGTGAATTATTAAAGTATGAATTATTAAAGTGAATTATTAAAGTATGAATTATTAAAATGAATTATTAAAGTATGAATTATTAAAGTGAATTATTAAAGTATGAATTATTAAAGTTAAAGTAAAGTAAAAGTAAAGTAAAGGTAAAGTTAAAGTATAGAACTATATACGTATAATACGCGTATAAATATATATAATATTAATTTAAATTATTATATATATTTAATAAAATAAAATATAAATATCGTTATCTTTATCATACTGGTTAAGTAATGAGTTGTCAAAAGTTGTTCTAGATATTTATAAAAGATATATACGTTTTAATAATAAAGTTCTTTTTTAAACTGAAAACGTTTTTTTGTACTTTTGAAACTAAATCAAATAAATATGATAATTTTTTTTTTCCAAAACTAAATATATTTAAGAATCATTTTGTTAAAAGGTTAAAATAATGGAAATTGTTATATCATAAAACATTTTAGAAAAGTAGAATTATATATATTCATAATAGGTTTCAAGTTTTTAAATTACAGTCTATTGGTGAAGCATGGGATAAAGTCCAAAGGTTAAATAAACGTATGAAATCATATTAATGAAAAATGTCGAGTTACTTAACTTGTCGATATCCAACATCTAAGTTATTTACACTCCACGTTCTTATTTTTATATTAAATAAAATGAAAGTTAACATAGTTATCTTATCAAGGTCACGAGAAAAATATTATAAAACATGCCTTGGAAATTAAACAGGAATTTCCACTAACCCTTGTCTAGTTCCCGTTAATTGACACATTTGTTCTTATTTATAAATCACTTTACCATTTTTCGAATGTTGTCAAAAAGAATAGATTTCTTAAATCACAGTAGACCTCATAACATAGGCCCGTAATCATATCATAATGTATCTGATAATTCAATCACTTGATATTATCTCTTAATTCTGTCGATAAATATATCGAAACAAATACGTTCATGTAAAGTATCATATATCTAATACTTTGTTAATGTTTTCAGTTAATATTATATATTATATATACATATCTATATACTCATAATTGTTCATGAATCGTCGAACACGGTCAAAGGGTAATTGATTACATGAATGTAGTTACAAACTTTTTGAGATTCAACATTACAAATTCTGCTTATCGTGTAGGAAACATATAAAGGTTAAGTTTAAATTTGGTCGGAAATTTTCGGGTCGTCACATGCCTTAACACCTCGACACTACACTCCTAGGTGGCATCTTAACACCTCGATGCTACACCCGAGTGGCATCTTAACACCTCGATGCTACACTCTTCACGTGAAACGTGGTGTCTTAACACCTCGACACTACACATTTCACGCTACAACAAATAGATACATTATATACCTACGCATATAATTATTCCACTCACCTCAAAGTCTTGTGAAAAGATACCCGAGCTTGCGAAACCTCAAAGTAACGTATCTATCACGTTATACATATTATTAAATGCAAACTCAAGTCGGTCAACCAATTCTTTCACCATTTCTAAGTCATTTTGACCCAAAATGCAATCCCGACCCATTTTGCACCATTAACCCTAATAATGGGTTAACTTCACCAAAAACCCTAACTCTAGCCAATTAAGGTCTTAACACACTTTTAACCACAAAGTTAACTCGTTTTCATACATGCAAGACAACCTAGGTCATCAAAGACCCATTTGACCCATTTCTAGGTCAACACACCCATTTGGGTCACCCACAACCCAAATCACACCCACTAACATTAACTATAAGTGTATTAGTATTTACTTAGGTCTTTAAGACCCATTTACACCATTTACCCTTTCAAAACCCTAGGTTAGTCACCATTTGGGTCTTCATGACCCAAACTTACCCAAAACCCCCAAATTACTCACAAATGGGTTTTATGTGCAACACTAACCCAAACCCTAACCCTTAAACACATTAAACTAAGGTAATCAAGTTTAGGGCTTACCACCACAATCAAAACGAAGCTAACGAGGAGATGAACAACTTTAATGCTCGAGTTAGAACCCGAAACAAGCTTCTTCCTCTCCTATTTGAGCTTTCTCACACTTAAATGCACTCTCACTCTAGAGTTGAAGTGGATGAGGTTTGGTGGTTGGAAATGGAGTAATGAAGCTCAACCAAACTGATCTAGGGCCTTTAATTCGTCCACCAAGTGAAATTACCAATTTACCCATCTAAAATATTTAAAAACCCAATTCTGGCTCGACAGATCATTTGGACGGCGTCCAGGCCTTCATAATGGGATGGCGTCCCAGATGTTTGGACGGCGTCCAAACCAAAAAGAAAACAGGATCTTACAACTCTCCCCCACTTGAATCGGATTGCGACCTCGCAATCCACGCCGCATGACAAGCAGGAAGATAAACCAAGACAAACTCTTCGGGCTCCCAAGTAAACTCGGAGCCTATACTTCGCTGCCATTGGACTTTAAAAGTCCTCACCTCCTTATTTCTCAATTTCTTAATCTTTTCATCAAGTATAGCAACCGGCTCCTCAACATACTCTAACTTATTATTTAGCTCAATCTCGTCTAACGACACCCACGAAGAATCATCCGCAAGACACTTACGGAGATGGGAAACATGAAATGTATTATGGATCCCCGCAAGTTCTTCGGGTAATTCCAAACGATAAGCAACTTCACCAACATGAGCTAAAACTTTGAATGGCCTAATAAACCGAGGAGCTAATTTTCCCCGTTTTTGAAATCGAATAATACCCTTCCAAGGCGAAACCTTAAGCATCACCATATCACCTTCTTGAAATTCGATCGTTCGTCTACGTTTATCGGCATATGACTTTTGTCTATCTTGAGCCTTCTTCAAATGTTCCCGAATAATATCAGTCTTGTTATTCGTCTCCAAAACCAAATCGGTACTCCCGATTTCCCTTTGACCCACTTCACCCCAACAAATTGGAGTTCGACACCTTCGCCTGTAAAGCATCTCATAAGGTGGCATCCCGATACTAGTATGATAACTATTATTGTACGAGAATTCCACCAAAGGCAAATGCTCATCCCAACTACCACCGAAATCAAGAATGCACGCCCGTAACATATCTTCTAAAGTTTGATTCGTACGTTCGGTTTGACCGTCTGTTTGAGGATGATACGCCGTGCTCAATTTCAATTGTGTACCCATATCTTCGTGAAACTTTTCCCAAAACCAGGATGTAAAACGAGTATCTCTATCCGAAACAATAGATATAGGAACCCCGTGTCGAGAGACCACTTCCTTGATAAACAACTTATCCAAGGCCTCCGACGATATTGCTTCTTTAATGGGAAGAAACAAAGCACTTTTTGTCAACCGGTCAACTATCACCCAAATCGTATCAAATTGGGTTCTCGCCGTCTTAGGTAACTTTGTTATGAAATCCATGGTAATGTGCTCCCATTTCCATTTCGGAATTTCTAACGGTTGTAATTTACCATACGGCTTTTGGTGTTCGGCTTTTACTTGCAAACACGTGACGCATTGCTCAACATACTTCACAACATCGCGCTTCATGCCCAGCCACCAATAATCTTTCTTCAAGTCAAGATACATTTTCGTCGCGCCCGGGTGAATGGAATATTTTGACTTATGTGCTTCATCAAGTAGCACCCGTCGGTAATCACCCATCTTAGGTACCCACACCCTTCCTTGAAAAGACAACAACCCACGCGAACCCATAGTAATAAACTCCGATTGGCCCACGATTCGCTCCGTATGCTTGTTGTGAACGTAAGCCTCTATTTGAATCTCACCAAGCTTCACAAGAAAATCATTAGTAATAATCAAACGTAACGATCCTACTTTTATCGCCGGATGTTGACTCTTTCAACTCAACGCATCCGCGACAACATTCGCCTTACCCGGATGATAAAGTATCTCACAATCATAATCTTTCACCACATCCATCCACCTACGTTGGTGATAATTCAAATCTCGTTGATTAAAGAGATGTTTCAAACTCTTATGATCCGAATAAATCGTACACTTGACACCATACAAGTAATGGCACCAAATTTTCAACGCATGCACAACCGCCGCCAACTCAAGATCATGAGTCGGATATCTCGTTTCATGTTCCTTTAATTGTCGAGAGGCATAAGCGATGACTTTACCTCTTTGCATTAGAACACACCCGAGACCATTTAGAGAAGCATCACAATAAACCGTCATGTCTTCTACCCCTTCCGACAACACTAACACTGGAGCTTGACACAACTTCTCTTTTAACAATTGAAAAGCAATTTCTTGCTCGTTCTCCCAATTAAATCTTGCATTCTTTCTTGTCAATTTCGTCAATGGAGAAGCGATCTTAGAAAAGTCTTGGATAAACCGACGATAATAACCGGCCAAACCGAGAAAACTTCGGACCTCCGTAGGCATAGTCGGTTGTCTCCAACTCTTCACCGTCTCTATCTTCCCCGTATCTACTTGAATACCGTCTTTGTTCACAATGTGGCCAAGGAATTGAACCTCCCTTAGCCAAAATTCACATTTGGAGAACTTAGGATACAACTTCTCCTTTCGTAACGTCTTCAATACTTCGCGCAAATGACGTTCATGTTCGTTCATACTCTTCGAATAAACAAGTATATCGTCGATGAACACAATTACCGACTTGTCCAACATAGGTTGGCACACTCGGTTCATAAGGTCCATGAATGCCGCCGGTGCATTCGTAAGACCAAAAGGCATAACCACAAACTCAAAATGCCCATAACGCGTTCGAAAAGCCGTTTTCTTGATATCTTCCTCACGGACCCGCATTTGGTGATAGCCGGACCGTAGGTCGATTTTAGAGAAATACGTTGCACCTTGGAGTTGGTCAAACAAATCTTCAATCCTAGGCAATGGATAACGATTCTTGATCGTCACTTTATTCAACTCCCGTAATCAATGCACATCCGCATACTACCATCCTTCTTTTTCACGAATAAAACCGGAGCGCCCCATGGCGAAGCACTCGGTCGAATAAAACCCTTCTCAAGTAACTCTTGGGTTTGATTTAACAACTCTTGCATTTTCGTCGGCGCTAAACGATAAGGAGTTTTAGCAATGGGAATAGCTCCCGGAACCAACTCAATGCGAAATTCAACTTGTCTTTCCGCTGGAACACCCGGTAACTCGTCCGAAAAAACGTCTTCGAATTCACTAACCACCGGAATTTCACGAATGGGTGGTGGCTCATCACGAGTATCAACAACATGAGCAAGGAAATCCATGCCACCGGTAACAACGAGACGACGTGCCCGTGCAAAAGTGCATATCGGCACCGGTCTCCTTCGCTTATCACCATGAATAATCAACTCTCCCCCACTTGGGGTCTTTACACGAATAAACTTACCATGACATGCAATATCGGCTCTATAACAATCGAGCCAATCCATACCAACGACAATATCAAAATCGCCCAAGGTCATTGGAATGAGATCAATTTTAAAGGTTTCGGCACCAAACACAACATTACAATTCTTACACACATCAACCACTAGCACCGTCTTGCCATCCGCTATTTCGACTTCTACAGGACGACTTAACTTAGCTAATGGTTTATTAAGTTTAGGCACAAATTTTGGTGACACGAACGACAAGTTAGCACAACTATCGAAAAGTATCCTTGCCGGATTAGAATTAACCATGAAAGTACCTGAGACAACTTCGTTCGATCGTTTGGCTTCATCATTGGTCATCAAATAATTGCGACCCCTAGCCGTACCGCTTAACATTATCATTGCGCAACTCGGGACACTCGGGCCTTTTGTGCCCCTCCTTACCACAATTGAAACAAGTGATTTTGGTTGCGGAGGATAAACTTAGACATTCACGAGCCATGTGGCCCTTTTGTCCACAATTGTAACATGAATAAGAAAAATCCCCGGAAGCATCTTTCTTCCCACTACTAGCATTACCGAAACCCTTTTTGTTCTTTTTGTTCGAAAAGTTCTAATGGTTCGAACCTTCACTCTTTCTCTTGCCAAAAGTAAAGCCGCTCTTCCTCAATACGAGCGCCTCAAAACCTTTGGCCATATCAAACAACTCATCAAAAGTTTTCACCACCGTTACACTAATCTTATCTTGATAACAATCATTCAACGTTGGGTAAAAGTCTTCCTTCAACATCTTATCATTCCTGACATACTCCGGGCAAAATTGAGTCTTGGACAAAAACACGGATTTGAGAGTGTTCAAATCCATCGACCCTTGCCTCAAGGAACGTAACTCGTCCTTAAGCCTAGTAAGATCGGCTGAAGTTCGGTATTCCTTGAAAAATTCGGACTTGAATTCATCCCACGTGAATTCCATGCATTGCTCTTCACCATAAACTTGGAGCTTTGCGTCCCACCACAGCTTAGCATCACCTCTCAACATACCACATCCGTACCTTGTCTTCTTATCGGAAGGACATTCACAAGTACGGAAGGCCCCCTCCATATCGGAGATCCAACGGGCACTCTTTAGAGGGTATCGTTCACCTTCAAATGTGGGAGGTTGAGAATCCTTGAAGTTCTTATAGAGAAAGTCCCGTTTTCCCACATTATCTTCGTTAAGCACGGCCTTAACTTGCTCCCTTACTACATTGACTAGTTGCTCGTCAATCGTATCTAGAAACATTTTCTTAACATCCTCGAGGAACTCCGCCTTTTGACGTTTAAAGATGGCCTCAACTTTGGCCGTGAACTCAACGTCCTCACTCGTACTTCCATCATTGGTGTCGTGTCCATTTATCATCTTCATTCTATAAAACGAAGTAATTAAGCAACGAAACGAAAGGTCATAACACATAGGTATATACATATACGTCACACTACCCCATCTTGCTCAACAATCGTCGTACATCGCTCGTTTGACACGATTTGAACCCGTAACAATGGTAGCTAATCATTGTTACGTGAACACGTCGCATTAACTTGCTAGTGCAACGTCCATCTCGCTTGATGATTGCTAAACAACACACAAATCAATTAGCACAATGTTAGTTCATATAAATCAAGGCACTAACAATTCCCGATTAGACCCAAAGTCCTACAAGTCCCGCATAAAGTGCTCACACAATAAAGTCTAAGTCTACGCACCTATCTCAAGTAGCCTAAATCCCTTAGACCATGATCTGATACCACTTGTAACAACCCGACATCATAAATCCCTTAGACGCGTACCAATTTTTTTTTTTCTATTTCAGTGCATCTGGACGGCGTCCAGAACCCTGGACGGCGTCCAGCTCAGAAATGTGGGACGGCGTCCAAAGTTTGGGACGGCGTCCAGCTCAAAACAACTGGGACGGCGTCCAAGCAATTGGGACGGCGTCCCAATGGCCTTCCAGCTACTGATCACGGGTCCAACTCACACGAGCGGAAAACCCGCTTCCCGACACTTTCAAACGAAAACCTTTTTACCACAAGTCAATATAAGTGAAACTAAGAGATTTTCATCATCAAATCAAGTTTTACACCAACGGGCCCACATCACCCATTTTACGAGTTTCGTTCAAAAATAAAAGTTTCGACCAAATATAAGTTTAAGTTCCAAACGACACTAGAGCATGGTGTTTTGGGTTAAACTACCCAATCTCGGTCGAACTCTAAAAGCTAACACCCAAAAGCATCCCCTAACAAAACAAGCGGGAGATCACTAATCCAATTGAACGCTCTTACCCTTGTCAACGCCGAGCCTATAAAAAAAAGGTAAACAACGAGAGGGTAAGCAAAGCTTAGTGAATGCAATAATTATACGAATACATATACAATTATACCTACTTGCACATACTTACACAACCGCAAACATGCTAGCAAACAACATTAGCTTATCGTCGCAATAACAAGCTATAATTCACCAATACCCCCAAGCTAGCATAACAACCGCATATAAATATAACTCGAATAATATAATATGCTTACAACACAAATAACCATGGTTAACCAATAGTACAAGGGAACGACGCTCGCGAAAACGCCATCGGTGTTCACAACATCCGTTAGGGCACTTAACACCTCGCAACACTAACCCCTAGGGTGGTACCTTAACACCTCGGCACTTCACCCTGAGTGGCATCTTAACACCTCGATGCTTCACTCATTATTTTACAGAGTGGTGTCTTAACACCTCGACACTACACTCCTAGGTGGCATCTTAACACCTCGATGCTACACCCGAGTGGCATCCTAACACCTCGATGCTACACTCTTCACGTGAAATGTGGTGTCTTAACACCTCGACACTACACATTTCACGCTACAACAAATAGATACATTATATACCTACGCATATAATTATTCCACTCACCTCAAAGTCTTGTGAAAAGATACCCGAGCTTGCGAAACCTCAAAGTAACGTACCTATCACGTTATACATATTATTAAATGCAAACTCAAGTTGTTCAACCAATTCTTTCACCATTTCTAAGTCATTTTGACCCAAAATGCAATCCCGACCCATTTTGCACCATTAACCCTAATAATGGGTCAACTTCACCAAAAACCCTAACTCTAGCCAATTAAGGTCTTAACACACTTTTAACCACAAAGTTAACTCGTTTTCATACATACAAGACAACCTAGGTCATCAAAGACCCATTTGACCCATTTCTAGGTCAACACACCCATTTGGGTCACCCACAACCCAAATCACACCCACTAACATTAACTATAAGTGTATTAGTATTTACTTAGGTCTTTAAGACCCATTTACACCATTTACCCTTTCAAAACCCTAGGTTAGTCACCATTTAGGTCTTCATGACCCAAACTTACCCAAAACCCCCAAATTACTCACAAATGGGTTTTATGTGCAACACTAACCCAAACCCCAACCCTTAAACACATTAAACTAAGGTAATCAAGTTTATGGCTTATCACCACAATCAAAACGAAGCTAACGAGGAGATGAACAACTTTAATGCTCGAGTTAGAACCCGAAACAAGCTTCTTCCTCTCCTATTTGAGCTTTCTCACACTTAAATGCACTCTCACTCTAGAATTGAAGTGGATGAGGTTTGGTGGTTGGAAATGGAGTAATGAAGCTCAACCAAACTGATCTAGGGCCTTTAATTCGTCCACCAAGTGAAATTACCAATTTACCCATCTAAAATATTTAAAAACTCAATTCTGGCTCGACAGATCATCTGGACGGCGTCCAGATTTCTGGACGGCGTCCAGGCCTTCATAATGGGACGGCGTCCCAGATGTTTGGACGGCGTCCAAACCAAAAAGAAAACAAGATCTTACATTTTATTTCAAAACTATATTGCTTGAGGACAAGCAACGCTCAAGTGTGGGAATATTTGATAATGCTAAAAACGAACATATATTTCATAGAATTATCCCTCAAGAAAGACAAGCTTTTAGTTGCAATTGTTCTATTTACAAGTGATATTCGTTTAAATAATAAAAGGTGAAGACAAAAGACCAGATTCGACGAATTGAAGACGCAAACGACCAAAAAGCTCAAAAGTACAAAGTACAATCAAAGAGGTTCAAATTATTGGTGAGAAACGTCTCAAAATTACAAGAGTACAAGCCGCAAAACGCAAAATACAAGATATTAAATTGTACGCAAGGACGTTCGAAAATCCGGAACCGGGACCAGAGTCAACTCTCAATGCTCGACGCAACGGACTAAAAATTATGAGTCAACTATGCACAAGAATATAATATAATATTTAAATAATTATATAAATTATTTATATATTATATATATTTAAAAATAACGTCGACAAGCAAGAAAACAAAGCAATCTGAGCTGTCCCAGATGGCCATGAGATCGCATGGCCTGGAGGTGCATTTTCCATGCGATCGCATGGCAGTAGGTGGCAGGCCACATTGCTATAAATTCGCAGTTTTGGTTGATAAAAAATATATATATCTTTTTCTTTTCTCTTATCCTATGTATCAAATATCACTCCAAATATTAATCTCAATTTGTAATTTTAATTTTAAGTTAGTGATAATAATAAGGTTAGGTTAGTCGAATGTCTTAAGGTTTTGCAAGTTGAAACTCTGTCCGTGTACCACTACGCTATTAATATCCACTGTAAGTTATGTTTAATTTTATTGTTAAATTAATGTCTCATAGCTAAGTTATTATTATGCTTATTTAAGACGAAGTAATCATGATGTTGGGCTAAAATATTAAGACGGGGTAATTGGGCTTTGTACCATAATTGGGGTTTGGACAAAAGAACGACACTTGTGGAAATTAGACTATGGGCTATTAATGGGCTTTATATTTGTTTAATTAAATGATAGTTTGTTAATTTAATATAAAGATTTACAATTGGACGTACCTATAAATAACCATATACACTCGATCGGACACGATGGGCGGGATATTTATAAGTACTAATAATCGTTCATTTAACCGGACACGGGAATGGATTAATAGTCTATGGACTTATTAAAACAGGGGTGAATTATGTACAAGGACACTTGGCGTAATTGTTAACAAAGTATTAAAACCTTGGGTTACACGCAGTCGATATCCTTGTGTAATTATTAAATAAAGTATTGAGACCTTGTTACAGTTTAAGTCCCCAATTAGTTGGAATATTTGACTTCGGATATAAGGATAATTTGACGAGGACACTCGCAGTTTATATTTATGACTGATGGACTGTTATGGAAAAAAACCAGACGGACATATTAAATAATCCAGGACAAAGGACAATTAACCCATGAAAATAAACTAAAATCCACAAGTCAAACATCATGATTACGAAAGTTTAAATAAGCATAATTCCTTTATTTTCATATTTAATTGCACTTCTAATTATCGCACTTTTAATTATTGTCATTGTATTTAATTACACTTTTAATTATCGCATTTTTTAATTATCGTAATTTTATTTTATCGCATTTTTATTTATCGCAATTTCATTATCGTTATTTATTTTACGCTTTAAATTAAGTTATTTTTAATATTTTACATTAGGTTTTAACTGCGACTTAAGTTTTAAAATCGACAAACCGGTCATTAAACGGTAAAAACCCCCCTTTATAATAATAATACTACTTATATATATTTTTGTATTTTTACAATTATAATTTAAAAATATAGCGTTAAACTTGGCGAGTTCCCTGTGGACGAACCGGACTTACTAAAAACTACACTACTGTACGATTAGGTACACTGCCTATAAGTGTTGTAGCAAGGTTTAGGTATATCTATTCTATAAATAAATAAATATCTTGTGTAAAATTGTATCGTATTTAATAGTTTTTCGTAGTAAAAATATAACTATTTTGTATACACCTCTATGCACATCACATATCGTTCAAGGACCTGAGAAAAACATAGAAAATCTGTCAACGAAAACGTTGGTGAAATCATAGGTTTAGTAAGTGACTATGTAAGTAAGTAAGTTGAACCACAAGATTTATAATGTTGAAGTAATAGTAAAATCATTCTAAAAATTGTTATCGAGAGCACCCAATTATCAAGGCTTAACTAACGTTACCCCATCACATAGTGTTAGAACCTACACTTATTCTCGAAAATATATTTCATCCGAATAACTGTAGCGAACCGTCCGAATGAGGGTTTGTCAAACCCATATGGCCATACAACATAGGTTCTCGCTTACACCGGCAAGTGTAACTAATGATAATCGAATTGAGGATTTTTGTTATAACTCGTACGTAGAATGTTTGTTTCCATACTTGTGTTCACTTTGTAAAACAAAACGTTTATGTTTTCTCATCTCAAATGTAAGTTTAAAAGAGTAAAAATGGGACTATAATCTCACCTTGAGTGCACGGATAAAATAGGTACTTCACAAAGTAAACGTGTGCGAGAACAAATGCTAGTCTTGACCTAAACAAATAGGTTGTATCAATATCGGTAAACACGGTAGGTCAAAGTGTTCAATTAGTCCTATGGCTCGTTACGACTCGATTAATATAGCATGTGCGTCAAATTGTCAAGTTTCATGCAAGATTCAAGTATAAAAGCACGTGAGAACGATTGTATAAGTATTCGGTTAAGTTTGAATAAAAGTCAACTTTGGTCAAATCAAAGTCAACGAAAAAGTCAACACGTTCGGGTCGGGTCTCGGACAATTTTTCTGAGTTTTATATTCATATATGAGCATGTTAAAACAAATTACATGTTAATCAGAGGTGCATAGCATAGTTAGAATTAAACGAAAAATGACCAAGTTGGACAGTCACTGGCAGTTCATTTGGACGGCGTCCAAAAGTTCTGGACGACGTCCAGCAATGAAGAAATGGACGGCGTCCAATGATTTGGACGGTGTCCAAATTGGTATACAGATCCAGCTTGCTGAAATTTCACAAGTGCACGAACCAAACTTCATACAATCACAATTTATGATCCGCAAAAAATCAAAATATGTATCTTATATCACCAGAAAGGTATTTTGACGAGGAACGCAACTAAGCACATTTCATCAATCAATCCAACATTTACAACAACCAAAATCGCATTAAATGTTCATCATTTATTGCATTCAAGATCATAAATGCACATTGATGATTCGGGAATTAAATGTACACATATATTACGCCGTTTCGTAGGTAATTACGCATACAATAAAACTAAACACTTCCCAATAACATTTCATAGCATTCAATGCATCGAAAGTTCATATTTAAGTCTATCAAACCCTAACCCAAAATCACAAATTCAATAATCATGTTAATGAAGTTTTCTTAATCAACCTACACATCAAAATGAAGCTAGTGATGCTAGTAACACATTTAATGCATGAACTTTATCATAACAACAACATTTAATCATCCAAAATTCAAGATTTAATACACACTTTGAAAGTTCAAGCTAGTTACACTAAAACAACAAGATCGAGCATACAAATCATATATTAATGTTAGACTCGAGCCATAGACACTAACTAACACTTTTATAAGTCAAAATCATCAAGAACATAAAATCTAGTGTTTTTAGAAAGTTACCCAAACGAGATGAAGTTGGTATGGATTTGATAATGCTAAAAACGAACATATATTTCATAGCATTATCCCTCAAGAAAGATAAGCTTTTAGTTGCAATTGTTCTATTTACAAGTGATATTCGTTTAAATAATAAAAGGAGAAGACAAAAGACAGATTCGACGAATTGAAGACGCAAACGACCAAAAAGCTCAAAAGTACAAAATACAATCAAAGTGGTTCCAATTATTAATGAGAAACGTCTCAAAATTACAAGAGTACAAGACGCAAAACGCAAAGTACAAGATATTAAATTATACGCAATGACGTTCGAAAATCCGGAACCGGGACCAAAGTCAACTCTCAACGCTCGACGCAACGGACTAAAAATTACAAGTCAACTATGCACATAAATATAATATAATATTTAAATAATTCTTAAAATTATTTATATATTATATATTATATTTAAAACCGTCGGCAAGATAGAAACAAGCTCATGTGAGCTGGAAAAAGTGGCCATGCGATCGAATGGCCTGAAAGCCTAAAATCCATGCGATCGCATGGTGAACAGTGACAGGTGACATCCTATAAATTTCGCAGTTTTGGTTGATCTTTTACACCATCTTTTTCTCTTCCATCACTCATATATATATATATATATATATATATATATATATATATATATATATATATATATATATATATATATATATATATATATATATATATATATATTATATTTTTAATTTTAATTTTAATTTTTAAATTCCAATAATAAGGGTATGTTAGCGAATGTTTTAAGGGTGTAAGTCGAAATTCTGTCTGTGTAACGCTACGCTATTTTTAATCATTGTAAGTTATGTTCAAACTTTTTAATTTAATGTCTCGTAGCTAAGTTATTATTATGCTTATTTAATGCCGAAGTAATCGTGATGTTGGGCTAAATATTAAAATTGGGTAATTGGGCTTTGTACCATAATTGGGGTTTGGACAAAAGAACGACACTTGTGGAAATTAGACTATGGGCTATTAATGGGCTTTATATTAACTAAATGATACCTCGTTGATTTAATATATAGACTTATAATTTGACGTATTTATGTATAACCACTTGCGCTTGACTGGGCACGGTGGGTGGGATATCTATAAATACCAATAATTGTTCATTTTACCGGATACGGAACTGGATTAATAGTTAATAGACTTGTTGAAATAGGGGTGGATTACATTCAAGGGTAATTGGTGTAATTGTTAACAAAGTAGTAAAACCTTGGACTACACGCAGTCGATAACCTGGTGTATTCATTAAACAAAGTTATATTTATCGTATTTTATCGTATTTTTATTTATCGCAATTTCATTATCGTTATTTACTTTACGCTTAAAATTAAGTTATATTTATTTTTAATATTTTACATTAGGTTTTAACTGCGACTAAAGTTTTAAAAATCGACAAACCGGTCATTAAACGGTAAAACACCCTTTTTATAATAATAATATTACTTATATATTTTTGCATTTTTACAAATATAGTTTTTAAAAATATAGCGTTAAGCTTGTTTAAAAAGATCCCTGTGGAATGAACCGAACTTACTAAAAACTACACTACTGTACGATTAGGTACACTGCCTATAAGTGTTGCAGCAAGGTTTAGGTATATCCATTCTATAAATAAATAAATATCTTGTGTAAAATTGTATCGTATTTAATAGTATTTCTTTGTAAAAATTATAACTATTTTATACACCACCTTGCACACATCAAGTATTTTTGGCGCCGCTGCCGGGGAACTCTTGCTTAAACGCCGGAAGCGCAACGCTATATAAAAAAGAAGATTTTATTAGAGTTTTATTAAGTTTTTATTAAAAATATACATTTTTTTTAAAAAAAATATAAAAAATATATAAAAAGAAAAATAAAATCTATATATATTTAAGAGTTTGTTACATATATATATATATAAAATTATAAAATTCCTTTATCTTTATTTTAGTTTTTAAGAATTAAGTTTTTATTTAATTTATATAAATATTTATTTATATTAAAAACAGAAAAAACAGAAAGAAAAAAAATATATAAAAACACTCGAGGCCTGGTACTGTAGCAGCCCAAAACAGAACCGGATCTGAGGCCCATGCGATCGCATGGCTCCATAACAGAAAACTCATGCGATCGCATGAGTTGACTGGACAGGTCTGAATCCTTGGACGTACGAATTAGGGTTAGGTTTTAATTATTATTATTATTAATTAAATTATATAATTAGTGTTTAATTAATTTATAGTTTATTTTAGTTTTAGTAATTAATTAGTATTTTTATGTATTAATTAGTTTTAATAAATTATAAAATTAATAGTTTTATAAAATAAATAATATAAAAATAATATTTTTATAAAAATTGTACTTTTTACAACTTTAAGATTATTATTTTTTTTGTATCTTTTTATTTGTTTTAGCGTAATATTTGTATTTTTCGCTCGTATTTAGTTTTAAGACATAGTTTTTTGCCATAGTTATTTTTATTTCTAGATTTTTAGACTTTGCCGTAAAATCCCTTAAGTGTTTTTTTTCTTTAGACTAAGATTTAAGTGCTTTAGAATTTTGCGACGCCGTTTTTAATATTTTAGTACCTTTTTAAGTTATTGCCATTTTGGGATATAGTATTTCTTTTAAGCTTTAATATTTTTAGACGTAACTTTTAATTCTTAGTTTTTAGTTCCTTTTTAAGTTCCGACGCGCTACTTTTTTATTTTTATTATTCGACGCCTATTATTTTTCGACCTTTTATTTTTCGACGTTTTTTCGACGCGCTCTTTTTCTTTCTTATTTCGCAACACTCTAGTTTTTAGGACTTAGAATTTTCTATTTCTTCTCTAAAATTTCTTTAAATTTCAACGAAAAATTATTTTAAGCGGTTAAATTGATAGACATCCAAATTTTCTGTTTCGTAGTAATAGTTGAATTTGTTAGTGGCTGAGTTGAAAGCTTTCGATTTAAAGGGTTCCGGCTCCCTGCTGCATCTATTGGCTATTCGAAACGTGGGCAAAAGCAGAAAAGTCTATTAATTTGATAGCTTATATAATTTTTATCTTTTATAATTAATAGGATATTCAGTGAATGCACCGATAAAAACGTTCACCACCTTTTGTACGTTCACCACCTGTAACTCGATCAAGACATCTAGCAAATATTGTTGCCGTTGATTTTTCATTAGAATCGTCATCCAGTCAACCAAGTACTCCAATTCAAATTTCCGATAATCCATTTTTTGAACCCGACCTCACAATTCGGAATCCGGAGGAAACTCAGGGACAATTCAGAGATCCTGAACCATTAATCTTTCCTCCGAAACCACCAATCATTCAAACAGAGATTGTAGAGGAACCAACCATTAAATCAGAATCCTCTAGTGATTCAGATTCAACAAATTCAATCATGGAAAATCTGGAACCTCTAAGTATGGAAGACCGAATGCGAGCTAAACGCACTGGCCAAGGTCATACAAGTACTCAACCAGACATTAATGCACCAGATTATAAAATCAAAGGACAAATCCTACACATGGTAACTAATCAATGCCAATTTAGTGGTGCGCCGAAGGAAGATCCAAACGAACATCTTCGTACCTTTAATAGGATCTGTACATTATTTAAAATCCGAGAAGTTGAGGATGAACAGATATATCTCATGATATTTCCCTGGACTTTAAAGGGAAAAGCCAAAGATTGGTTAGAATCGTTACCTGAAGGGGCGATTGATACATGGGACGTTTTAGTTGAAAAATTTCTTAAACAATTCTTTCCGGCATCTAAAGCCGTAATACTTCAAGGAGAAATTGTTACGTTCACACAAAAACCAAATGAAACTCTATATGAAGCGTGGACAAGATTTGGAAATTTATTAAGAGGATGTCCGCAACATGGTTTAGACACTTGTCAAATAGTACAAATATTCTACCAAGGATGCGACATCACTACAAGAAAAGACATCGATATAGCAGCTGGTGGTTCCATTATGAAGAAAACCGCAACTGATGCTTACAAAATTATTGATAACACTGCTTCCCACTCACATGAGTGGCATCAAGAAAAAGATATCGTTAGATCATCTAAAGCAGCTAGAGCCGATTCTAGCCATGACTTAGATTCCATTTCTGCAAAGATAGATGCTGTCGAGAGACGAATGGAAAAGATGACTAAGGATATACACTCAATACGAATTAGTTGTGAGCAGAGTGGAGGACCACATTTGACAAAAGATTGTCTCAGTATTGAACTAACAATGGAACAAAGAGAGAATGTTTCATACATAAACCAAAGGTCTGGAAATAATTATCAGAATAATTATCAACCGCCAAGACCAATCTACAATCAAAACCAGAATTATAACTGAAATGTTCCATATAACAACCAACAAGGTCCTAGCAATCAACAAGTATCCAATAATACTTACAACCTGCAAAGACCTATTTTTCAAAACAAACCACCACAAACCGATGATAAAAAGCCAAATTTAGAAGATATGATGTCGAAGCTAGTTGAATCTCAACTCAGTTTTTCACATCTCAGAAACAAACCAATGAACAAAATACTCAAGCATTTAGAAATCAACAAGCTTCTATTCAAAATTTGGAACAAGAAGTGAGTAATCTAGCAAGGTTGATAGGTGAAAGAAAACCGAAAAGTTTACCTAGTAATACAAATGCTAACCCCCGGAATGAAACAGCTAAAGCCATTACCACAAGAAGTGGTATTACACTTAAACCACCTGAAATGCCTGTAATTTCTGATGAAGCTATTCCTACTCCACAAGAACCACAATCTGAACAAGATAAGGAAAAAGAACCGGTAGTTGAAAAGGTTAATGAAGATAACGCAGTTAAAGCTAAACCTTACGTTAAACCATACCAACCACCACTTCCTTACCCGAGTAAAATGAGAAAAGAGAGACTTGAAGCCGAGCAATCCAAATTTTTGGATATGTTTAAATAAATAAATGTCAATCTTCATTTCATTGATGTGATTTCAGGAATGCCTAGATATGCCAAATTCTTGAAAGATCTAATCACAAATAGAAAGAAAATGGAAGAACTCTCGGCTGTTACTATGAATGCTAATTGCTCTGCAGTACTATTGAATAAGATACCAGAAAAATTATCAGATCCAGGAAGTTTCACAATTTCATGTTTTCTGGGTAGTCTTAGTTCAATAGAAGCATTGGCAGACTTAGGTGCTAGTATAAATCTAATGACGTATTCACTATACGCTAAACTAGACCTTGGAGATTTGAAACCAACACGAATAAGCATACAACTAGCCGATCGATCAGTAAAATATCCTAGAGGGATAATGGAGAACATGCTAGTTAAAGTTGGTACTTTAGTATTTCCAGCAGATTTTGTTATTCTGGATATGGAAGAAGATTCTCGAGTTCCTCTCATATTAGGAAGACAATTCTTAAACACGGCTAAAGCAATAATAGACGTGTTTAAAATCCTGAATTAGAAGTTCTGAATGAATCGGCCATACAATACAACTTTCCTGATGAATATCTATTAAAGATAGATTATAATAAAATTCCATGATTTGCAGACTATGCAAATTACTTAGTATGTAGATTCCTTGAAAAAAGGTTGTCGTACCAAAAACGAAAGAAATTCTTTAATGATATAAAACACTATTTCTGGGAAGATCCACATTTGTTTAAAAGTTGTCCCGATGGAATAATACGCCGATGTGTATTCGGAAATGAAGCTAGTCAAATCTTAAACCATTGTCACACAGGACCAACAGGAGGGCATTATGGACCTCAACTTACAGCAAGAAAAGTTTACGATGCTGGATTCTATTGGCCTACAATTTTCAAAGACGCACACCTTCTTTGCAAATCCTGTGATCCTTGTCAAAGGGCCGGAAAAATAAGTCAACGTGATGAAATGCCACAGAATGTCATTCAAGTATGTGAAGTATTTGACGTTTGGGGTATTGACTTTATGGGTCCATTTCCAAAATCTCATAATAATCTCTACATTCTCGTTGCCATTGATTATGTATCTAAATGGGCGGAAGCACAAGCTCTCCCGACTAATGATGCACGAGTTGTAGTCAACTTCTTAAAACGTCTTTTTGCAAGGTTTGGAACACCGAAAGCTTTAATAAGTGATCGGGGTACTCATTTTTGTAATAATCAACTTGAGAAAGTTCTCAAAAGATATGGAGTAACTCATAAAATCTCCACTGCATATCATCCACAAACAAGTGGACAAGTTGAAAATACCAACCGAGCTTTAAAACGTATTCTAGAGAAAACCGTAGGATCAAATCCGAAGGAATGGTCCATGAAATTGGAGGATGCACTCTGGGCTTTTAGAACAGCCTACAAAACTCCAATTGGATCCACACCTTTTAGACTCGTTTACGGAAAAACATGTCATCTTCCAGTAGAAATTAAACACAAAGCATTTTGGGCTTTGAAGACATGTAATCTTGATTTACATGAAGCCGGACGTCTGCGATTAAGTCAACTAAACGAATTAGAAGAATTATGACATGAAGCATACGAAAATTCGTTAATCTATAAAGAAAGAACGAAGAAATGACATGATAAAAGAATCAGAAGTTCAAAAGAATTTAAAGAAGGAGACAGAGTTCTTCTTTTCAATTCACGATTCAAGCTATTTCCTGGAAAATTGAAATCAAGATGGTCTGGACCATTTATAGTCAAAAGAGTTTTCCCATATGGAACAATAGAGTTAATAAATTTAAATGGGATTGAATTTAAAGCTAATGGTCACAGAGTTAAACATTACATACATGGTCCGATGGAAGTTGACAATGAAGTCAATCATAATTTCACCACCCAAGAAAACCTTCAAAATGAAAACATAAATATGTTATCAACAACATATGAAAAATCAAAATTGGAAAATAGGGAGGATTCAAATTGGAGTGATGAAGAAGAATTCTTATACAAACCTCCCATTCCAAGAAACGAAGAACAATGTGAACAAGAAGTTCAAATAGAAGTGAAAGAACCAAGAAAAGAACACCCAAAAAAGGTTTACAAACCAACTCGACTTACTAAAGCAGGAGACCCGGGTGAATTTATCATTTCTTGCTTGCTTAATGATGGTGCTGTATATAATGGACTCGCAGATTTAGGAGCAAGTGCAAATATTATACCTCTTTCCTTATACAAAAGATTAGGTATAGGTAAATTAAAACCAACCAAAATAGGTGTTCAATCATTTGACCTAACCATTAAATACCCGGTTGGAATAGCAAGTAATTTACTTGTTAACGTGGGAAGTTTGACCTTTGTTGCAAACTTCATAGTGATTAATATGGAGGAAAACCTTGATATTCCTCTAATTTTAGGTCGCCCATTTTTAGCAACCACCGAGGCGTTCATTGATGTAAGAGAAGGTAGAATGACACTTAGGGATGGTGATAAATCGATCACCTTTGTGAACCGAAAGTTTAGATCTCCACCAATCAAAACTGTTAGACCAATAAAAATACATAAGTGTGGGGAAGATGAAGAAACACTTAATGATGATCCGATCACAAAGAACCCCGTTGATGATACGAAATTAGATGAACCCGTTTTTAACAGTTCAATGAAGAAACTTTATAAACGGATTCACGATGCTAGGATTAAGGGAAACTTTAAGTTATGTAACCGATTACTATCCAATTTATCGCCAAAAGAAAAGGCAATGTTAGTTGAATTTGTGAAAGTTAAGGAGGAAATCAACAAATGGATTGAAGCAAAAGTCAGAGATATACAAGTTGTTGATGATCCAATTGAAAATGACGTTAATCACAATTTCAACAACACATGTAACTAAGTGTGGGGAGGTTCGAATCTTTTTAGGTTAATATGTATTTATGTTAGAGTTAGATATTCTGTTTTCGTTTAGTCTTCAAGAATGGAATCCGAATGGTCTTTCCCTAGCAGACCCTAAAGAACTAGTCTTCTCCCCCCATTCTGATTTTTTTTTTTTTTTTTTTTAGGTTTTACGAGATGAAGAATTCCTTTGATCTGAACCATGGTCTAATGCTACACGCTTTGATCACTAAACGTAATAATGACACACTCCCGAGTGACCTGGTATCAGTAATAAGAGCCAAATTGGACAGAGTAAGAAAAGAACTCAGGAACGATCATAATAAGTTACATTTTGGTAAAGGAAAATCAAAATCCGCAGCGAAAAGAAGAGCACGACACCTTAAAAGTCACAAATGCGGAAAATGGTCACACGAAGGAAAATGCTCGACGAATCAGACATATTCCAATACCGAGTTCGTTACTTTATGTAGAGAAGGACCGTTCATATGTTTAGAAGAAAAATCGTTGAATGCTAGAGGTTACGCCTATGTAGCTATGGAAAACCAATTAGTCCGACTATATTATGAGTGGGCTAAAGCAGGTCACTGAGAATTCTATCTCACAGGTAAGTATGTACAATTTTATTTTTATTTTATTATTTTTAACCTTTTGATAATAAACGCTAAATAGTTCGCTATAAAGTATTAAATTGGTATTCAATAAAATTAGGTATGCGTAACCGAAATTATTGATATCATACAAAAATTTATTACATCACTGCAAAATTTACCGTTTATTCTTAAGGTATAAATATCTTTAATCAATCAACCCAAAGTATTTCAGAAATTCGTCAGGAGTAAAACTAGGTAATATAACCGAAATTACTTTACCGAAAATAGGGTAGTATATTTTTGATAATATTTGATTGATTAAAGTGGGATAAAAGACCAAAAAGATTTTAAATTTGGTATCACCTGTTATCATCTCGCACAAAGTAATGCACACAGTGACAGGTGACATCCTAAATATTTTAAATTACTTTACTTTGTTTTTAAAATTAATATTAAATTATTAATGTAACTTTTTAAAATCAATATATTTAAGTTTGTAAATATTTGAAAAATTAATATTTTTAATATAAGTTTGTATGTATAAAAACAAAAATATAATAAAAGTTTGGTGTGAATTTTCAATTTTCATAATATTAATTTTTAATTTTATGCATTTTAAATTTAAGTTTGGTGTGAATTTAAAAACAAAAATGTATTTTATTTCATTAAGTTAAGAATGTGAGTTTTAAAATTCGTTGTGAGTTGAAAACTAGGTCGTTGAACCGAAATTGCTCTACCCAAGGGAGGGACGAGAACTTTTATTATCATTATTTTTAATTTTATTGAATTAAAGTATGCCAAAAACATTAAAAAACCCAAAAATCTTTATTTTTAAAACCGCGCTTAAAAATGACAAATTTTAAAATTTTTGTCGAGGGACGGACTAGGACATCATTCCGAAACGCCCTCACTCCTAAAAAGAAATAAATTTTTAAAAATTAATTTAAATATATGTTTTATTAAGTAAGGGTTTTTATAATAAAAAAAAAGCAAAAATGGTACTGTACCCGGACCCCATGCGATCGCATGGGGTTTGCATTGGAGCCTCATGCGATCGCATGAGGCTGGAATACAGGCCAAGAACAAAAGAACCAGTGAGCTGTTCTCTGTCACTCCACAACACACACACATATACGAACCACACTCCAAAAACACCCCTAATTTCATCAATTTTTCACCAAAATTCACAGTAATTCGTCAAATTTCTTGCTCTAATCATGCCTAGGTTCGGATTCTTCAACAAAATGGTAAAAATTACACCCCTAAACTCATAAATTTTCTAGTTTTTGTGATAAATACCAATATTTTACCTAATTTGATTTTGTTAATTTCTAGTATAATTAGTGTTAAATTGTTAGTATTTTATGCATGTATAACCTAGATTGATGCTATTTAACATGATTTGAAGCCAAAAACTTCAAAATTTTTAGGAATCTAGGGTTTGTGTTCTTGAGCAATTTGAGGCTTTTTGATATAAACAGGTTATGGCCGATTTTTGTCATGAATTATTGCTAAATTAAGTAGTGTAACATGTTTAGACAGCTAAATGATCCAAACATTGATCATAAACATGATTTTGGAGATTAAAGTAGACTTTTTAGGTACAAAATTCATGAACTTGATTAATTTGATATAATTGCCATTTGAGACTTGTTTAATTGTTAGTAATGACTATTTTGACATGTTATTTGAGTTAAATGCTTATGAACTTTGTATACATTTTCATATAGGCTTATTTGAAAAAGTGTAGAATTGATAAAATTGTGAAAATGTGTATAAGTTTAATTTTGATTTAACATGTTATTGTAATTGTTTCAAGTTGTTATTTTGCTAACACTAATGTATATTTGGATGCACAAATTTTGTGTTTAATGTGTTTTGCAGAAAACCGATACTGCTGGTGCTTCATCATCATCTAGACAACCACAACAGGAACCTGAACCAGAATATGAGCTGCAATACGAGCCTGAACCAGAACAACAACAGGAATCACAACAACAGCCTGATCAACACTTACCTTATTATGATCCGCTACAATTTGTTGATTCCTTCACAGTATTTCCGATGCATCCACCAGTAGAATACCCAACAATTCCTGAACACACGTTGCATCCTAATCTGAGATTCGATAGAAGCTGGAGGGATTACCCGGCATATCAAAGTAACAAATTCAAACTGCTACCAAAAAATGTAGAAGTGCCAAGGGTAATCGATTGGGATCCTTTGGAAAAGGGTCCAACTAGCTAACTCAGTTAGGGAGCATCTGATTCAAAAGTATGACAGTTCTTCTTTTACCGATTGGGAACGTCTATTCACCATTCGTAGGCCTGTATATAAGGAATGGTGTATTGAGCTGATGAGTACTATAGTATTAAATGTAGATGTAGATAGATTAGATGATAGAAGTTTTCTTAGATTTATACTTAACCGTAGGTTGTACAGGATGTCCATGCTGGACATGGCCAGGGCTTTACAGATATATACTCCTGGTGAATTACTACTACCTGATTGTATGAATTTGATTTATCGTGGTGAAAGCGTAGATAGGAATTTTGACGCCAACGCCGTCTGGAGGCGTATGTCGAACTATAATGTTTTTACGCTGGGAGGAAAACATTCCTACTTACATATTAACAAAGCCGAACTTTGTATAATTCATAGATTTCTGGCTAACTCGATTACACAGAGAGGTCACAACAAGGAGAAAATGACCTTACATGATTTATTTTACCTAAAGTGTATTCGAGACCCAAGAAGCTTTGTTAATATCCCCTACTGTGTTGGTTTTTATTTGTCTAAGATGTTGGAAGGAATACAGGAAGGGGGAATAATAGGAGGAGGTATTTTTGTTACTCTCATTGGAGAGTATTTGGGTGTAGATAGGGACCACGGGGGTCCACTTTTGGAATGTAGGGAACAGGTTGAGCCTTTAGGATTGAAGGTCTATCAGGGTGCTAAGGTATTAAAGAGCAGACGCAACCAGCCAGTACCCTATGAAGGTAGTCATCCTCAGGTAGAGAGAGTTTCAGATGAGGAAATGGAGGAAGCGGATGACATTAGGGATGTCATTAGGGAGGCTATGACTGACGTCTACCAGCGTGTAGACAAGGTAGATATGACAAACGGGGAGAGATTTAGTCGGATGGAGCAGTGGCAAGCCCGGAATGATTACGAGCATTCCAGGCAACGACAGCATGATAGATGGGACTATCATCAGCGACAGATTATGAGCCGGCTGTCACCTCAGGATCACTACGTCCGACCCGACCCGCTTACTATCCTCCACACCAGCCCGAGATGAGATCACCATATACTCTCTACGACCCTAACCAGGCCTACCAGTACACCTATCACCAACCATGGAACCCGGATGATGACATGAACTGGAACCCCTATCCAGATTGATATAGTTCCATTGGTGATTTCTATGATATTTATCTTTTTATGATTTTTATTTATGTTTAAACATATGATATTGTGATACATTAATGTATTGTTTAATATTTTTATTATTTTGTACTAATATTTCATATTTGATTTGAAAGTGGGATTTTAAGTCCCATTTGAAATTACCATGCATGTTTATATTTGTATGTATGTATATTGTCAATTGTACACAACAGGGTAAAACAGCGTATTTTCAAAGACTGGCATTAAGTTCAGCAAAAGCTAGTACTTTTGACGACAAAACGAAAAACAAAAGTGATATAACAACAAGACGGAATGAACAAATGATGTGCACCATTTATCATTCAACAAACAAACGCCAATATGTTTGTAAAATTTGGTAAAATTTAATCATTTTTTTACGCTAATCACCCTCAATAATTTAAATTGTTACTAATTTCTTGCAAATGAGGGCATTGCAAGATCTTAAGTGTGGGAAGGGGTTAAATTCTTTCGGATTTTTAAATTTAAACACTTGGTTACCATTAAAAATACTAGTAACGCAGTAGTTGTATTAGAATCCAGTGCTCTCTGGTAATAAAGAACAGCCCTAGTCTTATATACTGACTATCCAATTCTAGTAAAATTTTTCAAAATTTTCAATTAAATGAATTCAAAATCATGTTTATGCATATTTATGAACGATAAAACTAGGTGTTAACACTGAAATTATTGTTACCTCGGAAAGGACATAAATTGAGAAACAAACCAAAATAGTAGAATTTATTTAAAATGGAATAGAGGACAATAAAAAGGCAAAGAAAGGAAAATAAAAGCCAAGTGTGGAAAAAATTTACCAAGTTATTTTGAACATATATCACATATTTTTGTACAAATAACTGAAGATGCTTTTGCTTTAGACTAAACTAATCAGTTTTACCCAATTTACTGTAATATATTTGAAAGAAAGATGGATCTACACGATGAATCAATTCCATCATTAAAAGGAAGTAAAGTCTTCCGAAAAAGACACGCGCTTCTTGATTTAGGTCATGAAGTTGTTGTCCAGACCAGCTGTAGGTTGACGAAAAATCTAGAAAAGTCATCTCTAAAATCAGCAGGAAATCCACGGACCTGAACATTAAACAGGGTCGCCAAGTGGTCAGACTTATCCTAATCATGAGAGGATCTGTCTCGTAAAATGGGGAGGACGCCGTGCAAATTAGCTTGATAAGACTAATGAATCAGACCCCCAGAAATGATAATCTCTTTAAAGATTAAAAATCAGCTTTTAAGCCTGATATTACTCAATCCATGAGATTGACTTTAAAGATTGAGAATTATAAACTCATGGAATTCGATGATATCTAAACTCGAGCTTGAACGAGAAAATATTTTGATCAAAATTACAAACCGATTTGTTTTCTGAAGAACCCATTTTTAATGCGTTCATTATCATTGAACGTAAAATCCTAGGAATTCACCTGGAATTTATTAGGTCACCTGAACCAAATCGGGTGTCAACCGTAAGAACGGTGGTTGCATAGCATGGTCGAAGACAGGACCTTGTGCCAGACCGAAAAACTATAGGGTGATCTTTACTATTGCTCCTACAAAGGATAGTAATTGCATCCGACACGTTATAGACCATAATTAAAAGCATGTCAGGGGACATTGCTTTAACAGTTACTTGTTCAACGCTTTCCTTTACAACCGGACGGTAGTTTACTGAAAGGTAATATACGGAGCAAGTATACTGGACGTGTTGCTTTTCTAATACAAGGTTAGCAAGTGGGTGACACAAAACCGCAAGTTTTGAGCTAAAATTTTAAAATCTGAAACCCACAAAACCCACAAAAATAATTTGCAAACACCGGTGAAGGGTTATTCCAGAAAACTTATCTAGGGTAAAAGCTAGATTTAATTTTCAAAAGATCAAATGTTTTCATAAAGATCCAATTTCCTTAAGGGATCTAAATTTTATAGTCATGTGGGACTGTAAACCACATCGTTACTACCATTGTTTATACCGCCGTATAGAAATCACTGATGTACAAAGTGTGAAGAATAAAGAAGTGATTCTAGTATTTTTATTTCATGACTATATTGCTTGAGGATAAGCAACGCTCAAGTGTGGGAATATTTGATAATGCTAAAAACAAACATATATTTCATAGCATTATCCCTCAAGAAAGACAAGCTTTTAGTTGCAATTGTTCTATTTACAAGTGATATTCGTTTAAATAATAAAAGGTGAAGACAAAAGACAGATTCAACGAATTGAAGACGCAAACGACTAAAAAGCTTAAAAGTACAAAATACAATCAAAGTGGTTCCAATTATTAATGAGAAACGTCTCAAAATTACAAGAGTACAAGACGCAAAACGCAAAGTACAAGATATTAAATTATACGCAAGGACGTTCGAAAATCCGGAACCGGGACAAAAGTCAACTCTCAACGCTCGACGCAACGGACTAAAAATTACAAGTCAACTATGCACATAAATATAATATAATATTTAAATAATTCTTAAAATTATTTATATATTATATATTATATTTAAAACCGTCGGCAAGATAGAAACAAGCTCATGTGAGCTGGAAAAAGTGGCCATGCGATCGCATGGCCTGAAAGCCTAAAATCCATGCGATCGCATGGTGAACAGTGACATGTGACATCCTATAAATTTCACAGTTTTGGTTGATCTTTTACACCATCTTTTTCTCTTCCATCACTCGTATGTATATATATATATATATATATATATATATATATATATATATATATATATATATATATATATATATATATTATATTTTTAATTTTAATTTTAAATTCCAATAATAAGGGTATGTTAGCGAATGTTGTAAGGGTGTAAGTCGAAATTCTGTCCGTGTAACGCTACGCTATTTTTAATCATTGTAAGTTATGTTCAACCTTTTTAATTTAATGTCTCGTAGCTAAGTTATTATTATGCTTATTTAATGCCGAAGTAATCATGATGTTGGGCTAAATATTAAAATTGGGTAATTGGGCTTTGTACCATAATTGGGGTTTGGACAAAAGAACGACACTTGTGGAAATTAGACTATGGGCTTTTAATGGGCTTTAAATTAACTAAATGATACCTCGTTGATTTAATATATAGACTTATAATTTGACGTATTTATGTATAACCACATACGCTTGACTGGGCACGGTGGGCGGGATATCTATAAATACCAATAATTATTCATTTTACCGGATACGGAACTGGATTAATAGTTAATAGACTTGTTGAAACAGGGGTGGATTACATTCAAGGGTAATTGGTGTAATTGTTAACAAAGTAGTAAAATCTTGGACTACACGTAGTCGATAACCTGGTGTATTCATTAAACAAAGTATTAAGACCTTGTTACAATTCGAATCCCCAATTAGTTGGAATATTTGACTTCGGGAATAAGAATAATTTGACGAAGATTTCCGCATTTTATGATTATGACTGATGGACTATTATGGACAAATCCGTATGGACATATCAAATAATCCAGGATAAAGGACAATTAACCCATAGGAATAAACTAAAGTCAACACGTCAGACATCATGATTACGGAAGTTTAAATAAGCATAATTCCTTTATTTCATATTTAATTTCCTTTATTTCATATTTAATTGCACTTTTAATTATCGCACTTTTATTTATTGTCATTTTATTTAATTGCACTTTTAATTATCGCACTTTTATTTATTGTCATTTTATTTAATTGCATTTTTAATTATCGTACTCTTTAATTATCGCAATTTTATTTTATCGTATTTTTATTTATCGCAATTTCATTATCGTTATTTACTTTACGCTTAAAATTAAGTTATATTTATTTTTAATATTTTACATTAGGTTTTAACTGCGACTAAAGTTTTAAAAATCGACAAACCGGTCATTAAACGGTAAAAACCTCCTTTTTATAATAATAATATTACTTAAATATTTTTGTATTTTTACAAATATAGTTTTTAAAAATATAGCGTTAAGCTTGTTTAAAAAGATCCCTGTGGAATGAACCGGACTTACTAAAAACTACACCACTGTACGATTAGGTACACTGCCTATAAGTGTTGTAGCAAGGTTTAGGTATATCCATTCTATAAATAAATAAATATCTTGTGTAAAATTGTATCGTATTTAATAGTATTTTCTTGTAAAAATTATAGCTATTTTATACACCACCTCGCACACATCAGGATTCGAAGAGGAAGATGCAAGGATTCCGAATATGTAATTTGTTTTGAAGAACGCTTGTTAGATTCAAAATGGATGATGATTCTTTGAGTTGGTGTTTGAGAGAATAAAGTGGAAGTAGTAAAAGAGAAGATGAATGAATGAGTGGTGGTGGTGAGGTGGTTGACTAGTTGACCTAGTCACCACTTTGGTCACTTGACACGATTAGTCCCTCAAGTTTGTAGTCGGGTGCGGGAATTAACCGAACGAATATTTTAATTACGCTAGAGCAAACGAGAGATGTTATAATTAAACAACGTGAATATTTGAAACGCTAAGTAACGGAAGATACCAATGTAGATACGAAGAGTAGTGTATAAAATAAAAAGACGGGCGTTAAAATAATTTAACGGAAAAATGCGGGATGTTACACATGGCGAGTTGAATATGCTTGTTTCTTTGATTAAGTCATGCAATAATTAGTGATGGTGGTGGTTCTTGGTCGTGCAATCTAAACGTGAACGGAGAATACATCTCAAAAGTCGTCGCTAAGAGAGTTGACAATGTAACTTTACCTAAACTTACACCAACTGCTGAAACAATTCAGAATAATTTACTACCACAAAAATTAGGAATATTCGTGTGGAGAATTTTGAGAAGAAGAATTCTTGTTAGAGTTGAGCTTGACAAACGATGTATTGATCTCGACACGTTATTTTGCCCTTTCTGTAATGATTTTGTCGAATCAGTGGACCATGGATTATTACTTGTAAGTTTACGAAAGAGGTTTCGAAAGGTATATACAAGTGATGGGGATCTAACACTCTAATAACATAAGCATCGAGAATTCTTTTCTTGGCATAGGATATCGTGGGCTTTCGGGTGTTTACGAAAAGGCAAGCAGTTGAACGGGTTACGGGTTATCTTTTATGGAAAATAGAAATCAAAAGGTATTTTAAAAAGATTCGTGGGATCATTCGAAGATTATTAATGAGGTTCAAATCAAGGCATTCGAGTGGATAAACAATCGTTCGAGGATCAAAATTCTGAATTGGGATCAATGTCTCCTAAAAACTTAAACACCATGGGCTTCCCACACATCAACAATCGAGATCCTGGATGAGGACTTTAAATGTTGTGTCTTGTGCATTCATGTATATGTCTAGATCTATTTTTTGTGTTTGCAGCACAAAGTCTTGTGCTTCTGTAGTGGCTTATTGCTCATTGTTAAAGCTCCCATATTCCATAGTGTAAATACTTTGTTCATAGTTTAATATATACTGATTTTCTTTTCAAAAAACTGATGTGTAATGTAGTGTTGATGAAATTATTTTGGTCGATTCAATAAACTATCATCGGAAGCCTAGTGAAATAACTATAATGATAATATAAATATGATGGGTCCAATTTTGATTGTATGTCATATATCCTTCTTGCCAATTGCTCACTTTTCCGACCCCAAAATTCATCGAAAATATGACGACTCGTAAGGTGCGTTGTTTTCGTCAAAAGTTTGCCATATATGTTTGATGGGGGTCAAAACATTCGGTAAAGGATGGTCCAAGAAATTTGATGTTGTAGCACAACGTGTTCAATATTCGATTTCATCGCGTTTCATTTAGAAATTGATGTTGTAGCATTAATTTAGGTGTTTATGCTTAGATACATCTATAAAAATTAAGCTTACCTAACTTGGATTACGAGGACACAATTCTAAAACTTATTATGGGTCAAGATGGAAGAGATGACGGTTCGTCGACAATTGGGAGAGGAAATACGTTCGTGGAGGCTCGACATTCGATGATACGATGACACGTTTGACCGAGGACAACGTGCAGGGTAATGGATCCGCCAATGTTTGGTTTCGTTCCTTTTATATTCCTGTAGTATTCAGTTTTGTATGATTAGTTTGTTTTAAGGATTCTTCGGGTTTTTAGAGATGCTCGTTTATAGATAGTTTTCGTTTAGATAATAGTTTTCTATTTACGAGCTTCCCCGTTTCTACTGACTTTTTGTAATCTCTGTTGAAAGTGTTTTCTTTTGTAAGACGGTCTATATGAGTATTCGTTATTTTCGTCAATAATAATAATAATAATAATAATAATAATAATAATAATAATAATAATAATAATAATAATAATAATAATAATAATAATAATAATAAAAATAAAAATAAAGATTAAGCTTATATTGACTTATAAACTTTGTGAGTTTGACATTACTTGACTTTAAAAAAAAAAAAGAAAAAAGAAAATTATTTATGTATCATGTTCCCTTATCAAACGTAGTTCCAATTACTTCAGAAATCAGCCACCTCAATTTACAGATAAAATCTTCTAACTATTATAAGTTTACTAAACGCCTTTTATATCATATACGTGATATACGTAATAGGTACGTACACGAATTATATTTCTATTCAAATCATGGTTGTTACAAAAGTAATACTCCGTAGGTAGTTAAGTTTGAAAGTTACAACTAAATATAATAAATGGATTATATAAATTAAATTAAATATTAAATAGGAAATTCAAGTAACATGCGAGAGGCTCGTGCAAAGATGGTTGACTGATAGAAGGGTGGTTAACCTGCATTTTTTGACATACGAAGGATGATGCATGTGATCATGCTAACTTTGCTTTCATGCCCCTCACGCATGCATCCCTCCTTTTATTTTTCCCTTTAAATGTCCTTTTTATTACAACACTTCTATTCTATTTTATTATTACCATACTAGATACTAGATTATGAGATTTTTTTTTTTTTTTTTTTTTTTTTTTTTTTTAATAAAACAACGAAAACTCACGTTGAAACGGAATATTTTATAAAAACAGGTCTACAACTGGGAGATATAAAAAGTAACAGCAAAACGAGGCTCGAACCAAGAAAGCCACAAACTAACCTAATGAGAAAACTATCTATAACCGAGCCACAACCGCTAAACCAAACCATCACGAACACAAATCGAACAAATACAAAAGATACGCACACAAAACAACCACAAAGGTTGTGTAACAAACTAAACAAATAACGAATCGAAACACACCCACCGAAACGAAATCAAACTACGTCTATCTATGAACCACCTTTTTAAGATGACTGTCGACCGTCTTCTGTCGAATTCTTTGTTAGGATTTGTAGTGTACCTTAAATAAAACATATGATTGTGGCATCATTAATCACATAACCCATGAACGACGAACGGATAAAATAAAGCAAAACGATAAATAAAGCTATAAACGACAAAAAGATTTTACGTGGTTATATTTTTTTGGATAAAGTACGTGGTTATATATTCTAACTTCATTGTCGTGGAGAAGGGTTTAGTACACAGTGCAAACTAGAGATTTTATCTTATTATTTTCATGCACAATGTTAAAGGAGGTTATGGTTTCATTATATAGTAATTGCACAAATTGTCTCCTAATTAATCACAAATTTTCCAATGTCATAGCCTTGCGGTCCACAAGCCAATTCTCACGATTTGTGAGAAGGAAAAAATACAGATTTCATGTTTGACTTCCAATTTCGCGACCAACATGTAGCATCTCGCGACTTGCGAGATCAAGCTCCCGCACGCGAAGTGTCTACAACCAAATCCATTATCATCTCGCGATCCATGACCTTTCTCTAGCGACTTGCGAGCCGTTTGCGACTCGAAACCATATGATAATCTTCACATACTTAACAATCTCCCACTTAAAGATTGATCAACCCTACACCGATCTCTATTCAACTCTGTCAAGGAGCCCATGTATACCTCCAAGACCTCTTGGGACACACACATACACTACAACCTACGCGGGTCTGTCGGACTTTCGATAAAGAGTTCTTCAACCATCTACTCGAAATTAGAAATCAAAACAGCCTCAACTAACAACAATGTTTGAACACCCACGGGCCACAACAACTCCAGATTAGGTGACTATAACACCTTTTGATACCTGATAATGCTAAAAACGAACATATATTTCATAGCATTATTCCTCAAGAAAGACAAGCTTTTAGTTGCAATTGTCCTATTTACAAGTGATATTCGTTTAAATAATAAAAGGTGAAGACAAAAGGCAGATTCGACGAATTGAAGACGCAAACGACCAAAATGCTCAAAAGTACAAAAGACAATCAAAGAGGTTCCAATTATTGATAAAAAAACGTCTCGAAATTACAAGAGTACAAGATTCAAAACGCAAAGTACAAGATATTAAATTGTACGCAAGGACGTTCGAAAATCCGGGACCGGGACCAGAGTCAACTCTCAACGCTCGACGCAACGGACTAAAAATTACAAGTCAACTATGCACATGAATATAATATAATATATAATTAATTCTTAAAATTAATATATATATTATAATATATTTAAAAATCGTCGGCAAACAAAGAGCCAAAGCTGGGTGAGCTGTAAAAACAATCTCCGCGACTCGCGGAGTTTGAAGGCAAAAAATGCCGCGAGTCGCGGAGCTCCCCAGGACGAAAATTCCTATAAAAGCCAGCGCAGTTCGACGTAAAAAAATATCATATATCCATCCTCTCTATATCTATACGTAAATATTTATATTTATATTTTAATTTTAATTTTAATTTTAATTTTAATCCTAATAATAAGGGTATGTTAGCGAATGTTGTAAGGGTGTAAATCAAAATTCTGTCCGTGTAACGCTACGCTATTTTTAATCATTGTAAGTTATGTTCAACCTTTTTAATTTAATGTCTCGTAGCTAAGTTATTATTATGCTTATTTAAAACGAAGTAATCATGATGTTGGGCTAATTACTAAAATTGGGTAATTGGGCTTTGTACCATAATTGGGGTTTGGACAAAAGAACGACACTTGTGGAAATTAAACTATGGGCTATTAATGGGCTTTATATTTGTTTAACTAAATGATAGTTTGTTAATTTTAATATAAAGATTTACAATTGGACGTCCCTATAAATAACCATATACACTCAATCGGACACGATGGGCGGGATATTTATATGTACGAATAATCGTTCATTTAACCGGACACGGGAATGGATTAATAGCCACTAGAATTATTAAAACAGGGGTGAAATTATGTACAAAGTATTAAAACCTTGGGTTACACGCAGTCGATAACCTGGTGTAATTATTAAACAAAGTATTAAAATCTTGTTACAGTTTAAGTCCCCAATTAGTTGGAATATTTAACTTCGGGTATAAGGATAATTTGACGAGGATACTCGCACTTTATATTTATGACTGATGGACTGTTATGGACAAAAACCAGACGAACATATTAAATAATCCAGGACAAAGGACAATTAACCCATGGGCATAAAACTAAAATCAACACGTCAAACATCATGATTACGGAAGTTTAAATAAGCATAATTATTTTATTTCATATTTAATTTCCTTTATTTTATATTTAATTGCACTTTTAATTATCGCACTTTTATTTATTGTTATTGTATTTAATTGCACTTTTAATTATCGTACTTTTTAATTATCGCAATTTTATTTTATCACACTTTTATTTATCGCAATTTCATTATTGTTATTTACTTTACGCTTTAAATTAAGTTATATTTATTTTTATTATTTTACATCAGGTTTTAACTGCGACTAAAGTTTTTAAAATCGACAAACCGGTCATTAAACGGTAAAAACCTCCCTTTATAATAATAATATTACTTATATATATATATATTTGTATTTTTATAAAATAAAACTAATATAGCGTTAAGCTTTGTTTAAAGATTTTTTTTCCCTGTAGAACGAACCGGACTTACTAAAAACTACACTACTGTACGATTAGGTACACTGCCTATAAGTGTTGTAGCAAGGTTTAAGTATATCCATTCAATAAATAAATAAATATCTTGTGTAATATTGTATCGTATTTAATAGTATTTCCTAGTAAAATATAAGCTATTTTATATACACCCCGCTGCACACATCAAATATTTTTGGCGCCGCTGCCGGGGAACATCTAGCTTAAAAGCCGAAAGCGCAACGCTAATATAAAAAAAAATTTATTTTTACTTTACTAATATAAAAAAATACGCTTTTGTAAAAATACGTTTTAAATATTCAAAAATATAAAAAGAAAAATAAAAATATAAATATTTTTAAGAGTTTATTAAATATTTAAGTTTTATAAAGTTTCTTTATTTTTATTTTATAAAAAATATAAGTTTTATTTAAATATTTTGTGTTTATTTAAAATATAAAAAAATTTAAAAAAACCGAAAAAAAAATATAAATATATATAAATCTATTTTTTTTAGATTGTTATAAAGTATTTTATTTCTATCTTAGTTTTTAAAGATAAGTTTTATTTAAATTTTTTTTTTTTTTTTTTTTTTTTTTTTTTTTTTTTTTTTTTTTTTTTGAAAGGCAATGTTAGTGGTTAGAAGTTAATTCACGAAAATCCCCCCCCCCCCCCCCCCGAGACTCGAACCCTGGTCTCCTCGAACACCATGTTAACATGGTGACCAATGAGGCAAAGCCCCATTGGCAAGTTTTATTTAAATTATATAAATATTTTAATTAAATTAAAAACAGAAAAAAAAATATATATATATATAAAAATATAAATAAAAAACAGAAACCGAACGATTTTAGCTTGGTACACGTTTGAAAATACAAACCCCACGACTTGTGGGGGTTTTTAACTGGAAACACCGCGACTCGCGGAGCCGTCTGACACGGGTTACACAGAACCCTAATCCTGCATTTATTACGGGTTTTTATTATTATTATTTAAATTAAACCCTAATTAGGGTATTTTTATTATATAATTTAGTTTTTATTTTTATTTTGTATTTTTAGTTAAATTAGTGTAATTAGTTTATAAAATTAATAGTTTTATAAAATAAATAATATAAAAATAATATTTTTATTAAAATTGTACTTTTTACAACTTTTAGTATATTTTTATATTTTGTCCCTTTTTATTTGTTTTAGCATAATATTTGTATTTTTTGCTCATTTTTAGTTTTAAAACATAGTTTTTGCCATAGTTATTTTTATTTCTAGATTTTTAGGCTTTGCCGTAAACCCCCTTAAGTGCTTTTTCTTTATACTAAGATTTAGGTGCTTTAGAATTTTGCGACGCCTTTTTAAGTTTTAGTTCCTTTTTAAGATATTGCCATTTGGTATATAATTTTACTTGTAAGCTTTAATATTTTTATAAGCAACTTTTAATTTTTAGTTTTTAGTGCCTTTTTAAGTTTCAACGCGCTACTTTCTTATTTTTATTTTTCGACGCCTTTTACCTATGTATCAATTATCACTCCAATTAGTAATCTCAATTTGCGAGTATAATTTTAAGTTAGTGATAGTAATAAGGTTGGGTTAGTCGAGTGTTTTTAAGTTCTATAAGTCATTTTTTTTTATTATTTCTTATTTTTCGACGCCTTTTATTTTTCAACCCTTTTCTTTTTCGACGCACTCTTTTTCTTTCTTATTTCTCGCTATTCTAGTTTTTAGGACTTAGAATTTTCTCTACTTCTTATCCTAAATTTCTTAAAATTACGAAAATTTATTTTAAGTGGTTAAATTGATAGACATCAAAATTTTCTGGTTCGTAGTAATAGTTGGATTTGTACGTGGACCGGGTTATTGGAGCCAAACAGTCCTCAATTATATTGAGACCAAACGAATCATGCCCCTCTGCTGCATCTTTTGGCTATTCGAAACGTGGGCAAAATCAGAAAAGTCTATTAATTGGATAACTTATATAATTTTTCTTTCCTTTTAAAAACTAATAGGATATTCATTGAATGCACCGAGCAAGACGTTCACCACCTTCTGTACGTTCACCACCTGTAACTAGATCAAGACATCTAGCAAATATTACCGCCGTTGATTTTTCTTTAGAATCGTCATCCAGTCAATCAAGTACTCCAATTCAAATTTCCGATAATCCATTTTTTGAACCCGACCTCACAATTGAGAATCCGGAGAATATTCAGGGACGATTCATAGATCCTGAACCATTAATTTTTCCTCCGGAACCACCAATCATTCAAACAGAGATTATTGAGGAACGAACCATTAAATCAGAATCCTCTAGTGATTCAGATTCAACAAATTCAATTATGGAAAATCTGGAACCTTTAAGTATGGAAGACCGAATGAGAGCTAAACGCACTGGCCAAGGTTACGCAATTACTCATCCATACATTAATGCGCCAGATTATGAAATCAAAGGACAAATTCTACACATGGTGACTAATCAATGCCAATTTAGTGGTGCGCCGAAGGAAGATCCAAACGAACATCTTCGTACCTTTAATAGGATCTGCACACTATTTAAAATAAGAGAAGTTGAGGATGAACAGATATATCTCATGTTATTTCCCTGGACTTTAAAGGGAGAAGCCAAAGATTGGTTGGAATCGTTACCTGAAGGGGCGATTGATACATGGGACGTTTTAGTTGAAAAATTTCTTAAACAATTCTTTCCTGCATCTAAAGCCGTAAGACTTCAAGGAGAAATTGTTACGTTCACACAGAAACCGAATGAAACTCTATATGAGGCATGGACAAGATTTGGAAAGTTATTAAGAGGATGTCCGCAACATGGTTTAGACACCTGTCAAATAGTACAAATATTCTACCAAGGATGCGACATCAATACAAGGAAAGACATCGATATAGCAGCTGGTGGTTCTATTATGAAGAAAATCGAAACTGATGCTTACAAAATTATTGATAACACTGCTTCCCACTCACATGAGTGGCACCAAGAAAAAGATATCGTTAGATCATCTAAAGCAGCTAGAGCCGATTCTATCCATGACTTAGATTCCATTTCTGCAAAGATAGATGCTGTCGAGAGACGAATGGAAAAGATGACTAAAGATATCCACTCAATACGAATTAGTTGTGAGCAGTATGGAGGACCACATTTGACAAAAGATTGTCTCAGTATTGAACTAACAATGAAACAAAGAGAGAATGTTTCATATCTAAACCAAAGGCCTGGAAATAATTATCAGAATAATTATCAACTGCCAAGACCGATCTACAATCAAAACTAGAATTATAATCGAAATATTCCATACAACAACCAACAAGGTCCTAGCAATCAATAAGTATCCAATAATACTTACAACCAGCAAAGACCTAATTTTCAAAACAAACCACCACAACCCGATGATAAAAAGCCGAATTTAGAAGATATGATGACAAAGCTAGTTGAAACTCAAACGCAGTTTTTCACATCTCAGAAACAAACTAATGAACAAAATGCTCAAGCATTTAGAAATCAACAAGCTTCTATTCAAAATTTGGAACAAGAAGTAAGTAACCTAGCAAGGTTAATAGGTGAAAGAAAACCGGGAAGTTTACCTAGTGATACAAATGCTAACCCCCAGAATGAAACAGCTAAAGCCATTACTAAAAGAAGTGGTACAACACTTAAACCACCTGAAATACCTGTAACTTCTGATGAAGCTATTCCTACTCCACAAGAACCACAACCTGATCAAGATAAGGAAAAAGAACCGGTAATTGAAAAGGTTAATGAAGATAACATAGTTAAGGCTAAACCTTATGTTAAACCATACCAACCACCACTTCCTTACCCAAGTAAAATGAAAAAAGAAAAACTTGAAGCCGAGCAATCCAAATTCTTGGATATGATTAAACAGATAAATGTAAATCTTCCTTTCATTGATGTGATTTCAGGAATGCCTAGATATGCTAAATTCTTGAAAGATCTGATCACGAATAGAAAGAAAATGAAAGAACTCTTGGCTGTTACTATGAATGCTAATTGTTCTGCAGTACTGTTGAATAAGATACCAGAAAAATTATCTGATCCAGGAAGTTTCACAATTCCATGTTTTCTGGGTTGTCTTAGTTCAATAGAAGCATTAGCAGACTTCGGTGCTAGTATAAATTTAATGCCGTATTCACTATACACTAAACTAGACCTTGGAGAATTGAAGCCAACAAGAATAAGTATACAACTAGCCGATCGATCAATAAAATATCCTAGAGGGATAATGGAGAACATGCTAGTTAAAGTTGGTACTTTAGTATTTCCAGTAGATTTTGTTGTTCTGGACATGGAAGAAGATTCTCATGTTCCTCTCATATTAGGAAGACCATTCTTAAACACGGCTAAAGCAATGATAGACGTGTTTGGTAAAAAAATTGACCCGAAGTATAGAGGACGAGAGTGTTACCTTTTCAGTTGATAGAGCAATGCAACAACCGCAATCTGCAGATGATACATGTTATTATATTCAAACTATAGATTCACATGCAGAATTGTTAGAAGAATTTCCAGAATTACAAGGAACAGGAGAATGTTCTTTAGGAGAAAGAACTGAACCAATTGATGAAGCTGAAATGTTAGCTACACTAATAGCTAATGGATATGAACCAACAACAGAAGAAATTCAAATGCTAAAAGAAGAAGACAAATATCGATATAAATCATCGATAGAAGAACCACCGACATTAGAGTTAAAGCCACTTCCAAACCATTTGGAATACGCTTATTTACATGGTGAATCTGAATTACCTGTAATAATATCGTCCTTTCTTACTGAAAATGAAAAATCACAACTCATTTCTGTGTTGAAAGCTCATAAACCAGCTATTGCATGGAAGATTCATGATATTAAAGGAATAAGTCCTTTGTATTGCACACATAAAATCCTTATGAAAGAAGGTCATAAAACGTATGTGCAACGCCAACGAAGACTAAATTCTAATATGCAAGATGTTGTTAAAAAAGAAATAATTAAACTGCTAGATGCAGGTTTAATTTATCCAATTTCTGATAGTCCATGGGTAAGCCCAGTTCAATGCGTGCCTAAGAAGGGTGGCATAACTATCATTACAAATGAGAAAAATGAGCTTATTCCTACTAGGACTGTAACAGGATGGCGTGTATGTATTGATTATAGAAAATAAAATGACGCCACCAGAAAAGATCACTTTCCCTTACCTTTTATTGATCAAATGTTGGAAAGATTAGCCGGAAATAGTTACTATTGTTTTCTTGATGGTTTTTCCGGATATTTTCAAATTCCAATAGCACCCGAAGATCAAGAGAAAACCACATTCACATGCCCTTATGGTACTTTTGCTTACAAACGCATGCCATTTGGACTTTGCAACGCCCCTGCAACCTTTCAAAGGTGCATGATGGCGATTTTTCACGACATGATAGAAGAATGCATGGAAGTTTTCATGGATGACTTTTCAGTCTTCGGTGATACTTTTGAATTATGTCTAGTTAATCTGGAACGAATGCTTATTAGATGCGAACAATCAAATCTAGTACTTAATTGGGAGAAATGCCATTTCATGGTTAAAGAAGGCATCGTTCTTGGTCATAAAATTTCAAAGGAATGAATAGAAGTGGATAGAGCTAAAGTAGATGTAATTTCTAAACTTCCACATCCCACCAATGTTAGAGGAGTTAGGAGTTTTCTAGGGAATGCCGGTTTTTACCGACGTTTCATAAAAGATTTTTCTAAAATTGCCACTCCTATGAATAAACTTCTATAAAAAGATGCTCCATTCATCTTTTCAGATGAATGCATCAAATCTTTTAATATTCTTAAAGAGAAACTAACTAATGCGCCGATCATGATAACACAAAATTGGAATCTACCGTTTGAACTTATGTGCGATGCAAGTGATTTTGCAATGGGAGCCGTTTTAGGACAAAGGATTGAAAAATGATTTCAACCTATATATTATGCTAGTAAGACGTTACAAGGAGAACAAACGAATTACACAACTACTGAAAAAGAACTCCTTGCTATTGTCTTTGCTTTTGACAAATTTCGTTCATATCTCGTTCTAGCAAAAACGGTGGTCTATACCGACCATTCTACTCTTAGATACCTATTTTCGAAACAAGATGCCAAACCAAGATTAATCCGTTGGATCTTACTCTTACAAGAGTTCGATATTGAAATCCGAGATAAAAGAGGAGCAGAAAATCTCGCCGCTGATCATCTTTCTCGTCTTGAAAATCTCGAATTAGAAGTTCTAAATGAATCGGCCATACAAGACAACTTTCCTGATGAATATCTATTGAAGATAGATTATAATGAAATTCCATGGTTTGCAGACTATGCAAACTACTTAGTATGTGGATTCCTTGAAAAAGGATTATCGTACCAAAAACGAAAGAAATTCTTCAGTGATATAAAACACTATTTCTGGGAAGATCCACATCTGTTTAAAAGTTGTCCAGATGGAATAATATGCCGATGTGTATTCGGAGATGAAGCTAGTAAAATCTTAAACCATTGTCACACAGGACCAACAGGAGGGCATTATGGGCCTCAACTAACAGCAAGAAAAGTTTACGATGCTAGATTCTATTGGCCTACAATTTACAAAGACGCACACCTTCTTTGCAAATCCTGTGATGCTTGTCAAAGGGCCAGAAAAATAAGTCAACGTGATGAAATGCCACAAAATGTCATTCAAGTATGTGAAGTATTTGACATTTGGGGTATTGACTTTATGGGTCCATTTCCAAAATCTCATAATAATCTCTATATTCTCGTAGCCATTGATTATGTATCTAAATGGGCGGAAGCACAAGCTCTCCCAACTAACGATGCACGAGTTGTAGTCAACTTTTTAAAACGTCTTTTTGCAAGGTTTGGAACACCGAAAGCTTTAATAAGTGATCGGGGAACTCATTTCTGTAATAATCAACTTGAGAAAGTTCTTAAAAGATATGGAGTAACTCATAAAATCTCTGTAACGACCCAAACCAAACCACGACAATTCCCGTTAAATTTCACAACATAAAAAAAAAAATTTCTGGTGCAGTTCATTTGCGCGGCGCGCCAGGTGGGTGCGCGGCGCGCCAAACCACCTGGACAGCCCGCTGTCCCCGGAAGTCAATTTAACGAAAATGTTTGACTAGTTCCCGACATTTTTAGCCAAAACGCTTTTAACCATAAATTCATATATATAAAACTAGCACGTTTAATTAATAAAATTGAGTTTACGAAGCGGGTCCCACAACGACCCATTTTACCACCTTAAGTACCGAAATACAATATTTGACCAAAAGACTTTTAATACAACAAAGCCGAGCATGGCGATTGGGAATACGCTACCCAATCCTAAATGATCCAAAAGTAAGTCACTAAAGCAAATATGCACGTCTTCTAGTCCTCGCGCTTACCCGAGCCACCAATCCACATGCGATCTATAAAAAGAGTCAACAACGAGAGGGTAAGCTAACGCTTAGTGAATGATAATATACTACATACATATATATGCATAAAATGGACACGCCACATAAATAAACAAATACCGCATACCGGAGCGTCCAAGCCTAAAGGCAAGCTAATCTAAGTATACCATACGATCACTAAGCAACAAGCTAATAATACCATCAATAAGGTAAGTTCACCAACGTCAATGTGAACAACGCCAATAACTACCCCCGGATGGTTAACTACATCACGACAACACAACATTAATCACGAATTAGCAATTCGACAATCATGCAACATATCGTGCATATACCAATAACCGCAAGTCCACAATAGCTAGCAATACCAAAAGCATATAGTTCATAAATAAATATGCCAATACATAACTCATACAACCATGGTTAACCAAGTACACAAGGGAACGGTACATGAAAGTCCGTTGGAGTTCATAACATCCACTAGTGTTACTTACACACCGCGTAATCACTAGTCCCCCGGGTGATGTCTTAAACACCGCGACTAACTCACCCTTACAACAATGTGGCGTCTTAAACACCGCGACGAATCCACACTTCATTCAATACAATGAGTGGTGTCTTGAACACCGCGACACTTCCACTCCCATGACATTGTGGTGTCTTAAACACCGCGACAATACCACAAGTCAATTACACAATGAGTAGTGTCTTAAACACCGCGACAATACTACTCGTCAATTCCACAATGAGTAGTGTCTTAAACACCGCGACAATACTACTCGTCAATTCCACAATGAGTAGTGTCTTAAACACCGCGACAATACTACTCGTTTCATAGAACGTGGTGTCTTAAACAACGCGACAATACCACATTCGTACAACATAATTAAATACATTACATACATACACGCATAATTATTCCACTCACAACCACGTGTGATAACGTACACCCAAAATGTGTACTTTGCCAAAGGTAGTCAACCAAAACGCACAACCGTGCCAATTGGACCTATGCACAAGTCCATCAAATCCACCTATATGTGAAGTGAGCTCTAAAGCCGAGAATTACTTCACCCGACCCGCACCCATCCTACACATACATATGCATATAGGATATTAACACTCACCTTGAAGTCTTGATGAAAGCTTCCAAATAATCTGCAACTCGCCAATGGAAAATACCTATTCCATTATCATAATTACAACAATACACTTAGAATGGATTCACAAATCAACCCAAATTGACACTAAAACCCTAGTTTGACCCATAAGAAGTCAATATCACGCTATTAGCAAGTTTTGACACCAAAACATATTTAACTCGGTTTAACACTTCAACTTAATCCATTTTAAGTTTATAAACTTTGTTAAATCGCCAATTGGGTCATAATCACCACCAAACCCTAATTTGACCCAAAGTCAAAGTTAGTCAACCAAATAACCCTAAATAGGTTTCAATACTTCCACAATCACTAAACCTAGTGATTAAACCCAATTTCAAGTTCTAAACATAACCAATTTGTTCACCAAACCGAAATCCACCAACAATAACAATAAACCCGATTACTAGCATCACTAAAGTCACTTCATCACCTAAAAGGGTTTTACAACCAATTAACTCAAAACCCTAACTTGAATATCAATTCACTAAGATGAAATTCGGAGTTAGAACTTACCAATACCGCCAAAATGATGCCGTTGACGAGTGGAACAACTTTGATACCCGAGCTTTGGTGAGAATCCAACTCCTTCTTCTCCAAATCAAGCTCTCTCTCACTAAAAGTGGGTTTCTCTCACTAGGGTTTGAAGAGAGTGTTTGTGGTGGGTGAGAATGTGATCCAAACTGATCAAAGGATCAGTTTTGATGACCCCAAACCGTCCCCAAGTGAAAAGACCAAAGTACCCTTCATTTAAAGCCTTTAAAAAGGCTGAAAATTGCTTCTGACCCATTCGGCGCGCCGCGCCACATTGTGGAGAGCCGCTCCACTCTGCAGGTCAGATTTCAGAAACTTGTTTTGGCCATAACTTTTTGACCGTAGCTCCGTTTTCGATGAATCAAATATCGTTGGAAACGTAATAAGATTTTCTTTCCAATGGTAAGGCTTTGAAACATTAACACCAACTTTATTTGGGGTTGAAAAGATACGTACACTCCTTGTCACTTCAGACAATGTCCAGTTTCCTCCAACGTTCGAGCAAGCAACACGTACATGCTTCGTACACTTCATACATGCATAGTACACCATAAATACATTATCTACAATAAATATTTGGGTCTTACAACTCTCCCCCACTTAAACTCGATCACGTCCTCGTGATCTTCTCCACTTAAACAATCCGGACCTGCTTAACGATCCTCACTCAAGTCCCAATACGAACTTTCCTAGACCATTCTTCCCAATGGATCACTTTCAACAACTAAAGTCGTCAACCGTGATTTATCAAAACCACAATCCGAGCACTGAAACCTGCTCAATTTCCCATATCGGGAAAAACTCGACCCATCTCGTACCGAGATATCAATTCCTTAGCGTACCTTTACCAAGGACAACGCTAAAAGCAACCAAGTCTCAACTTAAAGTCAACAATCCGAAACGATGAAGACCGAACCAAACAAATCCTTACGGATAACATTAATCACTAACATCCCTTGTAGTGCGCAATACGACCTATACGCAACTACCATAGCATCAAAATCCAACGGCTAAAACCAAAAGCGCCCAAAACGACTATGGCAACGCTAAACCTAAGGTGTACAAAATCGACTATTGTCACACCCGTAACAACATGTGAGCGAAACACGGCTATCGCATCCCTAATCACACAACATGGTCCTCACGATCCCACCTTCGGTGTATAAAACAACTGATAGATCACTCAACACCCGATGAAGTCAGCGGACCCCGTCAACGGTCATGCTTCACCGATATAATCCCATGATGAAGTCAGCGGACCCCGAAGGTCATGCTCCAACAATCAACAATACCCTGATGAAGTCAGCGGACCCCGAAGGTCATGCTTCACCAATATAACAATACCTCATGATGAAGTCAGCGGACCCCGAAAGTCATGCTTCACCACTATAACAATACCTCACACAACGAGATTAAAAACACTCGATCTCAAGGGTTCCAACCACCCGACGAACCTCATGGTTCATCACTTCAACATAAAAGCGAACACGCGCTTAACAATCGAACACCAAAACCATTTCCGTGGCTTCGTAGAAACATTTCTCAAATATCAAGGAATGCTTGGTTGCACCAAGTCTTACGCCCTTCGCCCGACAATCAAACGTCACCATAGGGTACTTCCATTAGGAACGTCACCCATAACAACAATATGCACAACACAAGGCATTAACAACTCAAACTCAAACGGCATCGAACATTCCCAAGACTTGTGACTCCTCATGCCACCATTGTAACATCTAGACGCGCTAGAATTTGATATACTCGTCCGCGTACCACCCGTTCTCACACTCGGACCCTTAGTCCTCTTACTCGGAGCACCATAAGAAACAACCCTTCTATCCCTTGAAGGCTCACCCTTCTTCGATCGTGTATGCGACTCGAAACCCCTAGCCAAGTCGAATAATTCCGAAAACGATTTCGCTTGACCACGTCTAATTTTTCTTTTCAAGTCGTCATTCAAAGTCCGATAGAAATCCCCCATTAATAAACGATCACTTCCCAAATACTCCGGATAAAAACGAGCCTTCGCCATAAAGGTCGTCTTGAGAGTATTTAAATCCATAGATCCTTGTCGCAAATTTCGCAACTCATTACGCAATTCCCACAAATCGGCCGAAGTCCGGAATTCTTCGAAGAATTCCTCCTTAAATTCGTCCCACGATAAGGCCATAAACGTTTCACCACCGACAAGATCAATCTTACCATCCAACCAATCCCTCGCCCTACCCCGCAACAAACTCGTAGCGAGTCTCGTCTTTCTCTCGGGAGGGCAATCAATAGTACGGAAACACCCTTCGACGTCCGAAATCCAAGTTGTGCTCACCCAAGGATCCGACTTTCCGTCATACATCGGGGATTTAGTCCTCATGAAGCTCTTAAGATAACGCTCCATTTCACTACTACTTTGAAGTTCGGAATACCTCCTTTCCATTCTTTCTTCCAACGCACCCATTTGCTCTGCAACCGCAACTCTAGCGTTAAACTCCGCGTCATTCGCCTCGGTCTCGTTTCGCGTCGTCATTCAAAAGAATGCAAAACGATTAGTCCACGAACGTATAAAACCGCACGCACAACACCATCCCATCTTGCTAAACACTCGTCGTACATCACTTGTTAGACACGATTTGTACCCGTAATAAGGTTTGCAAGTTCTTATTACGCACACACGCCGCATCGACTCGTTAGTACAACGACCGCCTCGCTCGATGATAAGAACAAACACAACCAAAATTCTACGCGATACAAACACACGCGAGAATTATTACCACAACACAAAAGCATATTAATAATATCCGCATTACTAATATATACGTTAGTCGACCTATAAACAAGGCACTAACTAAATCCATTCCTACCCGAAATCCTACAAGTCCCGCAACAATTTAAGCACACACAAAAGTCTAAGTCTAGGCACCTATCTCAAGTCACCTAAATCCCTTAGACCATGCTCTGATACCACTTGTAACGACCCAAACCAAACCACGACAATTCCCGTTAAATTTCACAACATAAAAAAAAAAAATTCTGGTGCAGTTCATTTGCGCGGCGCGCCAGGTGGGTGCGCGGCGCGCCAAACCACCTGGACAGCCCGCTGTCCCCGGAAGTCAATTTAACGAAAATGTTTGACTAGTTCCCGACATTTTTAGCCAAAACGCTTTTAACCATAAATTCATATATATAAAACTAGCACGTTTAATTAATAAAATTGAGTTTACGAAGCGGGTCCCACAACGACCCATTTTACCACCTTAAGTACCGAAATACAATATTTGACCAAAAGACTTTTAATACAACAAAGCCGAGCATGACGATTGGGAATACGCTACCCAATCCTAAATGATCCAAAAGTAAGTCACTAAAGCAAATATGCACGTCTTCTAGTCCTCGCGCTTACCCGAGCCACCAATCCACATGCGATCTATAAAAAGAGTCAACAACGAGAGGGTAAGCTAACGCTTAGTGAATGATAATATACTACATACATATATATGCATAAAATGGACACGCCACATAAATAAACAAATACCGCATACCGGAGCGTCCAAGCCTAAAGGCAAGCTAATCTAAGTATACCATACGATCACTAAGCAACAAGCTAATAATACCATCAATAAGGTAAGTTCACCAACGTCAATGTGAACAACGCCAATAACTACCCCCGGATGGTTAACTATATCACGACAACACAACATTAATCACGAATTAGCAATTCGACAATCATGCAACATATCGTGCATATACCAATAACCGCAAGTCCACAATAGCTAGCAATACCAAAAGCATATAGTTCATAAATAAATATGCCAATACATAACTCATACAACCATGGTTAACCAAGTACACAAGGGAACGGTACATGAAAGTCCGTTGGAGTTCATAACATCCACTAGTGTTACTTACACACCGCGTAATCACTAGTCCCCCGGGTGATGTCTTAAACACCGCGACTAACTCACCCTTACAACAATGTGGCGTCTTAAACACCGCGACGAATCCACACTTCATTCAATACAATGAGTGGTGTCTTGAACACCGCGACACTTCCACTCCCATGACATTGTGGTGTCTTAAACACCGCGACAATACCACAAGTCAATTACACAATGAGTAGTGTCTTAAACACCGCGACAATACTACTCGTCAATTCCACAATGAGTAGTGTCTTAAACACCGCGACAATACTACTCGTCAATTCCACAATGAGTAGTGTCTTAAACACCGCGACAATACTACTCGTTTCATAGAACGTGGTGTCTTAAACAACGCGACAATACCACATTCGTACAACACAATTAAATACATTACATACATACACGCATAATTATTCCACTCACAACCACGTGTGATAACGTACACCCAAAATGTGTACTTTGCCAAAGGTAGTCAACCAAAACGCACAACCGTGCCAATTGGACCTATGCACAAGTCCATCAAATCCACCTATATGTGAAGTGAGCTCTAAAGCCGAGAATCACTTCACCCGACCCGCACCCATCCTACACATACATATGCATATAGGATATTAACACTCACCTTGAAGTCTTGATGAAAGCTTCCAAATAATCTGCAACTCGCCAATGGAAAATACCTATTCCATTATCATAATTACAACAATACACTTAGAATGGATTCACAAATCAACCCAAATTGACACTAAAACCCTAGTTTGACCCATAAGAAGTCAATATCACGCTATTAGCAAGTTTTGACACCAAAACATATTTAACTCGGTTTAACACTTCAACTTAATCCATTTTAAGTTTATAAACTTTGTTAAATCGCCAATTGGGTCATAATCACCACCAAACCCTAATTTGACCCAAAGTCAAAGTTAGTCAACCAAATAACCCTAAATAGGTTTCAATACTTCCACAATCACTAAACCTAGTGATTAAACCCAATTTCAAGTTCTAAACATAACCAATTTGTTCACCAAACCGAAATCCACCAACAATAACAATAAACCCGATTACTAGCATCACTAAAGTCACTTCATCACCTAAAAGGGTTTTACAACCAATTAACTCAAAACCCTAACTTGAATATCAATTCACTAAGATGAAATTCGGAGTTAGAACTTACCAATACCGCCAAAATGATGCCGTTGACGAGTGGAACAACTTTGATACCCGAGCTTTGGTGAGAATCCAACTCCTTCTTCTCCAAATCAAGCTCTCTCTCACTAAAAGTGGGTTTCTCTCACTAGGGTTTGAAGAGAGTGTTTGTGGTGGGTGAGAATGTGATCCAAACTGATCAAAGGATCAGTTTTGATGACCCCAAACCGTCCCCAAGTGAAAAGATCAAAGTACCCTTCATTTAAAGCCTTTAAAAAGGCTGAAAATTGCTTCTGACCCATTCGGCGCGCCGCGCCACATTGTGGAGCGCCGCTCCACTCTGCAGGTCAGATTTCAGAAACTTGTTTTGGCCATAACTTTTTGACCGTAGCTCCGTTTTCGATGAATCAAATATCGTTGGAAACGTAATAAGATTTTCTTTCCAATGGTAAGGCTTTGAAACATTAACACCAACTTTATTTGGGGTTGAAAAGATACGTACACTCCTTGTCACTTCAGACAATGTCCAGTTTCCTCCAACGTTCGAGCAAGCAACACGTACATGCTTCGTACACTTCATACATGCATAGTACACCATAAATACATTATCTACAATAAATATTTGGGTCTTACAACTCTCCCCCACTTAAACTCGATCACGTCCTCGTGATCTTCTCCACTTAAACAATCCGGACCTGCTTAACGATCCTCACTCAAGTCCCAATACGAACTTTCCTAGACCATTCTTCCCAATGGATCACTTTCAACAACTAAAGTCGTCAACCGTGATTTATCAAAACCACAATCCGAGCACTGAAACCTGCTCAATTTCCCATATCGGGAAAAACTCGACCCATCTCGTACCGAGATATCAATTCCTTAGCGTACCTTTACCAAAGACAACGCTAAAAGCAACCAAGTCTCAACTTAAAGTCAACAATCCGAAACGATGAAGACCGAACCAAACAAATCCTTACGGATAACATTAATCACTAACATCCCTTGTAGTGCGCAATACGACCTATACGCAACTACCATAGCATCAAAATCCAACGGCTAAAACCAAAAGCGCCCAAAACGACTATGGCAACGCTAAACCTAAGGTGTACAAAATCGACTATTGTCACACCCGTAACAACATGTGAGCGAAACACGGCTATCGCATCCCTAATCACACAACATGGTCCTCACGATCCCACCTTCGGTGTATAAAACAACCGATAGATCACTCAACACCCGATGAAGTCAGCGGACCCCGTCAACGGTCATGCTTCACCGATATAATCCCATGATGAAGTCAGCGGACCCCGAAGGTCATGCTCCACCAATCAACAATACCCTGATGAAGTCAGCGGACCCCGAAGGTCATGCTTCACCAATATAACAATACCTCATGATGAAGTCAGCGGACCCCGAAAGTCATGCTTCACCACTATAACAATACCTCACACAACGAGATTAAAAACACTCGATCTCAAGGGTTCCAACCACCCGACGAACCTCATGGTTCATCACTTCAACATAAAAGCGAACACGCGCTTAACAATCGAACACCAAAACCATTTCCGTGGCTTCGTAGAAACATTTCTCAAATATCAAGGAATGCTTGGTTGCACCAAGTCTTACGCCCTTCGCCCGACAATCAAACGTCACCATAGGGTACTTCCATTAGGAACGTCACCCATAACAACAATATGCACAACACAAGGCATTAACAACTCAAACTCAAACGGCATCGAACATTCCCAAGACTTGTGACTCCTCATGCCACCATTGTAACATCTAGACACGCTAGAATTTGATATACTCGTCCGCGTACCACCCGTGCTCACACTCGGACCCTTAGTCCTCTTACTCGGAGCACCATAAGAAACAACCCTTCTATCCCTTGAAGGCTCACCCTTCTTCGATCGTGTATGCGACTCGAAACCCCTAGCCAAGTCGAATAATTCCGAAAACGATTTCGCTTGACCACGTCTAATTTTTCTTTTCAAGTCGTCATTCAAAGTCCGATAGAAATCCCCCATTAATAAACGATCACTTCCCAAATACTCCGGATAAAAACGAGCCTTCGCCATAAAGGTCGTCTTGAGAGTATTTAAATCCATAGATCCTTGTCGCAAATTTCGCAACTCATTACGCAATTCCCACAAATCGGCCGAAGTCCGGAATTCCTCGAAGAATTCCTCCTTAAATTCGTCCCACGATAAGGCCATAAACGTTTCACCACCGACAAGATCAATCTTACCATCCAACCAATCCCTCGCCCTACCCCGCAACAAACTCGTAGCGAGTCTCGTCTTTCTCTCGGGAGGGCAATCAATAGTACGGAAACACCCTTCGACGTCCGAAATCCAAGTTGTGCTCACCCAAGGATCCGACTTTCCGTCATACATCGGGGTAAAACCGAAATTCTAGCCTTTAAAATTGCTTTACCCGAGGGAGGGACGAGAACTTTTATTATCATTATTTTTAATCTTATTGAATTAAAGTATGCCAAAAACATTAAAAAACCCAAAAATCTTAGCTTTTAAAACAATCGCTACAAAAAGACAAATTTTAAAATTTTGTCGAAGGACGGACTAGGACATCGTTCCGAAACAACCTCGTCCTAAATACTAGGGAAGCAAAATTTTAAAATTAATTAATTAATTGTTTTATAAGATAAGGTTTTTACAAAAAAAAAAAAAAAAAAAACAAACACTGCGACTCGCGGAGTTTGTAAGGGTCAAACACCGCAAGTCGCGGAGGACCGAAATTACAGAAAAAAAATAAAAAGGGCCGAACAGCTCAGTTGCACACATCCACAACTCATTTTACTGCGAAAACAAACGAAAAAACACTCTCAATTTTGTAATTTTTAGCCGTTTTTCATCAAATCTTTTACTAAAATCATGTTGAGAAGGATGCTATCAAGGAATTACTCAAGAAAAACGGTAAATTTCTACACCTAAACACCATTTAATCCGAAAATTAGTGTTCGTGAGCAATTTTATACCCAATTCGATTTTGATGCTTTTTAGTGTAATTATGCTTAAATTGTTTATGTATTATGCTTGTATAACCTAGATTGATGCTATTTAACATGATCAGAAGCCTAAAACTTCAAATTTTGAGTAATCTAGGGTTTGTGTTCTTGAGCAAATTTGGGGCTTTTTGATATAAACAGGTTATGGCTGATTTTTATCATGAATTATTGCTAAATTAAGTAGTGTAACATGTTTAGGTAGTTAAATGATCCAAACTTTGAGCCTAAACATGATTTTTGAGAATTAAAGTGGACTTTTTCAAGTCTAAAATTCATGAATTTGATTTTTGAGAGATAATGCAATTTGAAACTTGTTTAATTGCTAGTAATGATTATTTTGACATGTTATTTGAGTTGAATGCTTATGAACTTGGCGAACATTTTCGTATATGCTTATTTGAAAAAGTGTAGATTTGATAAAAATATGAAAATGAGCATAAGTTTGATATAAATTGGACATGTCATTGTAATTATTTTGATTGGTGATTTTGCTGACACTAATGCATATTTGGATGCACAAAAATTGTGTTTGATGTGTTTTGCAGACTGAAAGGGGTGAATCTTCATCCCAAGCTCGCAATGCTCCTCCTGATAATGCGGAACAACAGGATGTTGATAGCTATTATAAACAAGATATACCTCATTCAGTTATGACATTTTCAGATATGCACTTGGAAGATTTGCACCCGAACTTGAGATTTGACAGACGTTGGATAGATTATCTAAAATACCAAAGGGGCTTGCATACTCTTCATTCTAAAGCTGTCGAAGTACCTAGGGTAATAGAATGGGCACCGTTAGAAGCTGTAGAATTAGCCGGGCCAATTAGAGAATTACTTACACAGAGGTATGTTAATTCTACTTTTAACGATTGGGTACGTTTATTCAACATGCGTAGACCTGTATATAAAGTATGGTGTGAAGAATTATTGTGTAGTATAGAAATAAATGATCGGGTAGCTAGTTTAACCGATCGATCTTTTATTAGATTTTTGTTAGGAGGTTCGATGCGCCACATGTCTCTACTAGACATGGCTCAGGCCTTACGTATATATACGTCTGAGGAGTTAGCATCTGCCGATTGTAGAGGGTTGATATTGAACGGTAGGAAAATTGATGAAAATTTTGATACGCATGGTGTATGGAGTCAAGTGACTAGCCATCACCGATTTAAAGGGGGAAATTACTCTTATTTGGATATAGATAGAGCAGAGTTAAGAGTAATTCATAGGTTTTTAGCCAATTCGATTACATAACGAGGTAAGAATAAGGAAAAGGTAAATGAACAGGATTTGTTTTACCACATGTGTATTCGAGACCCACAAAGCGCTATAAGTATACCTTATTGTGTGGGTTATTATTTATCAGCTATGGTTAGGGGGATGAGACCGCATAGCATAATAGGAGGTGGTATATTTATTACATTAATTGCTGAGTATCTCAATATGGATATAAGTCGGGGGGGATTATTAGTCGAAGAACCAGAACCCCGCGATACAATAGGTTTAAATGTATACCATGGTGCGAAGGTTTTGAAGAGGCAAAATAACGCCGCAGTACGATATAATGTTAGACATCCACAGGTTGAGAGAAATCAACAGCCAGGTAATGTGGGAGGGGGAAATGAAATGACAGAAATGCAAAGGTTTATAGCTTCACAAGAGTATGAAAATGCTAGACATAGAGTATTTGAAGATTGGCAAGTTCATCAAAACCAAATCATAGCTCATTGCCAACATGTAGGTAGAAACTATATTCCTACTCCATCGCCCGTATTTCCTCCCTGGTCTATAGAGATGCAACCACCGTATCCTACGTATAACCCAGCTGAAGCATTCTATAACACATTCGGTTATACATGGAACCCCTACTGGTATCAGTATCATCCCTAGTCTACTTAGTTTTATTTATTTTATAATTTGTAATGTTGATACATTTAATACTTATGTTAATATTGTAATAGTTTTTATAATTTTCTAACTTTTATTATTAGATTTTAATAATTTTTGAATGTGGGGTAATATACCAAACTTCAAAAATATGTATATATGTTTGCAGTTTATCTTATGTACACAACAGGGTAAAACAACGCATTTTCAAAGACTGGCATTAAGTTCAGCAAAAGCAACTAATTTTGATGACAAGATGCAAAATATATGTGAAATACCAACAAGACGGAATGAACAAATGATGTGCACCATTTATCATTCAACACAAAAAACAATATGTTTGGAAACTTTGGTAAAATTTAATCATTTCTACGCTAATCACCCTCAATAATTTAAATTGTTACTGATTTCTTGCAAATGAGGGCATTGCAAGATCTTAAGTGTGGGAAGGGGTTAAATTCTTTCGGATTTTTAAAATTTTTATCTTAAACACTTGGTTACCATTAAAAATACTAGTAACGTAGTAGTTGTATTAGAATCTAGTGCTCTCTGATAATAAAGAACAGCCCTAGTCTTATATACTGACTACCCAATTCTAGTAAAATTTTTCAAAATTTTCAATTTAATGAACTCAAAATCATGTTTATACATATTTATGAACGATAAAACTAGGTGTTAACACCGAAATTATTGTTACCTCGGAAAGGACATAAATTGAGAAACAAACCAAAATGTTAAAATTCATTTAAAATGGAATAGAGGACAATTAAAAGGAAAATAAAAGCCAAGTGTGGGAAAAATTACCAAGTTATCTTAAACATATGTCACATATTTCTGTAACAAATAATTGAAGATACTTTTGCTTTGGACTAAACTAAAATGTTTTACCCGATGAAAGAACAGAAGGGATGGATCTACACGATGAATCAATTCCATCGTTAAAAGGAAGTAAAGTCTTCCGAAAAAGAAACGCGCTTCTTGATTTAGGTCATGAAGTTGTCGTCCAGACCAGCTGTAGGTTGATGAAAAATCTAGAAAAGTCATCTCTAAAATCAGCAGGAAATCCACGGACCTCAGCATAAAATAGGGTCGCCATGTGGTCAGACTGATCCTAACCATGAGAGGATCTGTCTCGTTAAATGGGGGGGGGCACCGTGCAAATTAGCTTGATAAGACTAATAAATCAGATCCCCAGAAAGGATAATCTCCTTTAAAGATCAAAAATCAGCTTTTAAGACTGATATTACTCATTCCTAGAGATTGACCTTAAAGATTGAGAATTACAAACTCATGGAATTCAATGATATCTAAACTCGAGCTTGAACGAGAAAATATTTTGATCAAATTATAAACCGATTTGTTTTCTGAAAACCCATTTTCAATGCGTTCATTACCATTGAACGTAAAATCCTAGGAATTCATCTGGAATTCATTAGGTCATCTGAACCAAATCGGGTGTCAACCGTAAGAATGGTGGTTGCATAGCATGGTCAAAGACAGAACCTTGTTCCAGACCGAAAAAATTATAAGGGTGAGCTTTACTATTGCTCCTACAAAGGATAGTAATTGCGTCCGACACGTTATATACCATAATTAAAAGCATGTCAGGGGACATTGCCTTAACAGTTGCTTGTTCAACGCTTTCCTTTACAACCGGACGGTAGTTTATCGAAAGGTAATATTCGGAGCAAGTATACTGGACGTGTTGCTTTCCTAATACAAGGTTAGCAAATGGGTGACACAAAACCGCAAGTTTTGAGCTAAAATTTCAAATCTGAAACCCACCAAACCCACAAAAACAATTTGCAAACACAGGTGAAGGGTTATTCCGGAAAACTTATCTTGGGTAAAAGCTAGATTAAAATTTTTAAAAGATCAAATGTTTTCATAAAGATCCAATTTTCTTAAAGGATCTAAATTTTTATAGTCATGTGGGACTGTAACCATATCGTTACTACCATTGTTTATACCGCCGTAAATAAATCACTGATGTACAAAGTGTGAAGAATAAAGAAGTGATTCTAGTATTTCAAGACTATATTGCTTGAGGACAAGCAACGCTCAAGTGTGGGAATATTTGATAATGCTAAAAGCGAACATATATTTCATAGCATTATTTCTCAAGAAAGACAAGCTTTTAGTTGCAATTGTCCTATTTACAAGTGATATTCGTTTAAATAATAAAAGGTGAAGACAAAAGGCAGATTCGACGAATTGAAGACGCAAATGACCAAAAAGCTCAAAAGTACAAAAGACAATCAAAGAGGTTCCAATTATTGATAAGAAACGTCTCGAAATTATAAGAGTACAAGATTCAAAACGCAAAGTACAAGATATTAAATTGTACGTAAGGACGTTCGAAAATCCGGGACCGGGACCAGAGTCAACTCTCAACGCTCGACGCAACGGACTAAAAATTACAAGTCAACTATGCACATGAATATAATATAATATATAATTAATTCTTAAAATTAATATATGTATTATAATATATTTAAAAATCGTTGGCAAACAAAGAGCCAAAGCTGGGTGAGCTGTAAAAACAAACTCCGCGACTCGCGGAGTTTGAAGGCAAAAAATGCTGCGAGTCGCGAAGCTCCCCTGGACGAAAATTCCTATAAAAGCCAGCGCAGTTCGACGTAAAAAAATATCATATATCCATCCTCTCTATATCTATACGTAAATATTTATATTTATATTTTAATTTTAATTTTAATTTTAATTTTAAATCCTAATAATAAGGGTATGTTAGCGAATGTTGTAAGGGTGTAAGTCGAAATTCTGTCCGTGTAACGCTACGCTATTTTTAATCATTGTAAGTTATGTTCAACCTTTTTAATTTAATGTCTCGTAGCTAAGTTATTATTATGCTTATTTAAAACGAAGTAATCATGATGTTGGGCTAATTACTAAAATTGGGTAATTGGGCTTTGTACCATAATTGGGGTTTGGACAAAAGAACGACACTTGTAGAAATTAGACTATGGGCTATTAATGAGCTTTATATTTGTTTAACTAAATGATAGTTTATTAATTTTAATATAAAGATTTACAATTGGACGTCCCTATAAATAACCATATACACTCAATCGGACACGATGGGCGGGATATTTATATGTACGAATAATCGTTCATTTAACCGGACACGGGAATGGATTAATAGCCACTAGAATTATTAAAACAGGGGTGAAATTATGTACAAGGACACTTGGCATAATTGTTAACAAAGTATTAAAACCTTGGGTTACATGCAGTCGATAACCTGGTGTAATTATTAAACAAAGTATTAAAATCTTGTTACAGTTTAAGTCCCCAATTAGTTAGAATATTTAACTTCGGGTATAAGGATAATTTGACGAGGATACTCGCACTTTAAATTTATGACTGATGGACTGTTATGGACAAAAACCAGACGGATATATTAAATAATCCAGGACAATGGACAATTAACCTATGGGCATAAAACTAAAATCAACACGTCAAACATCATGATTACGGAAGTTTAAATAAGCATAATTATTTTATTTCATATTTAATTTCCTTTATTTTATATTTAATTGCACTTCTAATTATCGCACTTTTATTTATTGTTATTGTATTTAATTGCACTTTTAATTATCGTACTTTTTAATTATCGCAATTTTATTTTATCGTACTTTTATTTATCGCAATTTCATTATTGTTATTTACTTTACGCTTTAAATTAAGTTATATTTATTTTTATTATTTTACATCAGGTTTTAACTGCGACTAAAGTTTTTAAAATCGACAAACCGGTCATTAAACGGTAAAAACCCCCCTTTATAATAATAATATTACTTATATATATATTTGTATTTTTATAAAATAAAACTAATATAGCGTTAAGCTTTGTTTAAAGATTTTTTTCCCTGTGGAACGAACCGGACTTACTAAAAACTACACTACTGTACGATTAGGTACACTGCCTATAAGTGTTGTAGCAAGGTTTAAGTATATCCATTCAATAAATAAATAAATATCTTGTGTAAAATTGTATCGTATTTAATAGTATTTCCTAGTAAAATTTAAGCTATTTTATATACACCTCGCATAACATCAATACCGCCGAATGAAATACCTGAATCGTGCCACAATTCCACATCGAAATGCTACGAGGAAAGGATGTCTTTTGACAACAAAAACAACATTGAATGATAATCCACTATCTTAGTTACTCTCTTGGTCCATCTTGATTTCTTCGCCACCGTTCAAGTGTATGTGACTTCAATTACAGGATTTAACAAAAAGTTACACCGTCACTCTAGAAATATACGATCCCGTTGATATGTCAACGATCACTTGTACATATTTCCCGTCTATTTATGATTTTTCTTCCCAACGATCAGAAAATTAGACTCTTCATAAAGGTACCTAGTGAGAACACAGTCACCACCTTGAAATCTACCACCTTTTCTAACTTTCCGCTTCACGTTAGTACACTGACCTCCTCATAGCGCTATGAATTTCACAAACCAATCTCCTCATGTTAAGCATGCTCTCAATGTACGACTAAGAATTAAATCGGGACTACTCGAGAAGAAACTAGGTACGTATCACCAGTCAGTTGCAAATTACTTTGCCATTGGAGAGTAAAACAAGTAGTCAAAGCCTTAGTGTTAACCGAAATAAAAGCATTAATCTTAAGAACATTTGGAGAAACACCTCGTACAACCATCCCCACAACTCCACCAGTTGTCCAACTTCCACTAGCTCGATAACTTCTGTAGGTTACGAAACTTACACCGAGTTCCTGACACCCTCAACATCCCAGAAAGCTCAAGTTTCGAGACCAACACGATTATCCACCCGATCCATCACCTAAATATTTCTAATTGGTCAATGTAAGTAACTATAGGGGGTGGATAGTTACTTATTTGATTTCTTAAAACGTTTTCGATGTGTTTAACATTCTAAGTTCAAGTTCTAAGTGCGGAAGCATTTTGTGTTTGTTAATGCAAAATGTAAATAATGTAAAGTGAAACAAACACAAGGATTTATAGTGGTTCAGGTGGATGTTAACTAATCCTTCTTAATCCACTCCTCGACACATTATGTCGAGAGTTTAGCTTCACTAAGCTATTCTCCAAAACTGATGTAGATCCGATTACATCACTTGTCCTTTAACAAGCCACACCAACAATCTTTCGGTCCCTTTGAAAGATTAAAACTTACCTTGATAACTTATATCTCCAATTTAGTTACTGATTGTTCCCACCAAAACATCAATCAATTTCCTAAGTCCCTTTAAGGAAATTAGCTATCTTAGAAAGATTGTGTTCTTATTACAAGAACAAAGCCGCTAACTTGATCACCCCAAGTTAAAAGCTCACACTCACACATACGTATAAGGATATTACAAGTGATTTCCTATGCTACTTTTTCAATAGGTTTAAAGAAGTAGATTAAAAAGAGAACTAGATAATTATAGGAATTGGATGCTTAGTTTACATTAATTCTAACTTCGGTACAAGATAGAATATCCCTCTAGCTAATCACATATCTTCGGATATGAATTGAAGTACAATGTGATCTTCGCTGAATTTGAGTGAAGTTCCTGAGGGTTTGGGCCAACGGCCTTATGTACAAGCTTTGAATATGTCCTCCTTTTATAATCGAGGAGTTGAGCTTCATAGATGAGCTACGATCATGTCTACGTTCAGCTGTGACCATGACCATTAAAAATAGTCCAATTAAGGTAGACGTTTGTGTAACGTTTAAATGTGTTGGACTCTTCCTGGATTATTGTTACCTGCAGAAAATGTGAAATAGCCTAGACAAATGCTTTAGGCTTATAGTGCTTGAATTATCTTGGACTTAGCTTTATGAAAGTGACTTGTCACAAACACTTTGGGCAAGTCTTTGTTTTTTGGCATTCCATCATGAATACCCAAATAAGCTAAGTGCACATTTGGATCATATATAATGTATAATTTAAACTGTGGTCAATGCCTAGCCGTTTAGTTATAGGTTGACAAAGAAACTTTTTCTTTAATCACAAACTCGATATCACCACCGAACTGTTATAAGTTTTGAATAGTTGACCATAAGCCCTAGCATACACTTAATCGTATACCCCTAACTGATTCATTCGTACAAGTCATTTATGCTGCAGGTACAATAGTTTGAGAGCATATGTTAATGACTACGGGTTAGGCATAAGATTATTCACTTAAACCAATATTCATTGGCTTGCTCAAGTAACTAAGCAGGCAACATATATTGATCATTTAACTGTAAGGCAAATAATATGCATTGGTCTTTTAATCCGTAAGCATAAATCATGTTTGTAGTTAATCAAGATGTAAGTCCATATGATTTAGCTTGAAAAGTAGCATGCAATTGGCTTGTTATTACTAATCACTTAAATATGTAATCAAGTAAGTGCATTGATTAGTACACTTAGATCAATATATATGCTTGATAAAACCATGTAATTAAAGTTTCTATGCAACTAAGGTCAAATGGTTTTATCTTGGGTTTATCATATCCTTAATCAAGTACCTTTACCTGACATCATTTGATTTTCATAAATCAATAAGGACATGATTTAGAATTGTTAAAAGTTGTCAAACCAATATAAATTGAGTATATAAGTGCATGGTTTGATCTTAGGATAAGTAGTCAACTAAGCATATATACTTTTAACAATCGTGCTACACATAGTAGCTAAACATCTTAATTAGACATTTAGTTATGTAATAGCTAATCTTGGTAGTATATAAGCATGTAAGAACTAAGCACATATTCATGTTAGTTTATAGGCACATAGTAGTTAAGTTTTTTTTTTTTTAGTAACTAATCATGGAAATTCCTAATCATGCAATAACTAATCATGTTAATGTCTAAGCACGTATAAAACTAATCACATAGCAGATAAGATTGTATAACAACTCATCATGACTATTTGTAAGTAAGTATGATCTTAACCGTAAACATAAATGTATGAGTGTACAATGTTGTACAACACATTTATAGGTAGGAGCTTCTCCTAATTGGGACTTGATGACCTTTCTTAAGATGTCTAGAAAGATTTTAAGATTATGAAAGTCATTAAACAATTATGTGTTCTTGATGATTAGTTGTGAATCATAGGTTTGACTAATGGTAATTATTATGTTCAAATCTGAAAGTGACTGAACCTTGTTAATTATCTTTATAGATATTCGTGGAATTATGCATTGAATTGAATTTTAACCATGAATAGTGTCAAACCATCACTGATCATTAGATCTGAAAGTCATGTTTAGATCATTTAAAACTATGATCAATATATGGTTTAGCCGTGATGTTTATCGTATGTATCCAAAGCATGGACGTTCAATCCAACGGTCTCACCATGATAATTTCCATGTGCATGCTTTGAGTAAAACGACCTTCTTCTTATTTTATCATTGTGTAGTTTTGGTCATTTATATAGAAAAGTAAGTTTATGAAATTTCATTTTTACTTTAACATTACTTGTCATTACTTATGATTATTGTCGTCATCAAAACTTAGATTAACGTTGAATTTTAAACCAACAATCACCCTCAAAGAAAATCGCTCGATTTGTTCTACCAACTATCAACCAAACTGATATTACTCAAATTATACATATAATCATCACAACATCCGTCTTCATTTGGATAAGTTTTGATGGGAATAATTGTAATGACCAGAAAAAATCGTCATTGATGGCGCCGTTAACTTAGGTCCCGTTGCGTGGTCATAGTCCCTAAATGAGACGCGTTTGACCAAAATTATGTCGCATTCATTTGAAACGTGTATGACTTGCAAAGTTTAAAGTAAACCAAATGGTTCGACACAAGTATATGTTACAAAAGTTGTAATGTATAAATGAAATAACTTGCGACATAATATAAGTTGAAAATCACGAATGCTATCAATAGCGTATGCATGTAAGCATTAAGTTTGAATCCAAAGGTGCTGTCACTAGCGTATGCATGTATGCTTGACCCCAAGCAAGTAATCAAAGTGTGCGGAAGCATGTGTCAAGTAGCTAAGTATGAACCTGAGAAACATATAGAAAACTGTCAACGAAAAACGTTGGTGAAATCATAGGTGTATTTGTAAACGTTGTTTTTGAATGTAAGACCCGAATAATAATTGTATAGTGGTGTAAATAGTGTACATTAAGTGTGGACTGCAGTGTGTAATTAAACTGGGTCAGAAGCCTTTCAGACCACTAGTGCGCGCCGCGCGCTATTACTGGTGCGCGTGGCGCACTGCACGTGGGCCAGCATTCTGCTTTTTAATTAAAAGTTAAATGAAGGGTATTGTTTTCTTTTAACTTGAGGACGAGTTGGGGCTGTAAAGGCCAGTTGTGTGGTGGTTGAAAACACATTCAACACTACACCAACCTTATCTTCAACCCCAAATCAAATTCTAGAGAGAGAAGTGTGTTCTTGAGAGAGAAAGCTTGAATCAAGGAGGAAGAAGCTTAATCCGGGCTAAAGCTCAAGTATTAAAGTTGTGCATCTAGTCTTTAGCTATGTTTTGGTTATGGTGGTATGTTCTAACCTTGATTTCCCTATTTTAATTTGGTAAGGGTTAGGGTTTGGGTTAGTGATGAACACAAAACCCAAATTTGGTGATTTTGGGTGTTCTTGGGTAAGATTGAGTCATGAGGACTCAAGAATTGCTAACCTAGGGTTTTGAAATGATAAATGAGTTTATGAGTCATAATTGGTTAGTTAATTACTAGCACACCTAGTTAATAAAATGAATGGGTATTATGTGGGCTAGTGGATGACCCGAAATGGGTGTGTTGACCTTAAATGGTCGGTTTTGATGTAAATGGGGCATTTAATGTATTTAAGTCATTAAATACACATGAGTAAGTTGTTGGTGATTAGTCCAACTAGTGTGTGTGTTGATTGAGTACTTATTGTATTAGGTACTCGGCTTTGAAGCATTCGGAAGTATAAAATCGTCACCAAATCGTTAAGGTGAGTGGAATAATTATATATGCATGTATATGATTTATTTACTTGTGGGGTATGGGTTAAAGTTCGATGTTGACGATACCATATCCTAGAGTATATTGTTGTGTAGATGAGGGTTAAAGTTCGGTGTTGACGATACCTCAAGTATGGATTTAAAGTTCGATGTTGACGAAGCCATACCACTATTGTAGTGACATTGGATGAGGGTTTAAGTTCGATGTTGACGATACCTCATATGTGGATTTAAGTTTGATGTTGACGATACCACATTAACTAGGACGGATGGGAAAATAAGTTCGATGTTGACGATACCATTCGTTGGGCTAGCCTTGGGATTCGAATACTAACGGATGTTGTGAACATCAATGCTTATGTATTGTGTTGTAACATATTGTATTGTTTGCTTTATATGATATTGTTATACTAGCTTATGTTATCGAGGATTTAGCGTTATACATTATAAAGGTATGCTAATTATGCTGCTAGTATGTATGCAGATTTGTTGTAAGTGTTTGCAAGTAAGTAAGTTATATATGTATATGTATAATTATTGCATTCACTAAGCTTTACTTATCCTCTCGTTGTTTACCTTTTTATAGGCTCGGGCGTTGACAAGGGTAAGGGCGTACGATTGGATTGGAGATCCCGCTTGTTTGCTAGGGGACGCTTTTGGATGTGTTAGCTTTTGGAATTTTGACCGAGAGTTGGGTAGTTTAACCCCCAAACATCATGCTCTAGTGTCGTTTGGAATTTAAACTAATTCGGTTGAAACTTATACTTTTGTACGAAACTCGTATTACGGCATATGTGGGCCCGGTTTCGTAAAACTTATTTTATTATTGAATCGTGTGAGTTTTAACTATTATATCATGTTGTGAAAAGCGTTTCGTCTAAATATGTCGGGAAGTGGGAGATCTTTATTTGAAAATTTACAAAACCAGACAGAACTGAATTGGGCTTGTGCGCGCCATGCACCCTAGGGTGGTGCGCGTGGCGCACTCTTCTGACATAAAAAAAATTTATTTCGCGTATTCGGTTGGTTATTGGTTTGGGTTGTTACAAGTGGTATCAGAGCATGGTCTAAGGGATTTGGGCGACTTGAGATAGGTGCCTAGACTTAGACTTATTTGTGTATGCGCTTTATATCATTGGAAAGGTAATTTAACGAGGAATACAACTAAACACATTTGATCAATCAAATCCATCATTAACAACAATGAAAACCTCAATGAATGATCATTATTTAACGTTTCAAGCTCAAAAATGCAAACGGTGATTCGAGAATCCAATTTACGCATACGATATGCCGTTTCGAAGGTAATTGAACATACATTGCAACTAAACACTTACTAACAACATTAACAAGCATTCAATGCATCAAAAGTTCGTTTTAAGTCTATCAAACCCTAACCAAAAATCACAAAATCAACAATCATGTTAATGAAGTTTTTCTAAATCAACCTACATACCAAAACGAAGCTAATGATGCTAGTAACACATTTAATACATGAACTTTAACATTTAAACGACATTTAATCATCCAAAATTCAAGATTAAGCACACCCATTTTTCATATTCAAGCTAGTTACTCAAAACAACAAATCGAGCAAACCAAGCACATATTCATGTTAGACTTGAGCCAAAGATACTAACTAACACCATTTCAAGTCTAAAAAATCGAATTTAAAAAATCTAGAGTTTTTAGAAAGTTACCCAAAATCGATGAAGTTAGTATCAAAACGTAGAGGATGAAGAGAGGTTCAAGAATATGTAGTCGGATTTGTTGTGAGCTCCCTAAATCTAAATTAGATGATGAATGAGTGATGAAGATGAAGATGAGTTTAAACTGCGGATTTTATGTTGAGAGAAAATGGAAAAAGAAAAGAAATGAAAAGTGAAATGAATGGTGGAGGTGGAGTTGACTAAGTCAACAACTAGTTTCCATTTTGGTCTAATGACAAGTCTAGTCCCTCGAGTTTAAAGCGGGTGCGTGAATTAACCAAAAGAATTAATTTAAAAATGCTAGAGTAAACGAGAGATGTTATAATTAAATAACGAAAATATTAGAAATGCTAAATAATGAAAGATACGAATCTAGATACGAAATGTATTATATAAAAAAAAGACGGCTTTAAAATAATTTTAACGGAAAAGGCGGGATGTTACAATAGTGCAAGAAATTGTTGGTTTTGAGCTGAAATGATGGTTCAAGGCTGAAAGCCTAATTTGGTGCAAAATTGACCAAGTCTTGAACCAAGTGTTAAAATATGGGGCCAGGAACAGCGTTCTACTATTTGATACGGCGTTCCACAAAGCTACAAATCAAGAGCGCCATACTTCCAATATGGAACAACGTTCCAATGCAAAGGAAATTGGAAGAATCATATCAGAAACTTTTTGGCCATTTCAAGAACGATGTTCTCCATTTCACAAGGATGTTCCTTCTTCTAGTTATACAGAACGACGTTCTTAGTTTAACAACGGCGTAGTAGCTTCATGTTATCAAGAACGACGTTCCATAAGTTGGAACGACGTTCTTGTCTGCAGATTGGAATTTTTAAATCACCACTATAAATAGAAAAAGATAGAGTTTGGGGTATATACATCATTAGAGCTGCACCTTAGGGACATTTTGGAGCCCTAAATGGGTTCCAACCATTATTCTACCAAGATGAAGTCTAATTCCATGATTGTAGCTCAATATCTATGAATATTAGTGTTAGATTTCCATCATCATCCCCATTTCATTTGTATTTCCTTCCATTTTGGTACTTTGCTTTTCTCAATTAGTTGTAATGTTTAATGCTTGTTATTTCTTTGATTTTGTTCTTGCTTATCTTATGATGTTAGCTTAGATTTGTTATTGTTCACTTGATTATGAAACTCACTGCTTGGATTTTGCCCTAATATATGAAATTGATGTGTGAATGAGTGTTGATTATTGTGTTTGGTTGAAGATCCATTGCCATGATTGTTTTATGCTTTATTTTGATTATATAGATTGTTAAGCTGTCTTAGTAATTTGATTTGTGATTTAATTTGTGCTTCAACACCAATTGCTGATCTAGACATTGGGGATTTCATGTGATTGTGTCTTTAATTTAATTGGTTTTCAAATGAGTTTTTAGTCAACATGGAAGTGTTAGTCATTTCAAGTGATTGTTGTGATTAAGAATTTATAAGTGATTTAATTCAAGGCCAAGTCTCAATGATATTACCCAACATATTTTTAAAATTTTAAAGTGAGTCTACGTGAGTTAATGAACTTTAATTGATTGAGGTTTTATGAAGATTGACGAATTGAAATGAAACCATATGTTTTGGAAATTGATATTTAACTACGTGCAAAAGGCAAATCTATGTCAAAGAGTGGATCAATCAAGTGGATATGTTTTTCTCTTATTTATTGATCTCTCTTAGGTTAATATTAGTTTAATCAACACTTTCTTAAAACCCCCAAATCAACTTAGGATAATTATTAGTGTTTTTGAAATCTCAATTAAATCGCTCTATGTGAAACGAACTTGGACTTGCTATTAGCTTTACTATACGATTGAGACTGGTTGCCTAATTGTGTGATAATTGTTTAGTAGTATTTTCTTGTTTAAATTTAAAGGTATTGTATAACTCGCACATCAAAAGTTTTGGTGGCGCTGCCTGGAGGTGGTTTTAATTGGATTTTAAAATATTTGCTAGTAGTTGTCGATCCTTTTGTGAGAATTCCACTCTTGCAAAAGTTACTTTTTTATTTTATTTGCTTGTGTTCGGAGAAACGTTTATTGTTTGTGTTGTGATTAATCTATATGGCGGAGCATGATGCTTTGTATGAGTACTTGATGCCAAGAACCGTGAATGATGATCGAAAATTGATGGAAGACTCAAGTCACGTGGATATGAATGGTGGTTATTTGGTTTTGAATGATGATAATGGTTATACGGGCATGAACAATGGTGATTATTTGGGTATGAATGATGGTTATGGGTATATGATTGATGGTTACATGGGTATGAATGAAAAATGCTTATATGGATTCTTGGAAAGCTAATTTTGAGCCGAAAGGTTATTGTGATGCTTATGATGGGTATTATCCTAACGGTGGTTATGATGACAATTATATGAATAATTTTACCCATATGGACCAACCTTGTGCTAATGGTCTTATTTCTAATTTTGAATTTCTGGGTCAACCAATGGACTATTGTTATGAGGGAGATGACTCGACATCAGATTCTTCTCAACATCAATCTCAAGATTAACAACAAAAAGAGATCGATTCGAATTTACAAGAGTTATTCTCAAACTTCATGAGGATCTACTTTGACCGTATTGAGGCTCTCAACCAAGAAAGACAAGGTTTAAAGGAAATTTTAGCTAGTCAACAAGAAGTCATCCAACACTTAAAGAATACCATGAGTTCTTTGATTCAAATTTTTAAAGAACATGCTAATGCTTATCTTCCCAACGAGGAAATTTTTGAGCCTACCATCTTTACATCACCCACCACACACATAGTCTCCACTTCTCGGTCACGAAATCGGGTCTTTTATGATGATGATGATGTAAGTTTTTATGCCAAGACCGAAGTGGTGGAGATTGAAACAAATAACCAAATTAATGATGAAGAGAAGAATTTAGATGATGATAAGGATAATGATAATGATGAATGTCAAGATGATGGTAAGGAGTATGATGAAGAAGTTAGTGGGATTGATGAGAAAGATGATGAAGTTAGTGAAAATTTTCCAACACCCAACGTTTTTAAAATCTATGATAATACACTTGGTGATGACAAAGATGATAGTGACGATGGTTATGAGGATGATGATGAAGTTGATGGTGAGAGTATCATACCCAAAACTTTCGAAGTGTATAACAATCCTCTCGTGTATGATATTGATGATTTAAAGGAGGTTTTGCATCCCAAGGTTGATGATTCGTGTTTGTGCGAGCCGATTAAGAGAATTAACCTTATGGTGCAAACCATGTGTGGACGAGAGTCTTTTGTTGTAAACAGCTCCCCGTGGAACGAACCATACTTGAATACTTGCTAGTTGATATAATGATCGGTTCATTGTTGGGCGGACATTTGTGTTAATTACTTAGATTATTTGATCATTGTTTTTGATATTATTATAAGTTGAACACAAAATGTCACATCTCGGTCACGTAATTGGGTCTTTTATGATGATGATGTAAGTTTTTATGCCAAGACCGAAGTGGTGGAGATTGAACAAATAACCAAATTTTGTATAACCAATGATGATGAGAAGAATTTAGATGATGATAAGGATAATGATAATGATGAAGGTCAAGATGATGGTAAGGAGTATGATAAAGAAGTTAGTGGGATTGATGAGAAAGATGATAAAGTTAGTGAAACTTTGCCAACACCCAACGTTTTTAAAATCTATGATAATCCACTTGGTGATGACAAAGATGATAGTGACGATGATTATGAGGATGATGATGAAGTTAATGGTGAGAGTATCATACCCAAAAATTTTGAAGTGTATAACAATCCTCTTGCGTATGATATTGATGATTTTAAGGAGGTTTTGCATCCCAAGGTTGATGATTCGTGTTTGTATGAGCCAATTAAGAGAATTAACCTTATGTTGCAAACCATGTATGGAAGAGAGTCTTTTGTTGTAAACTGCTCCCTGTGGAACGAACTTTGCTTGAATACTTGCTAGTTGATTTAATGATCGGTTCATTGTTGCGCTGACATTTTTGTTAATTAGTTAGGTTATTTGATCATTGTTTTTTATATTATTATAAGTTGAACACGAAACGTCACATCACACACCCTAGCAACAGACAAATGCGTTCTATTCAACACCCGTCGACAACCAATTTACTTAGTGAGAAGAAGCTCTAACCTGCACGCATATTCCAAGCATCTTGAAATATCCTACCAATCACATGGTCATCCCATTTTAAAACCCGCAAGTGCTAAACTTCCCCTGTAACTCCAAATGTTGACTTCCAAACTAATGTGTTTCGTTCATTACTCGACTGACCTAACCCAAGAGAAATCACCCTCCCAAGCTACCATAATAAACAAAGATCCCCAAAATCCATCTTGTATTACCTGAAGTTTCACAAGAGAAACTATCTCGCACTCGTGTCACCAAATACGAAAATTTCATCATGAAACTGCAGCAACTTCGAAAATTCGTATCTGAAAATCCAACAGCTCGATCATCTCCAAAGTGTTTCCACCTATAGACCTATGTGTCTTCTGTCTACAATCCAAAATTCAAGGCGATTCAGCGGTTAACCAACCCTTTATGAATTTTCTTCTCAAGTTGCGCATCAACATCTGAATTTAGATCGAGCATTCGGGATAGCAAGGAACAAGAACCTAGATCCAGTCACCCAGGTCTCTCAATATATCTCTTGCAACAAACCTATCAAACCAACCTCTGACTCCGTAAGCCTCTATGAAAATATCCATCATAATGCACGTCCTAATTATGTCATAACCCTCTAGAATCATCAAAAAATCCTAGTGTGATCAACTTTCCTTAATACCTAGACATATCCCTAAGTTTACCATGATCATCTAAGTCTCTAGATCTTCAATTGATGTTGTAAAGAAAACCCTAAATTTGTCGTTCGTTTTCCTGATGATAAATGAATCATCAATTAGTCATATACCATGCTTTCAATCCGTTATCGTGCCCGATTTTCAAACCTTGAAGCTCTGATACCACTTGTTAGGATTTATAGTGCACTCTAAAAAGGAAATGTGATTTTGGTATCGTCAATCACATAATCCACGAAGGACAAACAAATGAAATAAAGCAAAATGATAAATAAAGTTATAAAAGACACAAGAATATTACGTAATTATATCCCGACTCCATTTTCGTGGAGAAGGGTCTAGTCCCTGAGTGCAAACCGGAGATTTTATCTTATTATTTTCGTGCACAATGTTACAGGAAGTCAGGGTTACATTATATAGGGATTAGACAAATCTTTTCCTAATTAAACACAAAATTTCCACCGTTATGGCCCCACGGTCCGCAAGCCAAGTTGTGCGATCTGCGAGAAGGCAAAAACACAGATTTCATGTTTAACTTCCAAATTCGCAACCAACATGTAGCAACTCGCGACATGCGTGATTAAGCTCTTCTACGCGAAGTGTCTTCGACCATATTCATCACCATCTCACAATCCACGACCTTTCTCTCACGACTTGCAAGCCGTCTGTATCATACCCCCAAATAGGGCTGGGGTAAATATGACTTCACAATATCACAACACAAGTATATATAAGCAAGAACGACTCTACATGAGACGTTTTAACAAAATTTTATTTGCAACGGAAACATAATAATGTTTTGCGCAATGAAATTCATATATAAATAACAATTGATAAGTTCTAAATATGTGGACTCCAATGCAACAGCTAGCTAAGCATCATAGGGCAGCACATAAACTAATCTTCACCTGAGACAAACATGCTTAAAATGTCAACACAATGGTTGAGTGAATATCATAGGTTTAATAATCATAATAAGTTTTAGGCCACAAGATTTAGTTCAAAACATCAAAATATCAATATTCCATGAGTTATAATATCGAGCTAAACATAGAAACCCCTGACACTGTACGGGTGTCGGTAATCATTATTATGTACCCCCTTGATGATAGGTCAATGGGTAGAGACGTCACTCTCAATAGGCCTACTCACAATAATTAAGCTTGCAACATTTCAATTCCAGCAATTAACGATATTATGGAGGGGATTTGCATGTAAAGATATAATCAATACAAGTTAACAATAGTCTCACGAAGTTGCATATCAAAAGTTTAGGCACTTGTGTCTAAATTGTAAATCATTTAAAAGTAAGCATGTGTCTCACCCCAAAAGTTGTAAAACAGTAAATAAATAGTAATAATGGGGCTATGAAGTTCACCTTAGTAGCAAGTAATTTATTCCACGCAAGAAGTATGAACGGAGTATGTAATCGGGGATCTCAACCTAGAGATATAATCTTTGATTAGTTAATGTCTAACAGACATAAAGTTTATTTATTAATATAGCAACTATATTAACAGTGACAGTTTTCGAGAAAAGTTCATATTTCTCAAAAGTTTCTATTTTGGAAACCTACTATTTATGGAAAGCTTCCACTTATATCAAGTTTCTAAATTTTAGTATGTTCGGGTTGTAATTCTTCACATAGATGTTGTACAATCTTGCCCAAACTTCGTTGCTATCATGCAAGTCACTCGAATGATCTGTTGTTACCGGGCGCCCAGGATTCTTGACCAGAATTTAAGTCATGGCATTCCAAATCCACAAGCGGTTCCCATAAGGAAACATGGACCACCCTAGGCCACAAGTAGTGATGTTTGTAGTCCTTGTACGTTATCTTTAATTATAACCTTCACGTTATAGGTGTATACACATAACGAATTATTAATGTACTTAATAGTTATATGTACTTAATAGTTATATATATATATATATATATATATATATATATATATATATATATATATATATATATATATATATATATATATATATATATATATATATATGTGTGTATGTGTGATAATATAACTTAGTGTAATTAAAGTGTTACTATATAGATAAGTTTACATGTTATAGTAATAATATTATTCTTATTCTTTATTATAATCATACATGTATGTGTTCAATACTACATTATATGTATATCTTATTATTGTATTATATTTATATGTTTATACTTATATTATATGTATTTATCATATATGTGTTACATATACATATAAGCGTAAAGGTGGTACATATATCTATACTATAACTTATAAACTTTAATTACCTATAATATATGATACATATACACATGCTCATACATACACACACACACACGTACATATACATACATTCATACACATACATATACACACATGTATATATATACATATATACACACGAGTATATCTACTACATATACATGTACATACATACGCATGCATGCATGCACGTGTATTATTATCATTATTATTTACTAATCCTCTTTCATATATTAACACTAATCTTCATGTACATAAAATCACAACTTATTTATCATAATCATGAATCATATTAATTATTCACATTCATAATCTTTAACTTTTAATAATCATTATCTCATTAATCATTAACACATAAAATCATAATCTCTTATTATATTAATTAATCATAATCATAAACTAGTTTCATAACTTATTCATAATCATAATCTTTATCCATACTTTTAACCTTAATCACATTCATTATCATTATTCATACAAGATTCATGATCATACTTAATTCATACTTGATCATTAACTAGTTCATAATTTAACCTAATACTTTTAACTTAACATGCTTAATCTTATTAATCGTCATCATAATCTTTCCTTATTCATATTCTTTTAGTCATGTTCACCATACAATATCTTATTAAACATAATACTTAATCATAATACTTATAACATAACAACTTAAAAATAATAGAATTAAAAGCAAGATCAAGCTAGGGTTCTAGGTATACCTTTAGAAGATTAAGACCAAGAGGAGATGGTGATTATGACTCTATTAGAAACTGACTCACAGCAGCAACAAATAACGATCAAAAAAGGGTTTCTTGGGTCTTCTTTGGTCTCGACAGAAAATAGCAAACAGCAGCAACAATGGGTCGATTTTGAAGCTGTTTTGGATCACGAATTGCAGCAGCAAATCAGGAGGATGAAGGGTTGTTATGGTGGTCGAAAGTCACAGCAACAAAGGCTGCAGGAAGTCGACTAAAAGGCTATAAAGGGTGGCAGTTTTACAGCAGAAACAGGAGCAGGAAGGGTGGCGAAAAGTGGCTGTTTGGTGGATTGTTTTGTCGACTGCAGGAGGCTGTTTTGGAGGTGATGATTGACGATGCATAAGGTGGGTTTAGGGGGCTATTTTTAGTCGACTAAAAAGAGGGAGAAGGGCTGGAAAAGGCTGTCGACTAATGCAGCTAATGAATGGGATTTTTGGGGTTTATTTGGTGATGCAAATTATGGAAAAACATGAGCCTTTTTATACAAGGTTAACAAGAGTTGTGGTTATATTAGGATTCATGAAATACTTGGTGATCAAGGACTAGTATTAGGATTAAACTAGGATTGTAGATTACTTAGTGATTAAGCTTTTTTTTTTTTTTTTTTTTTTATGTAGCCGATTTTTTATTATAAATATATATATATACATATTTTTTTCGGCATTTTAATTACTTATCAACTAATTTATATTTTTTTTATTATTATTAAAGTTACATTTATTTAAAATACATTTTATTTAATCATTTATTTGTTAGTCCATGTCTTTTATTTAATTATAATTCACTTCTCATTATTATTTCTAATCTACATAATTTGTCACCATTTAATTTATTACATATAGTTTATATTATTAATTTAATATTAGGGTTAGGGTTTTTAATTACGAGCATTTAATTATACGAGCATTTATTATACGAGCATTTATTTTGTATGTGAAAATTGCTTGTATTATTATCTTTTACGAATCTAATTCTCATCTGTTTTAAAGTATAAAAACACAATGGACGTTAAGGATAGACAACCAAAAATTTTAGAAGACCTACCCAGGGACATGATTGATGAAATCTTGTCTAAAGTCGGGCAGAATTCGTCGGCACAATTATTTACCGCAAAATTAGTTTGTAGAACATTTGAAGAACGTTCCAGGCATGCCTTAGTTTATAAAAGGATTTCATTTGAAAGATGGGGTATATCACATTGGGGACACCGTAAGTTACACCGTGTTTTCTTTAAAGCGTTAAATGCGGGAAACCCAAATGCAATTTTACGCTACGGGTTAAGAACCTATTTTGACTCAACATATCCCAACGTAGGACTACGTGAGTTAGAAAGAGCTTCTAACATGCAACATAAAGAAGCATGTTATGCTTGCGGGTTAGTGATGTTCGCTTCTCACCAAAGTGAGAAAAAGAACATCGAATTACAACTTTTAAATAAAACCTTCCCACAAGTGACGGATTCAGTAGTTGGGGTAAGAAACAAGGTTTTTAGATTGTTACGGGGCTGTTGGGCATTATGAAACCCTCGTCCCTTTGACGACGTTACAACATGCTGTCTTGTCAACGTCCACAACGGTTATGTTCCACAAGACCAAGGATGAGAAGTAGTCTTAGTAAAACCAGAATGCATGACTTGTTTATGGACTTATGAATTACGTGTTTTATTGCCTTTGCTGAACGACTTGCGTATTAACTAGGATTGTTGTCACAACTGTTTTGTATCAAAGTTATTGTATGCTATATTTCATGCTATATGTAAAATAGCGGTATTGTAAATTTGTAAATATATTGTATAAAAGTTTGAACGCGAAATATTATTGTATTTAGTTTTTCATATAGAATCGTAGTAGTTGAATTGTATAGTAGCTACTAAGTATGAACTTAACGGGTAGGTATTACCCGAATTAAAACTTATAAAACGCTAATATGAAGAAAAAGCTTTTATAAAAGAGTTCATATTATGCTACGAAATACTATTGACTACTCTTAAATTCTATATGATTAACTCAATTCTTTTGGCTATTTTTGAAGGAAATGGCACCGACGACTCGTCAGAACTTGAACATGAGTGAGGAAGACTTCCGTGTTTTCCTTGCTGCGAACATAGCCGTAGTGCAGTCCGCAATGCAAAATAACAACAATAACTCTGGTTCTAGTAGTCCAACTAATTCCACAATAAATCCGGTAGGATGCTCCTACAAAGAATTCATTGTCTGTAAACCTTTGGAATTCGATGGAACCGGGGGTCCAATCGGATTAAAACGGTGGACCGAAAAGGCTGAATCAGTGTTTGCCATAAGTAAATGTACTGAAGAAGACAAAGTAAAGTACGCTACGTATACCTTCACATGTACTGCGTTAACATGGTGGAACACCTATCTCGAGCAGGTGGGACAAGATGCTGCTTACGCACTTCTGTGGTCAGCATTCAAGCACTTGATGAACGAGCAGTATCGTCCCAGAAACGAGGTCAATAAGCTTAAGGTAGAGCTTAGAGGATTACGAACGCAAGGTTTCGACATCACCACATACGAACGACGATTCACAGAGTTGAGCCTATTGTGTCCAAGAGCGTTCAAAGATGAAGAGGAGAAGATTGACGCATTTGTAAAAGGGTTACCAGAAGGGATTCAATAAGATGTGAGTTCACAATAGCCCGCCTCCATAAAAAATGCAAGTTGAATGGCTCACAAACTCATAAATCAGATTGAGGGAAGGATTAAAGAACAGGCGGCCGAAGAGACCAACACGAAACAAGTCAAGAGAAAGTGGGAGGAAAACAGTGACAAGAGTTACTAATACAACAACAACAACAATCACAACCATAATCGCAACAACTATCCCAACAACCGCAACATCAATCGCAACAACAACAATCATAATCCCAACAACAACTACAACAAGCGTCCCAACAACAATAACTTCACCAAACGTTCCAACAACAATAACAACCACATCAATCCCAATAGCAATCTCAATAACAACAATAACAACAACAATCAGAAAATTCCATGCTATAGGTGTGAAGGATATCATCCGGGTAAATTTTGTGAAGTAATATGTACCAAATGTAATAGGAAGGGTCATGCTGCAGCGAAGTGTGAAGCATTCGGACCAGTGACTAAAAGAACAAATACTGCCCACATTATTTGTTTCGGATGCGGAAAGAAGGGCCACTACAAAACTACGTGCCCAAACCAGGGAAATAATAATGGGCAAAGCCGTGGGAGAGTTTTTAACATTAATGCAGAAGAAGCGCAGGAAGACCCGGAGCTTGTTACGGGTACGTTTCTTATCGATGAAAAACCTGCTTATGTTTTATTTGATTCGGGTGCGGATAGAAGCTATATGAGTAGAGATTTTTGTGCTAAATTAAGTGGTCCATTGACTTCTATGAATAATAAATTTTTACTCAAATTAGCAAACTGTAAATTAATTTCGGCAGATAAAATATGTCGGAATCGAGAAATTAAACTGGTTAGCGAAACGTTTAAGATTGATTTGATACCAGTAGAGTTAGAGAGTTTTAATGTGATAATTGGCATGGACTGGTTGAAAAAGGAGATAGCAGAGATCATATATTACAAAAATGCAATCCGCATTGTACGAGAAGAAGGAAAACCCTTAATGGTGTATGGAGAAAAGAGCAACGCGAAGCTAAACCTTATTAGTAACTTGAAAGCGTAAAAGCTAATAAGAAAAAGTTGCTATGCCGTTCTAGCACACGTCAAGAAAATACATACCGAAGAGGAGAACATTAATGATGTTCCCGTGGTAAAAGAATTTCCCGATGTATTTTCGAAAGAATTACCGGGACTACCTCCACACAGATATGTGGAATTTCAAATAGATCTTGTACCAGGAGCTGCACCAATAGCTCGTGCTCCATACAGACTCGCACCTAGTGAAATGAAGGAACTCCAAAGCCAACTACAAGAACTTTTAGAATGTGGTTTCATACGACCAAGTACATCACCATGGGGAGCTCCTGTTTTATTTGTCAAAAAGAAGGATGGTACATTAAGGTTATGTATCGACTACCGAGAGTTGAACAAACTTACCATCAAGAATCGTTATTCACTACCGAGAATCGACGACTTATTTGATCAACTACAAGGCTTGTCAGTTTATTCGAAGATTGATTTACATTCTGGGTATCATCAAATGCGGGTTAAGGAGGATGATATTCCGAAGACTGCTTTCAGAACGCGTTACGGTCATTACGAGTTTATGGTTATGCCGTTTGGGTTGACTAACGCACCAGCTATGTTCATGGACCTCATGAACCGAGTGTGTGGACCATACCTTGATAAGTTTGTCATTGTTTTCATCGAGGACATACTTATTTACTCAAAGAATGATCAAGAGCACAAAGAACATTTGAGAAAAGTGCTAGAGTTATTGAGGAAATAAAAACTGTATGCTAAATTTTCAAAGTGTGCATTTTGGTTAGAAGAAGTTCAATTCCTCGGTCACATAGTGACAAAGAAGGTATTCAGGTGGATCCGGCGAAGATTGAAACTGTTGAAAAATGGGAAACCCCGAAAACTCTGAAACATATAATCCAATTTTTAGGACTAGCTGGTTACTACAGAAGATTCATCCAATATTTTTCCAAAATAGCAAAACTCTTGACTGCATTAACGCATAAAGGGAAGAAATTCGAATGGAAGGATGAGCAGGAGAAAGCGTTTCAGTTGTTGAAGAAAAAGTTAACTACGGCACCTATATTGTCATTGCCTGAAGGGAATGATGATTTTGTGATATATTGTGACGCCTCAAAGCAAGGTCTCGGTTGTGTATTAATGCAACGAACGAAGGTAATTGCTTATGCGTCTAGACAATTGAAGATTCACGAGCAGAATTATACGACGCATGATTTGGAATTAGGCACGGTTGTTTTTGCATTAAAGACTTGGAGGCACTATTTATATGGGGTCAAAAGTATTATATATACCGACCACAAAAGTCTTCAACACATATTTAATCAGAAACAAATGAACATGAGGCAGCGTAGATGGATTGAATTATTGAATGATTACGATTTCGAGATTCGTTACCACCCGGAGAAGGCGAATGTGGTAGCCGACGCTTTGAGTAGAAAGGACAGAGAACCTATAAGGGTAAAAGCTATGAATATAATTATTCGTACTAACATTACTACTCAAATAAAGGAGGCGCGACAGGGAGTTGTAAAAGAAGGGAATTTGAAAAATGAAATACCCAAAGGGTCGAAGAAACACCTTAATATTTGGGAAGACGAAACTCGATATAGAGCTAAAAGAATTTGGGTACCAAAGTTTGGAGATGTGAGAGAAAAGGTACTTAAGGAAGCACATAAAACCAGATATTCAATACATCCCGGAGCGGGAAAGATGTACAAAGATCTCAAGAAACAATTTTGGTGGCCAGGAATGAAAGCCGATATTGCTAAATACATAGGAGAATGTTTGACGTGTTCTAAGGTCAATGCTGAACATCAGAAACCATCAGGTCTACTTCAGCAACCTGAAATCCCAGAATGGAAATGGGAAAACGTTACCATGGATTTCATTACTAAATTGCCAAGGAATGCAAGTGGTTATGATACTATTTGGGTAATAGTCGATCGTCTCACCAAGTCAGCACACTTTCTGCCAATGAGAGAAGATGATAAATTGGAGAAGTTAGCACGACTATACTTGAAGGAATTTGTCTCCAGACATGGAATACCAGTCTCTATTATCTCTGATAGGGATGGCATATTTGTTTCAAGATTTTGGCAGACGTTACAACAAGCATTAGGGACTCGTCAAGACATGAGTACTGCCTATCAACCACAAACTGATGGGCAGAGTGAAAGGATGATACAAACGCTTGAAGACATTCTACAAGCATGTGTTATTGATTTTAGAAACAGTTGGGATCGACATCTACTATTAGCAGAGTTTTCCTACAACGACAATTACCATTCGAGTATTGAGATGGCCCCGTTTGAAGCACTCTATGGTAGAAAGTGCAGGTCTCCAATTTGTTGGAGTGAAGTGGGGGATAGACAGATTACGGGTCCATAGATAATTCAATAAACTACCGAGAAGATCATTCAAATTCAACAACGGTTGAAAATCGCCAAAAGTCGACAAAAGAGTTACGCGGACATTAAAAGAAAAGACATAGAATTTGAAGTTGGAGAGATGGTCATGCTTAAGGTTTCACCTTGGAAAGGCGTTGTTCGATTTGGTAAACAGGGGATACTAAATCCAAGGTACATTGGACCATTCAAGATTATTGATCGTGTCAGATCGGTAGCTTACCAACTTGAGTTACCACAACAACTCACGACTGTACATAACACTTTCCACGTCTCGAATTTGAAGAAATGTTTTGCTAAAGAAGATCTCACTATTCCGTTAGACAAAATTCAAATCAATGAAAAACTTTAATTCATCGAAGAACCCTTCGAAATAATGGATCGTGAGGTTAAAAGACTTAAGCAAAATAAAATACCAATCGTTAAGGTGCGATGGAATGCACGTAGAGGACCCGAGTTCACCTGGGAAAGTGAAGATCAGATGAAGAAGAAATACCCGCATCTATTTCCCGAAGATTCGTTAACACCTTCAACAGCTTAAAATTTCGGGACGAAATTTATTTAACGGGTAGGTACTGTAGTGACCCGAACTTTTCCATGTTTATATATATTAAATGAGATTGATACTTACATGATTAAATGTTTCCAACATGATAAAATCAAACTTTTTAAGACTTGATTATGTGAAATGAGTTTCATATAGACAATTGACCACCCAAGTTGACCGGCGATTCACGAACGTTAAAAACTTGTAAAAACTACATGATGTTATATAAATGGATATATATATATACATATGGTTAACATGAGATTATGATAAGTAAGTATCTCCATAAATATGTTAACAATGAGTTATATACAAAAAATGAGATTATTGATTTAAGAAACTTGAAAATGATATATATAACGATTATCGTTATAACATCGTCTTACTAAATACATATGTATCATATTAAGATATTGTTACACTATATTTAACATGATAAAATGATAATTAAGTAAATCATTAAGTTTGTTAACAATGAACTACATATGTAAAAACAAGACTACTAACTTAAGGATTTCGAAACGAGACATATATGTAACGATTATCGTTGTAATACTATTTTAACATATATATGATGTTAAGATATATTTATACACCATGTTATTATGATAACATAACAATTTAACATCTTATTTAAGTATTATAACAATGGATTAATTACATTTAACAAGATCGTTAACTTAAAGGTTTCAAAACAACACTTACATGTAACGATTAACGGTGTCTTAACGACTCAGTTAAAATGTATATACATGATAATGCTAAAAACGAACATATATTTCATAGCATTTTCCCTCAAGAAAGACAAGCTTTTAGTTGCAATTGTTCTATTTACAAGTAATATTCGTTTAAATAATAAAAGGTGAAGACAAAAGACAGATTCGACGAATTGAAGACGCAAACGACCAAAAAGCTCAAAAGTACAAAGTACAATCAAAGTGGTTCAAATTATTGATGAGAAACGTCTCAAAATTACAAGAGTACAAGTCGCAAAACGCAAAATACAAGATATTAAATTGTACGCAAGGACGTTCGAAAATCCGGAACCGGGACCAGAGTCAACTCTCAACGCTCGACGCAACGGACTAAAATTTACGAGTCAACTATGCACATAAATATAATATAATATTTAAATAATTCTTAAAATTATTTATATATTATATATTATATTTAAAACTGTCGGCAAGCTAGGAAACAAGTTCATGTGAGCTGGAAAAAGGGGCCATGCGACATGCGATCGCATGGCAGTAGGTGGCTGGCCACATGCATATAAATTTCGCAGTTTGGTGATCATATATCAATATATCTTTCCTCTATCTCTCACTCGTATAATATATATATATATATATATATATATATTATAATTTTAATTTTAATTCTAATAATAAGGGTATGTTAGCGAATGTTGTAAGGGTGTAAGTCGAAATTATGTCCGTGTAACACTACGCTATTTTTAATCATTGTAAGTTATGTTTAACCTTTTTAATTTAATGTCTCGTAGCTAAGTTATTATTATGCTTATTTAATGTCGAAGTAATCGTGATGTTGGGCTAAATATTAAAATTGGGTAATTGGGCTTTGTACCATAATTGGGGTTTGAATAAAAGAACGACACTTGTAGAAATTAGACTATGGGCTATTAATGAGTTTTATATTAACTAAATGATACCTCGTTAATTTAATATATAGACTTATAATTTGACGTATTTATATATAACCACATACGCTTGACTGGGTACGGTGGGCGGGATATCTATAAATACCAATAATTATTCATTTTACCAGACACGGGATTGGATTAATAGTTAATAGACTTGTTGAAACAGGGGTGGATTACATTCAAGGGTAATTGGTGTAATTGTTAACAAAGTAGTAAAACCTTGGACTACACGCAGTCGATAACCTGGTGTATTCATTAAACAAAGTATTAAGACCTTGTTACAATTCGAATCCCCAATTAGTTGGAATATTTGACTTCGGGAATAAGAATAATTTGACGAAGACTTTCGCACTTTATGATTATGACTGATGGACTATTATGGACAAATCCGTATGGACGTATCGAATAATCCAGGACAAAGGACAATTAACCCATGGTAATAAAACTAAAATCAACACGTCAAACATCATGATTACGGAAGTTTAAATAAGCATAATTTATATATTTCATATTTTTATTGCACTTTTAATTATCGCACTTTTATTTATTGTCATTTTATTTAATTGCACTTTTTAATTATCGCAATTTTATTTACCGTTATTTTATTTATCGCAACTTCATTATCGTTATTTAATTTACACTTTAATTTAAGTTATATTTATTTTTAATATTTTACATTAGGTTTTAACTGCGACTTAAGTTTTAAAATCGACAAACCGGTCATTAAACGGTAAAAACCCCCTTTTTATAATAATAATACTACTTATATATATTTTTGTATTTTTACAATTATAAGTTAAAAATATAGCGTTAAGCTTGGCTAAAGATCCCTGTGGAACGAACCAGACTTACTAAAAACTACACTACTGTACGATTAGGTACACTGCCTATAAGTGTTGTAGCAAGGTTTAGGTATATCCACTCTATAAATAAATAAATAACTTGTGTAAAATTATATCATATTTAATAGTATTTCCTTGTAAAATTAATAGTATTTTATACCCCTTCGCTTTAACATCAAGTATTTTTGGCGCCGCTGTCGGAGAAACTAAAACACCGAAAGCGCAACGCTATATATATAAAAAAAAATTTATTAGAGTTTTATTAAGTTCTTTGTAAAAAAAATATACGTTTTAAATATTAAAAATTCAAAAATATAAAAAGAAAAACAAAATATATATATATTTAAGAGTTATTCAAAAACATATAAAATTATAAAATATTTCTATTTCTATTTTTAGTTTGTAAAAATATAAGTTTTATTTAATTTATATAAATACTTTTTATAAATATTAAAACAGCAAAATAGAAAGAAAGAAAAAAAGAGAAAAAAACATTCGGGCCACTACACTGTAGCAGCCCAGAACCTGGCCCGAAACCCTTTTCCATGCGACCGCATGGATTTTTAACGTGAGGACCATGCGATCGCATGACCCTGTCTGACACGCCACATTTGACCTAAATCTGCATTAATTACGGAGTATTATTTATTATTATTATTATTATTAAAACCATAATTAGGGTTTAATTTTAAATTAATTAGTTTTAGTTTTTATTATTAATTTGTATTTTTAGTTTAATTAGTTTTATTAAGATTATTTTTTATATTTTGTATCTTTTTGTTTGTTTTAGCGTAATATTTGTATTTTTCGCTCGTATTTACTTTTAAGTCATAGTTTTTACCATAGTTATTTTTATTTCTAGATTTTTAGGCTTTGCCGTAAAATCCCTTAAGTGCTTTTTCTTTAGACTAATATTTAGGTGCTTTAGAATTTTGCGACGCCGTTTTTATATTTTAGTAATTTTTAAGTTATTGTCATTTGAGATATAGTATTTCTTTTAAGCTTTAATATTTTTAGACGCAACTTTTAATTTTTAGTTTTTAGACTTTTAAGTTTCAACGTGCTACGTTCTTTTTATTATTTTTTTGACTATTTATTTTTCGACGTCTTTCGACGTGCTCTTTTTCTTTCTTATTTTTCGCCGCTCTAGTTTTTAGGACTTAGTTTTTTTTCTATTTCTTCTCTAAAATTTCTTTAAACTTCAACGAAAAATTATTTTAAGTGGTTAAATTGATAGACATCCAAATTTTCTGCTTCGTAGTAATAGTTGGATTTGTTAGTGGCTGAGTTGTGAGCTTCCGATTTAAAGGGTTCTGGCTCCCTGCTACATCTTTTGGATATTCGAAACGTGGGCAAAAGCAGAAAAGTCTGTTAATTTGATAACTTTAATAATTTTTATCTTTTATAACTAATAGGATATTCAGTGAATGCACCGAGCAAAACGTTCACCACCTTTTGTACGTTCACCACCTGTAACTCGATCAAGACATCTAGCCAATATTGTTGCCGTTGATTTTTCTTTAGAATCGTCATCAAGTTGACCAAGTACTCCAATTCAAATTTTCGATAATCCATTTTTTGAAGCCAACCTCACAATTGAGAATCCGGAGGATATTCAGGGACAATTCAGAGATCCTGAACCATTAATCTTTCCTCCAGAACCACCAATCATTCAAATAGAGATTGTTGAGGAACCAACCATTAAATCAGAATCCTCTAGTGATTCAGATTCAACAAATTCAATTATGGAGAATCTGGAACCCCTCTAAGTATGGAAGACCGAATGCGAGCTAAACGCACTGGCCAAGGTCACGCAATTACTCAACCAGACATTAATGTGCCAGATTATGAAATCAAAGGACAAATCCTACACATGGTAACTAATCAATGCCAATTTAGTGGTGTTCCGAAGGAAGATCCAAATGAACATCTTCGTACCTTTAATAGGATCTGTACTCTATTTAAAATAAGAGAAGTGGAGGATGAACAGATATATCTCATGTTATTTTCCTGGACTTTAAAGGGAGAAGCCAAAGATTGGTTAGAATCGTTACCTGAAGGGGCGATTGATACATGGGACGTTTTAGTTGAAAAATTTCTTAAACAATTCTTTCCGACATCTAAAGCCGTAAGACTTCAAGGAGAAATTGTTACGTTCACGCAAAAGCCAAATGAAACTCTATATGAGGCGTGGACAAGATTTGGAAAGTTATTAAGAGGATGTCCGCAACATGGTTTAGACACTTGTCAAATAGTACAAATATTCTACCAAGGATGCGACTTCACTACACGAAAAGACATCTATATAGCAGCTAGTAGTTCCATTATGAAGAAAACCGCAACTGATGCTTACAAAATTATTGATAACACTGCTTCCCACTCACATGAGTGGCATCAAGAAAAAGATATCGTTAGATCATCTAAAGCAGCTAGAGCCAATTCTAGCGATGACTTTGATTCCATTTCTGCAAAGATAGATGCTGTCAAGAGACGAATGGAAAAGATGACTAAAGATATTCACTCAATACGAATTAGTTGTGAGCAGTGTGGAGGACCACATTTGACAAAAGATTGTCTCAGTATTGAACTAACAATGGAACAAAGAGAGAATGTTTCATACATAAACCAAAGGCCTGGAAATAATTATCAGAATAATTATCCACCGCCAAGACCAATCTACAATCAAAATCAGAATTATAACCGAAATGTTCCATACAACAACCAACGAGGTTCTAGCAATCAACAAGTATCCAACAATACTTACAATCAGCAAAGACCTATTTTTCAAAATAAACCACCACAAACGGATGATAAAAATTCAAATTTAGAAGATATGATGTCGAAGCTAGTTGAATCTCAAACTCAATTTTTCACATCTCAGAAACAAACCAATGAACAAAATGCTCAAACATTTAGAAATCAACAAGCTTCTATTCAAAATCTGGAACAAGAAGTAAGCAACCTAGCAAGGTTAATAGGTGAAAGAAAACCGGAAAGTTTACCTAGCGATACAAATGCTAACCCCCAGAATGAAACAGCTAAAGCCATTACCACAAGAAGTGGTATTACACTTAAACCACCTGAAATACCTGTAATTTCTGATGAAGCTATTCCTACTCCACAAGAACCACAGTCTGAGCAAGATAAGGAAAAAGAACCGGTAGTTGAAAAGGTTAATGAAGATAACACAGTTAAGGCTAAACCTTATGTTAAACCATACCAACCACCACTTCCTTACCCGAGTAAAATGAGAAAAGAGAGACTTGAAGCCGAGCAATCCAAATTTTTAGATATGTTTAAACAGATAAATGTAAATCTTCCTTTCATTGATGTAATTTCAGGAATGCCTAGATATGCTAAATTTCTGAAAGATCTAATCACGAATAGAAAGAAAATGGAAGAACTCTCGGCTGTTACTATGAATGCTAATTGTTCTGCAGTGATGTTGAATAAGATACCAGAAAAATTATCTGATCCAGGAAGTTTCACAATTCCATGTTTTCTGGATAGTCTTAGTTCAATAGAAGCATTGGCAGACTTAGGTGCTAGTATAAATTTAATGCCGTATTCACTATACGCTAAACTAGACCTTGGAGAATTGAAACCAACACGAATAAGCATACAACTAGCCGATCGATCAGTAAAATATCCTAGAGAGATAATGGAGAACATGCTAGTTAAAGTTGGTACTTTAGTATTTCCAGTAGATTTTGTTATTCTGGACATGGAAGAAGATTCTCGAGTTCCTCTAATATTAGGAAGACCATTCTTAAACACGGCTAAAGCAATAATAGACGTGTTCAGTAAGAAACTGACCTTAAGTATAGAGGACGAGAGTGTTACCTTTTCTGTTGATAGAGCCATGCAACAACCACAATCTGCAGATGATACATGTTATTGTATTCAAACTATAGATTCACATGCAGAATTCTTAGAAGAATTTCCAGAATTACAAGGAACAGGAGAATGTTCTTTAGGAGAAGGAACTGAACAAATTGATGAAGTTGAAATGTTAGCTACACTTATGGCTAATGGATATGAACCAACAACAGAAGAAATTCAAATGCTAAAAGAGGAAGATAGATATCGATATAAATCATCGATAGAAGAACCACCGACATTAGAGTTAAAGCCGCTTCCAAATCATTTGGAATACGCTTATTTACAAGGTGAATCTGAATTACCTATAATAATATTGTCTTCTCTTACTGAAAATGAAAAATCTCAACTCATTTCTGTGCTAAAAGCTCATAAACCAGCTATTGCATAGAAAATTCATGATATTAAAGGCATAAGTCCTTCGTATTGCACACATAAAATCTTTATGAAAGAAGGTCATAAAAAGTATGTGCAATGCCAACGAAGACTAAATTCTAATATGCAAGATGTTGTTAAGAAAGAAATTATTAAACTGCTAGATGCAGGTTTAATTTATCCAATTTTTGATAGTCCATGGGTAAGCCCAGTTCAATGCGTACCTAAGAAGGGTGGCATGACTGTCATCACAAATGAGAAAAATGAACTTATTCCTACTAGGACTGTAACAGGATGGCGTGTTTGTATTGATTATAGAAAATTAAATGACCCCACCAGAAAAGATCACTTTCCCTTACCTTTCATTGATCAAATGTTGGAAAGATTAGCCGAAAATAGTTACTATTGTTTTCTTGACGGTTTTTCGGATATTTTCAAATTCCAATAGCACCAGAGAACCAAGAGAAAACCACATTCACGTGCCCTTATGGTACTTTTGCTTACAAACGCATGCCATTTGGACTTTGCAACGCCCCTGCAACCTTTCAAAGGTGCATGATGGCGATTTTTCACGACATGATAGAAGAATGCCTGGAAGTTTTCATGGATGACTTTTCAGTCTTCGGTGATACATTTGAATCATGTCTAGTTAATCTTGAACGAATGCTTATTAGATGCGAACAATCAAATCTAGTACTTAATTGGGAGAAATGCCATTTCATGGTTAAAGAAGGCATCGTTCTTGGTCATAAAATTTCAAAGGAAGGAATTGAAGTGGATAGAGCTAAAGTAGATGTAATTGCTAAACTTCCACATCCCACCAATGTTAGAGGAGTTAGGAGTTTTCTAGGGCATGCCGGTTTTTACCGACGTTTCATAAAAGATTTTTCTAAAAGTGCCACTCCTATTAATAAACTCCTAGAAAAGGATGCTCCATTCATATTTTCAGATGAATGCATCAAATCTTTTAATATTCTTAAAGAAAAACTCACTAATGCGCCGATCATGATAACTCCAAATTGGAATCTACCGTTTGAACTAATGTGCGATGCAAGTGATTTTGCAATGGGAGCCGTTTTAGGACAAAGGATTGAAAAACAATTTCAACCTATTTATTATACTAGTAAGATGTTACAAGGAGCACAAACTAATTACACAACTACTGAAAAAGAACTCCTTGCTATTGTTTTTACTTTTGACAAATTTCGTTCATATCTCGTTCTAGCTAAAACGGTGGTCTATACCGACCATTCTGCTCTTAGATACCTATTTTCGAAACAAAATGCCAAACCAAGATTAATCCGTTGGATCTTGCTCTTACAAGAGTTCGATATTGAAATCCAAGACAAAAAGGGAGCAGAAAATTTCGCCGCTGATCATCTTTCTCATCTTGAAAATCCTGAATTAGAAGTTCTAAATGAATCAGCCATACAAGACAACTTTCCTGATGAATATCTATTGAAGATAGATTATAATGAAATTCTATGGTTTGCAGATTATGCAAACTACTTAGTATGTGGATTCCTTGAAAAAGGATTATCGTACCAAAAACGAAAGAAATTCTTTAGTGATATAAAACACTATTTCTGGGAAGATCCACATTTGTTTAAAAGTTGTCCCGATGGAATAATACGCCGATGTGTATTCGGAGATGAAGCTAGTCAAATCTTAAACCATTGTCACACAGGACCAACAGGAGGGCATTATGGGCCTCAACTCACAGCAAGAAAAGTTTACGATGCTGGATTCTATTGGCCTACAATTTTCAAAGACGCACACCTTCTTTGCAAATCTTGTGATGCTTGTCATAGGGCCGGAAAGATAAGTCAACGCGATGAAATGCCACAAAATGTCATTCAAGTATGTGAAGTATTTGACATTTGGGGTATTGACTTTATGGGTCCATTTCCAAAATCTCATAATAACCTCTACATTCTCGTTGCCATTGATTATGTATCTAAGTGGGCAGAAGCACAAGCTCTTCCAACTAACGATGCACGAGTTGTAGTCAACTTCTTAAAACGTCTTTTTGCAAGGTTCGGAACACCGAAAGCTTTAATAAGTGATCGGGGTACTCATTTTTGTAATAATCAACTAGAGAAAGTTCTCAAAAGATATGGAGTAACTCATAAAATCTCCAATGCTTATCATCCACAAACAAGTGGACAAGTTGAAAATACCAACCGAGCATTAAAATGTATTCTAGAAAAAACCGTAGGATCAAATCCGAAGGAATGGTCCATGAAATTGGAGGATGCACTCTGGGCTTTTAGAACAGCCTACAAAACTCCAATTGGAACCACACCTTTTAGACACGTTTACGGAAAAGCATGTCATCTTCCAGTAGAAATTGAACACAAAGCATTTTGGTCTTTGAAGACATGTAATCTTGATTTACATGAAGCTGGACGTCTACGATTAAGTCAACTAAACGAATTAGAAAAATTGAGACATGAAGCATACGAAAATTTGTTAATCTATAAAGAAAGAACGAAGAAATGGCATGATAAAAGAATCAGAAGTTCAAAAGAATTTAAAGAAGGAGACAGAGTTCTTCTTTTCAATTCACGATTCAAGCTACTTCCTGGAAAATTGAAATCAAGATGGTCTGGACCATTCATCGTCAAAAGAGTTTTCCCATACGGAACAATAGAGTTAATAAATTTAAATGGGATTGAATTTAAAGTTAATGGTCACAGAGTTAAACATTACATACATGGTCCGATGGAAGTTGAAAACGAAGTTAATCACAATATCAACACCACATCTAACTAAGTGTGAGGAGGTTCGAATCTTTTTAGGGTAATACATATTTCTGTTAGAGTTAGATATTCTGTTTTCGTGTAGTTCTCGAGAATGGAATCCGAATGGTCTTTCCCTAGCAGACCCTAAAGAACTAGTCTTCTCCCACATTCTGAATTTTTATTTTTTTAGGTTTTACGAGATGAAGAATTCCTGTGAACTGAACCATGGTCTAATGCTACACGATTTGATCACTAAACGTAATAATGACACACTCCCGAGTGACCTGGTATCAGTAATAAGAGCCAAATTGGACGAAGTAAGAAAAGAACTCAGAAACGATCATAATAAGTTACATTTTGGTAAAGGAAAATCAAAATCCGCAGCGAAAAGAAGAGCACGACACCTTGAAAGATGTCACAAATGCGGAAAATGGTCACACGAAGGAAAATGCTCGACGAATCAAACATATTCTAATATCGAGTTCGTTACTTTATGTAGAGAAGGACCGTTCATATGTTTCGAAGAAAAATCGTTGAATGCTCGAGGTTATGCCTATGTAGCTATGGAAAACCAATTAGTCCGACTATCTTATGAGTGGGTTAAAGCAGGTCACTGAGAATTCTATTTTACAGGTAAGTATGTACAGTTTTTATTTTTATTTTTATTATTTTTAACCTTTTGATAATAAACGCTAAATCGTTCGCTATAAAGTATTAAATTGGTATTCAATAAAATTAGGTATGCGTAACCGAAATTATTGATATCATACAAAAATTTATTACATCACTGCGAAATTTACAGTTTATTATTAAGGTATAAATATCTTTAATCAATCAACCCAAAATATTTCAGAAATTCGTCAAGAGTAAAACTAGGTAATATAACCGAAATTACTTTACCGAAAAGAGGGGCGTATATTTTTGATAATATTTGATTGATTAAAGTGGAATAAAAGACCAAAAAGATTTTTAATTTTATTTTTACTTTGTTTTTTTTAATTTTTATTAAATTATTATTATAAACTTTTTAAAATCAATATATTTAAGTTTGTAAATAATTGAAAAATTAATATATTTAATATAAGTTTGTATGTATAAAAACAAAAATATAATATAAATTTGGTATGAATTTTTAATAAAATGAATTTTTAATTTTATGCATTTTAAATTTAAGTTTGGTGTGAATTTAAAAACAAAAATTTACTTTATTTTGTTAAGTTAAAGATGTGATTTTTAAAATTCGTCGTGAGTTGAAAACTAGGTCGTTGAACCGAAATTGCTCTACCCAAGGGAGGGACGGGAACTTTTATTATCATTATTTTTAATCTTATTGATTTAAAGTATGCCAAAAACATAAAAAAAAAAAAAAGTTTGTAGTTTATCTTATGTACATACAGGGTAAAACAGCAAATTTTCAAAGACTGGCATTAAGTTCAGCAAAAGCTATTAATTTTGACGACAAAACGAAAAACAAATGTGATGTACCAACAGACGGAATGAACAAATGAAGTGCACCATTTATCATTCAAAGCATACAACAATATGATTGGAAACTTTGGTAAAATTTAATCATTTTTCTATGCTAATCACCCTCAATAATTTAAATTGTTACTGATTTCTTGCAAATGAGGGCATTGCAAGATCTTAAGTGTGGGAAGGGGTTAAATTCTTTCGGATTTTTAAAAAATTTTAACTTAAACACTTGGTTACCATTAAAAATACTAGTAATACAGTAGTTGTATTAGAATCTAGTGCTCTCTGATAATAAAGAACAACCCTAGTCTTATATACTGACTACCCAATTCTAGTAAAATTTTCAAAATTTTCAATTAAATGAATTCAAAATCATGTTTATACATATTTATGAACGATAAAACTAGGTATTAACACCGAAATTATTGTTACCTCGGAAAGAACATAAATTGAGAAACAAACCCAAAATGTTAGAATTCATTTAAAATGGAATAGAGGACAATAAAAAGGCAAAGAAAGGAAAATAAAAGCCAAGTGTGGGAAAAATTTACCAAGTTATTTTGAACATATATCACATATTTTTGTACAAATAACTGAGGATACTTTTGTTTTGGACAAAATTAACCGTTTTACCCAATTTCTTATAATATATTTGAAAGAAAGATGGATCTACACGATGAATCAATTCCATCATTAAAAGGAAGTAAAGTCTTCCGAAAAAGGCACGCGCTTCTTGATTTAGGTCAGGAAGTTGTCGTCTAGACCAGTTGTAGAGTCTACGAAAAACCTTGAAAAGTTTTCTCGAAAATCAGCTGGAAATCCACGGACCTCAGCATCATACAGGGTCGCCAAGTGGTTAGACTTATCCTAACCATGAGAGGATCTGTGTCGTAAAATGGGGAGGACGCCGTGCAAATTAGCTTGATAAGACTAATGAATCAGACCCCCAGAAAAGGATAATCTCCTTAAAGATTAAAAATCAGCTTTTAAGCCTGATATTACTCAATCTTTGAGATTGACTTTAAAGATTGAGAATTACAAACTCATGGAATTCGATGATATCTAAACTCGAGCTTGAACGAGAAAATATTTTGATCAAAATTACAAACCAATTTGTTTTCTGAAAAACCCATTTTTAATGCGTTCATTACCATTGAACGTAAAATCCTAGGAATTCACCTGGAATTCATTAGGTCACCTGAACCAAATCAGGTGTCAACCGTAAGAACGGTGGTTGCATGGTATGGTCGAAGACAGGACCTTGTGCCAGACCGAAAAACTATAAGGTGAGCTTTACTATTGCTCCTACCAAGGATAGTAATTGCATCCGACACATTATAGACCATATTAAAAGCATGTCAGGGGACATTGCCTTAACAGTTGCTTGTTCAACGCTTTCCTTTACAACCGGACGGTAGTTTACCGAAAGGTAATATACGGAGCAAGTATACTGGATGTGTTGCTTTCCCAATACAAGGTTAGCAAGTGGGTGACACAAAATCGCAAGTTTTGAGCTAAAATTTTCAAATCTGAAACCCACCAAACCCACAAAAATATTTTGCAAACACCGGTGAAGGGTTATTCCGAAAACTTATCTAGGGTAAAAGCTAGATTGTATTTTCAAAAGATCAAATGTTTTCATAAAGATCCAATTTCCTAAAGGATCTAAATTTTCATAGTCATATGGGACTGTAAACCATAACGTTACTATCATTGTTCATACCGCCATATAGAAATCACTGATGTACAAAGTGTGAAGAATAAAGAAGTGATTCTAGTATTTTTATTTCAATACTATATTGCTTGAGGACAAGCAACGCTCAAGTGTGGGAATATTTGATAATGGTAAAAACGAACATATATTTCATAGCATTATCCCTCAAGAAAGACAAGCTTTTAGTTGCAATTGTTCAATTTACAAGTAATATTCGTTTAAATAATAAAAGGTGAAGACAAAAGACAGATTCGACGAATTGAAGACGCAAACGACCAAAAAGCTCAAAAGTACAAAGTACAATCAAAGTGGTTCAAATTATTGATGAGAAACGTCTCAAAATTACAAGAGTACAAGTCGCAAAACGCAAAATACAAGATATTAAATTGTACGCAAGGACGTTCGAAAATCCGGAACCGGGACCAGAGTCAACTCTCAACGCTCGACGCAACGGACTAAAAATTACGAGTCAATTATGCACATAAATATAATATAATATTTAAATAATTCTTAAAATTATTTATATATTATATATTATATTTAAAACCGTCGGCAAGCTAGGAAACAAGTTCATGTGAGCTGGAAAAAGGGGCCATGCGATCGCATGGCCTGGAAGAGCATTTTCCATGCGATCGCATGGCAGTAGGTAGCTGGCCACATGCCCTATAAATTTCGCAGTTTGGTGATCATATATCAATATATCTTTCCTCTATCTCTCACTCGTATAATATATATATATATATATATATATATATATATATATATATATATATATATATATATATATATTATAATTTTAATTTTAATTCTAATAATAAGGGTATGTTAGCGAATGTTGTAAGGGCGTAAGTCGAAATTCTGTCCGTGTAACGCTACACTATTTTTAATCATTGTAAGTTATGTTCAACCTTTTTAATTTAATGTCTCGTAGCTAAGTTATTTTTATGCTTATTTAATGCCGAAGTAATCGTGATGTCGGGCTAAATATTAAAATTGGGTAATTGGGCTTTGTACCATAATTGGGGTTTGAATAAAAGAACGACACTTGTAGAAATTAGACTATGGGCTATTAATGGGTTTTATATTAACTAAATGATACCTCGTTAATTTAATATATAGACTTATAATTTGACCTATTTATATATAACCACATACGCTTGACTAGGTACGGTGGGCGGGATATCTATAAATACCAATAATTGTTCATTTTACCGGACACGGGATTGGATTAATAGTTAATAGACTTGTTGAAACAAGGGTGGATTACATTCAAGGGTAATTGGTGTAATTGTTAACAAAGTAGTAAAACCTTGGACTACACGCAGTCGATAACCTGGTGTATTTATTAAACACATCATAAAGACCTTGTTACAATTCGAATCCCCAATTAGTTGGAATATTTGACTTCTAGAATAAGAATAATTTGACGAAGACTTTCATACTTTATGATTATGACTGATGGATTATTATGGACAAATCCGTATGGATATATCGAATAATGCAGGACAAAGGACAATTAACCCATGGTAATAAAACTAAAATTAACACGTCAAACATCATGATTACGGAAGTTTAAATAAGCATAATTTATATATTTCATATTTAATTGCACTTTTAATTATCGCACTTTTATTATTGTCATTTTATTTAATTGCACTTTTTAATTATCGCAATTTTATTTACCGTTATTTTATTTATCGCACTTTTATTTATCGCAACTTCATTATCGTTATTTAATTTACGCTTTAATTTAAGTTATATTTATTTTTAATATTTTACATTAGGTTTTAACTGCGACTTAAGTTTTAAAATCGACAAACCGGTCATTAAACGGTAAAAACCCCCCTTTTTATAATAATAATACTACTTATATATATTTTTGTATTTTTACAATTATAAGTTAAAAATATAGCGTTAAGCTTGGCTAAAGATCCCTGTGGAACGAACCGGACTTACTAAAAACTACACTACTGTATGATTAGGTACACTGCCTATAAGTGTTGTAGCAAGGTTTAGGTATATCCACTCTATAAATAAATAAATAACTTGTGTAAAATTGTATCGTATTTAATAGTATTTTCTTGTAAAATTAATAGTATTTTATACCCCTTCGCTTTAACATCAATACATGTAGTGTATTAATATGTATTAGTACACTTTTGAAAGACTTCAAGACACATATCAAAGTACTTCTACTTAGCAAAAATGCTCACAATTACATTCTCATTCATTTTCATCAACAATTCTACTCTTATGTACCCGTATTCGTACTCGTACAATACACAACTTCTAGATGTATTTACTATTGGTATATACACCTTTAATCATTCATTCTTAGCAGCCATCTTAGAGTCAAAAACATGTGGAACCATTATTTAACAACTTGTATGACTAATGAGCTAAAAACAAACTTAAGGATCTTTTTTTTTCTTTATAACAAGTAATCCCGTTTTTATGATTTCACCCCATTTTTCCATTCCATTTTCTCATACTTACACTTCAAATTATCTCTCAAAATACTCTTAACATCATACTTGATCATATCCAAGCATTTTCACTATCTTTTAGCTTCAATTACAAGCTTTAATCATCATAAAAACAACCATTCAAGAACACATCAAGAAATCTTTCAAACTTGCTAGCTTACTTCCAATCTTGCAAATCCATTTCAAGTGATCATCCAATCTCAAGAAATCTTTCTTATTTACAGTAAGATATCTTTCTAATTCAAGGTAATACTCATACTCAAACTTTGATTCAATTTCTATAACTATAACAATCTTATTTCGAGTGGAAATCTTACTTGAACTTGTTTTTGTGTCGTGATTCTACTTCAAGAACTTTCAAGCCATCCAAGGATCCTTTGAAGCTAGATCTATTTTTCTCTTTTCCAGTAGGTTTATCCACAAAACTTGAGGTAGTAATGATGTTCATAACATCATTTGATTCATACATATAAAGCTATCTTATTCGAAGATTTAAACTTGTAATCACTAGAACATAGTTTAGTTAATTCTAAACTTGTTCGCAAACAAAGTTAATCCTTCTAACTTGACTTTTAAAATTAACTAAACTCATGTTATATATCTATATGATATGCTAACTTAATGATTTAACACCTGGAAACACGAAGAACACCGTAAAACCGGACATACGCCGTCGTAGTGAAATCGGGGGCTGTTTTGGGTTAGAAAAATAAAAACTATCTTAATCTTTGAATTGGAAGTTTATTTTCTGGAAAAATGATATTACATATGAACATGATACTATATCCAAAAATCTTGGTTAAACACAAAGTGGAAGTATGTTTTTCAAAATGGTCATCAAGATGTCGTTCTTTCGACGAAAATGACTACCTCTTTAAAAATGACTTGTAACCTGTATTTCTGATAATAAACTTATACCTTTTCTGTTTATTTTCATAAATTTCAGTTCATTATGAAACCATAGCAACTTGAATCACTCAAAACGGATTTGAAACGAAGAAATGACGGGTAAAACAAAATTGGATAAATTTGCTAGTTTTAGCTACGAAAATTTTGTAACAAATATAGAGTAAACATATCCTAACTAATTTATATTGTATTATACATATTATGTAATCTTGGGATACCATAGACACGTATACAATGTTTTGACATATCATATCAACCCATCTATATATATTTCGGAATAACCATAGACACTCTATATGCAGTAATGTTTGAGTTAGCTATACAGGGTTGAGGTTGATTCCAAAATAATATATATACTTTGAGTTGTGATCTAGCCTGAGACTTATATACACTGGGTCGTGGATTGATTCGAGATAATATACATTGATTTATTTCAGCACATCTAACTGTGGACAACTAGTTGTAGGTTACTAACGAAGACTGCTAACTTTACAAACTTAAATCATAAAAACGTAATAAAAAATGTTGTGAATATATTTAAATCATACTTTGATATATATGTACATATTTGTTATAGGTTCGTGAATCGACCAGTGGCCAAGTCTTATTTCCAACAAAGGAAAAATCTGTGAAAGTGAGTTATAGTCCCACTTTTAAAATCTATTATTTTTGGGATGAGAATACATGCAGTTTTATAAATGTTTTACAAAATAGACACAAGTGATCAAAATTACATTCTATGTTGAATTATCGAACCGAATATGCCCCTTTTTAGCTTTGTAGCCTAAGAATTGGTGTTTATTATAATTGCCACCAATTGACGCGAATCCTAAAGATAGATCTATTTGGCCCAACAAGCCTCATCCGAGTTACGGATGCTTTAGTACTTCGATTTATCATGTCCGATGAGAGTCCCGGAATGATGGGGATATTCTATATGCATCCTGTTAAAGTCGGTTACCAGGTGTTCATCATATGAATGATTTTTATGCAGATTGCATGTTGTTTATGAGAAATGGAAATATGAAATCTTGTGGTCTATTATTACGATTTGATAAATATATAGGTTAAACCTATAACTCACCAACATTTTTGTTGACGTTTAAAGCATGTTTAATCTCAGGTGATTATTAAGAGCTTCCGCTGTTGCATGCTAATTTATGAACAAGAGTTGGAGTCAGCATGCTTGTATAATATTGTTTAAAAACTGAATTCGAAGACTTAAATTAATGTGTAATATTATTGTAAACCATTATGTAATAATCGTGTGAAAACGCTATATTTTAGATTATCATTATTTGATAATCGTCGTAATATTTTTAAACCTTTATCGATAAAATAAAGGTTATTGTTTGTTTTAAAATCTAATCCAGTCTTTAAAAAACGTCTCATATAGAGGTCAAAACCTCGAAATGAAATCCATTAATATGGAACGTTTATAAATTGATATGAACGGGACATTTCAATTTTACAAGTACAACTTCAAGTTTCGAAACGTTTGCATAATCTATGAGCACCTGAATACTAGCAATGACCTGAGTATAGAACCTACTATACCCGGCTTTATCTCATAAAATGTTATACACTTGTTCGAGTGTATCTAATGTTCAAAGTAAATGCACCACAGTTAATAATGTAGGGTGAGGTTGTCAACCTAATGGATCTATTCATCTAAATTGTGCTTACACCGAAGGTATTAAAAGTATTCAAGGTAGAGGCTTTGTGAACAAACTCAATATGCATATATAGTACTCGTGTCAATACAAAAAGCATTTGATAATGTAAGTATAACAGCGTGTATTCTCATCCCTAAAAACATGTAAAAAGCGGGACTGTAGACTCACCTTTGAATAAGCTTGGATTGAAAGACAAACGACTTGTACAGTTTATAGCCGAGTAATGCAACCTAAGTATACGTATTTAGGTTGGTCAGTAAATATGTCTTAAACAAATGTAGTTTCATATTATAAGATGTCTTATTGCTCGACTCGACGAGTTTCAAAGTAAAAGTCAACATACGGTCAACTAGTCAACTAAGTCAAACCCAAGGTTGGTCAGTAAACGAAGTCAACCCAAGTCAAACTTGGTCAAACTAGTCAACTAAGGTCAATATCAGTAGGTTCATGTCAAATGTTGGTCAACATGTCAAACTTAGGTCAAACAACACGTTTTAGATCATAGCAGGTCAATTTCACAATTTCAGTTTATTGTTGTGCACAAAGTCCATGTACATGTAACAAACTTAGCATATTATCTCGTAGTACAAAATTCATGCAATAATGGAAAACTCCAGATCAAAATTATACACAAAATAGATTCCAAAAAGTCCGGCCAGGATCTCATACGATAATTAAAAGTCAGGAATCAGAAGGGGTACATTTATGGTTTGCCAAATCAGTTTCTGACCGAACACTAATTTCGTTTTGGCTATAACCGGAGTTAGGGACATGAAATTGACACAAGACCAGTGGCCATAGTTCAAGAACAAGTCAAACTAACACATATCAAAAGTTTAGAAATTTTTTTTTAGCCAATTTGTACAGTTTATTCGTGCAAGTTGAATGTTCAGTTTTCAACTCAATTCAGAAGTTACACAAAGTATGACACTAGTGTGCCCAATGGATAAAGTTTTGGAGGTTGCAATAAACTGAGAATATACCACATAATATACAAAGATTCATATTCCAGAAGCATACATGCTAATTCAATAAACACAAACCACAGAGTATAAAACAGAGAGCAAGTTGCTGATTCGATCCTTGTTTAGCTAGTCACATTCGCTCGCGATTATCCGAAGATCTAGACATAATTAGACTCAGTGGTGGAAGCAGGATTTTTCTTCACCGGGGGCGAAATGTTTTTTTAAAACCGTAGCAACTTTTTTGGGCAAAATACGGAGTTTTTGGGACAAAAATTGGAGGTTTTTAGGCAAAATTTTGAGGTTTTTGGATAAAATTTAAAGGTTTGTGGGCAAAATTTGAAGGTTTTGGGGCAAAATTTAGAGAATTGTGGGCAAAATTTGAAGGTTTTGAGGCAAAATATGTAGGTTTTGGGGCAAATGGCTTTTGGGTTTGGGGCAAAATGAAAAAAATCCAAATTTTTACACTAAAATTTCGAAATCGACTGTGGGCGGGCGCCCCCTGCCCCCCTCTAAATTCGCCCCTGATTAGACTATGATATCTACATGAAAAGTGAAGTACATTTTGTGTACATTTCAAATATGTAAAGCTTTAAATCCAGAAATTAACACATTTTATCATACAAGGCTGTTTTCATGCAAGTGTTGTATAAATCCACTTTTTCACTAAATCAAGCATATCTCAAGTTATACATAAGCAAACAACATGATATCCTAGTGTAAATTGTGTTTTTTTAAATTATATATCCAATGGTATTAATTTCACAAGCCAATTCGTGGTATGTCAAACCCAGATTTCTAATTACACAACAAAAACACAACGTTAATTTCGAATGGTCATAACTTGATCATCCGGAAACGAAATCAAGCGAATCCAAAGCCTAAAATCAATAGTTTTTCGCAAGGAATCTAATTATAACATAATATCATGCATTTGAAAAATAAAAATTCACTGTACACACAATAACAAATTCGGTTTTCGCAACAAACAAACAAAACGAGTGATTTATCGTATCTAACAATCATTAATCATCAAGACTTGAGCAATAGAAAACCTAATCCATGAAACCTTAATAAAAATCTGATTTTAAAGATTATGGTTAAGTAGATATACCTTTGATCTCAAAAAAAAAAAAAAAAAAAAAAATACACACGCGTAGTGAATAACACGAATTGCAACTTTGATGTTCAAGGTTTAATCAAAAATTGAGTTTGAGTGTGTGTGTGTTTGTGAGTTGGGCGATGGCAGCAGAGGGAGGGAGGGAGAGGATCGACTAAAAAAATAATGGGGAAAGATTATACAGTTTAGGTTTACACATGCCATTTATATTAAGCCCTAATCTCACAAATTAACACTTAAGTCCCTAAAGTTACAAAATTTAAAAATAAAAGGGGTGGGAGAGGGGTGTTCGGCCGAATGGCCCATGGGGTTAGTTCCCGGGCTCGTTTTTTGCAATTCCGTGTATTTGTGGCTCGTTTCAAGTGCCGTTTAGTCGTACCGAAGGCCCGGAACGCTAAACCGATCGTTAAAACGCAACCAACCGTTTAATTTATTAAAAACCCAATAAATTAAATATTTTTAAAAAGTTAATAATTATTAAAATAATTATTAAAATAAACCCGAGCGTTTCGTTGCTCAAAAAACAGTTATCAGAACCGTATCGTGTTTATCGTATTTCTTTATCCGAAATATTTATTCGAATTAATATTAACCCATATTAATTATTGTAACCCTCCAAGGATCAGGTATGTATTTAATACACATAAACACACAAAAGTCAAGTAATCGCCGTTAAATTAATTAATAGAAGGTTAATGGAAAAAGCAGGGTTGTTACATTACCCACCTGTTATTGAAAATTTTGTCCCGAAATTTTAGTAATCGTCCACTGAAGTAGTTTCCTCCAGAAACAGTTGCGGGTATTTCAGTCTCATCTGGTCTTCACGCTCCCACGTGAACTCTGGTCCTCTTCTCGCGTTCCACCGAACTTTAACGATAGGAATTCTACTTTGCTTCAACTGTTTGACCTCACGGCCTAAGATTTCGACAGGTTCTTCAATGAAATGAAGTTTGTCATCGATACGTAATTCCTCTAAAGGAATAATCAAATTCTCATCGGCCAGGCACTTCTTTAGATTGGATACATGAAAAACGTCGTGTATACCACTGAGTGCTTGTGGCAGTTCCAACCTGTAAGCTACCAGTCCAACCCTTTCATTTATCTCGAACGGTCCAACATACCTAGGACTCAGTTTGCCTCGTTTACCAAATCGTATAACACCCTTCCAAGGTGATACTTTAAGCATGACTTTGTCACCAACTTGGAATTCTTTGTCCTTCTGTATAATATCGACGTAACTCTTTTGACGACTCCGAGCCGTTCTCAATCATTCCTGAATCTGTAGGACTTTCTTAGTTGTCTCCTGAATAATCTCAGGACCTGTCAACTAACTATCCCCCAATTCGCTCCAACACACGGGAGATCTCCACTTCCTTCCGTATAATGCTTCAAAAGGTGCAACTTTAATGCTCGTATGGTAGCTGTTATTGTATGAGAACTCAGCTAGTGGTAAGTACTTATCCCATCAGTTTCCAAAATCAATGACACATGCTCGCAACATGTCTTCAAAAGTCTGAATAGTTCTTTCGCTCTGGCCATCTGTCTGGGGGTGATATGCTGTACTCATATCTAAACCGGTCCCCATTGCTTTCTGTAATGACTGCCAAAACCTGGAAGTGAATCTGCTGTCGCGATCGGATATAATAGATATAGGCACTCCATGCCTAGAGACGACTTCCTTAATGTAGATCTGAGCCAACTTCTCCATTTTATCAGTTTCTCTTATCGGTAAGAAGTGTGTGCAGACTTAGTGAGATGATCCACGATAACCCAAATAGTATCGTAACCTCCCACCGTTCTAGGCAGTTTCGTGATGAAGTCCATGGTAATACCTTCCCACTTCCACTGGGGAATCTCTGGTTAAGTTAATAACCCTGATGGCTTCTGATGTTCCGCCTTGACTTTAGCGCAAGTCAAGCACTTACCGACATAGATAGCAATGTCAGCTTTCAAATTTGGCCACCAATAAAATGCTTTCAAATCTTGGTACATTTTATCTGATCCCGGATGAATTGAGTACATTGACTTGTGTGCTTCCTCCAACACCAGTTCTCTCAATCCACCAAACTTTGGTACCCAGATTCGATTAGCAAAGTACCATGTTCCATCCTCCTTGATGTCAAATTTCTTATCCATTCCTCTGAGAAATTCAACATCTACATTTTCTTGTTTCACGGCCTCTCGTTGTGCTTCGCGGATCTGTGATGTGAGATTCGTACGGACAACTATGTTAAGAGCCTTAACCCTGAGAGGTTTTTCTCGCTCTTTTCTGCTTAAAGCATCCACCACAACATTCGCTTTTCCCGGATTGTATTGAAGTTCGCAGTTATAATCGTTAAGTAGTTCCATCCAACGTCGTTGTCTCATGTTGAGCTGTTTCTGATCGAATATGTGCTGTAAACTCTTATGGTCAGTGAAGATAGTAAACTTGGTTCCATACAGGTAGTGTCTCCACATTTTAAGTGCAAAGACAACATCTCCTAATTCAAGGTCATGCGTAGTGTAGTTCTGCTCATGAATCTTTAACTGACGTAATCCATAAGCAATAACTTTATTTCATTGCATAAGCACGCAACCCATTCCTTGTCGTGAGGCATTACAATAAACAACAAAATCTTCACTTCCCTCTGGTAGAAACAATACCGGTGCAGTTGTTAACTTCTCCTTCAACAACTGAAATGCAGTTTCTTGCGGTTCTGACCAGTCATACTTCTTGCCCTTATGAGTCAACGCAGTTAATGGTTGGACAATCTTAGAGAATCCTTCAATGAATCTCCTGTAGTAACCAGCTAGACCCAAAAATTGCCGGATCTGAGTTGGCGTCCTTGAAGTTTCCCAATTCTTAACCGACTCAATCTTTGCTGGATCGACCTGTATTCCATTGGCCCCTACAACATGGCCAAGAAATTGTACCTCTGGTAACCAAAAGTCGCAATTAGAGAACTTTACATACAACTGCTCTTTCCTATGCATGGTCAACATCGAACGTAGATGTTGTTCGTGCTCTTCCTTGTTCTTGGAGTACACCAATATATCATCAATAAACACAATGATGAATTTATCTAGGTATGGCTTACACACGCGGTTCATGAGGTCTATGAACACTGCTGGTGCGTACGTCAAACCAAACGGCATTACTGTAAATTCATAATGTCCACAACGTGTTCTAAACGCCATCTTCGGGACATCAGCTTCTTTGACTCTCAATTGATGATACCCGGATCTCAAATCAATCTTCGAATAACAACTAGATCCCTGCAGTTGATCAAATAAGTCATCAATCCTCGGTAGCAGATACCGATTCTTGATTGTCAACTTGTTCATTTCTCTGTAGTCGATACAAAATCTCATCAACCCATCCTTCTTTTTAACAAACAAGACCGAAGATCCGCAAGGCGAAGAACTTGGTCGGATAAATCCCTTGTCTAACAACTCTTGCAATTGGCTAGACAACTCTTGAAGCTCTGGGGGTGAAAGTCTGTACGTTGCACGAGCCACCGGTGCCGCTCCTGGCACTAAATCTATCTGAAACTCAACTTCTCGGTGCGGTGGAAGACCAGGTAATTCTTCCGGAAAAACCTCAAGAAATTCCTTAACTATAAGAACATCTTCGGGTCTCCTTTCTTCAGGTACAATTTGGCTTACGTAAGCCATAAAAGCGATACATCCCTTTCTTACATACTTCTAAACCTTCAAGCAGTTAGTGAGATGTAATTGTGAGCCGTTATTTTCTCCATAAATCATCGTAGGTTCACCGTCAGCAATAGGGATAGGAATAGCCTTTAGGTCATAGACCACCTCGGCTTTGTTATCCGCTAACCAGTCCATTCCAACCACAAGGTCAAAACTTCTCAGTTTAATAGGTATCACGTCAATGCTAAAAGGCTTACCCTCTAACTTCAAAGTACAACCGCGATAAATCTTATCGGCTCTCATCAAGTTACCATTCCCTAGTTCTATGGAATACATGTTATCTAAGGGAGAAATAGGATTCTTAACATTGTGACAAATATCCTTAGATATAAAGCTTCTATCAGCACCAGTGTCAAACAAAACATAAACAGGTTGATCATTGAGTGAAAACGTACCCGTGACTAGCTTCGGATCATCACGAGCTTCCGCAGAATTGATGTTGAACGCCCTACCTCGAGTATTCCCATTGTTGTTGTTCTTAGGACAGTCCCTCTTGAAATGGCCCGACTGTCCACAACCAAAACAGTTCTTACCATTACCAGCATTGTTCGCATTGCTTGCAGTGTTGCTGTTGTTGGTGTTGTCGTTGAGGTTAACCTTACAATCTCTTGCCAAATGGCTAAATTTCTTGCACCGGTCACAAATTAGAACAGTACAGTTTTCGGTGTGATGCTTGCCACACTTTTGACATTGTGGCATTTTACCCTTATACCCGGAGTTACTTCCTGTGACCCCAGTGTCGTTGCTGTAAGAATCTTGCTTCTTGAACGGCTGTTGGTTAAAATTCTTATCTTGACCACCATTACACTTCCTCTTACCATCATTGGACTTATTCTCATTCACTGTAGTACCCTTTCTTCTTTGGACAATTTGGTCCAGTAACAAACTAGCCATGTCAATAGCTTCTTGCACATTTGCGGGTTTAGAAGTAGTGACCCCGCCTTGAATATTCTCACTTAGACCCTCGATGTATAGTTCCACCTTACGCCTCTCAGGAGTAACCATTTCAGGACACATTAGCTCCAGCTCAAAGAACCTCTTGTTATAGGCAGTGAGATCGTTGCCTACTAACTTCAACTCTCGGAACTCGCGTTCCATTTTCTTAATCTCATTTCGTGAACAATACCCTTCTATCATTCTTTGCTTCAAGGTTTCCTAAGGTAGGGCATAAGCTTGTTCATTATCCAGGGATTGAGCATAGTTGTTCCACCAGGTGAGCGCACTGTCCGACAGCGTGCCCGTAGCAAAATCTACCCGGTCATTATCATTACACCCGCTGATGCGGAAAACCGACTCAAGCTTTTCAAACCAATGAGTGAGACCAACTGGTCCCTCAGTTCCGTTGAAAGGATGCGGGTTGCAACTAGTGAATGTCTTGTAAGAACATCCATTACGGCCTTGAGTGCCGTTCCCATTGGTGTTGCTCGAACCACCACGATCATTGCTATTCCGGGCATTGTTGAATTCTCTCAGTAGTTCAGCTCTTTCGGCCGCAATTCCTTCGTCGACCATTCTCCTGATCTGAGCGGCAGTTGATTCCTTCGGAGGAATCTTCAACACAGAAAAACACACTAGGTCAGTGTCAAAACAACGTTATATATAAAAATATACTAGCAACGAGTGTTGAAGACTAGTAAATAATAATAGTACGAAAAGATTCGTAAGTAGTGAGAAGTAGTGTAAGTACTATTAGTAGTGATAAGTAGTGACAGTAGTGATAGTAGTGTCACTAGTGATAGTAGTGATAGTAGTGTCACTAGTGATAGTAGTGGTAGTAGTGACACTAGTGATAATAGTAGTGGTACTAGTGTTATGTAGTGATAGCAGTGGTAGTAGTACTAAGTAGTAACAATGATGATAATCATGATAGTATCACATAACATAAGTAGTATAATCATACAATGTTACTAAATACAGAATATTACCGCATGCAATAAAAGATAATAATTATTCATAGCATAATCCACCATTATTAAGCTTAAAATCCACAAAGTAATAAACCAAATCCCAAAAGTAATAAAACCAAACAATAAACATTATGTACTAGTAGCCCAGTTTAAATCACCTGGTAAGTCTTATATAATCAAATAAAGAAAGGATGGTGGATGAAAAAGAAAAGAAAGCTCATGGTCGAATGACCCTTCACTTCCTCTTCTGTCGGGTACGGGAGGCAGGTCCATCATGCCTAGGCCTATTACGATATGCCTCTAATGCAGCAACCCTGGCAGTCAAGGCTGCTATCAGTCGCTCCATGTCGAAGAACCTTGCTTCAGTCTCGTACATATAAGTGTGTATGGACGTAACCCTTGAGTCCAACCTGTCGAGATCATCAGGGTGGGGGTATGTCCTCGCAACATCACTCAAAGCATTAACACGATTAGTATGAATCAGGTCCAACTCGTAAAGGTTAACGGGATAGTTAGGTATTTGGTGTGGAGCAGGTGCTGGTGCTGGAGCAGGAGCAGGAGCAGGTGCATTCACCTCAGTCACAATTGAGCTGTTGCCACTATTTCTGGAATCCTGTGACATCTAACTCACAAGATAAGAATACATATAAACCAGGTTAGTCAAACAAATAACGTTAGTCATAAAGTACTCATGTAATGACTAAGTCCTGGTCGTAGTCTAGACTCACCAAAGTGTCCTAATGACGAAATCAGACTCACTAATGCAAGTCTTAGTTTCCCTATGAACCGTTAGCTCTGATACCATCTATAACACCCGCCAAATTTCCATTTGACGGCGTGTTAACCAAGGTCCCACAGTTAACAGTTACGCCCTCTATATGAGACGTTTAAAGCAATCGCATTTAATTTTAATAAAAGTTGACTTTCAAAACATATGTCAATAATTTCCAAAATAGAAACACTGTTGTGATCATAACCACAAGCCAACAGTATTTAAACAGTTATAAAAGTTTTAAATACGAAAGTAAATATTGTTCTTTAAATAGTATGCTGACTCCACGGCCAGACCTTGTAGCAAACACAGCGGAAGTCTACCTCTTAAGGACCTGAGAATAAAACACGCAAAAACAGGTCAACAAATAATGTTGGTGAATCTACAGGTTTAAATGTTGTAACAGTATCTGAAAAATAGTTATCGGAAAATAGTTTGAGTTCCTTGACCATGAGATTTTACAAGTACAACTCCAAGTTAAACGTTTGCATAATCCATGAGCACATGAATACTAGCAATGACCCGAGTATAGAACCTACTATACCCGCCTTTACCTCATAAAATGTTATACACTTATTCGAGTGTATCTAATGTTCAAAGTAAATGCACCACAGTTAATAATGTAGGGTGAGGTTATCAACCTAACGGATCCGTCCATCTAAATTGTGCTTACACCGAAGGTATTAAAAGTATTCAAGGTAGAGGCTTTGTGAACAAACTCAATATGCATATATAGTACTCGTGTCAATACAAAAAGCATTTGATAATGTAAGTATAACAGCGTGTATTCTCATCCCTAAAAACATGTAAAAAGCGGGATTGTAGACTCACCTTTGAATAAGCTTGGATTGAAAGACAAACGACTTGTACAGTTTATAGCCGAGTAATGCAACCTAAATATATGTATTTAGGTTGGTCAATAAATATGTCTTAAACAAATGTGATTTCATAGTATAAGTTGTCTTATTGCTCGACTCGACGCGTTTCAAAATAAAAGTCAACATACGGTCAACTAGTTCATGCAAGTCAAACGAAGTCAACCCAAGTCAAACCAAAAGTCAAACTTAGTCAAAGTAGTCAACTAAGGTCAATATTAGTAGGTTCATGTCAAATGTTGGTCAACATATCAAACTTAGGTCAAACAACACATTTTAGATCATAGCAGGTCAATTTCACAATTTCAGTTTATCGTTGTGCACAAAGTCCATGTACATGTAACAAACTTAGCATATTATCTCGTAGTACAAAATTCATGCAAACATGGAAAACTATAAATCATAATTATACACAAAATCGATACCAAAAATTTTGGCCAGAGTCTCATACGATAATTAAAAGTCAGGAATCAGAAGGGGTACATTTATGGTTTGCCAAATCAGTTTCTGACCGCGCACTGATTTTGTTTTGGCTATAACCGGAGCTAGGGACATGAAATTGACACAAGACTAGTGTCTATAGTTCAAGGAAAATTCAAGATAACACATATAAAAAGTTGAGCAATTTTTGTTTAGCCAATTTGTACAGTTTATTCGTGCAAGTTGAATGTTCACTTTGCAGCTCAATTCAGAAGTTACACAAAGTATGACACTAGTGTGCCCAATGCATAAAGTTTCGGAGGTTTCAATAAACTGAGAATATACCAAATAATATATAAAGATTCATATTCCAGAATCGTACATGCTAATTCAATAAACACAAATCACATAGTATAAAACAGAGAGCAAGTTGCTGATTCGATCCTAGTTTAGCTAGTCACATTCGCACGCGATTATCCGAAGATCTGGACACAATTAGACTATGATATCTACATGAAAAGTGAAGTACGTTTTGTGTACATTTCAAATATGCAAACTTTAAATCCAGAAGTTAATACATTTTATCATACAAAGCTGTTTTCATGCAAGTACTGTATAAATCCACTTTTTCACTAAATCAAGCATATCTTAAGTTATACATAAGCAAACAACATGATATCCTAGTGTAAATTGTGTGTTTTTAAATTATATATCCAATGGTATTAATTTCATAAGCCAATTCATGGTCTGTCAAGCCCAGATTTCTGATTACACACCAAAAACACAACGTTAATTTTGAATGGTCATAACTTGATCCTCCGGAAACGAAATCAAGCGAATCCAAAGCCTAAAATCAATAGTTTTTCGAAAGGAATCTAATTATCATATAATATCATGGATTTGAAAAATCAAAATTCACTGTACACACAATAAAAAATTCGGTTTTCGCAACAAACTAACAAAACGAGTGATTTATCGTATCTAACAATCATTAATCATCAAGACTTGAGCAATAGACAACCTAATCCATGAAACCTTAATAAAAATCTGATTTTAAAGATTAGGGTTTATGTAGATATACCTGTGATCGCGAAAAGAACAATACACACGCGTAGAGAATAACACGAATTGCAACTTTGATGTTCAAGGTTTAATCAAAACCTGAGTTTGAGTTTGTGTGTGTGTGTGAGTTGGGTGACGGTAGCAGAGGGAGGGAGGGAGAGGATCGACTAAAAAAATAATGGGAAAAGATTATGCAGTTTAGGTTTACACATGCCATTTATATTAAGCCCTAATCCCACAAATTAACACTTAAGTCCCTAAAGTTACAAAATTTAAAAATAAAAGGGGGGGGGGGGGAGAGGGGTGTTCGGCCGAATGGCCCATGGGGTTAGTTCCCGGGCTCGTGTTTTGCAATTTCGTGTATTCGTGGCTCGTTTCAAGTACCGTTTAGTCGTACCGAAGGCCTGGAACGCTAAACCGATCGTTAAAACGCAACCAACCGTTTAATTTATTGAAAACCCAATAAATTAAATATTTTTAAAAAGTTAATAATTATTAAAATAATTTTTAAAATAAACCCGAGCGTTTCGTTGCTCAAAAAGCAGTTATCAAAACCGTACCATTTTTATCGTATTTATTTATCCAAAATATTTATTTGAATTAATATTAACCCATATTAATTATTGTAACCCTCCAAGGATCAAGTATGTATTTAATACACATAAACACACAAAAGTCAAGTAATCGCCGTTAAATTAGTTAACCGAAGGTTAACGGTAGTAACGGAAAAAGCAGGGTTGTTACACCATGTCTGGGCACAATGAAACTAACTCTATAAACCTGTTGGTATAAGCTTCAATATTGGTACCATTGACCTTCAATTCCCAAAACTCTACTTCTAGCTTTTGGATTTAGTTCCTTGGGCAAAACTTATCAGTCATCATTCTTTTCACAACGGCCCATGGAATAGCATTAGCAGCATCTAGCCCCACAGTTTGGGCATAAGCGTTCCACCAAGTCAAAGCAAGGCCACTTAGTGTGTGAGTGGCATACTTCACTCGGTCGACCTCCGCGCAGTTAGAGATGCGAAAGATTGATTCGAGTTTTTCGAACCAACGAGTCAACTCGACTGCTTCCTCATTTCCATTGAAAGATGGAGGCTTACTGTTCATAAACTCCTTGTAGGTGCATGATGTAGGTGGATTTCCTTGGTTATTCCCTTGATTATTGTTGCCTTGAGCGGCCGCAAGCAGTTGTTGAAATTGTGCGGGAGTCAAAGTAACATTTGGAAGAGCGTTAGCACCATGAGTTGATTGAGCCATTGATCTTCAATACATAAAACAGTATTAGTCGAAGAGTTAATGGCGCTAGTAAATTATAAATTTTCTAAATAAATGCGCAAGATTCACACAACGCATAAAAGGATAAATAGGGGTAACAACGAGATGTATTAAAAACACTTGAATTTCATTAAACATCACAAAGATAACTAACATCTTTATTAGACACGAAGGAAACAAGAATAAACACGAAACGAAACAAGGATAGTAGTTTTAGGCAAAGCCTTTATAATAAACGAAAACTAATACGGAAATGGAAAAAGAAATCTTAAGATCTAATTCTTCTTAGGAGATGGGGGTTGGGTCTTGAATTTTTCCCACAGAAGATCCTTGAGAAACTGCACATCCTTCTCCCGTTCCTCAATCCTTTGATTTTGCAGCTCAATTTCTCTATCATGTCTCATAGCAGTCTTTCTAAAGATGTTATACACATCATATGAGTATGTTGATAATTCCACTTGTTGATCTTCAAGTGTACTAAAGTGACCATCAAGAAGTTCCATTAACTTACCATACTCTCAGTATTTGATGTCTCGGGTTCCTTTATTTTTAAGGAAGGAGCTATGACAATAGGGGGTTCTGGCTCAGGTTGAGTCTCTTCTTCGGGGTGCTCTTCCACAATAATTTCTTCCACAACCTCTTCCTCTTCATCATCCCCATCATAATTAGCATTTGTGTGGGATTCTTCCATATGAGGGGAGTGTGGTGGAGTAGCAGGCGGGTAAACCGGTGATGCGGGTGGAGTAGCCAGTTGGTAAACTGGTGATGTTTGTGGAGAAATGGGTCCATAAGTCGGTGTGCGGACAGATCTTTCGGAGTCGGATCCCTCTGAGTCAGAAATGACGATCGAGTTACGGAGAGACATCCTAAATGAAAAGAAAGAGGGATGATTAGGTAGGTTCTAATGAAGACGTATAGGCACGAAATAAAATGCATAGGAAAGGCACTAGAAATCTTAAGTCATGAAAGGTTATAGACCTATGGATTACTAAGGCACCTAACTAGCACATAAGGTACACATAAAATGCAATTCTGATCCTCTATAACAACCTGGCTCTGATACCACTCTGTCATACCCCCAAATAGGGTCGGGGTAAATATGACTTCACAATATCACAACACAAGTATATATAAGCAAGAACGACTCTACATGAGACGTTTTAACAAAATTTGATATGAAACGGAAATGTAATAATGTTTTACGTAAGGAAATTCATATGTAAATAACAATTGATAAGTTCTAAATATGTGGACTCCAATGCCACAGCTATCTAAGCATCATAGGGCAGCACATAAACTAGTCTTCACCTGAGACAAACATGCTTAAAATGTCAACACAATCGTTGAGTGAACATCATAGGTTTAATAATCATAATAAGTTTTAGACCACAAGATTTAGATCAAAACATTAAAATATCAATATGCCATGAGTTATAATATCGAGCTAAACATAGAAACCCCTGACACTGTACGGGTGACGGCAATCATTATTATGTACCTCCTTGACGATAGGTCAATGGGTAGAGACGTCACTCTCAATAGGCCTACTCACAATAATTAATCTTGCAACATTTCAATTCCAGCAATTAACGATATTATGGTGGGGATTTGCATGTAAAGATATAATCAATACAAGTTAACAATAGTCTCACAAAATTGCATATCAAAAGTTTAGGCACTTGTGTCTAAATTGTAAATCATTTAAAATAAGCATGTGTCTCACCCCAAAAGTTGTAAAACAGTTAATAAATAGTAAAAATGGGGCTATGAAGTTCACCTTAGTAGCAAGTAAGTTATTCCACGCAAGAAGTATAAACGGAGTATGTAATCGGGGATCTCAACCTAGAGATATAATCTTTGATTAGTTAATGTCTAACAGACATAAAGTTTGTTTATTAATATAGCAACTATATTAACAGTGACGGTTTTTGAGAAAAAGTTCCTATTTCTTAAAAGTTTCTATTTTGGAAACCTACTATTTATGGAAAGTTTCCACTTATAGCAAGTTTCTAAATTTTAGTATGTTCGGGTTATAATTCTTCACAAAGATGTTGTACAATCTTGCCCAAACTTCGTTGCTATCATGCAAGTCACTCGAATGATCTGCTGTTACAGGGCGCCCAGGATTCATGACCAGAATCTAAGACATGGCATTCGAAATCCACAAGTGGTTCCCATAAGGCAACAAGGACCACCCTAGGCCACAAGTAGCGGTGATGTTTGTAGTCCTTGTACGTTATCTTTAATTATAACCTTCACGTTATAGGTGTATACACATAACGAATTATTAATGTACTTAATAGTTATATATATATATATATATATATATATATATATATATATATATATATATATATATATATATATATATATATATATATAGGTGATAATATAACTTAGTGTAATTAAAGTGTTACTATATAGATAAGTTTACATGTTATAGTAATAATATTATTCTTGTTCTTTATTATAATCATACATGTATGTGTTCAATACTACATTATATGTATATCTTATTATTGTATTATATGTATATGTTTATACCTAAATTATATGCATTTATCATATATGTGTTAAATATACATATAAGCGTAAAGGTGGTACATATATCTATACTATAACTTATAAACTTTAATTACCTATAATATATATGATACATATACACATGCTCATACATACACACACGTACATATACATACATTCATACATATACATATACACACATGTATATATATACATATATACACACGAGTATATCAACTACATATACATGTACATACGTACGCATGCATGCATGCACGTGTATTATTATCATTATTATTTACTAATCCTCTTTCATATATTAACACTAATCTTCATGTACATAAAATCACAACTTGTTTATCATAATCATGAATCATATTAATTATTCACATTCATAATCTTTAACTTTTAATAATCATTATCTCATTAATCATTAACACATAAAATCATAATCTCTTATTATATTAATTAATCATAATCATAAACTAGTTTCATAACTTATTCATAATCATAATCTTTATCCATACTTTTAACCTTAATCACATTCATTATCATTATTCATACAAGATTCATGATCATACTTAATTCATACTTGATCATTAACTAGTTCATAATTTAACCTAATACTTTTAACTTAACATGCTTAATCTTATTAATCATCATCATAATCTTTCCTTATTCATATTCTTTTAATCATGTTCACCATACAATATCTTATTAAACATAATACTTAATCATAATACTTATAACATAACAACTTAAAAATAATAGATTTAAAAGCAAGATCAAGCTAGGGTTCTAGGTATACCTTTAGAAGATTAAGACCAAGAGGAGATGGTGATTATGACTCAATTAGAAACTGACTCACAGCAGCAACAAATCATGATCAAACAAGGGTTTCTTGGGTCTTCTTTGGTCTCGACAGAAAACAACAAACATTAGCAACAATGGGTCGACTTTGAAGCTGTTTTAGATCACGAATTGCAGCAGCAAATCAAGAGGATGAAGGGTTGTTATGGTGGTCGAAAGTCACAGCAACAAAGGCTGCAGGAATTCGACTAAAAGGCTGTGAAGGGTGGCGGTTTTACATCAGAAACAGGAGCAGGAAGGGTGGCGAAAAGGGGCTGTTTGGTGGGTTGTTTTGCCGACTGCAGGAGGCTGTTTTGGAGGTGATGATTGACGATGCAGAAGGTGGGTTTAGGGGGCTATTTTTAGTCGACTAAAAAGAGGGAGAAGGGCTGGAAAAGGCTGTCGACTAATGCAGCTAATGAATGGGATTTTTGGGGTTTATTTGGTGATGCAAATTTTGGAAAAACATGAGCCTTTTTATAGAAGGTTAACAAGAGTTGTGGTTATATTAGGATTCATGAAATACTTGGTGATCAAGGACTAGTATTAGGATTAAACTAGGATTGTAGATTACTTAGTGATTAAACTTTTTTTTTATTATTATGTAGCCGATTTTTTATTATAAATATATATATACATATTTTTTTCCGGCATTTTAATTACTTATTAACTAATTTATATATTTTTTTATTATTATTAAAGTTACATTTATTTAAAATACATTTTATTTAATCATTTATTTGTTAGTCCATGTCTTTTATTTAATTATAATTTACTTCTCATTATTATTTCTAATCTACATAATTTGTCACCATTTAATTTATTACATATAGTTTATATTATTAATTTAATATTAGGGTTAGGGTTTTTAATTACGAGCATTTAATTATACGAGCATTTAACTATACGAGCATTTATTATGTCTGGAAAACAATCCCAATGATAATATATTGAACAAGCTAAAGAAACCCTAACGGCAATTTAGTAAATTCATGATGGAAAAATGAGGGTTGTTATAGTTTGCGACCCAAAACCATTTGATAATCTTCACCTAGTCAACATTCTCTAACCCCACCTAATCTTAAACTTGAATGACGGGGCATTAGAAGAGCCATCACCGATCAAAGTTTCCAAAGGAGCGATCGCACCCCGATTTTCAAGATCTTTAAAAATCGATTTTCTTAATATCAAACTAATTGAATGGTTTAGTGTCTAGATCTCTCTTCTTTTAACGCGCTAGCTTTTTCAATTTTTTAAAATGCTCAAATTCGCTTATTGTTTACCTTATTTACGTACCTCCGATCATATAAAAATTGTGTTATTTGTTTACGAGTCCTGCTTTTAGTTGGGGTTATTGACCAAAACACCAAATTGTACACCAAACTACTAGAATTGGGCCTGAAAAAAATTAATTACCAAAATACCCTCGTAAGTCGCATGAGAATTTTCCTAGTTTTTCAAAGGAAATCCAAGTCCCGATCTGAGACTTAGACGCATGACCGAAACATGTGTCACATGGTATCTTTATGACTTGTGACTTGCGACTCACTGTGTTTATGAGTCATGAGCACTATTTGTACGAGTTGCAAGACTCACAAGGGTAACCTTGCGACCAGCCCATACTTTATCAAGATATAATATTTTGACAATTCTTGGATTTTAAAGATACGTTTGTACCTTATTTTGATCAATAATTCTATTAGATTACAAAAATATACAGTTGGCAAGAAGTACATTTTCCCCATGCACTTTCATCACTTTTAAACAAAACATTCCACCAATTCACTTTCAAAAAAATTGCAGAATCTACACTACGTATCAGGTATGATTATAGCAACATATTATACAATGGGTAACAAAAATTTATTATGCATTAATGTTTTGGAAATGCTTTTTAGTTCATTAATAATAGTCATGTTTGTATGTCGATTGACTTTTTTAGAATACCTATGGAACTTCCCGTTTATCCTGAAAATCGATGAATCGAAAAAATTTGCTAGGTCGCGTTATTTGAAGGTTAAAAATGTCACTTAGTTAAGCTTCCTCCCTTTGTAAGAAATATATATTTGATAATTATATATTTGATATTACCAATGCTCCTAAAAATTTTAACGAATTCTTGGATTACTCTATTAGAAATTCCCCAATAGAACTTTATCTTGCCGAGAAAATTAATAATAGGAAGGGTTAAAGCCATAAATAGTCCATATACTTTCATTTTTGTCCCAATGTAGGCTATATACCCCAAAAAATACCAATGTAGGTTATATACTCTTAAAAGTTGTATCTATATACACAAATTTAACAAGTTACTTGCTGAACCGGTAAAATTAATTATTTAACATTTTTTTTGCATTTTATATGGCAACAAATAGGTCATATACTTTCAGTTTTGTTCCGATGTAGGCTATATATTTTCAGTTTTGTTCTGATGTAGCCTATATACTTTCAATTTTTTCCCGATGTATCACCAAGGTCATTCTCCACGTAGGATGCCACGTCATCGTTTAGTTGTTTATCCGGTTAATAAGTTTTGTCCGTTCATATTAGTACACTTTATGAAAGTATATAGCCTACATTGGTATTTTTCGGGATATATAACCTACATTGGGACAAAATGAAAGTATATGGCCTATTTATGGCTTTAACCCTAATAGGAATCCTGTAGTTAGTAGTAACAAACTTAGTACCAATAGTAGTAGAAATGTCTCATCACGAATGTATGAACTTGACAATTCATCAATGAGTAATCATGTTAGTAAATCACAACGTAAATAATCAAACGTTAATGAGTTTGATTTTCTACACTATGGGGAAGATTATTATAAGGACAAAAAATTTGAATGCCCATTTAAACTGGTTGTTGAAGATTTGGGGGAGGAAGATGATACAGATGTTGCATCGGTAGAAAAATACATATTTTGGAATATGTCACCATTACTAGGAGAAAATATGCCCGAAAATAAGCCAGTTTCGTAATTATGTTATGAAAGATCTGAATTAATTAAAGTGGGAAAAACATTTAAGAATAAGGATGAAATTTTTAGGAAACTGCATACAAAATGCCTTGAAGTAAACTTCCAGATCAAGCCCGTAAAGACCGTAAAATCTAGGTACACCAAAATATGTGTATTGCCCAATTTTGAGTGGAAACATAGTGCGTACAAATCACTACTTTGTAGCAACTTGAAGGTTACAAAGTTGGTTGATAAACATACTTGCTCAAGAACACAAATAATGGGAAACAACATGCATGCAAACAAAAAGGTCTTGGGTCACCTTTTGATGAATGGTATGAAGTTAGAAAACATAGTGTATGAGGAAAAGGAAATACAATCTAATATTAAGAGAGGTTTAAGGTAAACACATCCTACCACCAGGTTTAGAGGGCATAGTGTGAAGTTATAAATATGCTTCACGGCATTATGGCTGACTCTTTTCCAATGCTCTATGCGTACCTTCATAACATTGAAATAGCTAATCCTGAAACACATACGAATCTCGTCATAGACGGAGAGAGTAGGTTCGTGATGTGTTACGTTTATATCGGGGCTTGTGTAAGCAATTTGATATACATTGTAGTATTTTATTTATATTTTTTTTATATATATGTTAGTGATATATATCACATCCTATAAAACATGTGCATATTGCTGAGGTGTCATCATAGGAGTAATTCTAGGGAGAAAATCTGATGTGTAAGTATCTCATAAATTTCAATTAAAAATTCAGTTAAATCCTAATGATGACAGGCATCCATATTTTATTAGGGTTTGCAAAGAAAACCCATTTGAATACTCTGCTAAAACTGTCCCCTCCCTCTCTCTTCAATGAAAACCATATCTAATTCACACCAGTTTTATGTTCTGTAACAAACTGAATTCTGAAATAGTGTTAAGGCACGATGCGCCTTAACCTTTTGCGACAGAAAGGGCTGTTTTGCAATTACTGAAAAATTTGGGGATTTAAGTGCAATTTTGCATGTGTCGGGTTATAACCCCAAAATCTGATCCAAAGCTCATTCTTATCATCATTTTCATCCTGAGGATGCAAACCCTAGAGAGAGAAAGAGCTAAAGGAAGAAGTGTGATGCCCTGTACAAAACCATCGTGTACGATTCATCAACAACAGGATCATTACAAGGTCAACCACTATATGCTGTTTCAAAACAAGTTTGCATTCATGATAAAAGGTGACGTCATAACCAACGTCAAATATTTTACAACCAAAAGTATGCTTCTATGAACGGAAGCGAGTAATAATAGTACGTGACCCTTAGCTTGTTACAATTCATTGTTCAAAAGTAAATAAGTTTGAATGCAAGATAAAATGTTTCATGCGGTAACATCTCTAATAAGGCAGCGGGTGGCTAATCAGCAAGACTAGTACAACAGCAGAAGAAAGCAACCTTAAGCACCTGAGAAAAACATGCTTAAAAACATCAACACGAATGTTGGTGAGCTATAGTTTAAGTATAACTATAATGTAAGGTAGGCCACGAGATTTCAGTGCTTCAATAGCGTTTCAAAACAGTGTGTAAAGTATATGTTTAACCGTGGGCACTTGGTAACTAACTTAACGTTTATAACCCCCTGAAAGTACACTTGGCGAGTGCGTATGTTTACGAAGTATTAAACAACCGTTAAATGCTAGCGCGACTAGCCCGAGTGTGGATGTCAAACCCTATGGATCCATATCTGAGATTCGCGTTCACCGGTTCAAAGACCAATGACTAAACGTTATCGAGCTAAGGGGAAAGTTTATGCCGTTGTATAACCCACACATATATAAAGTTTAAGTACTCATGCCTAGTATGTAAAACGTAAAATGTACATGTATTCTCAGTTCCCAAAATAGTTAAAGTAAAAAGGGATGCTATAACTCACAGTGGTTAAGTAGTAGTAAAGTTGACACGGGAAAGGTAAGCAAGTATGTTTGTCCGAAAAGGTCCTCAACTTAAGTCAAAAGTTACTAAGTCAGTAAATCATCCCAATAGGTTTATAAGTATGTAAATTAGGTCTTAAGTATCATCATCATTCATCATCAAACAAAAAGTGTAAAGTAAGTTTCATTCAAGAAAAAAAGTTTAAAACAAAGGCTGAATTCAATCAGTTACCCCGGCCTCTATACCTACTGAAATGAGGTGAGACTAGTGGCCATGGCTCCGTATATGAGTCCTTTAGTTGCTGTAAAAATTCCAGAACCAAACTCGTCTTTGTTTGACTGTGGTGACGGTTTAAGTGCGAGTAGGTCAGAATTTTCAGCACAACGTTAAAAGGACATAGTGACGTTCGGAGGGATATAGATCTTAAACCGTAACTCGGATTAAGACGAGTCTTAAAAGGAAAATTATCTACTCGAACAGAGCTAACTGAAAATCAACTTTAAAGTATCCCAGTTTGAAATGTCCCGTTCATATTGATTATAAACTTTCCATGTTAATTGATTTCATTTCGAGGTTTTGACCTCTATATGAGACGTTTTTCAAAGACTGCATTCATTTTTAAAACAACCATAACCTTTATTTTATCAATAAAGGTTTCAAAAGCATTATGTAGATTATCAAATAATGATAATCTAAAATATACTGTTTACACACGACCATTACATAATGGTTTACAATAGAAATATATTACATCGACATATGTTTCTTGAATGCAGTTTTTACATAATATCATACAAACATGGACTCCAAATCTTGTCCTTATTTTAGTATGCAACAGCGGAAGCTCTTAGTATTCACCTGAGAATAAACATGCTTTAAACGTCAACAAAAATGTTGGTGAGTTATAGGTTTAACCTATATATATCAAATCGTAACAATAGACCACGAGATTTCATATTTCAATATACATCCCATACATAGAGATAAAAATCATTCATATGGTGAACACCTGGTAACCGACATTAAAAAGATGCATATATAAGAATATGCCCATCATTCCGGGACACCCTTCGGATATGATATAAATTTCGAAGTACTAAAGCATCCGGTACTTTGGATGGGGTTTGTTAGGCCCAATAGATCTATCTTTAGGATTCGCGTCAACTAGGGTTTCTGTTCCCTAATTCTTAGATTACCAGACTTAATAAAAAGGGGCATATTCGATTTCGATAATTCAACCATAGAATGTAGTTTCACGTACTTGTGTCTATTTCATAAATCATTTATAAAACCTGCATGTATTCTCATCCCAAAAATATTAGATTTTAAAAGTGGGACTATAACTCACTTTCACAGATTTTTACTTCGTCGGGAAGTAAGACTTGGCCACTGGTTGATTCACGAACCTATAACAATATATACATATATATCAAAGTATGTTTAAAATATATTTACAACACTTTTAATATATTTTGATGTTTTAAGTTTATTAAGTCAGTTGTCCTCGTTAGTAACCTACAACTAGTTGTCCACAGTTAGATGTACAGAAATAAATCGATAAATATTATCTTGAATCAATCCACGACCCAGTGTATACGTATCTCAGTATTGATCACAACTCAAACTATATATATTTTGGAATCAACCTCAACCCTGTATAGCTAACTCCAACATTCACATATAGAGTGTCTATGGTTGTTCCGAAATATATATAGATGTGTCGACATGATAGGTCGAAACATTGTATACGTGTCTATGGTATCTCAAGATTACATAATATACAATACAAGTTGATTAAGTTATGGTTGGAATAGATTTGTTACCAATTTTCACGTTGCTACAACAATAAAAATTATCCAATCTTGTTTTACCCATAACTTCTTCATTTTAAATCCGTTTTGAGTGAATCAAATTGCTATGGTTTCATATTGAACTCTTTTATGAATCTAAACAAAAAAAGTATAGGTTTATAATCAGAAATATAAGTTACAAGTCGTTTTTGTAAAGGTAGTCGTTTTAGTCGAAAGAACGACGTCTAGATGACCATTTTAGAAAACATACTTCCACTTTGAGTTTAACCATGATTTTTGGATATAGTCTCATGTTCATAAGAAAAATAATTTTCCCAGAAGAACAACTTTTAAATCAAAGTTTATCATAGTTTTTAATTAACTAACCCAAAACAGCCCGCAGTGTTACTACGACGGCGTATGTCTGGTTTTACAGTGTTCTTCGTGTTTCCAGGTTTCAAATCGTTAAGTTAGCATATCATATAGATATAGAACATGTGTTTAGTTGATTTTAAAAGTCAAGTTAGAAGAATTAACTTTTGTTTGCGAACAAGTTTAGAATTAACTAAACTATGTTCTAGTGATTACAAGTTTAAACCTTCGAATAAGATAGCTTTATATGTATGAATTGAATGATGTTATGAATATCATTACTACCTCAAGTTCCTTGGATAAACCTACTGGAAATGAGAAAAATGGATCTAGCTTCAAAGGATCCTTGGATGGCTTGAAAGTTCTTGAAGCAGAATCATGACACGAAAACAATTTCAAGTAAGATTTCCACTCGAAATAAGATTGTTATAGTTATAGAAATTGAATTAAAGTTTGAATATGATTATTACCTTGTATTAGAAATATAACCTACTGTAAATAACAAAGGTTTCTTGATCTTGGATGATTACTTGGAATGGATTTAGAAAACTTGGAAGTAAACTTGCAATCTTGGAAGTATTCTTGATTTTATGAAACTAGAACTTTTAGAATTTATGAAGAACACTTAGAACTTGAAGATAGAACTTGAGAGAGATCAATTAGATGAAGAAAATTGAAGAATGAAAGTGTTTGTAGGTGTTTTTGGTCGTTGGTTTATGGATTAGATATAAAGGATATGTAATTTTGTTTTCATGTAAATAAGTCATGAATGATTACTCATATTTTTGTAATTTTATGAGATATTTCATGCTAGTTGCCAAATGATGGTTCCCACATGTGTTAGGTGACTCACGTGGGCTGCTAAGAGCTAATCATTGGAGTATATATACCAATAGTACATACATCTAAAAGCTGTGTATTGTACGAGTACGAATACGGGTGCATACGAGTAGAATTGTTGATGAAACTAAACGAGGATGTAATTGTAAGCATTTTTGTTAAGTAGAAGTATTTTGATAAGTGTCTTGAAGTCTTTCAAAAGTGTATGAATACATATTAAAACACTACATGTATATACATTTTAACTGAGTCGTTAAGTCATCGTTAGTCGTTACATGTGAATGTTGATTTGAAACCTTTAAGTTAACGATCTTGTTAAATGTTGTTAACCCAATGTTTATAATATCAAATAAGATTTTAAATTATTATATTATCATGATATTATGATGTATGAATATCTCTTAATAAGATATATATACATTAAATGTCGTTACAACGATATTCGTTACATATATGTCTCGTTTCAAAATCATTAAGTTAGTAGTCTTGTTTTTACATATGTAGTTCATTGTTAATATACTTAATGATATGTTTACTTATCATAATATCATGTTAACTATATATATATCCATATATATGCCATCATATAGTTTTTACAAGTTTTAACGTTCGTGAATCACCGGTCAACTTGGGTGGTCAATTGTCTATATGAAACCTATTTCAATTAATCAAGTCTTAACAAGTTTGATTGCTTAACATGTTGGAAACACTTAATCATGTAAAATAACAATCTCAATTAATATATATAAACATGGAAAAGTTCGGGTCACTACAGTACCTACCCGTTAAATAAATTTCGTCCCGAAATTTAAAGCTGTTGAAGGTGTTGACGAATCTTCTGGAAATAGATGCGGGTATTTCTTCTTCATCTGATCTTCACACTCCCAGGTGAACTCAGGTCCTCTACGAGCATTTCATCGAACCTTAACAATCGGTATCTTGTTTTGCTTAAGTCTCTTAACCTCACGATCCATTATTTCGACGGGTTCTTCAATGAATTGAAGTTTTTCATTGATTTGGATTTCGTCCAACGGAATAGTGAGATCTTCTTCAGCAAAACATTTCTTCAAATTCGAGATGTGAAAAGTGTTATGTACAGCTGCGAGTTATTGAGGTAGCTCCAGTTGGTAAGCTACTGGTCCGACACGATCTATAATCTTGAATGGTCCAATGTACCTTGGATTTAGTTTCCCCCGTTTACCAAATCAAACAACGCCTTTCCAAGGTTAAACCTTAAGCATGACCGTTTCTCCAATTTCAAACTCTATATCTTTTATTTTACTGTCTGCGTAGCTCTTTTGTCGACTCTGGGCAGTTTTCAATCATTGTTGAATTTGGATGATTTTCTCGGTAGTTTCTTGTATTATCTCCGGACCCGTAATCTGTCTATCCCCCACCTCACTCCAACAAATCAGAGACCTGCACTTTCTACCATAAAGTACTTCAAACGGCGCCATCTCAATGCTTGAATGATAGCTGTTGTTGTAGGAAAATTCTGCTAACGGTAGATGTGGATCCCAACTGTTTCCGAAATCAATAACACATGCTCGTAGCATGTCTTCAAGCGTTTGTATCGTCCTTTCACTCTGCCCATCTGTTTGTGGATGATAGGCAGTACTGATGTCTAGACGAGTTCCTAATGCTTGATGTAATGTCTGCCAGAATCTTGAAATAAATTTGCCATCCCTATCAGAGATAATAGAGATTGGTATTCCATGTCTGGAGACGACTTCCTTCAAATACAGTTGTGTTAACTTCTCCATCTTGTCATCTTCTCTTATTGGCAGGAAGTGTGCTGATTTGGTGAGACGATCAACTATTACCCAAATAGTATCAAAACCACTTACAGTCCTTGGAAATTTAGTGATGAAATCCATGGTAATGTTTTCCCATTTCCATTCCGGGATTTCGGGCTGTTGAAGTAGACCTGATGGTTTCTGATGCTCAGCTTTGACCTTAGAACACGTCAAACATTCTCCTACGTATTTAGCAACATCGGCTTTCATACCCGGCCACCAAAAATGTTTCTTGAGATCCTTGTACATCTTCCCCGTTCCAGGATGTATTGAGTATCTAGTTTTATGAGCTTCTCTAAGTACCATTTCTCTCATATCTCCAAATTTTGGTACCCAAATTCTTTCAGCCCTATACCGGGTTCCATCTTCCCGAATATTAAGATGCTTCTCCGATCCTTTGGGTATTTCATCCTTTAAATTTCCCTCTTTTAAAACTCCTTGTTGCGCCTCCTTTATTTGAGTAGTAAGTTTAATGTGAATCATTATATTCATAGATTTTACTCGAATGGGTTCTCTGTCCTTCCTGCTCAAGGCGTCGGCTACCACATTTGCCTTCCCCGGGTGGTAACGAATTTCAAAGTCGTAATCATTCAACAATTCAATCCACCTACGCTGCCTCATATTCAGTTGTTTCTGATTAAATATGTGTTGAAGACTTTTGTGGTCGGTATATATAATACTTTTGACCCTATATAAGTAGTGCCTCCAAGTCTTTAATGCAAAAACAACCGCGCCTAATTCCAAATCATGCGTCGTATAATTTTGCTCGTGAATCTTCAATTGTCTAGACGCATAAGCAATCACCTTCGTCCGTTGCATAAATACACAACCGAGACCTTGCTTTGATGCGTTACAATAAATCACAAAATCATCATTCCCTTCAGGCAATGACAATATAGGTGCCGTAGTTAGCTTTTTCTTCAATAATTGAAATGCCTTCTCTTGTTCATCCTTCCATTCAAATTTCTTCCCTTTATGCGTTAATGCAGTCAAGGTTTTGCTATTTTGGAGAAATCTTGGATGAATCTTCTGTAGTAACCAGCCAATCCTAAAAATTGACGCATATGCTTCAGAGTTTTTGGGGTTTCCCACTTTTCAACGGTTTTGATCTTTGCCGGGTCCACCTGGATACCTTCTTTGTTCACTATGTGACCGAGGAATTGAACTTCTTCTAACTAAAATGCACACTTTGAAAACTTAGCGTACAGTTTTTCTTTCCTCAATACTTCTAGCACTTTTCTCAAATGTTCTTCGTGCTCTTGATCATTCTTTGATTAAATAAGTATGTCATCGATGAAAACAATGACAAACTTGTCAAGATATGGCCCACACACTCGGTTCATGAGGTCCATGAACACAACTGGTGCGTTAGTCAACCCAAATGGCATAACCATAAACTCGTAATGACCATAACGCGTCCTAAAAGTAGTTTTCAGAATATCATCCTCCTTTACTCGCATTTGATGATATCCAGAACGTAAATCAATCTTTGAATAAACTGACGAGCCTTGTAGTTGATCAAACAAGTCGTCAATTCTCGGCAGTGGATAACAGTTTTTAATGGTAAGTTTGTTCAACTCTCTGTAGTCAATACACAACCTAAATGTACCATCCTTCTTCTTGACAAACAAAACAGGAGCTCCCCATGGTGACATGCTTGATCGAATGAAACCACGTTCTAATAGTTCTTGCAGTTGGCTTTGCAGTTCTTTCATTTCGATGGGTGCGATTCTATAAGGAGCACGAGCTATTGGTGCAGCTCCTGGTACAAGATCTATTTGAAATTCAACGGATCGATGTGGAGGTAGTCCTGGTAATTCTTTCAGAAATACATCGGTAAATTCTTTTGTGACAAAAACATCATTGATGCTCTTTTCTTCAGTTTGTACTTTCTCGACATGTGCTAGAACAGCATAGCAACCTTTTCTTATTAGTTTTTGTGCCTTCAAATTACTAATAAGATGTAGCTTCGTGTTGCCCTTTTCTCCGTACACCATTAAGGGTTCTCCTTCTTCTCGTACAATGCGAATTGCATTTTCGTAACATACAATCTCTGCTTTCATCTTCTTCAGCCAGTCCATGCCAACTATTACATCAAAACTCCCTAACTCTACTGGTATCAAATCAATCTTAAATATTTCGCTACCCAGTTTAATTTCTCGATTCCGGCATATATTATCTGCTGAAATTAATTTACCGTTTGCTAATTCGAGTAAAAATTTACTATCCAACGGCGTCAATGGACAACTTAATTTAGCACAAAAATCTCTACTCATATAGCTGCTATCCGCACCCGAATCAAATAAAAAGTAAGCAGATTTATTGTCAATAAGAAACGTACCCGTAACAAGCTCCGGGTCTTCCTGTGCCTCTGCCGTATTAATATTGAAAACTCTTCCGCGGCCTTGTCCATTCGTGTTCTCCTGGTTCGGGCAATTTCTAATAATGTGGCCCGGTTTTCCACATTTATAACAAACTACATTGGCATAACTTGCTCCGACACTACTTGCTCCGCCATTACTCGTTCCGACACCATTTGTTCCTTTCGTTCTGTTAACCCCTGGTCCGTAGACATCACACTTAGCCACGCTATGACCATTTCTTTTACACTTGTTGCAAAATTTGGTGCAGAACCCCGAGTGATACTTTTCACACCTTTAGCATAGCTGCTTCTGATTGTTGTTGTTGTTGTTGTTGCGGTTGTTATTGTTGTTGGGATGATTGTTGTAGTTGCTGTTGTTGTTGTTGTTGTTTTTGTCGTTGTTGTTGGGCCGTTTGTTATAGTTGTGATTGATGTTGCGATTGTTGGGATAATTGTTGCGATTATTGTTGTAATTGCTGTTGTTGTTGTATTGGTGATTCTTATCACTGTTTTCCTCCCACTTTCTTTTGACTTGCTTCACATTGGCCTCTTCAGCCGTCTGTTCTTTAATTCTTTCCTCAATCTGGTTCGCTAGTTTATGAGCCATTATACATGCCTGTTGTATGGAGGCGGGCTCGTGTGAACTTATATCTTCTTGGATTCTTTCCGGTAATCCTTTCACAAACGCGTCGATCTTCTCTTCTTCATCTTCGAACGCTCCCGGACACAATAGGCACAATTCTGTGAATCGTCTTTCATACGTGGTAATATCAAATCCTTGGGTTCGTAACCCTCTAAGTTCTGTCTTGAGCTTATTGACCTCGGTTCTGGGACGGTATTTCTCGTTCATCAAGTCCTTGAATACTGACCACGGTAGTGCGTACGCATCGTCATGTCCCACTTGCTCTAGATAGGTATTCCACCATGTTAACGCAGAACCTGTGAAGGTATGCGTATCGTACTTCACTTTGTCCTCTTCAGTACACTTACTTATGGCAAACACCGATTCGACCTTCTCGATCCACCGTTTCAATCCGATCGGTCCTTCGGTTCCATCAAATTCCAAAGGTTTGCAGGCAGTGAATTCTTTGTAGGTGCATCCTACACGATTTCCTGTACTGCTAGATCCAAGGTTATTGTTGGTATGTAGCGCAGCCTGTACTGCGGCTATGTTTGAAGCTAGAAAAGTACGGAATTCCTCTTCATTCATATTCACGGTGTGTCGAGTAGTCGGTGCCATTTCCTTCAAAATAGTCAAATGGAACAAGTTAATCTTATAGAATATTAAGAGTAGTTAATAGTATTTCGTAGCATAATATGAACTCATTTATAAAAGCTTTTTCTTCATATTAGCGTTTTATAAGTTTAAATTCGGGTAGTACCTATCCGTTAAGTTCATACTTAGTAGCTAATATACATTTCAACTACTACAATTCTATATGAAAAACTGATTATAATAATATTTCGCGTTCAAACTTTTATACAATATTTTAAAAACTTACAATACCGCTTATTTTACATAAAGCATGAAATATAGCACACAATAACTTTGATACAAGATAGTTGTAAAGATAATTCTAGCTAGTACACAAGTCGTTCAGCAAAGGCAATAAAGACACGTAATTCATACATCCAGAAACAAGTCATGCATTCTGGTTTTACTAGGACTACTTCCCATCCTTGGTCTTGTGGAACATAACCGTTATGGCCGTTGATAGGACAGCGTGTTGTAACGTCGTCAAAGGGACAAGGGTTACGTAATGTCCAACAGTCCCATAACAATCTAAAAACCTTGTTTCTCACCCCAACTACTGAGTCCGTTACTTGTGGAAATGTTTTGTTTAATAGTTGTAGCCCGATGTTCTTGTTCTCACTTTGGTGAGAAGCGAACATTACTAACCCGTAAGCATAACATGCTTCTTTATGTTGCATGTTAGCCGCATTTTCTAAATCACGAAGTCCTATATTCGGATACATTGAGTCAAAATAATTTCTTAACCCGTTGCGTAAAATAGTATTTGGGTTCCCCGCAATATATGCGTCAAAGTAAACACATCGTAACTTATGGATTTCCCAATGTGATATCCCCCATCTTTCGAACGAAATCCTTTTATAAATCAAGGCATTCTTGGAACGTTCTTCGAATGTCTTACAAACTGATCTCGCCTTAAATAGTTGTGCCGAGGAATTCTGACCGACTCTAGACAAGATTTCATCAATCATGTCTCCGGGTAGGTCTCTTAAAATATTGGGTTGTCTATCCATTTTGTGTTTTTATACTGTAAAATAGACAAGAGTTAGATTCATAAAAAAATACTTATTAATACAAGCAATTTTTACATATATCATAAGGCATAAGCACACTATATTACATATATTACACCACACGAATACAACTATATTATTCCGACTCGCTCGTTTCTTCTTCTTCTTCGATTTTGATTCGTTTTGCCAAGTTTCTAGGGATATATGATGTTCCCCTAATACGAGCCGTCGTTTTCCACATTGGTTTAGAAAAACCTGGTGGTTTAGAGGTTCCCGGGTCATTGTTACAACGTAAGGACTTCGGGGGTTGACGATACATATAAAGTTCATCGGGGTTGGAATTAGATTTCTCTATTTTTGTGCCCTTTCCCTTATTATTTTCTTTTGCCCTTTTTAAATTTAGTTGGGGTAATTTCTATAACATCATCGAAATTCTCGTCGGAATCCAATTCATCGGAGAATCGGTAATCCTCCCAATATTTTGCTTCCTTGGCGGAAACACCATTGACCATAATTAACCTTGGTCAGTTGGTTGAGGATTTTCTTTTACTTAACTGTTTTATTATTTCCCCCACCGGTTCTATTTCTTCTTCCGGTTCCTCCTCCTCCGGTTCCTCCTCTTCCGGTTCTGATTCTTCTTCCGGTTCTGATTCTTCTTCCGGTTCCTCTTCGGGAACTTGTGAATCAGTCCAATATATATTAGACTCTTCGTTATTATTAGGTGAGTCAATGGGACTTGTTCTAGAGGTAGACATCTATCACATAATATCAAACACGTTAAGAGATTAGTATATCACATAATATTCACATGTTAAAAATATATAGTTTCCAACAAAAATGTTAAGAAATCATTTTTAAAGAAAACACGGTCGAAGTCCAGACTCACTAATGCATCCTAACAAACTCGATAAGACACACTAATGCAAATTTTCTGGTTCTCTAAGACCAACGCTCCGATACCAACTGAAATGTCCCGTTCATATTGATTATAAACGTTCCATATTAATTGATTTCGTTTCGAGGTTTTGACCTCTATATGAGACGTTTTTCAAAGACTGCATTCATTTTTAAAACAACCATAACCTTTATTTTATCAATAAAGGTTTCAAAAGCATTACGTAGATTATCAAATAATGATAATCTAAAATATACTGTTTACACACGACCATTACATAATGGTTTACAATTGAAATATATTACATCGACATATATTTCTTGAATGCAGTTTTTACATAATATCATACAAACATGGACTCCAAATCTTGTTCTTATTTTAGTATGCAACAGCGGAAGCTCTTGGTATTCACCTGAGAATAAACATGCTTTAAACGTCAACAAAAATGTTGGTGAGTTATAGGTTTAACCTATATATATCAAATCGTAACAATAGACCACAAGATTTCATATTTCAATATACATCCCATACATAGAGATAAAAATCATTCATATGGTGAACACCTGGTAACCGACATTAACAAGATGCATATATAAGAATATCCCCATCATTCCGGGACACCCTTCGGATATGATATAAATTTCGAAGTACTAAAGCATCCGGTACTTTGGATGGGGTTTGTTAGGCCCAATAGATCTATCTTTAGGATTCGCGTCAATTAGGGTGTCTGTTCCCTAATTCTTAGATTACCAGACTTAATAAAAAAGGGCATATTCGATTTCGATAATTCAACCATCGAATGTAGTTTCACGTACTGGTGTCTATTTTATAAATCATTTATAAAACCTGCATGTATTCTCATCCCAAAAATATTAGATTTTAAAAGTGGGACTATAACTCACTTTCACAGATTTTTACTTCGTCGGAAAGTAAGACTTGGCCACTGGTCGATTCACAAACCTATAACAAATATGTGCATATATATCAAAGTATATTCAAAATATATTTACAACACTTTTAATACATTTTGATGTTTTAAGTTTATTAAGTCAGCTGTCCTTGTTAGTAACCTACAACTAGTTGTCCACAGTTAGATGTACAGAAATAAATCGATATATATTATCTTGAATCAATCCACGACCCAGTGTATACATATCTCAGTATTGATCACAACTCAAACTATATATATTTTGGAATCAACCTCAACCCTGTATAGCTAACTCCAACATTCACATATAGAGTGTCTATGGTTGTTCCGAAATATATATAGATGTGTCGACATGATAGGTCAAAACATTGTATACATGTCTATGGTATCTCAAGATTACATAATATACAATACAAGTTGATTAAGTTATGGTTGGAATAGATTTGTTACCAATTTTCACGTTGCTACAACAATAAAAATTATCCAATCTTGTTTTACCCATAACTTATTCATTTTAAATCCTTTTTGAGTGAATCAAATTGCTATGGTTTCATATTGAACTCTATTTTATGAATCTAAACAGAAAAAGTATAGGTTTATAGTCGGAAATATAAGTTACAAGTCATTTTTGTAAAGGTAGTCGTTTCAGTCGAAAGAACGACGTTTAGATGACCATTTTAGAAAACATACTTCCACTTTGAGTTTAACCATGATTTTTGGATATAGTCTCATGTTCATAAGAAAAATAATTTTCCCAGAAGAACAACTTTTAAATCAAAGTTTATCATATTTTTTAATTAACTAACCCAAAACAGCCCGCGGTGTTACTACGACGGCGTATGTCTGGTTTTACAGTGTTCTTCATGTTTCCAGGTTTTAAATCGTTAAGTTAGCATATCATATAGATATAGAACATGTGTTTAGTTGATTTTAAAAGTCAAGTTAGAAGGATTAACTTTTGTTTGCGAACAAGTTTAGAATTAACTAAACTATGTTCTAGTGATTACAAGTTTAAACCTTCGAATATGATAGCTTTATATGTATGAATTGAATGATGTTATGAATATCATTACTACCTCAAGTTCCTTGGATAAACCTACTGGAAATGAGAAAAATGGATCTAGCTTCAAAGGATCCTTGGATGGCTTGAAAGTTCTTGAAGCAGAATCATGACACGAAAACAATTTCAAGTAAGATTTCCACTCGAAATAAGATTGTTATAGTTATAGAAATTGAATTAAAGTTTGAATATGATTATTACCTTGTATTAGAAAGATAACCTACTATAAATAACAAAGGTTTCTTGATCTTGGATGATTACTTGGAATGGATTTAGAAAACTTGGAAGTAAACTTGCAATCTTGGAAGTATTCTTGATTTTATGAAACTAGAACTTTTGGAATTTATGAAGAACACTTAGAACTTGAAGATAGAACTTGAGAGAGATCAATTGGATGAATAAAATTGAAGAATTAAAGTGTTTGTAGGTGTTTTTGGTCGTTGGTTTATGGATTAGATATAAAGGATATGTAATTTTGTTTTCATGTAAATAAGTCATGAATGATTACTCATATTTTTGTAATTTTATAAGATATTTCATGCTAGTTGCCAAATGATGGTTCCCACATGTTTTAGGTGACTTACATGGGCTGCTAAGAGCTGATCATTGGAGTATATATACCAATAGTACATACATCTAAAAGCTGTGTATTGTACGAGTATTAATACGGGTGCATACGAGTAGAATTGTTGATGAAACTAAACGAGGATGTAATTGTAAGCATTTTTGTTAAGTAGAAGTATTTTGATAAGTGTCTTGAAGTCTTTCAAAAGTGTATGAATACATATTAAAACACTACATGTATATACATTTTAACTGAGTCGTTAAGTCATCGTTAGTAGTTACATGTGAATGTTGATTTGAAACCTTTAAGTTAACGATCTTGTTAAATGTTGTTAACCCAATGTTTATAATATCAAATAAGATTTTAAATTATTATATTATCATGATATTATGATGTATGAATATCTCATAATATGATATATATACATTAAATGTCGTTACAACGATATTCGTTACATATATGTCTCGTTTCAAAATCATTAAGTTAGTAGTCTTGTTTTTACATATGTAGTTCATTGTTAATATACTTAATGATATGTTTACTTATCATAATAACATGTTAACTATATATATATCCATATATATGTCATCATATAGTTTTTACAAGTTTTAACGTTCGTGAATCACCGGTCAACTTGGGTGGTCAATTGTCTATATGAAACCTATTTCAATTAATCAAGTCTTAACAAGTTTGATTGCTTAACATGTTGGAAACACTTAATCATGTAAAATAACAATCTCAACTAATATATATAAACATGGAAAAGTTCGGGTCACTACACAGGTGGTCTGATCAGTTCCAGAAAATAGTAGCTTTAGTGTTCCGGTGGGTTCTTGGTGCTCGATGCTCATCACGGTTCTCATCCTTGATGCATATAGCTTCAAGTGTACAACTCGTTGATGTGTTTGCATCATATCAACCAAGGTTTGACCATCATAACACTTGTGTAAGTCTAAGACATGTAGCACAACTCATTTAAGTGTTGCAAGTAGTTTGATGAACCAAAGTTACATCAAGATCTTAGATCCGACACATACATGAACTCTAAAAGTAACATTGAACTACCAACTTGAAAGTAAACTAAATAATCAAGATCATAAGTTGTAGAACTTAGATCTTAGCTAGATCTTAAAGATCCTAGACTAGAAAGTTTAGATCTAGTGTTCTTAAGTTAGATCCTAAGTTACAAAACTTGGATCTACACTTTAATGAAACCATAAGTTATGAAACTTAGATTTTCAACTTGTAAAGTGTATGTAAGCTTGTAAGCTCTTATTTACAACAAAATTTAGAAGACCATAAGTTATATAAACTTAGATCTAACATAAGTATATGAAATTATAACTAGAAAGTTATACTTCCATGTTCTTGAACTTACAAAGTTAACTTTGGTTTCAACAAATATGAGATCAAGATTAACTTGTAATACTTGACCAAATTAACAAAACTACAACTTTAAATAAATGAAATGAAGAAATAAACTAGATCTATAAGTATAATATTCATGTTTGTTTCATACTTAGGAAGATTCAAATCAAAGTTTGAATCTTAGGATTTAAGTCTACAAACATGAAAACAAAGAAGATCATCAAGTTTATGAACTCTAGATCTTGAAAACACTAAAGTATAGAACTACAAACAAACAAGTTTGAGGTCTTGTTCTTGGTTCTTCATCAACAAAAGATGGAAGTAACCAAGATCTATGAAGATTCAAACTAGGAAGTTTGATCTTGAATAACAACCAACAATAATCAAGTAACAAAACAAGAAACAATGATGATGATGGATGTAAGTTACGGTTTTGGTGCAAGAAAAGAAGAAGAAAAAAGTTTTTGTTACTTACAAGCTAGAAAAATAGAGAGAAAAATTGAAGTGTTGTATGTATGTGTGTGTAAAAGTGAAGAATGCAAGTAACTAAGTAACAAAATGAAAGGAAATTTGAACTCCCTCCAAGCTCTTGAAAGTGGACGATTTTATGGCCAAAATAGGAGGTCAAAATGTTGGTTTTAAGTATGGGAAGATGGTGAGAGCTAGAAAGGGTAATGGGGTTAAATGTATGGAAAAGAATGCATGCGTGCTTGAGACAACTTTGTCTCCAAATTAAGTTAATTAATACATGTTTAACCTTAATATAATAATAGCATAAAAGTGGGCTTACAAGTCCATTAAATATGTAGGGTGGGCTTACTAGTCCATGAAATAAAAGTCCAAGCCCAAGTACAAGTATATAATTTAAATAAATAAAGCCCAAGTAATTAACTACTAACCTTAGTTAATTAAAATGATTAATAATAAATAATCATGAATGTAAATAATATTCAAAAATATTATTCGTGAAAAGTACGCACGTCACAAAGACAAGTCGGGCCATGGTGATTCAAATACGATAACAAGTAAATGTATATAAATACATTTATTAAAGCGCAAGTATAAATAATAAATATTAATAAATAAACGTTGGAAAATCCAGGGACGATACATTACCCACCTGTTAAAAAAAATTTCGTCCCGAAATTTTAAGCTAAGGTAGATGGAGGAGTCGGGAAAAGGTGAGGATACTTCTGCATCATTTGATCCTCTCGCTCCCAGGTAAACTCATGTCCTCATTTGGCATTCCATCGTACTCAGACGATCGGAATCTTGTTGTATTTCAAAGTTTTGACCTCACGGTCCATAATTTCAACAGGCTCTTCCACGAAGTGGAGTTTGTCATCAATTGTAAGTTCTTCCAATGGTATGACAAGTTCTGGTGCAGCAAGACACTTCTTCAAATTTGATACGTGGAAGGTAGTATGAACTGAGCTCAATTGAGTTGGGAGATCCAAACGGTAAGCAACGGGTCCAACACGTTCCAAGATTTCAAAAGGACCAATTTATCGTGGGTTTAACTTTTCACGTTATCCAAAACGGATCACACCTTTCCAAGGTGCAACCTTCAACATTACACGGTCACCGACGTTGAATTCAAAGTCTTTACGTTTGAGGTCGGTATAACACTTTTGACGATCACGGGCCGTCTTAAGTCTCGCTTGAATCTGAGCAATCTTCTCTGTTGTTTCATGGACTACCTCGGGTCCAGTGATTTGCTTTTCGCCTACTTCGGCCCAACAAATAGGAGATCGGCACTTACGGCTATACAACGCTTAAAAAGGTGCGGCATTAATGCTCGAGTGATAACTGTTGTTGTACGAGAATTTGGCTAGCGGCAAATGCCTTTCCTAGGCCTTTCCGAAATCAATGACACATGCACGCAACATGTCCTCCAAAGTCTGAATCATTCGTTCACTTTGCCCGTCGGTCTGTGGGTGATATGTAATGCTCATGTCGAGACGGGTTCCCATGGCTTCTTGTAAAGAACGCCATAATCTGGAAGCAAAACGGGGATCGCGATCTGAGATGATCGATAAAGGTACACCATGACGAGATACAACCTCCTTGATGTATAGTTGAGCAAGTCTCTCCATCGTATCTGTCTCCTTCATGGCTAAGAAGTGTGCAGATTTAGTGAGACGGTCAACGATAACCCAGATGGTATCGTATCCGCCCGCCATCTTTGGTAGCTTAGTAATGAAGTCCATCGTTATCCTCTCCCACTTCCATTGCGGGATTTTCAGTTGTTGAAGTAATCCATAAGGTCTTTGATGTTCGGCCTTAACTTTCGAGCAAGTCAAACACTTACCAACATAATTTGCAACGTCCTTCTTAAGATTCGGCCACCAATACTGTTCCTTAAGATCGTGGTACATTTTGCCCGCTCCAGGATGAATCGATTGTAGTGACCCGAACTTTTCCATGTTTATATATATTAAATGAAATTGATTTATACATGATTAAGTGTTTCCAACATGTTAAGCAATCAAATTGTTAAGACTTGATTATTTGAAATGAGTTTCATGTAGACAATTGACCACCCAAGTTGACCGGCGATTCACGAACGTTAAAACTTGTAAAAATGAGATGACGATATATATATATATATGAATATACATATAGTTAACATGAGATTATGATAAGTAAGTATCTCCATAAGTATATTAACAATGAGTTATATACATAAAAATGAGACTACTAAGTTAAGAAACTCGAAACGATATATATAACGATTATCGTTAGTACAACGTCTTACTAAATACATATGTATCATATTAAAATATTGTTACACTATATTTAACATGATAAAATGATAATTATATATATCATTAAGTATGTTAACAATGAACTACATATGTAAAAACAAGACTACTAACTTAAGGATTTCGAAACGAGACATATATGTAACGATTATCGTTGTAACGACATTTAAATGTATATATATCATATTAAGATATATTAATATATCATAATATCATGATAAGATAATAATTTAACATTTCATTAGATATAATAAACAATGGGTTAACAACATTAAATGAGATCGTTAACTTAAAGGTTTCAAAACAACACTTACATGTAACGACTAACGATGACTTAACGACTCAGTTAAAATGTATATACATGTAGTGTATTTAGATGTATTAATATACTTTTGGAAGACTTCAAGACATATATCAAAACACTCATACTTAACGAAAATGGGTACAGTTACATTCCCATTCTTTTTCCATCAAGAATTCTAGTCGTATTCATACCCGTATTATACACAGCTTCTAGACGTACTTACTGTGGGTATATACCAATAAGAACTAGCATGGGATTCCACTCTTGATTATGTCATATATGACTAATCAATTTTAACTTCTACCATGAACTAGTCAACTAACTAGAACTCCTTTTAACCCCACTCATCACTCACCACTTACCACTCATCATTCACCCCATTTCACTTCCAATTCTCTTTCTAATTCTCTCTCAACACACACACACACACACACACACACATACTTATGAACGAATTTTTCCAGTAGCTAATCATCATCTTCATCAAAAATTACTTCAAGAATCAAGCTATAATCATCTTAGGAAGAACACTTCAAGAATACTTCGAAAATCCTTTCAAGTTTACTAGTTTACATCCAAGCTTTCTAATCCATTCCAAGTAATCATCTAAGATCAAGAAACCTTTGTTATTTACAGTAGGTTATCTTTCTTTTTCAAGGTAATATTCATATTTAAACTTTGATTCAATTTCTATAACTATAAACTATCTTAATTCGAGTAAAGATCTTACTTGAACTTGTTTTTGTGTCATGATCCTACTTCAAGAACTTTCAAGCCATCCAAGATCCTTTGAAGCTAGATCATTTCTTGCCAATTCCAGTAGGTTTACCTACTAAACTTGAGATAGTAATGATGTTCATAACATCATTCGATTCATATATATAAAACTATCTTATTCGAAGGTTTAAACTCGTAATCACTAGAACATAGTTTAGTTAGTTCTAAACTTGTTCGCAAACAAAAGTTAATCCTTCTAACTTAACTTTTAAAATCAACTAAACACATGTTCTATATCTATATTATATGCTAACTTAATGATTTAAAACCTGGAAACACGAAAAACACCGTAAAACCGGATATACGCCGTCGTAGTAACACCGCGGGCTGTTTTGGGTTTGATAATTAAAAACTATGATAAACTTTGATTTAAAAGTTGTTCTTCTGGGAAAATGATTTTTCTTATGAACATGAAACTATATCCAAAAATTATGGTTAAACTCAAAGTGGAAGTAAGTTTTTCAAAATGGTCATCAAGACGTCGTTCTTTTGACTGAAATGACTACCTCTTACAAAAACGACTTGTAACTTATATTTTCGACTATAAATCTATACTTTTTCTATTTAGATTCATAAAATAGAGTTCAATATGAAACCATAGCAATTTGATTCACTCAAAACGGATTTAAAACGAAGAAGTTATGGGTAAAACAAGATTGGATATTTTTTATTGTTGTAGCTACGGGAAATATTGTAACAATTCTATACAAATCATATCCTAGGTAACTTATATTGTATTATTAATGTATTATAATATATATTATGTAATCTTGGGATACCATAGACACGTATACAATGTTTTGACATATCATATCGACCCATCTATATAATATATTTTGGAACAACCATAGACACTATATATGCAGTAATGTTGGAGTTAGCTATACAGGGTTGAGGTTGATTCCAAAATAATATATATAGTTTGAGTTGTGGTCTAGCCTGAGGCTTGTATACACTGGGTTGTGGATTGATCCAAGATAATTTATATTTATTTATTTCTGTACATCTAACTTTGGACAACTAGCTGTAGGTTACTAACGAGGACTGTTGACTTAACAAACTCAAGTCATTAAAACGTAATAAAAAATGTTGTAAATATATTTTGATCATACTTTGATATATATGTACATATTTGTATAGGTTCATGAATCGACCAATGGCCAAGTCTTACTTCCCGACGAAGTAAAAATCTGTGAAAGTGAGTTATAGTCCCACTTTTAAAATCTAATATTTTGGGATGAGAATACATGCAGTTTTATAAATGTTTTACGAAATAGACACAAGTAAATGAAACTACATTATATGGGTGAATGATCGAAGCCGAATATGCCCCTTTTGCTTGGTAACCTAAGAATTAGTAAACCGATCTACTAATTCACGCGAATCCTAAAGATAGATCTATTGGGCCTAACGAACCCCATCCAAAGTACCGGATGCTTTAGTACTTCGATGTTGTTTTAATCATGTCCGAAGGATTTCCCGAAATGATAGGGGATATTCTTATATGCATCTTGTTAATGTCGGTTACCAGGTGTTCACCATATGAATGATTTTTATCTCTATGTATGGGATGTATATTGAAATATGAAATCTTGTAGTCTATTATTATGATTTGATAATATATAGGTTAAACCTATAACTCACCAACATTTTTGTTGACTTTTTAAGCATGTTTATTCTCAGGTGATTATTAAGAGCTTCCGATGTTGCATACTAAAATAAGGACATGATTTGGAGTCCATGCTTGTATGATATTATGTAAAAACTGCATTCAAGAAACTTATTTTTGATGTAATATATTCTTATTGTAAACCATTATGTAATGGTCGTGTGTAAACGGTATATTTTAGATTATCATTATTTGATAATCTACGTAATGCTTTTTAAAACTTTATAGATAAAATAAAGGTTATGGTTGTTTTAAAAATGAATGCAGTCTTTGAAAAACGTCTCATATAGAGGTCAAAACCTCGCGACGAAATCAATTAATATGGAACGTTTATAATCAATATGAACGGGACATTTCAGTTGGTATCCGAGCGTTGATCTTAGAGAACCAGAAAATTACATTAGTGTGTCTTACCGAGTTTGTTAGGATGCATTAGTGAGTCTGGACTTCGACCGTGTTTTTCTTCAAAAACGATTGCTTAACATTTTTTTTTGTTGGAAACTATATATTATTAACACGTAAATATTATGTGATATATTAACCTCTTAATGTGTTTGATATTGTGTGATAGATGTCTACCTCTAGTACAAATCCCATTGATTCACCTAATAATAATGAAGAGTCGAATATATTTTGGGAAGATTCACAAATTCCCGAAGAGGAACCAGAAGAGGAAGAACCGGAAGAAGAGGAACCAGAAGAGGATGAATCGGAAGAGGAGGAACCAGAAGAAGAGGTTCTGGAGGAAGAAATAGTGATACCTACAGTAAATCGTTTAAATAAAAGAAAATCCTTAACCAACAGACCAAAGTTAAAAATGGTCAATGGTGTTTCTGCCGAGGAAGCAAAATATTGGGAAGATTACCAATTTTCCAATGAATCGAATCCCGATGAGGATTCCGATGATGTTATAGAAATCACCTCGACCCAATTTAATATAGCAAAAGAAAATAATAAGGGAAAAGGTATAAAAATAGAGAAACCTGATTCCAACCCCGATGAGCTTTATATGTATCGGCAACGTCCGTATTTCCTAAAGTGTAACAATAACCCGAGAACCTCTAAACCACCAAGTTTTTCTAAACCATTGTGGAAAACGACGGCTCGTATTAGAGGAACACCATATATCCCTAGAAAATTAGGAAAGCGAACCAAGTCCGAAGAAGAAGAAACCAGTGATTCAGATTAGGGAGTTGTAATCATGTTGTGTATTATATGTATTGTAGTGTGCTTGTACTTTTATGTTCTATGTAAAAATTGCTTGTATTGTTTGTGAATTATCTTTTATGAATCTAATCCTTGTCTATTTTACAGTATAAAAACAAAATGGACGTTAAGGGTAGACAACCGAATATTTTAGAAGACCTACCAGAGGATATGATTGAGGAAATCTTATCTAGAGTAGGTCAGAATTCATCAGCACATTTAGTTATGGCGAAATTAACTTGTCAAACATTTGAAAGACTTTCCAGAAATGCCTTAGTTTATAAAAGGCTTTCCTTTGATAGGTGGGGTATATCATATTGGGGAGACCGTAAGTTACACCGTGTTTTCTTTAAAGCATTAAATGCGGGGAACCCAAATGCAATTTTACGCTACGGGTTAAGAACCTATTTTGACTCAACATATCCCAACATAGGATTTCGCGAGTTAGAAAGAGCTTCTAACATACAACATAAAGAAGCATGTTATACTTACGGGTTAGTGATGTTCGCTTCTTACCAAAGTGAGAAAAAGAATATCGGATTACAACTTTTAAATAAAACCTTTCCACAAGTGACGGATTCAGTAGTTGAGGTGAGAAACAAGGTTTTTAGATTATTACGGGGCTGTTGGACATTACGAAACCCTCATCCTTTTGACGACATTACAACATACTGCCTAGCCAATGGTCATAATGGTTATTTTCCACAAGACCAAGGATGGGAAGTCGTCTTAGTAAAACCGGAATGCATGACTTGTTTCTGGACTTATGAATTACGTGTCTTTATTTCCTTTGCTGAACAACTTACGTATTAACTAGATTTATCTTCAAAACTGTCATGTATCAAAGTGTACTATATTTCATGTTATATGTAATATAGCGAAGTTGTAAGTTTGAAGAATATTTGTATGTGATATATTATTATAATCAGTTTTTCATATGGAATTGTAGTAGTTGAATTGGATATTAGCTACTAAGTATGAACTTAACGGGTAGGTAGTACCCGAATTTAAACTTATAAAACGCTAATATGAAGAAAAAGCTTTTATAAATGAGTTCATATTATGCTACGAAATACTATTGACTACTCTTAATATTCTGTATGATTAACTCGATTCAGTTGACTATTTTGAAGGAAATGGCACCGACTGCACGACAACCCATGAATATGAGCGAAGAGGAATTTCGTACTTTTCTTGCTGCAAACATAGCTGCAGTACAGGCTGCGCTACATACAAACAATAACTCTGAATCTAGCAATGCAGCTAACGGCTCAAGAAATCGTGTAGGATGCACCTACAAAGAATTCACTGCCTGCAAACCTTTGGAATTTGATGGAACCGGAGGACCAATTGGATTGAAACGGTGGACTGAGAAAGTCGAATCGGTGTTTTCCATAAGTAAGTGTACTGAAGAGGACAAAGTTAAGTACGCTACGCATACCTTCACAGGTACTGCATTAACGAGGTGAAACACCTATCTTGAACAGGTAGGACAAAATGCTGCTTACGCACTACCGTGGTCGGCGTTCAAGCAATTGATGAACGAGCAGTACCGTCCTAGAAACGAAATCAATAAACTCAAAGCAGAACTTAGAGAGTTACGAACACAAGGGTTTGACATTACCACATATGAACGACGATTCACAGAGTTGTGCCTATTGTGTCCGGGAGCATTCGAAGATGAAGAAGAGAAGATCGACGCATTTGTAAAAGGGTTACCAGTAAGGATTCAAGAAGATGTAAGTTCACATGAGCCCGCTTTTATACAGAAGGCAAGTCGAATGGCTCATAAACTCATAAATCAGATTGAGGGAAGAATTAAAGAGTAGGCGGCCGAAGAAGCCAACACGAAACAACTCAAGAGGAAGTGGGAGGAAAACGGTGAAAAGAGTCACCAGTACAACAACAACAACAATTACAATAACAATCGCAACAACTACCCCAACAACCGCAACGACAATCGTAACAATAACCTTAATCCTAACAATAACTACAACAAACATCCCAACAACAACAACAACAACTACAATAACCGTTTCAACAACAATAACTATCCCAACAACAACCTCAATAACAACAACGGCAACAAAAACCAAAAACAGCCATGTCATAGGTGTGAAGAAAATCATCAGGGGTTTTGTACGACATTTTGCAACAGGTGTAAAAGAAATGGTCATAGCACGACAAAGTGTGAGGTCTACGAACCAAAGTTTAATAGAACTAAAGGAACAAATAATGTCGGAACAAGTAATGCCGAAACGAATAGTGTCGGAGCAAGTAATACCAACGCTGTTTGTTATAAATGTGGAAAACCGGGTGATAATGCTAAAAACGAACATATATTTCATAGCATTATTCCTCAAGAAAGACAAGCTTTTAGTTGCAATTGTTCTATTTACAAGTGATATTCGTTTAAATAATAAAAGGTGAAGACAAAAGACAGATTCGACGAATTGAAGAAGCAAACGACCAAAAAGCTCAAAAGAACAAAAGACAATCAAAGAGGTTCCAATTATTGATAAGAAACGTCTCGAAATTACAAGAGTACAAGATTCAAAACGCAAAGTACAAAATATAAAATTGTACGCGAGGACGTTCGAAAATCCGGAACCGGGACTAGAGTCAACTCTCAACGCTCGACGCAACGGACTAAAAATTACAAGTTAACTATGTATATAAATATAATATAATATATAATTAATTATATTAATTATATATATATTATATTTATAAATAAAAACCGTCGGCAGAGAAAGACTCCAAGGACTGAGCTGTAAATTCATTCTCCGCGACTCGCGGAGATTGAAGAGGATTTCACCGCGAGTCGCGGAGCCCCAAAAATCAACTTTTCCTATAAAAGCAACCGAATTCTGATCACAATTCATAATCTTTTTCTTCTTCTTATCATACGTAAACGATATATATATATATAATTTATATTTTAATTTTAATTTTAATTATAATTCTAATAATAAGGGTATGTTAGCGAATATTGTAAGGGTGTAAGTCGAAATTCTGTCCGTGTAACGCTACGCTATTTTTAATCATTGTAAGTTATGTTCAACCTTTTTACATTAATGTCTCGTAGCTAAGTTATTATTATGCTTATTTAAAACGAAGTAATCATGATGTTGGGCTAATTACTAAAATTGGGTAATTGGGCTTTGTACCATAATTGGGGTTTGGACAAAAAGAACGACACTTGTGGAAATTAGACTATGGGCTATTAATGGGCTTTATATTTGTTTAACTAAATGAAAGTTTGTTAATGTTAATATAAAGATTTACAATTGGGCGTCCCTATAAATTACCATATACACTCAATCGGACACGATGGGCGGGGTATTTATATGTACGAATAATCGTTCATTTAACCGGACACGGGAATGGATTAATAGCCACTAGAATAATTAAAACAGGGGTGAAATTACATTCAAGGGTAATTGGTGTAATTGTTAACAAAGTAGTAAAACCTTGGTTTACACGCAGTCGATAACCTGGTGTATTCATTAAACAAAGTATTAAAACCTTGTTACAATTCGAATCCCCAATTAGTTGGAATATTTAACTTTGGGTATAATAATAATTTTACGAGGACACTCGCACTTTATATTTATGACTGATGGACTGTTATGGACAAAAACCAGACGGACATATTAAATAATCCAGGACAAAGGACAATTAACCCATGGGCATAAAACTAAAATCAACACGTCAAACATCATGATTACGGAAGTTTAAATAAGCATAATTCTTTTATTTCATATTTAATTTCCTTTATTTTATATTTAATTGCACTTCTAATTATCGCACTTTTATTTATTGTTATTTAATCGCACTTTTAATTATCGTACTTTTTAATTATCGAAATTTTATTTTATCGCACTTTTATTATTCGCAATTTCATTATCGTTATTTACTTTACGCTTTAAATTAAGTCTTTTATTTATTTAATATTTTACATTAGGTTTTAACTGCGACTAAAGTTTTAAAATCGACAAACCGGTCATTAAACTGTAAAAATCCCCCTTTATAATAATAATATTACTTATATATATATTTGTATTTTTATAAAAGTAAACTAATATAGCGTTAAGCTTTGTTTAAAGATTTCCCTGTGGAACGAACCGGACTTACTAAAAACTACACTACTGTACGATTAGGTACACTGCCTATAAGTGTTGTAGCAAGGTTTAAGTATATCCATTCTATAAATAAATAAATATCTTGTGTAAAATTGTATCGTATTTAATAGTATTTCCTGCAAAAATTTAATAGTATTTTATACCCCTCTGCTTTGACATCAAGTATTTTTGGCGCCGCTGCCGGGGAAATTTCTAAACGCCGGAAGCGCAACGCTAATAATAAAAATAAAAAAAAAGATTTTTAGCTTACTTCTATTAAAAATTCGTTTTTGTAAAAATACGTTTTAATTATTCAAAAATATAAAAAGAAAAACAAAAATATAAGTATTTTTTTAAGATTTTGTTAAATATTTAAGTTTTATAAGTTTCTTTATTTTTATTTTAATTTATAAAAATATAAGTTTTATTAAATATCTTTTATTTATAGAAAAAACAGAAAACAGAAAATAAAAAAAAAATAAAATAAATAAAGAAAAAACGCGTCGAATATTTAAACCTGTCAGCTGAATTCTGGAACCCCGCGACTCGCGGGGTTTGATGCTTTAATTGCCGCGACTCGTGGAGACTTTCTGACAGGCGACAAAAAACCCTAAACCAGCATTAATTACGGGTATTAATTAATTATTATTATTATTTAACCCTAATAATTATTATTATTATTATTAGTCTTATTTTAACTTTTACTTTTTAATTAATTTGTATTTTTAGTTTAAATAAGTTTAATTAAATTGTAAAATTAGTAGTTTTATTAAATAAATAATATAAAAATAATATTTTTATAAAAATTGTACTTTTTACAACTTTTTGTATATTTTTATATTTTGTCCCTTTTTAATCGTTGTAGCGTAATATTTGTATTTTTAGCTCATATTTAATTTTAAACTTAGTTTTTGCTATAGTTATTTTTACTCCTAGATTTTTAGGCTTTGCCGTAGAATTCCTTAAGTGCTTTTTCTTTAGACTAAGATTTAGGTGCTTTAGAATTTTGCGACGCCTTTTTAAGTTTTAGTTTCTTTTTAAGTTATTTCCATTTGGGATTTAGTTTTTCCTGTAAGCTTTAATATTTTTAGACCTTTTACTATGTATCAATTATCATTCCAATTAGTAATTTCAATTTGCGATTATAATTTTAAGTTAGTTGTAGTAATAAGGTTAGGTTAATCAAGTATTTTTAAGTTTTTATAAGTTTCTTTTATTTTTCCGTCACCTTTTATTTTTCAACCATTTTTCGTTTTTCGACCTTTTTCGACGAACTCTTTTTCTCTCTTATTTCTCGCTATTCTAGTTTTTAGGACATAGATTTTTATTCTACTTCTTATCTAAATTTCTTAAAATTACGAAAATTTATTTTAAGTGGTTAAATTGATAGACATCAAAATTTTCTGGTTCGTAGTAATAGTTGGATTTGTACGTGGACCGGGTTATTGGAGCCAAACAGTCCTCAATTATATTGAGACCAAACGAATCCTGCCCCTCTGCTGCATCTTTTGGCTATTCGAAACGTGGGCAAAATCAGAAAAGTCTATTAATTGGATAACTTATTATAATTTTTCTTTCCTTTTAAAAACTAATAGGATATTCAGTGAATGCACCGAGCAAGACGTTCACCACCTTTTGTACGTTCACCACCTTTTGTACGTTCACCACCTGTAACTAGATCAAGACATTTAGCAAATATAACCGCCGTTGATTTTTCTTTAGAATCGTCATCCAGTCGACCAAGTACTTCAGTTCAAATTTCCGATAATCCATTTTTTGAACCCGACCTCACAATTGAGAATCCGGAAAATATTCAGGAACGGTTCGTAGATCCTGAACCACTAAACTTTCCTCCGGAGCCACCAATCATTCAAACAGAGATTGTTGAGGAACGAACCATTAAATCAGAATCATCTAGTGATACCGATTCAACAAATTCAATTATGGAGAATCTGGAACCTTTAAGTATGGAAGACCGAATGAGAGCTAAACGCACTGGCCAAGGTCACGCAATTACTCATCCAGACATTAATGCGCCAGATTATGAAATCAAAGGACAAATTCTACACATGGTGACTAATCAATGCCAATTTAGTGGTGCGCCGAAGGAAGATCCAAATGAACATCTACGTACCTATAATAGGATCTGCACACTATTTAAAATCCGAGAAGTGGAGGATGAACAGATATATCTCATGTTATTTCCCTGGACTTTAAAGGGAGATGCCAAAGATTGGTTGGAATCGTTAACTGAAGGGGCGATCGATACATGGGACGTTTTAGTTGACAAATTTCTTAAACAATTCTTTCCTGCATCTAAAGCCGTAAGACTTCAAGCAGAAATTGTTACGTTCACACAGAAGCCAAATGAAACTCTATATGAGGCGTGGACTAGATATGGAAAGTTGTTAAGAGGATGTTCGCAACATGGTTTAGACACCTGTCAAATAGTACAAATATTCTACCAAGGATGCGACATCACTACAAGAAAAGACATAGATATAGCAGCTGGTGGTTCTATTATGAAGAAAACCGAAACTGATGCTTACAAAATTATTGATAACACTGCTTCCCACTCACATGAGTGGCACCAAGAAAAAGATATCGTTAGATCATCTAAAGCAGCTAGAGCCGATTCTAGCCATGACTTAGATTCCATTTCCGTAAAGATAGATGCTGTGGAGAGACGAATGGAAAAGATGACTAAGGATATTCACTCAATACGAATTAGTTGTGAGCAGTGTGGAGGACCACATTTGACAAAAGATTGTCTCAGTATTGAATTAACAATGGAACAAAGAGAGAATATTTCATACATAAACCAAAGGCCTGGAAATAATTATCAGAATAATTATCAACCGCCAAGACCGATTTACAATCAAAACCAGAATTATAACCGAAATATTCCATACAACAACCAACAAGGTCCTAGCAATCAACAAGTATCCAATAATACTTATAATCAGCAAAGACCTAATTTTCAAAACAAACCACCACAATAAACCGATGATAAAAAGCCGAATTTAGAAGATATGATGACGAAGCTAGTTGAAACTCAAACGCAGTTTTTCACATCTCAGAAACAAATCAATGAACAAAATGCTCAAGCATTTAGAAATCAACAAGCTTCTATTCAAAATCTGGAACAAGAAGTGAGTAACCTAGCAAGGTTAATAGGTGAAAGAAAACCGGGAAGTCTACCTAGTGATACAAATGCTAACCCCCGAAATGAAACAGCTAAAGCCATTACCACAAGAAGTGGTACAACACTTAAACCACCTGAAATACCTGTAACTTCTGATGAAGCTATTCCTACTCCACAAGAACCACAACCTGATCAAGATAAGGAAAAAGAACCGGTAGTTGAGAAGGTTAATGAAGATAACAAAGTTAAGGATAAACCTTATGTTAAACCATACCAACCACCACTTCCTTACCCGAGTAAAATGAAGAAAGAGAAACTTGAAGCCGAGCAATCCAAATTCTTGGATATGTTTAAACAGATAAATATAAATCTTCCTTTCATTGATGTGATTTCAGGAATGCCTAGATATGCTAAATTCTTGAAAGATCTAATCTCAAATAGAAAGAAAATGGAAGAACTCTCGGCTGTTACTATGAATGCTAATTGTTCAGCAGTGCTGTTGAATAAGATACCAGAAAAATTATCTGATCCAGGAAGTTTCACAATTCCATGTTTTCTGGGTAGTCTTAGTTCAATAGAAGCATTGGCAGACTTAGGTGCTAGTATAAATCTAATGCCGTATTCACTATACGCTAAACTAGACCTTGGCGAATTGAAACCAACAAGAATAAGCATACAACTAGCCGATAGATCAATAAAATATCCTAGAGGGATAATGGAGAACATGCTAGTTAAAGTTGGTACTTTAGTATTTCCAGTAGATTTTGTTGTTTTGGACATGGAAGAAGATTCTCAAGTTCCTCTCATATTAGGAAGACCATTCTTAAACACGGCTAAAGCAATGATAGACGTGTTCGGTAAGAAACTGACCCTAAGTATAGAGGATGAGAGTGTTACCTTTTCAGTTGATAGAGCAATGCAACAACCACAATCTGCAGATGATACATGTTATTATATTCAAACTATAAATGCACATGCAGAATTATTAGAAGAATTTCCAGAATTACAAGGAACAGGAGAATGTTCTTTAGGAGAAGGTAATGAACCAATTGATGAAGCTGAAATATTAGCTACACTTATAGCTAATGGATATGAACCAATAACAGAAGAAATTCAAATGCTAAAAGAAGAAGACAGATATCGATATAAATCATCGATAGAAGAACCTCCGAAATTAGAGTTAAAGCCACTTCCAAACCATTTGGAATACACTTATTTACATGGTGAATCTGAATTACCTGTAATAATATCGTCTTCTCTTACTAAAAATGAGAAATCACAACTCATTTCTGTGTTGAAAGCTCATAAACCAGCCATTGCATGGAAGATTCATGATATTAAAGGAATAAGTCCTTCGTATTGCACACATAAAATCCTTATGGAAGAAGGTCATAAAACGTATGTGCAACGCCAACGAAGACTAAATCCTAATATGCAAGATGTAGTTAAGAAAGAGATTATTAAACTGCTAGATGCAGGTTTAATTTATCCAATCTCTGATAGTCCATGGGTAAGCCCAGTTCAATGCGTGCCTAAGAAGGGTGGCATGACTGTCATCACAAATGAGAAAAATGAGCTTATTCCTACTAGGACTGTAACAGGATGGCGTGTATGTATTGATTATAGAAAATTAAATGACGCCACCAGAAAAGATCACTTTCCCTTACCTTTCATAGATCAAATGTTGGAAAGATTAGCCGGAAATAGTTACTATTGTTTTCTAGATGGATTTTCCGGATATTTTCAAATTCCAATAGCACCCGAGGACCAAGAGAAAACCACATTCACGTGCCCTTATGGTACTTTTGCTTACAAACGCATGCCATTTGGACTTTGTAACGCCCCTGCAACCTTCCAAAGGTGCATGATGGCGATTTTTCACGACATGATAGAAGAATGCATGGAAGTATTCATGGATGACTTTTCAGTCTTCGGTGATACATTTAAATCATGTCTAATTAATCTGGAACGAATGCTAATTAGATGCGAAAAATCAAATCTAGTACTTAATTGGGAGAAATGCCATTTCATGGTTAAAGAAGGCATCGTTCTTGGACATAAAATTTCAAAAGAAGGAATTGAAGTGGATAGAGCTAAAGTAGATGTAATTGCTAAACTTCCACATCCCACAAATGTTAGAGGAGTTAGGAGTTTTTTAGGGCATGCCGGTTTTTACCGACGTTTCATAAAAGATTTTTCAAAAATTGCCACTCCTATGAATAAACTCCTAGAAAAAGATGCTCCATTCATCTTTTCAGATGAGTGTATCAAATCTTTTAATATTCTTAAAGAGAAACTCACTAATGCGCCGATCATGATAACACCAAATTGGAATCTACCATTTGAACTAATGTGCGATGCAAGTGATTTTGCAATGGGAGCCGTTTTAGGACAAAGGATTGAAAAACGATTTCAACCTATATATTATGCTAGTAAGACATTACAAGGAGCACAAACAAACTATACAACTACTGAAAAAGAACTCCTTGCTATTGTCTTTTCTTTTGACAAATTTCGATCATATCTCGTTCTAGCAAAAACGGTGGTCTATACTGACCATTCTGCTCTTAGATACCTATTTTCAAAACAAGATGCTAAACCAAGATTAATCCGTTGGATCTTACTCTTACAAGAGTTTGATATTGAAATCCGAGATAAAAGAGGAGCAGAAAATCTCGCCGCTGATCATCTTTCTCGTCTTGAAAATCCCGAATTAGAAGTTCTAAATGAATCGGCCATACAAGACAACTTTCCTGATGAATATCTATTGAAGATAGATTATAATGAAATCCCATGGTTTGCAGACTATGCAAACTACTTAGTTTGTGGATTCCTTGAAAAAGGATTATCGTACCAAAGACGAAAGAAATTCTTCAGTGATATAAAACACTATTTTTGGGAAGATCCACATCTGTTTAAAAGTTGTCCCGATGGAATAATACGCCGATGTGTATTTGGAGATGAAGCTAGTAAAATTTTAAACCATTGTCACACAGGACCAACAGGAGGGCATTATGGGCCTCAACTAACAGCAAGAAAAGTTTATGAAGCTGGATTCTATTGGCCTACAATTTACAAAGACGCACACCTTCTTTGCAAATCCTGTGATGCATGTCAAAGGGCCGGAAAAATAAGTCAACGTGATGAAATGCCACAAAATGTCATCCAAGTATGTGAAGTATTTGACATTTGGGGTATTGACTTTATGGGTCCATTTCCGAAATCTAATAATAATCTATATATACTCGTAGCCATTGATTATGTATCTAAATGGGCGGAAGCACAAGCTCTCCCAACTAACGATGCACGAGTTGTAGTCAACTTTTTAAAACGTCTTTTTGCAAGGTTTGGAACACCGAAAGCTTTAATAAGTGATCGGGGTACTCATTTCTGTAATAATCAACTTGAGAAAGTTCTTAAAAGATATGGAGTAACTCATAAAATCTCCACCGCATATCATCCACAAACAAGTGGACAAGTTGAAAATACCAACCGAGCTTTAAAACGTATTCTAGAGAAAACCGTAGGATCAAATCCGAAGGAATGGTCCATTAAATTGGAGGATGCACTCTGGGCTTTTAGAACAGCCTACAAAACTCCAATTGGAACCACACCTTTTAGACTTGTTTATGGAAAAGCATGTCATCTTCCAGTAGAAATTGAACACAAAGCATTTTGGGCTTTGAAGACATGTAATCTTGATTTACATGAAGCTGGACGTCTACGATTAAGTCAACTAAATGAATTAGAAGAATTAAGACATGAAGCATACGAAAATTCGTTAATCTATAAAGAAAGAACGAAGAAATGGCATGATAAAAGAATCAGAAGTTCAAAAGAATTTAAAGAAGGAGACAGAGTTCTTCTTTTCAATTCACGATTCAAGCTATTTCCTGGAAAATTGAAATCAAGATGGTCTGGACCATTCATAGTCAAAAGAGTTTTCCCATACGGAACGATAGAATTAATAAATTCAAATGGGATTAAATTTAAAGTTAATGGTCACAGAGTTAAACATTACATACATGGTCCGATGGAAGTCGACAACGAAGTTAATCACAATTTCGACACCACAGCTAACTAAGTGTGGGGAGAATCAAGTCTTTAAAGGATAATATGTATTTCTGTTAGAGTTAGATTGTCTGTTTTCATATAGTTCTCGAAAATGGAACCCGAATGGTCTTTCCCTAGCAGACCCTAAAGAACTAGTCTTCTCCCCCCATTCTGAATTTTTATTTTTTTAGGTTTTTACAAAATGAAGACTGCCTGTGAACTAAACCATGGTCTAATGCTACACGCTTTGATCACTAAAAGAAATAATGACATACTACCAAGTGAAATAGTATCAGTAATCAGAGAAAGAATGGACGGAGTTAGAAAAGAATCCAGATGCGAAGATAATAAGTTACAATTTGGTAAAGGAAAATCAAAATCCGCAGCGAAAAGAAGAGCACGACACCTAGAAAGATGTCACAAATGCGGAAAATGGTCACATGGAGGTAAATGTTCAAATAATCAAACCTATTCAAATACCGAATTTGTTACTTTATGCAGAGACGGACCGTTCATATGTTTAGAAGAAAAGACACCGAATGCTCGAGGTTACGCCTATGTAGCCATGGAAAACCAATTAAACCGACTATCTTATGAATGGGATAGATCATATAACTAAGAAATCTATTTCACAGGTATGTCTGTACAGTTTTTATTTTTATTTTTATTTTTAACCTTTTGATAATAAACGCTAATTTGTTCGCTAAAAAGTATTAAATTGGTATTGAATAAAATTAGGTTTGGAGACCGAAATTATTGATATCATTCAAAAATTTATTACATCACTGCGAAATTTAACGTTTATTCTTAAGGTATAAATATCTTTAATCAATCAACCCAAAATATTTCAAAAATTCGTCATGAGTTAAATTAGGTCTTGGAACCGAAATTACTTTACCGAAAAGAGGGGCGCATATTTTTGATAATATTTGATTGATTAAAGTGGGATAAAAAGACAAAAAGATTTTTAAATTTATTTTTACCATGTTTTTAAAATTAATATTTAAATCTTAAATTAATATTGTAAATTTTGTAAAAACAATATATTTAAAATTGTAAATATTTGAAAAATTAATATAAGCTTGATATGAATTTATGAATTTTTAAATTAAGTTTGGTGTGAATTTTTAAAATATAAATTTTTAATTTTATGCATTTCAAATTTTAAGTTTGGTGTGAATTTTTAATAATAATTTTGAATTTTATATTTAAGTTGTGTGAATTTAAAAACAAAAATTTACTTTATCTCATTAAGTTAAGAATATGATTTTTAAAATTCGTCGTAAGTTGAAGACTAGGTCTTTGAACCGAAATTGCTTTACCCGAGGGAGGGACGAGAACTTTTATTATCATTATTTTTAATCTTATTGAATTAGAGTATGCCAAAAACATTGAAAAAACCCAAAAATCTTAGCTTTTAAAACAATCGCTACAAAAAGACAAATTTTAAAATTTTGTCGAGGGACGGACTAGGACATCGATCCGAAACGACCTCGTCCTAAATAACAAGGGAAACAAAATTTTAAAATTAATTACTTAATTGTTTTAATAAGTTAATGATTATAAAAAAAAAAAAAAAAAAAAAACAAACAAACTCCGCGAGTCGCGGAGTTTGAAGTGCATTTCGCCGCGACTCGCGGAGGGATGAAAAATCAGAAAAAAATAAAGAGCTGGAACAGATCAGTCCCAACCCCAAAACAATAAAAACCTGCGAAAAACACTCCGCAAAAACACGAAAAAAACTCCCCAAAATCACAATTTTTAACCGTTAATCACCAAATCTTTTGCTAAAATCATGTTGAGAAGGATGCTATCTAAGAATTACTCAAGAAAAACGGTAAATTTCTACACCTAAACACCATTTAATCCGAAATTTGGTGTTCTTGAGCTATTTTTTCCCCAATTTGATTTTGATGCTTTTTAGTGTAATTAGGCTTAAATTGTTTATGTATTATGCTTGTATAACCTAGATTGATGCTGTTTAACATGATTAGAAGCCTTAAACTTCAAATTTTGAATAATCTAGGGTTTGTGTTCTTGAGCAAATTTGGGGCTTTTTGATATAAACAGGTTATGGCCGATTTTTGTCATGAATTGTTGCTAAATTAAGTAGTGTAACATGTTTTGGTAGTTAAATGATCCAAACTTTGAGCCTAAACATGATTTTGAGAATTAAAGTGGACTTTTTCAAGTCTAAAATTCATGAACTTGATTTTTGAAAGATAATGCCATTTGAGACTTGTTTAATTGCTAGTAATGATTATTTTGACATGTTATTTGAATTGAATGCTTATGAACTTGGCGAACATTTTCGTATATGCTTATTTGAAAAAGTGTAGATTTGATAAAAATGTGAAAATGAGCTTAAGTTTGATATAAATTGATAATGTCATTGTAATTATTTTGATTGATGATTTTGCTGACACTAATGCATATTTGGATGCACAAAATTTGTGTTTGATGTGTTTTGCAGAATGAAAGGGGTGAATCTTCATCCCAAGCCCGCAATGCTCCTGCTGAGAATTTGGAACAATAGGAGGTGGATAACTACTACAAGCAGGATATACCTCATCCAGTCATGACCTTTTCTGATATGCACTTGGAAGAGTTGCACCCGAACCTGAGATTTGACAGACTTTGGATAGATTATCCAAAATATCATTCTAAGGATGTTGAGGTACCGAGGGTCATAGAATGGGGACCCTTAGAAGCTGTAGAATTGGCCGGGCCAATTAGGGAATTACTTGTACAGAGGTATGGTAATTCTTCTTTTAATGACTGGGTACATTTATTCACCATACGTAGACCTGTATATAAAGTATGGTGTGAAGAATTGTTATGTAGTATAGAGTTGAATGATCGGGTAGCTAGTTTAACCGATCGTTCTTTTATTAGATTTTTGTTAGGCGGTTCGATGCGCCACATGTCTTTACTGGACATGGCTCAGGCTTTACGTATATATACGCCTGAGGAGTTAGCGTCTGCCGATTGTAGAGGATTGATACTAAACGGTAGAAAGATAGATGAAAATTTTGATACACACGGTGTGTGGAGTCAAATGACAAGCCATCACCGTTTCAAAGGGGGAAATTACTCTTATTTGGATATAGATAGAGCCGAATTAAGAGTGATACATAGGTTTTTAGCTAATTCGATTACACAAAGGGGTAAGAACAAGGAAAAAGTAAATGAACAGGATTTGTTTTACCATATGTGTATTCGAGACCCACAAAGCGCTGTAAGTATACCATATTGTGTGGGTTATTATTTATCAGCCATGGTTCGGGGGATGCGACCGCATAGCATAATAGGAGGTGGTATTTTTATTACTTTGATTGGTGAATATCTCGGTGTGGATATAAGTCGGGGGGGATTATTAGTAGAAGAACCAGAACCCCGCGATACTATAGGTTTAAATGTATACCATGGTGCGAAAGTTTTGAAGAGGCGAAATAACGCCGCAGTACGATACCATGGTAGACATCCACAGGTGGAGAGAAACCAGCAGCAAGGTAATGTAGGAGGGGGGAATGAGATGCAAGAAATGCATAGGTTTATAGCTTCTCAGGAATACGAAAATGCTAGACAGAGAGCATTTGAAGATTGGCAAGTTCATCAGAACCAAATCATAGCTCATTGCCAACATATAGGTAGAAACTATATTCCTACACCGAAACCCATTTTCCCTCCTTGGTCTATAGAGATGCAGCCACCATATCCTACGTATGACCCTGCCGAAGCATTCTATAGCACTTATGGTTATGCCTGGAACCCCTATTGGTACCAATATCATCCTTAGTATACTTATTTTTTTTTATTTTGTAATTTGTAATTATTGATACATTTAATACTTTTGTTAATATTATAATCATTTTTATAATTATCTAACTTTTATTCTTAGATTTTAATAATTTTTGAATGTGGGGTAATATACCAAACTTCAAAAATATGTATATATGTTTGCAGTTTATCTTATGTACACAACAGGGTAAAACAACGCATTTTCAAAGACTGGCATTAAGTTCAGCAAAAGCAACTAATTTTGACGACAAGATGCAAAATATATGTGAAATAACAACAAGACGGAATGAACAAATGATGTGCACCATTTATCATTCAGCAAACAAACGCCAATATATTTGAAAACTTTGGTAAAATTTAATCATTTTCACACAAATCACCCTCAATAATTTAAATTGTTACTGATTTTTTGCAAATGAGGGCACTGCAAGATCTTAAGTGTGGGAAGGGGTTAAATTCTTTCGGATTTTAAATTTTTTTTACTTTATACACTTGGTTACCATTAAAAATACTAGTAAAGAAGTAGTTGTATTAGAATCTAGTGCTCTCTGATAAAAAAGAACAGCCCTAGTCTTATATACTGACTACTCAATTCTAGTAAAATTTTTCAAAATTTTCAATTAAATGAATTCAAAATCATGTTTATACATATTTATGAACGATAAAACTAGGTTTTAACACCGAAATTATTGTTACCTCGGAAAGGACATAAATTGAGAAACAAACCAAAATGTTAAAATTCATTTAAAATGGAATAGAGGACGATAAAAAAAGAAAAATAAAAGCCAAGTGTGGGAAAATTTACCAAGTTATCTTAAACACATGTCACATATATCTGTAACAAATAACTGAAAATACTTTTGCTTTGGACTAAACTAAACTGTTTTTACCCGATGAAAGAAAAGAAGAGATGGATCTACATGATGAATCAATTCCATCATTAAAAGGAAGTAAAGTCTTCCGAAAAAGACACGCGCTTCTTGATTTAGGTCATGAAGTTGTCGTCCAGACCAGCTGTAGGTTGACGAAAAATCTAGAAAAGTCATCACTAAAATCGGTTGGAAATCCACGGACCTCAGCATAAAACAGGGTCGCCAAGTGGTCGGATTTATCCTAACCATGAGAAGGATTTATCTCGTACAATGGGGGGCCACCATGCAAATTAGCTGGATAAGACTAATGAATCAGATCCCCAGAAAGGATAATCTCCTTAAAGATTAAAAATCAGCTTTTAAGACTGATATTACTCAATCCTAGAGATTGACCTTAAAGATTGAGAATTCAAACTCATGGAATTCAATGATATCTAAACTCGAGCTTGAACGAGAAAATATTTTGATCAAAATTATAAACCGATTTGTTTTCTGAAAACCCTATTTTCAATGCGTTCATTACCATTGAACGTAAAATCCTAGGAATTCACCTGGAATTCATTAGGTCACCTGAACTAAATCGGGTGTCAACCGTAAGAACGGTGGTTGCATAGCATGGTCAAAGACAGGACCTTGTGCCAGACCGAAAAATTATAAGGGTGAGCTTTACTATTGCCCCTACCAAGGATAGTAATTGCGTCCGACACGTTATAGACCATAATTAAAAGCATGTCAGGGGACATTGCCTTAACAGTTGCTTGTTCAACGCTTTCCTTTACAACCGGACGGTAGTTTACCAAAAGGTAATATACGGGACAAGTAAACTGGACGTGTTGCTTTCCAAATACAAGGTTAGCAAGTGGGTGACACAAAACCGCAAGTTTTGAGCTAAAATTTTCAAATCTGAAACCCACCAAACCCACAAAAATATTTTGCAAACACCGGTAAAGGGTTATTCCGGAAAACTTATCTAGGGTAAAAACTAGATTTCAAAAGATCAATTGTTTTCATAAAGATCCAATTTCCTTAATGGATCTAAATTTTTATAGTCATGTGGGACTGTAAACCATATCGTTACTACCATTGTTTATATCACCGTATAGAAATCACTGATGTACAAAGTGTGAAGAATAAAGAAGTGATTCTTGTATTTCAAGACGATATTGCTTGAGGACAAGCAACGCTCAAGTGTGGGAATATTTGATAATGCTAAAAATGAACATATATTTCATAGCATTATTCCTCAAGAAAGACAAGCTTTTAGTTGCAATTGTTCTATTTACAAGTGATATTCGTTTAAATAATAAAAGGTGAAGACAAAAGACAGATTCGACGAATTGAAGAAGCAAACGACCAAAAAGCTCAAAAGAACAAAAGACAATCAAAGAGGTTCCAATTATTGATAAGAAACGTCTCGAAATTACAAGAGTACAAGATTCAAAACGCAAAGTACAAAATATAAAATTGTACGCGAGGACGTTCGAAAATCCGGAACCGGGACTAGAGTCAACTCTCAACGCTCGACGCAACGGACTAAAAATTACAAGTTAACTATGTATATAAATATAATATAATATATAATTAATTATATTAATTATATATATATTATATTTATAAATAAAAACCGTCGGCAGAGAAAGACTCCAAGGACTGAGCTGTAAATTCATTCTCCGCGACTCGCGGAGATTGAAGAGGATTTCACCGCGAGTCGCGGAGCCCCAAAAATCAACTTTTCCTATAAAAGCAACCGAATTCTGATCACAATTCATAATCTTTTTCTTCTTCTTATCATACGTAAACGATATATATATATATAATTTATATTTTAATTTTAATTTTAATTATAATTCTAATAATAAGGGTATGTTAGCGAATATTGTAAGGGTGTAAGTCGAAATTCTGTCCGTGTAACGCTACGCTATTTTTAATCATTGTAAGTTATGTTCAACCTTTTTACATTAATGTCTCGTAGCTAAGTTATTATTATGCTTATTTAAAACGAAGTAATCATGATGTTGGGCTAATTACTAAAATTGGGTAATTGGGCTTTGTACCATAATTGGGGTTTGGACAAAAAGAACGACACTTGTGGAAATTAGACTATGGGCTATTAATGGGCTTTATATTTGTTTAACTAAATGAAAGTTTGTTAATGTTAATATAAAGATTTACAATTGGGCGTCCCTATAAATTACCATATACACTCAATCGGACACGATGGGCGGGGTATTTATATGTACGAATAATCGTTCATTTAACCGGACACGGGAATGGATTAATAGCCACTAGAATAATTAAAACAGGGGTGAAATTACATTCAAGGGTAATTGGTGTAATTGTTAACAAAGTAGTAAAACCTTGGTTTACACGCAGTCGATAACCTGGTGTATTCATTAAACAAAGTATTAAAACCTTGTTACAATTCGAATCCCCAATTAGTTGGAATATTTAACTTCGGGTATAATAATAATTTGACGAGGACACTCGCACTTTATATTTATGACTGATGGACTGTTATGGACAAAAACCAGACGGACATATTAAATAATCCAGGACAAAGGACAATTAACCCATGGGCATAAAACTAAAATCAACACGTCAAACATCATGATTACGGAAGTTTAAATAAGCATAATTCTTTTATTTCATATTTAATTTCCTTTATTTTATATTTAATTGCACTTCTAATTATCGCACTTTTATTTATTGTTATTTAATCGCACTTTTAATTATCGTACTTTTTAATTATCGAAATTTTATTTTATCGCACTTTTATTATTCGCAATTTCATTATCGTTATTTACTTTACGCTTTAAATTAAGTCTTTTATTTATTTAATATTTTACATTAGGTTTTAACTGCGACTAAAGTTTTAAAATCGACAAACCGGTCATTAAACGGTAAAAACCCCCCTTTATAATAATAATATTACTTATATATATATATTTGTATTTTTATAAAAGTAAACTAATATAGCGTTAAGCTTTGTTTAAAGATTTCCCTGTGGAACGAACCGGACTTACTAAAAACTACACTACTGTACGATTAGGTACACTGCCTATAAGTGTTGTAGCAAGGTTTAAGTATATCCATTCTATAAATAAATAAATATCTTGTGTAAAATTGTATCGTATTTAATAGTATTTCCTGCAAAAATTTAATAGTATTTTATACCCCTCTGCTTTGACATCACCGGGCCACATTATTAGAAATAGCCCGAATCAGGGGAATACTAATGGGCAGGGCCGTAGAAGAGTTTTCAATATTAATGCAGCAGAAGCACAGGAAGACCTGGAGCTTGTTACGGGTACGTTTCTTATTGACGATAAATCTGCTTATGTTTTATTTGATTCGGGTGCGGATAGAAGATATATGAGTAGAGAATTTTGTGCTAAATTAAGTTGTCCATTGACGCCTTTGGATAGTAAATTTTTACTCGAATTAGCAAATGGTAAATTAATTTCAGCAGATAATATATGTCGGGAGAGAGAAATTAAACTGGGGGATGAAATGTTTAAAATTGATTTAATACCAGTCGAGTTAGGAAGTTTTGATGTAATAATTGGCATGGACTGGTTCAAAAAGGTGAGAGCAGAGGTCGTTTGTTACAAAAATGCGATTCGCATTATGCGTGAAAAAGAAAAACCTTTAATGGTGTACGGAGAAAAGAACAACGCGAAATTAAATCTTATTAGTAGTTTGAAGGCGCAAAAACTAATAAGAAAAGGTTGTTACATCATTCTAGCACACATCGAGGAAGTTAAACCTGAAGAAAAGAACATCAGTGATGTTCCCGTCGGAAAAGAATTTCTCGATGTATTTCCGAAAGAATTACCGGGATTACCCCCACATTGATCCGTTGAATTTCAAATAGACCTTGTACCAGGAGCTGCACCAATAGCTCGTGCTCCATACAGACTCGCACCCAGTGAAATGAAAGAATTACAAAGTCAGCGACAGGAACTTTTAGAGCGTGGTTTCATTCGACCAAGTACATCACCATGGGGAGCTCCTGTTCTATTTATCAAGAAGAAAGATGGTACATTCAGGTTGTGTATCGACTACCGAGAGTTGAACAAACTTACCATCAAGAACCGTTACCCATTACCGAGAATCGACGACTTATTTGATCAACTACAAGGCTCGTCGGTTTATTCGAAGATCGATTTACGTTCTGGATATCATCAAATGCGGGTGAAGGAGGATGATATTCCAAAGACTGCTTTTAGGATGCGTTACGGTCATTACGAGTTTATGGTTATGCCATTTGGATTGACTAACGCACCAGTTGTGTTCATGGACCTCATGAACCGAGTGTGTGGACCATATCTTGACAAGTTTGTCATTGTTTTCATCGATGACATACTTATTTACTCGAAGAATGATCAAGAGCACGAAGAACATTTGAGAAAAGTGCTAGAGTTGCTGAGAAAAGAAAAACTGTACGCTAAGTTTTCAAAGTGTGCATTTTGGTTGGAAGAAGTTCAATTCCTCGGTCACATAGTGAACAAAGAAGGTATTCAGGTGGATCCAGCAAAGATTGAAACCGTTGAAAAGTGGAAAAACCCCAAAAACTCCGAAACACATACGCCTGTTTTTAGGACTAGCTGGTTACTACAGAAGGTTCATCCAAGGCTTTTCCAGAATAGCAAAACCCTTAACTGCATTAACGCATAAAGGGAGGAAATTTGAATGGAAGGATGAACAAGAGAAAGCGTTTCAATTGTTAAAGAAAAAGTTAACTACGGCACCTATATTGTCATTACCTAAAGGGAATGATGATTTTGTGATATATTGTGACACCTCAAAGCAAGGTCTCGGTTGTGTATTAATGCAACGAACGAAAGTAATTGCTTATGCGTCTAGACAATTGAAGATTCACGAGCAGAATTATACGACGCATGATTTGGAATTAGGCGCGGTTGTTTTTGCATTAAAGACTTGGAGGCACTACTTATATGGGGTCAAAAGTATTATATATACCGACCACAAAAGTCTTCAACACATATTTAATCAGAAACAACTGAACATGAGGCAGCGCAGGTGAAATTGAATTGTTGAATGATTACGACTTTGAGATTCGTTACCACCCAGGGAAGGCAAATGTGGTAGCCGACGCCTTGAGCAGAAAGGACAGAGAACTCATTCGTGTAAAATCTATGAATATAATGATTCACACTAACCTTACTACTCAAATAAAGGAGGCGCAACAAGGAGTTTTAAAAGAGGGAAACTTAAAGGATGAAATACCCAAAGGATCGGAGAAACATCTTAATATTCGGGAAGACGGAACCCGGTATAGGGCTGAAAGAATTTGGGTACCAAACTTTAGAGATATGAGAGAAATGGTACTTAGAGAAGCTCATAAAACCAGATACTCAATACATCCTGGAACGGGGAAGATGTACAAGAATCTCATGAAATATTTTTGGTGGTCAGGTATGAAAGCCGACGTTGCTAAATACGTAGGAGAATGTTTGACGTGTTCTAAGGTCAAAGCTGAGCATCAGAAACCATCAGGTCTACTTCAACAACCCGAAATCCCGGAATGGAAATGGGAAAACATTACCATGGATTTCATCACTAAATTTCCAAGGACTGTAAGTGGTTTTGATACTATCTGGGTAATAGTTGATCGTCTCACCAAATCAGCACACTTCCTGCCAATAAGAGAAGATGACAAGATGGAGAAGTTAGCATGACTGTATTTGAAGGAAGTCGTCTCCAGACATGGAATACCAATCTCTATTATCTCTGATAGGGATGGCAGATTTATTTCAAGATTCTGGCAGACATTATAGCAAGCATTAGGAACTCGTCTAGACATGAGTACTGCCTATCATCCACAAACTGATGGGCAGAGCGAATGGACGATACAAATGCTTGAAGACATGCTACGAGCATGTGTTATTGATTTCCTACAACAACAGCTACCATTCAAGCATTGAGATGGCGCCGTTTGAAGCACTTTATTGTAGAAAGTGCAGGTCTCTGATTTGTTGGAGTGAAGTGGGGGATAGACAGATTACGGGTCCGGAGATAATACAAAAAACTACCGAGAAGATTATCCAAATTCAACAACGGTTGAAAACCGCCCAAAGTCGACAAAAGAGCTACACCGACATTAAAAGAAAAGATAAAGAATTTGAAATTAGAGAGATGGTCATGCTTAAGGTTGCACCTTGGAAAGGCGTTATTTGATTTGGTAAATGAGGGAAATTAAATCCAAGGTATATTGGACCATTCAAGATTATTGAGCGTGTCGGACCAGTTGCTTACCGACTTGAGTTACCTCAACAACTTGCGGCTGTACATAACACTTTCCACGTCTCGAATTTGAAGAAATATTTTGCTAAAGAAGATCTCACTATTCCGTTAGACGAAATCCAAATTAACGAAAAACTTCAATTCATCGAAGAACCCGTCGAAATAATGGATCGTGAGGTTAAAAGACTTAAACAAAACAAAATACCAATTATTAAGGTTCGATGGAATGCTCATAGAGGACCCGAGTTCACCTGGGAATGAGAAGATCAGATGAAGAAGAAATACCCACACTTATTTCCAGAAGATACGACAACACCTCCAACAACTTAAAATTTCGGGACGAAATTTATTTAACGGGTAGGTACTGTAGTGACCCAAACTTTTCCATGTTTATATATATTAAATGAAATTGATTTATACATGATTAAGTGTTTCCAACATGTTAATCAATCAAATTGTTAAGACTTGATTATTTGAAATGAGTTTCATGTAGACAATTGACCACCCAAGTTGACCGGCGATTCACGAACGTTAAAACTTGTAAAATGACATGATGATATATATATAAATATACATATAGTTAACATGAGATTATGATGAGTAAGTATCTCCATAAGTATATTAACAATGAGTTATATACATAAAAATGAGACTACTAAGTTAAGAAACTCGAAACGATATATATAACGATTATCGTTAGTATAATGTCTTACTAAATACATATGTATCATATTAAAATATTGTTACACTATATTTAACATGATAAAATGATAATTATATATATCATTAAGTATGTTAACAATGAACTACATATGTAAAAACAAGACTACTAACTTAAGGATTTCGAAACGAGACATATATGTAACGATTATCGTTGTAACGACATTTAAATGTATATATATCATATTAAGATATATTAATATATCATAATATCATGATAAGATAATAATTTAACATCTCATTAGATATAATAAACAATGGGTTAACAACATTAAAGGAGATCGTTAACTTAAAGGTTTCAAAACAACACTTACATGTAACGACTAATGATGACTTAACGACTCAGTTAAAATGTATATACATGTAGTGTATTTAGATGTATTAATATACTTTTGGAAGACTTTAAGACATATATCAAAACACTCATACTTAACGAAAATGGGTACAGTTACATTCCCATTCTTTTTCCATCAAGAATTCTAGTCGTATTCATACCATGAACTAGTCAACTAACTAGAACTCCTTTTAACCCCACTCACCACTCATCATTCACTCCATTTCACTTCCAATTCTCATTCTAATTCTCTCTCAATACACACACACACACACACACACACACTTATGAATGAATTTTTCCAGTAGCTAATCATCATCTTCATCAAAAATTACTTCAAGAATCAAGCTATAATCATCTTAGGAAAAACACTTCAAGAACACTTCGAAAATCCTTTCAAGTTTACTAGTTTACATCCAAGCTTTCTAATCCATTCCAAGTAATCATCTAAGATCAAGAAACCTTTGTTATTTATAGTAGGTTATCTTTCTTATTCAAGGTAATATTCATATTCAAACTTTGATTCAATTTCTATAACTATAAACTATCTTAATTCGAGTAAAAATCTTACTTGAACTTGTTTTTGTGTCATGATCCTACTTCAAGAACTTTCAAGCCATCCAAGATCCTTTGAAGCTAGATCATTTCTTGTCACTTCCAGTAGGTTTACCTACTAAAATTGAGGTAGTAATGATGTTCATAACATCATTCGATTCATATATATATAAAACTATCTTATTCGAAGGTTTAAACTCGTAATCACTAGAACATAGTTTAGTTAATTCTAAACTTGTTCGCAAACAAAAGTTAATCCTTCTAACTTGACTTTTAAAATCAACTAAACACATGTTCTATATCATATTTGATATGCTAACTTAATGATTTAAAACCTGGAAACACGAAAAACACCGTAAAACCGGATATACGTCGTCGTAGTAACACCGCGGGCTGTTTTGGGTTTGATAATTAAAAACTATGATAAACTTTGATTTAAAAGTTGTTCTTTTGGGAAAATGATTTTTATTATGAACATGAAACTATATCCAAAAATCATGGTTAAACTCAAAGTAGAAGTATGTTTTTCAAAATGGTCATCAAGACGTCGTTCTTTCGACTGAAATGACTACCTCTTACAAAAACGACTTGTAACTTATATTTCCGACTATTAACCTATACTTTTTCTATTTATATTCATAAAATAGAGTTCAATATGAAACCATAGCAATTTGATTCACTCAAAACGGATTTAAAACGAAGAAGTTATGGGTAAAACAAGATTGGATATTTTTGATTGTTGTAGCTACGGGAAATATTGTAACAATTCTATACAAATCATATCCTAGCTAACTTATATTGTATTATTAATGTATTCTAATATATATTATGTAATCTTGGGATACCATAGACACGTATACAATGTTTTGACATATCATATCGACCCATCTATATAATATATTTTGGAACAACCATAGACACTCTATATGCAGTAATGTTAGAGTTAGCTATACAGGGTTGAGGTTGATTCCAAAATAATATATATAGTTTGAGTTGTGGTCTAGCCTGTGGCTTGTATACACTGGGTCGTGGATTGATCCAAGATAATTTATATTTATTTATTTCTGTACGTCTAACTTTAGACAACTAGCTGTAGGTTACTAACGAGGACTGCTGACTTAACAAACTCAAATCATTAAAACGTAATAAAAAATGTTGTAAATATATTTTGATCATACTTTGATATATATGTACATATTTGTATAGGTTCTTGAATCGACCAGTGGCCAAGTCTTACTTCCCGACGAAGTAAAAATCTGTGAAAGTGAGTTATAGTCCCACTTTTAAAATCTAATATTTTGGGATGAGAATACATGCAGTTTTATAAATGTTTTACGAAATAGACACAAGTAAATGAAACTACATTATATGGGTGAATGATCGAAGCCGAATATGCCCCTTTTGCTTGGTAACCTAAGAATTAGTAAACCGATCTACTAATTGACGCGAATCCTAAAGATAGATCTATTGGGCCTAACGAACCCCATCCAAAGTACCGGATGCTTTAGTACTTCGATGTTGTTTTAATCATGTCCGAAGGATTTCCCGAAATGATAGGGGATATTCTTATATGCATCTTGTTAATGTCGGTTACCAGGTATTCACCATATGATTGATTTTTATCTCTATGTATGGGATGTATATTGAAATATGAAATCTTGTGGTCTATTATTATGATTTGATAATATATAGGTTAGACCTATAACTCACCAACATTTTTGTTGACGTTTTGAGCATGTTTATTCTCAGGTGATTATTAAGAGCTTCCGCTGTTGCATACTAAAATAAGGACAAGATTTGGAGTCCATGCTTGTATGATATTATGTAAAAACTGCATTCAAGAAACTTATTTTTAATGTAATATATTCTTATTGTAAACCATTATGTAATGGTCGTGTGTAAACGGTATATTTTAGATTATCATTATTTGATAATCTACGTAATGCTTTTTAAAACCTTATAGATAAAATAAAGGTTATGGTTGTTTTAAAAATGAATGCAGTCTTTGAAAAACGTCTCATATAGAGGTCAAAACCTCGCAACGAAATCAATTAATATGGAACGTTTATAATCAATATGAACGGGACATTTCATCGAATATCTAGACTTGTGGGCTTCATCTAAAATAAGGCTCCGTAGATCTCCATAACGAGGTACCCAAATCCTTTCGACAAAATATCAAAGTCCAGTCTCCTTAACCTCGAATCGAGAGACGAGTATGTTCAAATGTTCATGAGATATATTCTCCTCCTTGAGAGCCTCATCTTGGGCTACTCGGATCTGATTGTTGAGATTTGAATGGATGGTGATGTTCAGAGCCCAGACACGAAGAGGTGCCGTCCTCTCCTTTCGACTCAAGGCATCAGCTACAACATTTTCCTTACCAGCATGATAACGAAGTTCACAATCATAGTCGTTCAGCATCTCAATCCATCGTCGCTGTCTCATGTTCAGTTGCTTCTGATCAAAGATGTGTTGGAGGCTTTTATGATCGGTGAAAATAGTGCTCTTTGTTCCATAAAGATAGTGTCTCCACAGCTTTAATGCAAAGACAATGGCTCCAAGCTCGAGATCGTGCGTTGTGTAATTTCGCTCGTGAATCTTCAGTTGTCGGGAGGCGTAAGCGATAACCTTTGTTCGTTGCATCAGTACGCAACCAAAACCACTTTTCGAAGCATCACAATAAACGATGAAATCGTCACTGCCTTCAGGAAGAGATAAGATAGGTGCGGTGGTCAGTTTCTGCTTCATGGTTTGAAATGTTGATTCATGTGCGGGTTCCCAAATGAACTTCTTCCCTTTGTGAGTCAGTGCGGTTAAAGGACGCGCAATCAGAGAGAATCCTTTAATAAATCTTCGGTAGTAACCTGCAAGACCTAAAAATTGGCAGATGTGAGTTGGAGTAGTGGGGGTCTCCCACTTGCTGATAGCTTCAATCTTGGTGGGATCCACTTTGATACCCTGGTCGCTCAATACATGACCCAGAAATTGGACTTCCTTCAACCAAAATTCACACTTAGAGAATTTGGCGTAAAGTTGCTCTTGTCTCAAGAGTTCAAGCACTAATCGAAGATGTTTCTCATGCTCTTCTTCGCTCTTGGAGTAGATGAGGATATCATCTATGAAGATGATAACGAACTTATCCATTTATGGCTTGCAGACGCGATTCATGAGGTCCATAAACACGGCAGGTGCGTTGGTTAATCCGAATGGCATCACGAGAAACTCAAAATGACCATAACGAGTTCTGAATGCAGTTTTCATCACGCCGCTCTCCTTCACCCTCAACTGGTGATAACCGGATCGCAAATCGATCTTAGAGTAAATGCTCGATCCTTGTAGTTGGTCAAAAAGATCGTCAATTCGGGGAAGAGCATATCGATTCTTGATCGTCAATTTGTTGAGTTCACGGTAGTCGAAACACATGCGGAAAGACCCGTCCTTCTTCTTCACAAATAAAACAGGTGCTCCCCAAGGTGAGAAACTTGGTTGGATAAATTCACGGTCTAGTAGTTCTTGTAATTGGCTCTGCAACTCTTGCATTTCGGAAAGTACGAGTCGATAAGGTGCGCGAGCTACAGGTGCAGCTCCTGGCACTAAGTCGATCTGAAACTCTACTACTCTTGGCGGTGGCAATCCAGGTAATTCCTCTGGAAAGACATCGGAAAATTCGTTCACAATTTGTACGTCATCCACGCTCTTCACTTCGGTTTCTAATGTTTTCACATGTGCCACAACAGCAAGACGTCCTTTTGTCATGATCTTTTGCGCTTTCATGCAACTAATGAGATTCAGTTTCGAGCTACACATCTCTCTGTAAATAATCAATGGATCACCATCTCCATGTGGTATACGAAGAGCTTTATCTCCACAGATAATGTCGGCCCTTATCTTGGTCAACCAGTTCATACCGACAATAACATCAAAGCTTCCCAACTTAATGGGTATCAAGTCAATCTCAAAATCTACACCAGCTATGTTGATAATAGCTCCTCGGCCAATGTAGTCAACCTTTTCAAGTTTTCCGTTGGCTACCTCTACCAGCATACTCTCCTTTAAAGGAACTAATGACCAATTTATCTTATCGCAAAAGTGTCTACATACATAACTCCTATCGGCACCAGTCGGGGTTCTCACGGGCGTCCCTTACATTAACGTTGAAAGCTCTGCCACGCGGTGGTCCACCGTCCTTTCTTTTGTTGGGACACGCATTTCTGAAGTGGCCCGTCTGTCCGCATTCGTAGCACTTTTTCGATCCATTGGGGTTCGCCTTCACATTCAGGGTGGTGACCTTGCAGTCTTTACTGATATGCCCAGTCCGTTAGCACTTTTCACAAACCACATTACAATACCCGGTATGGTGCTTGTAGCACCTCTTGCATTGCGGTAGGGTACCCTTGTAGTTCAGGTTTGAGATTGTGTTTGGGTTGGGATTCCCACCGTTGTTGTGCCTCTTAGCGGGGGTTTGATCATAGGCCCTCCCCTTGTTGTTATCCCACTTACGCTTATCACTACTACCCGCTTTGGATTTTGCCTTTTCCGATTCATCGATGATGATTTGGTTCATTAAGGTATGCGCCATGCGCATTGCTTCCGGGACATTGGGTGGCTTAGACGAGGTAACATTTTCTTTAATGGACTTAGGAAGTCCCCACAAGTACCTTTCCATACGCTTGAACTCCGGGGTAACCATGGTAGGACACATTAGGGCTAACTTCAGATACCTACGATTGTAACCATCGAGATCATTTCCTACAACCTTCAACTGCATAAACTCAATCTCCATCTTCTGGATCTCTGTCCTAGGGCAATATTCCTCAATCATGGCCCCTTTGAACTCTTCCCATGGAGTAGCAAACGCCTCATCAATACCATTTGCTTGAGACAATGTGTTCCACCACGTTAGTGCGCCGTCAGAGAGCGTACACGAAGCAAACTTGGTTTTGTTCTCCTCTGAGTAGTTACTAAATCGAAACACGGATTCTAATTTCTCAAACCACTAGTGAGACCAACTGGCCCCTCCGTTCCACTAAAGTTGTGGGGTTTGCAGCTTTGAAACTCTTTGTATGTGCACCCATTACGAATGGGCTAGATAACCGGTGGCGGTGGAGCTTGGGTGTTCATTTCCGCTAAATCTGGGGCGACTCGTTCATTGATCATCTCCACGATTTGGGCTGCTGTGGGTGTTGATCGTCCGTTGGCCATTGGTGTTTTAAAATTTTTTTTTTGACTCAAGTCAAAATCCAAAAATCAAATAGTAATAATACAGTATATGGTAACCAACATGGAATCAACACATCACATGTTTATTAAGTAACGCATCTAGGTACAAATACCACAGAATCATCATACAGTAACGTAAATAGAACACCGTACAGAGATTAAACAGCCCAAAGTTCTATTCATTAATAATAAGTTGCATACATCCGCATAGGTTCGTACAATACATAAGTAAAACATGAAACTACAACTAGATTACATAATGAAATCTACTACAAATGTCCTATGGTGATGGTGGGTGTAGGATGTCCATTACGTGGGACATCTGGTCCTCGATCTCAGCTAACCGAGCACGGAGGATCTCCACTTCCCTCGTCAATTCCTCAACAGAGGGAGATGGTGGGGCAGGCGGTGCTGGTGGTGCAAACGGTCCGGCTCCAAAAGTAGAGGCTGCAAAGCGGTAAGGCTTACGCACAAAAGGATCAGCAGGGTATGGCACAAGCCGCTTTCGGGCGGTAACCCAGCGTCAACGAATGGTCAACCTCCATTAATCCCTGGAATGATGGTTCCATCGAAACGGTATCGCTTCTTCGGCGGGGTAGAGGGTGGCTGTACAGGTGCATCATCAGAGTCCTCATCTGAATCCTCGTCACTAGAGTCGTCAGAGGATGAGTCGTCGGATGAAGAATCGGCTGATGATGGGTCATCTAAATCAGCTGGGAGTGGCTGCACGGGTGGCTCTCCTTGGGCGGCTATCATCTGTCGGTATCTGGCGGGTCCGATCAGCACGAGACGTCCATCAGGAAGGCGTCGGCACCAATGGTTATGCTCATTATGGACTGGACCTTCCCCAAGTTTCGCGAAAATCACAGCACCACCGGAATGGTGCTGTGGCTCCGAGGGTCCTGGGACAAGTGGAGCTGGAATCTTCGACGGGTCCTCGACTCCATCTGAGATAATCACTGGGCCGGGTGCATGGCTACTAGCTCCGGAGGATGAAGCGCCGGAGTCACTGGAGGGTGTAGATGACGGGATCGAGTCAGCAACAACGGTAGGTGAGGTGGCCGACGAGTCTGAACTGCTCTCCAAAATGACAACAGGTGGAATATCCGACATCTGAACAAGGAAAAATAACTTTTTCCATGTCAGTAAGTCATAAAGCAAGCACGTATTAGGCAAAGTAACTAAGACAGTCTAGATCATGTATAGCAGTAAGTAGCATGGCAGTAACGACAAGTATCATGCAATCAAAAACAGGTAATAGCATGCAGAAGTGAAAGCGAGTAACAGTATACGGCATATAGCAGTAAAAGTAAGCAGCAGCATGCAGTAAGTTCCGCAGAAACAAGTAAACTAGCAAGTTGTAGATTAGTCCTATTAGTGAACCCTACTCAGGTCGGTCCAGACTCACTAATGCAACCTAATTCCCTACAACCAATGCTCTGATACCAAATGTGATGCCTCGTACAAAACGATCGTGCACGATTCATCAACAACAGGATCATTACAAGGTCAAACACTATATGTTGTTTCAAAACAAGTTTGCATTCATGATAAAAGGTGACGTCATAACCAACGTCAAATGTTTTACAACCAAAAGTATGCTTCTATGAACGGAAGCGATTAATAATAGTACGTGACCCTAAGGTTGTTACAAATCATTGTTCAAAAGTAAATAAGTTTGAATGCAAGATAAAATGTTTCATGCGGTAACATCTCTAATAAGGCAGCGGGTGGCTAATCAGCAAGACTAGTACAACAGCGGAAGCAAGCAACCTTAAGCACATGAGAAAAACATGCTTAAAAACATCAACACGAATGTTGGTGAGCTATAGTTTAAGTATAACAGTAATGTAAGGTAGGCCACGAGATTTCAGTGCTTCAATAGCGTTTCAAAATAGTGTGTAAAGTATATGTTTAACCGTGGGCACTTGGTAACTAACTTAACATTTATAACCCCCTGAAAGTATACTTGGCGAGTGCGTATATTTACGAAGTATTAAACACCCATTAAATGCTAGCGCGACTAGCCCGAGTGGGGATGTCAAACCCTATGGTTCAAAGACCAATGACTAAACGTTACCGAGCTAAGGGGAAAGTTTATGCCGTTGTATAACCCACACATATTTAAAGTTTAAGTACTCGTGCCTAGTATGTAAAACGTAAAATGCGCATGTATTCTCAGTTCCCAAAATAGTTAAAGTAAAAAGGGATGCTATAACTCACAGTGGTTAAGTAGTAGTAAACTTGACACGGGAAATGTAAGCAAGTATGTTCGTCCGAAAAGGTCCAAAACCTAAGTCAAAAGTTACTAAGTCAGTAAATCGTCCCAATAGGTTTATAAGTATGTAAATTAGGTCTTAAGTATCATCATTATTCATCATCAAACAAAAAGTGTAAAGTAAGTTTCATTCAAGAAAAAAAGTTTAAAACAAAGGCTGACTTCGATCAGTCACCACGGCCTCTATACCTACTGAAATGAGGTGAAACCAGTGGCCATGGCTCCGTATATGAGTCCATTAGTTTCTGTAAAAATTCCAGAACCAAACTCGTCTTCGTTTGACCGTGGCGACGGTTGAAGTGCGAGTAGGTCAGAATTTTCAGCACAACGTTAAAAGGACATAGTGACGTTCGGAGGGCCATAGATCTTAAACCGTAACTCGGATTAAGACGAGTCTTAAACAAAAAATTATCTACTCGAACAGAGATAACTGAAAATCAACTTTACAGTAGCCCAGGTGGTCTGATCAGTTCCAAAAAACAGTAGCTTTAGTGTTCCGGTGGGTTCTTGGTGCTCGATGCTCATCACGGTTCTCATCCTTGATGCATATAGCTTCAAGTGTACAACTCGTTGATGTGTTTGCATCATCTAAATCAAGGTTTGACCATCATAACACTTGTGTAAGTCTAATACATGTAGCACAACTCATTTAAGTGTTGCAAGTAGTTTGATGAACCAAAGTTACATCAAGATCTTAGATCCGACACATACATGAACTCTAAAAGTAACATTGAACTACCAACTTGAAAGTAAACTAAATAATCAAGATCATAAGTTGTAGAACTTAGATCTTAGCTAGATCTTAAAGATCCTAGACTAGAAAGTTTAGATCTAGTGTTCTTAAGTTAGATCCTAAGTTACAAAACTTGGATCTATACTTTAATGAAACCATAAGTTATGAAACTTAGATTTTCAACTTGTAAAGTGTATGTAAGCTTGTAAGCTCTTATTTACAACAAAATTTAGAAGACCATAAGTTATATAAACTTAGATCTAACATAAGTATATGAAGTTATAACTAGAAAGTTATACTTCAATGTTCTTGAACTTACAAAGTTAACTTTGGTTTCAAGAAATATGAGATCAAGATTAACTTGTAATATTTGACCAAATTAACAAAACTACAACTTTAAATAAATGAAATGAAGAAATAAACTAGATATATAAGTATAATATTCATGTTTGTTTCATACTTAGGAAGATTCAAATCAAAGTTTGAATCTTAGGATTTAAGTCTACAAATATGAAAACAAAGAAGATCGTCAAGTTTATGAACTCTAGATCTTGAAAACACTTAAGTATAGAACTACAAACTAACAAGTTTGAGTTCTTGTTCTTGGTTCTTCATCAACAAAAGATGGAAGTAACCAAGATCTATGAAGATTCAAACTAGGAAGTTTGATCTTGAATAACAACCAACAATAATCAAGTAACAAAACAAGAAACAATGATGATGATGGATGGAAGTTACGGTTTTGGTGCAAGAAAAGAAGAAGAAAAAAGTTTTTGTTACTTACAAGCTAGAGAGAATAGAGAGAAAAATTGAAGTGTTGTATGTATGTGTGTGTAAAAGTGAAGAATGCAAGTAACTAAGTAACAAAATGAAAGGAAATTTGAACTCCCTCCAAGCTCTTGAAAGTGGACAGTTTTATGGCCAAAATAGGAGGTCAAAATGTTGCTTTTAAGAATGGGAAGATGGTGAGAGCTAGAAAGGGTAATGGGGTTAAATGTATGGAAAAGAATGCATGAATGCTTGAGACAACTTTGTCTCCAAATTAAGTTAATTAATACATGTTTAACCTTAATATAATACTAGCATAAAAGTGGGCTTACAAGTCCATTAAATGTGTAGGGTGGGCTTACTAGTCCATGAAATAAAAGTCCAAGCCCAAGTACAAGTAAGTATGCAATTTAAATAAATAAAGCCCAAGTAATTAACTACTAACCTTAGTTAATTAAAATGATTAATAATAAATAATCATGAATGTAAATAATATTCAAAAATATTATTCGTGAAAAGTAGGCACGTCACAAAGACAAGTCGGGCCATGGAGATTCAAATACGATAACAAGTAAATGTATATAAATACATTTATTAAATCGCAAGTATAAATAATAAATATTAATAAGTAAACGTTGGAAAATCCAGGGACGTTACAAGAAGAAAGTGTTAATTCTTGCCCAAATTGGTGTGCTATTCTTGTGTTCTTGCCACTAGCTCGTTTTTGGTGCTAAGGTAAACCCTAGATCGGATTTTCTTTACTTTGATTTTGATTTAGGGTTAGGGTTTGAGTTATTGTTGGGTTATAAACCCCATTTCTTATGAAAATTTGTGGTTTTGGTGTAAGTTTAGGTGTATAAACCATAATGTCATTGGTTTAGGGTTTGGTGACGAATTTGGGAAATTTAGTCTTGGACTTTGGGTGTTAATCACTAGTTAACTTGTTGTTGGGTGTTTGAGATGTTCATGAGAACATGTTTGAGAGTCAAGTTTTGGTGTTGACTTTGATATGGGTCAAAACTAGTGTTTAACACATGTGTTGGCAATTTAAGTACTTAAGTACTTAAAGTGGGTTGAATATTTGTATTTGGAAACATAATCACTAGCCATTAGTGATTGTGGGTGTTTTGACTTGTGTCAAAATGGGTATTGAACATTTGGGCTAAATTGGACTTGTATGGTTTAGTGTTGGAAAAGTGGTTAGTGTATAACCACTATCTTGTTTGTAATTGTGGGAAATTGCGTATGATGGTCTTTTGGGTCAAGTACAATAGAGATTGTACTTGTTTGTGTGGGCTAGAATTTCCACCCGTAGTGGTAATATAGTTGTGTCCATTTAAGTGTCTAAATGGGCGGGTTTTTGGCGAGCATGGTGTAATCCCTCGTCTATGGAATTGTGTTGTCGGATTCTCTTGTATAGAATAAGTTTTATTTGTATGTATGCCTATGTGTATAGTGATTATTTTCTCGGATGTGATGACGACGATCGTGCTTATATTATATTGTGGCTAGAGATTTCAAGGTGAGTGGAATAATTATGCGTGTATGTATATAATTTACTTGCTTGCGGTGGATGTGGTTTAGTGATTTCAGTGCGTCGAATTCACTTGAGTGTTACCAGTGCGTCCAGTTCACTCTAGTTCGTGTGCTAGACACCACATCGGGTGAGGTGGTGAAAATCGTGTGTTCGTATCACCATGGGTGTTGTGGTGAAAATCGTGTGTTCGTATCACCATAACATGTGCGGGGGTGGAGTTAAAGTTTGCGATGTCTTGCTAGTGTCAACAAAGCTCGTATGTTACTGTGGAAAATAGTTTAACTCTATATACTTTAAACACTTTACAAACCGTACATCGACGATTGGTACAAACAACTTAATAAAATAGAAAATGTGATATATTGTAATAAATATAAATAATAATAATAATAATAATAATAATAATAATAATAATAATAATAATAATAATAATAATAATAATAATAATAATAATAATAATAATAATAATAATAATAATAATAGTAATAACAATAATAATAGTAATAGCAATAATAATAATAATAATAATAATAATAATAATAATAATAATAATAATAATAATAATAATAATAATAATAATAATAATAATAATAATAATAATAATAATAATAATAACAACAATAACAATAATAATAACAATAATAACAATAACAATAACAATAACAATAACAATAACAATAACAATAACAATAACAATAACAATAACAATAACAATAACAATAACAATAACAATAACAATAACAATAACAATAACAATAACAATAATAATAATAATAATAATAATAATAATAATAATAATAATAATAATAATAATAATAATAATAATAATAATAATAATAATAATAATAATAAATGAGTAGTTATTGAAAAGTGATAAGTTATATTGCTGATTTGTAATAAGTAAAAGTTTTGTGATTGATTTGTGAGAAATAAGAAAGTTAGTAGTTGATAAATTGTACCCAACACCTTGTGTCTTGGTTGGGGTGAGAAAAAAACCTCATTATTCTAATTGCATTCATATTAACTAATAAAACCGAATGAAATTAACCGAACTCAATGTGTAATCGTGTGATGGATGTTTGTGCATGATACGCATAACTTTTTACTCTCTAAATTTATATATGATTCAAACACTAACAATTAAGCACACACAACTAACGAGCACTTAGAACCCGGTTATTATAGTACCTTAATGCAAGTATTCTTATCAAGTTCGTTCCAAGGGAGTGGTCATAGTCAAGTGTTTATAACTATCGATTGTCCTAGAGTTTGTTTGATTGGAGGGTTTTGATTGATATTACTAACAACTAAAACGTGTTCAATTAAACAAACTTAAACTAACAAGTGAACTAGTAGCAAGAAACAAGTAGCAAAGTATTAAGACTTAATTCAAATTATACTAAGGAGTGTTCACTTATCGAATCCTCTCTATGCTTGACTTGCCACATTTGCCTATTTTGCTATCTCATAAGTTGTTGAACTATTAAATGTTTAGAATCACTTCTAAACCTCAAATCAAATGACACTCTGCGAATTCACATAAGCTTTGCATCCTAAGATTGAGTTAAGCATGATTTGGTCATTAAGATTGAGCTTGAGTTAAAATCACTTAAAACTCTCAACTATCGAAATCACTTAAGATAATCGGCACTACTATGTTGACTAAAGGCTAATTGAAAACCAACCTAGATCAAGAACACAATCACTTGTAATTCCCTAGCTAGTTGTCTAGGTTACCTAAGGTGTTGAAGCACACATTGATTCACTTCTCAAATCACTAAAAGAGCTACTCAACATATGTAATCAAAGTCAAGCCTCAAACAAACTCATAGCAATGGATCTTTAGCTAACTCAACAACAGATGATCATGTAATTCATTCAAACAACAATATTCAATTGATTTGGGGCAAACACTAGCATTGGAGATTCATAGATAAGCAAACACAAAGCATTTTTCCAATCATGGCTAAGATCAAACTAATAATAATCAAAGAAACAATAACAATCATCATCTTCAAACTATTACAAGTAATCAATTCAAAATATGTAAAGTAGATTAAAGATTACAACCCAAAATGTAAAGAAGATGAAGATCTAAGCAAAACAAAGATGAATCTTGAGCAAACTTCCTTGAATCCTCCCTTAATCTCCAATGGATGATGAAATTAGGGTTTAGTGAGTGAAATTCGAACCCTAAGTAGCTGCTCTATCAAGATGCATATGAAAAATGACCTAATCTCGTTCCTTTTATAGTGCTGAAAATCTGGGATGAAACAGCTTCAGGAGCGCCGCTTTTCATTCAGGAGCGGCGCTTTTGGCTTGCTTCAGGAGTGGCGCTTTTACCTTTGGTGCGCCGCTTTTAGCTAGGCAGGAACGACGCTTTTGACATGTAGAACAGCTCTTTTGCTGACTGATGAAAAATGGAGACAAATCGTGCATAATAGCGCCGCTTTTTCTTCAAGAACGGCGATTTTGGGCCTTCAGGAGCGACGCTCCTTTACAAGAGCGGCGCTTTTTGAGCTGTTTCTTGCACTTGTCATTTTCTTAGCCAATTTTGCCCAAGATTTGGTCAATTTTACACCAAATCAACTCCTTAGCCCTTAATTTACCAATTAGCTCAATAGCACACAAAAGAGGTCCTAAGATAGTCAAAAACCGAACAAAGTGAGGTAGATATCGCGAAGTAAACATATATAAATGCAGCGATATCAAACCCCCTACATTTGAATCTTTGCTTATCCTCAAGCAAACAATCGACAAAACAAGCTTTGGAGATAGAGAACGAATAAGTGAACAATGCCAAAGCGCAAAAAGTTTAGGCACAAGTTAATACCTCCCGTGAATAGGCACTTGATGGCAAGGATGTTCTCCAAAGACTTGCAATTGCTAGGACCAAGCATAACACAAACATAATTCAAGCCTAAGTCTACCCGAACCAATCATGTCCCCGGTCAAAGTCAACTACATCTACGAGAAGGTCATCAAGCACCAATCAATAAGCATCAAATCTATACAAACTCGAACTCGACCTCCTTGACCTTGACCAAAAATGTAGGATTCACGGGATAGCCATAAACTCATCAAACTAATCAATCGTACCAAATTTAAGCCTACTTAAACAAACTCAAAGTGTACTCAAAAATGTAAAATGCACCCAAAATGGATAAGGGCCATGAAAATCGTACATATCATCACCAATCATGAAATAATACATCGTGCAAAGAATATGCTTCCCCAAAAAGAATTCTCACCTCATCAACCCGCAATGGCTATCCCTCTTCCACCTCCATGCCTCAAAACACCTATTTTTTGTCAATTCCAAGTATGATAATCGTCAATTCCAACTATAGGGTTAAGGTGGGTGTGCCAAAGGTAAGGGAATGGTTACCCCACCTTTATTGGTCAACCTGGGCTCGGGCCAACCGGCACTCATCAAGCTTTCTATCACAACTCTATGGTTTCTCTCATAGTAGGGCGAAAGCATTGACGGAGGTTCGTGGAATTAGGGCCACACGTGGCTAACAAAGAGAGCCGTTAATTCCATATTTTTGAACACTAGGAAGATTTTAACTTCCTTTCCAATGATAAAGTTTAACTTAGGAGACTTTACTCCCAAGCTTGGAACACACATGACTTGGAAGACTTTACTTCCAAGTTGGAAGACTTGACTTCCAAAATGAGACAATGGGAGGACTTGACTCTCCCGGTAGTGTCAAAGCTCGAAGCTTTTATTCACTCTTCTACTTCCCACATAACAAGCTTTTATGCGTATTTTAAGAAAAGGTAGGAAGTAGGCACTACCTTTCTGTTAGTTGAAAGATCAACGGGGTGCCATAGCTTTTGGCTATGGGTTGTGTTATCTAGAAACACTAGTATGAAGCCATTTCTCTTCATCAAGAAGATAGCACACGTTGAAGATCGGTGGCTCCTCTTCCCACGGTATGATACATCGGTTGCAACATCGTGAAATGATGAGACAACCAATGTCAATATGAAATTGTGTTGATTAGGAAGTCTCTCACACCAAGTAGAACAAAATTAGGGAGACTTGACTTTCTATAATGGATGGACTCGATTCATCCGAAAGTGTTAAAGCATAGAGCTTTAAACACTTGGTTTGGTGCACATGCATGAAAAACTTTAACTTTCAAGCATAAATTTGATTTTCCTCAAAAAATTTATTATTTCCGCTCAAAATCATAAAAAAAAGTGAAAGACTTTACTTTCACTTGGTGGAATACAAGAATGAGAATAAAGGAAAAGACTTTACTTTTCCCAAAAAGTTTGAATTTTTTTACAAGTTTTAACCATTTTAATGTTTATGATATGATTTAGTGTAATGGTTAAAAACTTGTTCCAAAAATTGTTCGACATTGCAAACTTCAAACTTTGTAGCGTATGTGATATATTTACCCGAAAAAGTTTAAAAATGGCCCAAAATTTTAACTCTCTCCCCCCTACATTTAGTGTATGCAATGACCTCATTGTATTAAAGCGATAAAATACTTGAAAATGAGGGACATTTTGATATAGAAAAGTTTAGAGAAAAGAAATTAAAAACTGGGAAAAATCAAACGATCTTTGATGTTACTCTTCGAGACCAAAGAATGCAAGTCGATGAGCTTAACGCCTGAACTTAATGCCAGGCTTGGATCAATCATCAATGAGGTGTATCCTGCCACTAAGAACCACAACAAGCAAGAACAATAGAAACAACCACAAAAATATCCACACACACACCCAATGTTGAATTATTACAAACTTAGATGAGATCATGTGTGAGAGTAGCAATATGAGTCTACTACCTCACACCGAATTAATAATTCAAAGCACACACACACACAATCATCAAATTTAGTTTAGTTACATGCCAACTCATAAAATAAGATTGTTCATAAAACATGATGAAAATTTATTACCAAATTCCCATTGAGTGCCGACTTGACCTCTAGACGCCCCTCGACATGCACTCATTATAACCCAAATGCGCCATAGACACCTCCTCCGACTCATTGAAGTTTACCTTTAAAAACTTCTCAATTCGAGTTACGTAATGCCCACCAACACTCGGAAGCTCCGACTTCTCGCCACTAGCATCAAAAAGATAACTTGCGTTAAGGTTGGGAATGTGAATGTGCTTTCTCTTGTGGATAGCATGAATCAACCAAATATTAAACATTGTCATCTTAGCAACATCTTTCATTCAGTGGAAAACCGATTGGGCGAAAAACCTTTGGGCGTACCGAAGTATGGGGCTTTTTAGTGCACTACGGACTTGGTTATTGGGGGTGAATTTGACACGACTAATCTCGTCCCATGCTTGCCTGGGATCAAACTCGTTTGGGTTGTAGGTTTCACATTTCACCAAGCAAAGGTTGAATCGGGATCGGAATCCGTGTAGAGACCAAAGCATGCTATGAATTGGGACATGCTCATTTGCCATTCCACACCCCCTAGCCTAAACCTTAGGTAGTTGCGGATCCATGGGGAGATAACCTTGAAATCAACCCTTAGAGTTGCTAGGAACTCACGGGTTAGCAATGGATAGACACTTTCCTTCATGTAGAGGAGCATCTCCCATGGGCGCGTAACCGTATTACCCTGCTCAACCGTGAACGTTTCCCTAATTTGATAACCTAACCCTGCCATATTAAAGTCGGTCCAATTGATGTACTTAGCCGGGCACACCGACCCGTGAATCCTTTGAATCATCTTATCTTGAGTTGTTTCATCCATTAAAATCCCTTGCAACCACTCATGAACGTTAGTGGATGTAAAGTACGCCTCTCCTCTAGACGTAGTTCCCTGCAATAGATTCAACAAACAATACGCGCAAAAACATTTTCATGACATGAGCAACAATCAATTATATCACATGCAAACATTGGTGGGGTGACATACCCCCTATATTTAATTTCACGACAAGGGCTTCACAATATGTAAACATGAACAAAATGGTCTAATTGCAAAAAGTCAACTCTAATCAAAGTCAAAGATCGAATTAAACTTAAGACTAGGAGCATGCATCTTAGTATAGCAATTAGCCAAATCAATAAGTATATGCATCAACAAGTAAGGTTCAATTGCAATCACACACCAATTGGTCAAACTTAGTCAAAATCAAAGAATAAAAAACCCTAATTTTCAAATTAATCGCATTCAAGCATGAAAGTTGGTTTCTTTTTGATCTAGACATAACATAGAAGCATAAAATGACCAATTGCATCATTACATTCTCAGTTAGACAACATCTTTGAAAATCCCCAAATTGGGATGAACCGTAAAAATTCAAAGTGTAGATTTTCAAAATTAAGCATGCAAAACATGTTAAGAATCATGATAATAACAAGGATTCAACACCAATTTAGCATAATCATCATCAATTGCATATAGATCTAGAAATAAGAAAAAACAAGAACATAGCAAGAATCATGCAAATAATTGAAGATAAGTGTTAATGAAGCATGAATCTTACTTTACTCATGTTGAATGATGATTAAAATGCAAGAAATCTTCACAAAAGATGTCAATTTAGAGCTAGGGGTCAGAGTAGTTGAGCTTCGGCCACAATATGTGAGAATAAATGAAGTGGGTGGAGAAAATGAAGTGTCTTAGTCGTATTTAAAAGTTGACAGTCCAGGCCCAGGAGTGCCGCACCTGATATAGGAGCGCCGTTCCTGATGAGGAAGGAGTGCCGCTTTTCAGAAAAGAGCGCCGCTCTTGAGCAAACAAAAGCGCCGCTTTTGAAAGGAAAAGCGCCGTTCCTGGCTACTGTCCATTTCTGATCCAAAGTCATAGGTTAAAGCGTCGTTCTTGAAGTAAAAGCGCCAATTTTGGAAGACCAAAAGCGTCGCTCACAAAAGCGCCGCTTTTGTACCTGAAACAGTTTTGCAATTTCAAAATCCATTTCAACTCAATCAAAAGCTATTTTTGCAGTTTTTCTAATTTACCCAAATGCATGAAATGCAACTACATGCAAATGCAACCTATAAAAAAAACATAATATCATACAATTCTATATGAAATGCAATCATAAATGCACAAATATACACAAACGTGATTGTTTTTTATCACGTGTATATCACTTGACCCGTTTTAGTGCAAAAGTGTCATTTTGGGTAGAGCTTGATGTCATCAAGCTCAATAGCCTTGATGTCATCCCTATAAACCTTCAATCTATGACCATTTACCTTGAAAGTGTTCCCATTCCCATATAACTCCACGTAAACCGTATGATAAGCTTTCTTAACAATATATGGACCCGTCCATCTAGATTTCAACTTACCGAGTGAGAACTTAAAGTGGGAGTTATAAACTAAGACCTTATCGTTTGGGTGGAATTCTTTAGGACCTTTGAGTCGGGCATCGTACCAATGCTTAGTTTTCTCCTTGTATGCCAAAGAGTTATCATATGCCTCTAACCTAAGCTCCTCTAATTCGTCTAATTGGGTCACCCATTTTTCCTTAGATCGTTCTAGGTCTAGGTTAACTTCCTTAATTGCCCAAAATGCCTTATGTTCAAGCTCAACCGGGATGTGACATGCTTTCCCATATACTAGACGGAATGGTGTGGTGCCTATTGGAGTTTTGTAAGTGGTTCTAAAGGCCCATAATGCTTCATCTAACTTACTCGATCAAATCTTTGGGTTATTACTAACCATCTTTTCTAAAATCCTCTTTAAAGCATAATTTGTATTCTCGACTTGACCGCTAGTTTGGGGATAGTAAGGAGTCGAAAAATGATGGTTTACACCATATTTTTCCATGACTCTTTCCATAAGACTATTAGCAAAATGTGTCCCTCGATCCGATATCATTGCTTTTGGCACACCAAACCTAGCAAACAACCCTTTCAAGAATTTAACAACTACTCTCGCATCGTTGGTTGGCAAGGCTTTGGCCTCAGCCCATTTGGAGACATAATCTACTCCCACTAGGATATAGACACACTTATTCGAGTTTGGAAATGGTCCCATGAAGTCTAAACCCCATACGTCGAAAACCTCACATATTTGAATACCTTTTTGAGGCATCTCGTTTCTCTTGGAGATGGATCCCGACCTTCGGCATGAATCACTTCGCTTAACTAATTCGTGTGCGTCCTTGAATATAGTGGGCCAGTAAAACCCAGAATTGAACACCTTTTTCGCGATGTGATTCGGACCGAAGTGGCCTCCCGTGGGCCCACTATGACAATCCCTTAAAATATCTCGGGCTTCTTGCCGATAAATACATCTCCTTATCACTTGATCCGCCCCAATGTGAAACAAGTGTGGGTCATTCCAAAAGTAATACCTTAAATCATTGAAAAACTTTTGACAAGCCTTTTCTTACATTTGACGCTAAGTAATTTGCAAAATCGGCGAACCATGGGACTTTATCAACTAGGTCAATTCTCATTAAATGCTCATCCGGGAATGTGTCCCGAATTTTGGACTCATCTAAGGGTTGTAGTTCTGGATTATCTAACCTTGACAAATGGTCGGCCGCCACATTCACGGCTCCCTTTTTATCCCTAATCTCTATGTCAAACTCTTGCAAAAGTAGCACCCAACGAATCAAATGATGCTTTGCATCTTGCTTTTGAAAAAGGTACTTCAATACGGAGTGATCCGTGTAGACGGTTATCTTTGAAAGTACAAGATAAGATCGAAACTTATCAAAAGCGAACACTACCGTAAGAAGCTCCTTCTCGATAGTGGTGTAGTTCAATTGGGCCCCATTTAGGGTTTTGCTAGCATAGTAAATTGGTCTAAAGTGTTGGTCAACTCTTTGACCAAGAACCGCACTTAGAGCATAATCACTCGCGTCACACATTAATTCAAAATCCTTGTCCCAATCGGGAGAGATAAGAATCGGTGGGTTAACAAGCTTTTCCTTCAACAATTTGAATGCTTCGGTGCATTCATCATCAAACAAGAAAGGTTGGTCCTTTTCTAGCAATTTGGTCATAGGGCGGGCGATTTTTGAAAAATCTTTTAGAAACCGGTGATAAAATCCCACGCGCCCAAGAAAACTTCGGATTGCTTTCACATTCGATGGTTTAGGTAACTCCTTTATCACACTAATTTTGACCTTGTCAACCTCAATTCCCGCCTTAGAAATTTTGTATCCCAAAACCACCCCCTCGTTGACCATGAAGTGACATTTTCCCAATTAAGAACTAAATTTGTATTTTCACAACGAGTTAACATTTTATCAAGGTTTTTAAGACAATGGTCGAAAGAATCACCAAAAACTGAGAAATCATCCATGAAAACCTCCATAGTATCCTCAACCATATCGGAAAAGATAGCAAGCATGCACCTTTGGAATGTCCCTCGGGGCATTGCATAACCCGAAGGGCATTCTCCGATAGGAAAATGTGCCATATGGGCATGTAAAGGTCGTCTTTTCTTGATCCTCGGGGTCTATCGGGATTTGGAAGTAACCCGAAAACCCATCAAGAAAGCAATAGAACTCTCTCCCCGCTAGAAGTTCGATCATTTGATCGATGTAAGGAAGTGGGAAATGGTCTTTCCTTTTTGCATCATTTAGACGCCTATAATCTATGCATACACACCATCCCGTGATGGTTCGGGTCGGGACAAGCTCATTTTGGTCATTTAGGATCACCTTGGTCCCACCCTTTTTGGGTACCACTTGGACGGGACTCACCCATGGTGAGTCGGATATTGGATAAATAAGGCTCGCGTCCAATAGTTTGATCACTTCCTTTTTAACAACCTCTTTCATGTTTGGATTAAGTCTTCGTTGTCGTTGAATAACCGATTTATAGTTCTCCTCCATGAGGACCTTGTGAGTGCAATATGATGTATTGATCCCCGGAATATCCGTGGTCTTCCATGTTATGGCCTTATGGTGAGACTTAAGTAATGAAACAAGTCGGGTCTTTTGGTCTTGGGTGAGTTTTGAAGAAATAATCACCGAAAGTTGGTTTTCTTCCTTAAGGTAAGCATATTCAAGATGCTCGGGGAGCTCTTTAAGCTCAAGAGTGGGAGGCTCCTCCCATGAAGACTTGATTCGAAATCTATCTTCATGAGATATGGACTCAAACGACTCTTCCCGAATGGTCTCATTTTCACTTTCCAAGTCATCTACATTAACATTCATTAATTCCCTAAAGTCGGCCTCTAAATCCACAATCTTACTATCAAAAGTTTGGTCAAATTCTGAAGTATCAACCTTTAAAAGCTTTTCAAGTTCATCATGCACATAAATTTCAATATGGTCTAAAGCATAACACTCATCATCATTGGTGTTTCTCGGTTGCTTCATAGCTTCCCGGATATTGATGGTCACACGCTCTTCACCAACTCCAATGTTGAGTTGATTGCGTTGTACTAAGATGATATGTCAGCGGTCACCAAAAAGGGTCTACCTAAGATGAGGGGGACTTGAAGGTCCTCCTTCATCTCCATGATAACAAAATCCATCGGGAACACCAGTGAGTCAATGCTAACCAAGATGTCCTCGGCGATGCCAATAGCGGTATCAAACGAATGGTTGGTCAATCTTATTCTAATTCAGGTCGGCTTAAGAGGTCCAAGACCAAGTCTCTCATAAAGTGAATGGGGCATTAGGTTAATGCTTGCACCCAAGTCGGCTAGTGTGTTGAACACTTTCGATTCACCAAACTTACAAGGGAAAACAAATTTTCCCAAATCTCCTAACTTCTTAGAAATCCTTGGCCTTGATGCAAGAATCTTATTGCACTCCTCTTCAATAAAGAAAGAAGTTTCGTCATGATATTTACCCCTTTGAGATATTAGCTCCTTGATGAAATGACCGTAGTTTGGCATTCCTTTAAGTACATAGGTTATTGGCAAGTTAACCGAGACGTTTTTCAACATTTCTTGAAACTTTTTGTATTGAGCCGCCAACTTGTCCTTCCTTAAAGCTTTTGGATATGGCACCGGCCTTCTAACCTTTAAAGATTCATCACCCTTTTTCTTACCCGATTCATCATTACCCGTACCCTCGTTTGAGTTGACCTTTTCTTTACCCTTCTCCTTATTGACCCCGGTTTCCTCTTCAATAAAACTTGGTAGTGGCTCATGGGTTATAAAGGGTTATGGATGGGGATCTTCAATACCTAGAGTGGTTAAACCGCTTCGAGTGGTTATGGCATTGACATTTTCGTTTCGGTTTGGGTAATTAGGGTTTTGGTTGGTGCCCTCGATCGGAATCACTCTTGTGTTGTTGTTTTGTTGATTTTGGTTTGGTTGACGGTTATTGTTGTAATTGTTGATTGGGTTAACTTGAGTATTTGAAGGTAAGGTTCCTTGTGGTCTTTCAGCAACTTGATTTGAAAGTCTTCCAACGGTACTCTCAAGGTTTTGGAATGAGCTTGTTGGTTTCGAATTTGTTGCTTCAAGAGCTCATTCTCTTTAATTTGGAAAGCTTCGGTGGATTCCACCTTCTTGATGTAGTTTTGCATGATTTCTTCTAAGCTCTTCGTAGGTTGGGATTGTTGGATGTTTTGTTGAGGTTGTTGATTGTAACCTTGGTTATTTTGTGTTCGACTATAACTTTAACGACCCGTCAAAGTACACTTGACGACCATCGTTATCTTGGTCTCACAGCTTGATCATAACTCTATATGAATTTGATAAATAACCTTGCATTCTTTATTTAAAAATGATTTTCTATAAAGGAAACCTACCAAAATATGTAAGTTTAGAAAAACCATACATTATTACTCAACCAAAAGTTGACCAAAACAAGTCAACAACATCCACTATTAAATGTATCAAAATAGAATGCAAGTTAATGTTTAACAAAAGCTGCCATCATAAATATGCAGACTCTCTAAGCACAGCGGAAGCAATCAATCATGAACCTGCGAATAAAACATGCGAGTAACTGTCAACAAAAATGTTGAGTGAATTATAGGTTTAATATTGCAAACAATATTTAATTTAAACCATAAAAAAAATTTATGTTTGAAAACATAAAAAAACTCCTTTCTGAACCACAAAATTATATGCTAGAAAACATATAAAAACATTATTCCATTTTTCGTGAGCCACCTGGTAACCACTTAACCATTTATTTACCCTTGCCAAACACAATAAATAATATACACCGAACAAGTGTATCTTCAACTAAATACGAAGTACTAAACATTCTGATTATAAATTGCTAGCGCGACTAGCTCGAAATGGGGTTGTCAAACCCGATAGATCTATCCATAGGATTCGCGTTCACCAGTAGAAACCAGTGATTACAATTACCAGATTAGGGAATATTTTTGTTCGACTCACAATGAATAATTTAAACCAACTTCCACTTGTGTCCAATACGTAAAAATAAATGCATGTATTCTCATCCCAAAAGATTTAAAATAGAAAAATGGGACTATAACTCACCTTAATAGCAAACGAAGTAACCACACAAATATGCGAACAGCAAATGAAGTAAAGTGATCAGGAATGATCACAACGCCGACCTATAAATAAAGCAGGTCGATATACATAATTAACTTACGTCAAGTCTTAGTATGATAGCTATTGTACATGTTGCAAGTAGACATAGAACAACACTCAACATGCATCGGTTTGATCGGAACACCGTACGGACACACACTTTCTATTTTTAGAAAGTTTCTATTTTTAGCAGGTTTCCATTTTTGGAAAGTTTCTATTTTTGGAAAGTTTCTATTTTTTGGAAAGTTTCCAAATTTAGAAAGTTTCCATATTTAGAAAGTTGTTATTTTTAGAAAGTTTTTAAGTTAGGAAAGTTTCCTTAATTAGAAAGTCAACAAAAGTCAACTAAAAGTCAAAGTCAACCGAAAGTCAACTCAAAAGTAAACCTTGGTCAGACATAGTCAACATTAATTTTAAAAGTGTAAGTTGTAATAATATAAGTTATAATGTTAATTAAAGTTAAATATGTATAATTATGTCATAACATAAGTTTAATTAAATTAAAATAAATTATTAAAGTTAACGTAAGTTTAAATGATATATTTAATATAACATAAGTATTTAATTAATTAATTAAATATTAGTCATAATATAAGAATTATTAATTAATATTAAAATTTAAATCATATCATAAGTATTATTAATTAATAATGAATTATTAATCATATCATAAGTTTCTAATTATAATTATTAAATCATAAGTATTTAATAATTAAATTATAATTAAATAATAACTAAGTCTTATAATAATTAAATAATTAATTAATCCTTATTATAAGTCTTATTATAATAATTTCATAATATAAGTTTAATACTTATCATAAGTATTTTCCATTAATAATAAAAGTATTATTAATCATAAGTTTAATTAAAAGTTTAATTAAATCATAAGTAATAATTAAATGATATAATAAATATATATCATAAGTCTTAAATTATAATAATTACTTTTTATATCATAAGTAATTTAATAATAATGAAAATCATTATTTATATCATAAGTTTAATTTAATAACCATAAGTTTTAATCAAAAGTTCATCGGGTCATAACTTGAGCCACGGGAATCAGTTTTCGGCGAGCCTTATATATATCTTCGCCTAACCAACCCACCCAACACATTAGTGTGCTCAAGAACATCCCAATAACAGTCACCAAGTCGTGACTTACAGCTCTTAATCAGTTTGGACCTTTAATCCGCTCAAAAACGTGTTTTAGTCATAACGGGTGATCCGTGGCTCGGATTTCGATGACCCGAACATGAAAGTTCATACCATCATCATTCCTAACACACTAGTACACCATAAGGACTCTAAAAATAGTCACAAAGTCGGAACAAACCTGGTTCAATTCATTTTCATAGTTTAATCTCCACATAACACCATTTTAATCATATCTTAAGCTCCGGGAATCGAAATGACATGATTCCGGAGTCTAAAATTAATGTCTTGATGAGAGGAACTCATATAGATACTTCAATTTCACTTTTATATCAGTTACACAATCAGAAATGAACGAAAATGCTGCTGTCCCAAATTAATCAAACCGAAAACATATATAATCGAGCAATTCTACGCATACAATCATCAATACAATAACATGTAACTATCATACTATCAATATAACATCAAAATACAGAAAAATAAAGAAAAAATTAAAAATCTTGGGTTAGGGTTTATACCCTAATCGAGAATTGAATGATATGAACTTGTAGAGATCGAAGAGATGAATCCGATTATGATGAAAGCCCTAAATTCCAAGCACTTGATTGATGAAGATGATGATGCTAATGACGGTAGTGGTGGATGGCTCAAACAAAGAAAAAGAGGAAGGAGAAAACAAAAAAAAAAAGAAATGCTTAGGTTAAATGAGGAAGTAATGGTGTTTTTGATCAAATAGCCACTAGTTTGCAAAACTTACAAAACACCCCCTACCTAAGGGAATTTTGGGCCAAAATCAGCAAGGGGGTGGGCCCCACCATTCCAAAATGTTAAAAAGTCAATTAGCTTGTGGCCCGAACGCCCGATCGAAGCCCGAAATGCAAAAACATTACTACGCGATTGATTTTTCGGAGAGATAACAAATACGCGACGAATAAAATATATAAACACTAAATATAAACATATGACATTAAAATATCATATTTAAAATAATTAGGATTTAAAAATCCCAAAAGCTTGCCCGTTGGTTTGAAAACCGAAAAGATTCGCCGGATAGAAATCCGCGACACGTAGAAACGTATAACTTGAAATATGAATACAAATATTCATATAACACATAATAATTAATATATTATTACTAAAATAATAATATAGATCATAGAAATGACGTAGAAAGAATAACAATTAACGGTCGTTAAATAATTAACGGTAAAAGATAACGGAAAAAGTAGGGTCGTTACAGTACCTTCCCGTTACGGAAATTTCGTCCCGAAATTTAAGCAGGTACAGGGGTTGACTCGGCATCTGAGAACAAATACGGGTACTTCTGCCTCATATGATCTTCACGCTCCCAAGTGAACCCGGGACCGCGTCTGGCGTTCCATCTAACTCGAACAATACGAATTCTGTTCTGCTTGAGAGTCTTAACATCTCGACCCATAATTTCAACAGGTTCCTCAATAAAATGTAGTTGCTTAACAACATGAAGCTCCTCCAGAGGAATAGTCTTATCGGCCTCGACCAAACCCTTCTTTAAATTCGATACATGAAAAACGTCATGAACAGCACTGAGTTCTTGTGGCAATTTCAAACGATAAGCCACGGGTCTAACTCTCTTAATAATCTCAAATGGTCCAACAAAATGAGGACTCAACTTTCCCCTTTTACCAAAACATATTACGCCCTTTCAAGGTGATACCCTCAACATAACACGATCACCAACCTGAAATTCAATAACGTTCCTTCTCTTATTAGCATAACTCTTTCGCCAACTTCTGGCAGTTTTCAACATTCCCTTAATCTGTACGATCTTCTCGGTAGTCTCATGAATAATTTCTGGACCTATGAGTTGAGCATCCTCAACCTCATTCCAACAGACAGGAGACCTACACTTTCTACCATACAGAGCTTCAAACGGTGCGGCTTTAATACTTGCATGATAACTTGTTTTTATAAGAAAATTTGGCCAACGGCAAGTATCTATCCCAACCATTACCAAAATCAATTACGCATGCCCTCAACATGCCTTCCAACATTTGGATGGTCCTTTCATTGTAACCATCCGACTGTGAATGATAATCGGTGCTCATATCCAATTTAGTTCCCAAAGCATCTTGTAAGGACTGCCAAAACCTCGATGTAAATCAACTATCTCGGTCCGAAATAATCGATACGGGAACACCATGTCTCGAAACAATCTCCTTCAAATACAAAAGAGTAAGCTTCTTCATTGAATCTGTTTCCTTAATTGGCAAGAAATGAGTTGACTTAGTGAGTCGGTCAACAATCACCCAAATGGTATCATATCCACCCACAACTCTCGATAACTTCGCAATAAGTCCATCGTAATACCTTCTCACTTCCACTCGGGAATCTTAGGTCGCACCAGAAGTCGGGACGGTTTCTGATGTTTAGCTTTGACCTTAGCACAGGTCAAACACCTAGCCACATAAGTAGCAACATCAGCTTTCAAGTTGGACCACCAGTACAGCTCCTTAAGATCGTGATACATCTTTCCTGAACCAGGATGAATAGAGTACCTAGACTTATGAGCCTCATCTAAAACAAATTGTTGTAGATCACCAAACTTCGAAACTCAAAGGTGTCCTGCAAAATACCGATGATATCGCATATTTTATACGCATTTTCCTTAGCGATATCGGGTACATTTTGGTCCTTTTGGATACGATTTGGAATTATTTCGGTGAAAGTTGTGAAAAGTTGGAGTTCCAAGACCAAGGAGGTTAATTTTGAAGTTATTTGATGGTTTTGGGTGATTTTCGATGTAAACGAGTGAAAGGGTTTGGTCTGATTCGAGTTTTGGTGTTTGTATTAAGTTTTTCAGCTCATTTCAGCAAAAATGACATGGAGCGCCGCTCCAAAACGTGGCGCGCCGCGCCATTCCACATAAAATACAGTTCGAGCGTTTTTAAAAGGCAGATTTCAGCTCACCAGTTAAATGGCGCGCCGCGCGATGAAATGGAGATCCGCGCGAGTAAGGGCGCGTCGCGCAGGGTCTTAACCGGGTTCAGAATTGCACCTATTTAAAGCCCGAAAATTACCCTAATTTATCATTATCGTATCCAGACGAATTCCAGCAGCTTTTTGACGAACTTAGGTGATTTTTGGGGATTTCCAAGGTCATTCTAAGGTATCAATCATTCCGGAAACAAGTCTCGATTCGTTTATCTTTCAGGATTCAATCATTGATTAGGTTTATCCCTTGTCATAAACAATGAATTTCTCTATTACTTTATTTGTGATTTTTATTGTTGCCATGATTATTGGCTAAGTTCTTTAATGTTTGTCTAGATTTAATAACATATGTATTGGATGCTACTTATCAGTTGTTTGATTAATTTATGATGATTTGATGTTTGGATTAAAGAACCATTCTTATTGAAGCTAGACTCTTCGATTCAATTGGTTGTGTACTTGTTTGATAGGACGAGAGTTCATTAATTTAGTGCATTAATTTACAATTGGTTTGTCTTAATTGATTGTTTGCTTACTCGGAGACGAGAGTAAATTGAATTCAAAAGGCTAGACGAAATAGGGGTGAATTATGCGCAACGAGAGTTGGTGTGATTGTGATTTGAGTCTTCATCTCAGTTGAACTGTTTAGTCACAATTAGGAGGTCTTAGGCTACGGGGAATTCTGTGTCGTGTAATCTTAATTGAAGTGTTTGCGCTGGGGAATTCCAGGTGAACCGACTAGATAATTCACATAAGTTAGATAATAACTGGGGCTTAATCTAAGTGCATCCAATACTAGGTGAAAAAGGTCTAAACAAGCATTCGTTTTTTTAATTGTTTACAACTATCTTATTTTACTCGTTTGTTTGCTTTAAAGCTTAAAACTGAAAACACCAAAAATATTGTTCAATCTTGTTATTAATTAAAGCTATCTTTGATTTTGGCTAATCGTTAAATAGCCAACCAAACAAATTATCTCGTAATTCAATTTTCTAGATTTAACTTAGTTTAATTCATTAGTTACAAATCTTAATTTTTACGTCTAAACTGTCCTTGGAACGATCTTGGATTTACCAACTTTATACTATTGCACGATCGGGTACACTGCCCGTTAGTGTGTAGTAAATCTTTAAACCGGTTTTTCCCATTATAAATAATAGACGCGATTTCACACATCAAGTTTTTGGCGCCGCTGCCGGGGACAGTTGTGTCGAAGATTAAGATTGCTATCTAATTGTTCTTAGTTTAGTTTAGTTATAGATTATTATTTCTTTTCGTTATTCTCAAGTAGAATTGGTGCGTTTAATCGGTTGTTAGTGGTGATTTCGCAGGTAACAGGTAGTGCATGCCACATACGCGTTCTTCTAATTCTCCGATTTTTCAACCATTTGCAGAACCCGAAAGAGAGTTATTCAGAGCGTTAAGTCACGAACAACAGTCTACAGTGGATTCATCTTTTTCTTCAAGTGCTAATATAATTAATTTGGGAAGTAGTTCTGAAACTGTGGTGCCCGATACACCACCTGAAATCAGAGAAGAAGAAGAATCTTACATTTCCTTAGATCTTTTCGAGACTGAAGATATGGCTGACCAAGAACAACCACCTCGTCCTCAGACTATGGCACAAAAGTTGAAGGCCACACGAGGGGGCCAAGGCAATTCGATTACTCAACCGAACATCACTCAGCCTTTTCAAATTACAGGGCCGATCCTGAATTTGATTTCTTCTGATTGCCGATTTTATGGCAAGGATACTGAGGATGCTAACGAGCATCTTCGTAATTTTAATGATGTTTGCAATTTGTTTAAGCTACATGAGGTTTCCGATACTTCAATCAAGACAAGGCTTTTCCCTTGGACTCTTAAGGGAGAAGCTAAGAGATGGTTAGATAAGCAACCAGAGGGCACGATTACCTCTTGGGAGACTTTGGAGGATAAGTTTTTGTCGAAGTTTTTCCCTGCGTCTCGAGCTGCTAGACTTCAAGCAGAAATTTCACAATTTAGACAAAAGAGCAGTGAGACATTATTTGATGCTTGGGACCGTTTTGCTACTTTGTTACGCTCGTGTCTGCAACACGGGTTGAATGATTACAAAAGGTTCAGATTTTCTACAAAGGTTGTGACATTCCAACTCGTCAGAGTATTGATCAAGCAGCAGGTGGTACGTTAATGGATAAGACTGAAGAAGAGGCGTTAGAGATAATTGAAAAGCAAGCTGCTTACTCTCACGAATGGTATCAAGATCATGAGTCATCCCATTCAGCTTCAGTTAAGAGAACCGAGACCACTAGTGCGTATGATGATTTTGGGTCTATCAGTGCTAAGTTGGATTCTTTTGGTAGAAATTTAGAGAAGATGAATAAGGATATTCATGGTATGAAGGTTGGTTGTGAGTAATGTGGGGGTTTACATTTAGCTAAAGATTGTGATGCAGGGTTAACGATAGGTCAAAAGGAAGAGATAGCGTACATCAGTCAGCAAAATAATAATCAGTTTCAAGGGCGCGCTCAGTTTAACCGCAATTTTAATAATCCCTACAATCCTCAAGGTCATCAGGGAGGTAGTAACAGTAATTATCAGAATTCGCCGGGTGGAGGATTTCAGCAACAAGCTCCTGGGTATTTTCAAAAGCCCCAACCGAAGAGAAAAAGTCGAATCTTGAAGCTATGATCGAAAAGCTTGTGATATCTCAAACTCAGCTTGTTACTACTGTTACTCAGAATAATGAGAAGAATGATCAGATGTTCCGGAATCAACAAGCCGCGATTCATAATTTGGAACAACAGATTGGTCAACTTGCTAATCAGAGAAATGAGAGAAAACCGGGGGAGTTACCAAGTAACACGGATGCTAACCCGAAAAATGGGCACGTTAATGCTATCACCACCCGAAGTGGTATAGCATATGATCCACCAAAGAAGCCTGATGAGTATGATTTGCGAGTTCCATTGGTTAAAGATAGTGAGCCGGTAGTTGATAGTGAACCGGAGGGGGATAAGGAGCCGGAACAGGTGATTGAGGAAGTTGAAAATATACCGGTAAAGGTTGCTGCTAAACCGGTAGCTAAGGAGTATCAACCACCGCTCCCATACCCAAGAAAACAGAGGTTAGAGAAGTTAGAGGCGGAAAAATCAAAGTTCATGGAGTTGATCAAGAAAGTGAATGTCAACTTACCTTTCATTGATGTTATTTCGGGGATGCCCAAGTATGCTCGGTTCATGAAGGATTTGCTTACCAACCGAAAGAAGATGGAAAGTGTTTCATCCGTGACGTTAAATGCAGCATGTACAGCGGTGGTGACAAACCAACTTCCCGAGAAGTTGGAAGATCTGGGTTGTTTTACTATTCCTTGTTTATTGGGGGATCTTGCTTGTATGCGGGCATTGGCGGATTTGGGTGCTAGTATTAATTTAATGCCCTACTCTATTTACCTTAAACTAGCACCTGGGGAACTTAGACCCACTCGTATGGCCATACAACTAGCGGACCGCTCTATTAAATACCCTCGTGGGATTATAGAGAACATGCTAGTTAAGACCGGGACATTAGTTTTCCCCACTGACTTTGTAGTTCTAGACATGGAAGTGGATGAAAGGATTCCACTTATTTTGGGAAGGCCATTTTTTAATACCACTAGATGTCTAATTGATGTTTATGGCCAACAGTTGACCCTTAGAATAGGTGACCAAAAGGTGTCCTTTGCTATTGATAAGGCATTAAAATACCCCGGTTACCTAGATGACACTTGTTATTTTTTGCAAATCGTGGACACACATGTTGAGTTTTTGCAGGAGTTTCCAGAATTGTAGGGAACAGGGGAATGTGAAATAGCAAGTGATGAAGGGGATGTGTTAGATGAGGTGGATTTGATGACCACCCTAATGGCTAAAGGTTATGAGCCAACCGAAGAAGAGCATGAGGAGTTGGAGAAAGCAAATGCATACAGGAGCAAAACTTCAATTGAAGAGGCTCCTGAATTAGAGTTGAAACCACTCCCGGATAATTTAGAGTATGCTTTTTTTGGGGAGGAGTCTAAACTCCCGGTGATTATTGCTTCCGATCTTTCTGTAAGTCAAAAGTCTAAACTTGTCTCCATGTTAAAAGCCCACAAACCGGCTATTGCATGGAAAATTCAGGATATTAAGGGTATTAGTCCCTCTTATTGTACACACAAAATCCTAATGGAAGATAACTTCAAACCGTGTGTGCAACGACAAAGGCGACTAAACCCACATATGCAGGAAGTGGTTAAAAAGGAGATTGTTAAACTCCTTGATGCAGGTATTATTTATCCTATCTCTGACAGTCCTTGGGTGAGTCCGGTTCAATGTGTGCCCAAAAAGGGTGGCATGACCGTGATCACAAACGAAAAGAATGAATTAATTTCTACCAGGACTGTCACGGGATGGCGGGTGTGCATTGACTATCGAAAATTAAATGATGCCACCCGAAAGGACCATTTTCCCCTACCCTTCATCGATCAAATGTTGGAGAGGTTGGCGGGAAAAAGTTTCTATTGTTTTCTTGATGGTTTTTCAGGATATTTCCAAATCCCTATTGCACCCGAAGACCAAGAGAAAACCACGTTCACGTGCCCGTATGGCACATTCTCTTATCGGCGTATGCCGTTCGGTTTATGTAACGCCCCTGCTACCTTTCAAAGGTGTATGGTGGCGATTTTCCATGATATGATCGAAGACTGCATGGAGGTGTTTATGGACGACTTTTCAGTCTACGGAGACACCTTCGAGTCATGTCTTCTTAATCTTGGGCGTATGTTGATTCGGTGCGAAAAAGCCAGTCTTGTGCTCAACTGGGAGAAATGCCACTTTATGGTTCGTGAGGGCATCGTTCTCGGGCACAAGATTTCTAAAGTTGGAATTGAGGTAGATAAGGCGAAAATCAATGTTATCGCTGGGCTTAAAGCCCCTACCGATGTTAAAGGTGTTCGAAGTTTTCTTGGGCACGCCGGGTTTTACCGACGGTTTATCAAGGATTTTTCCAAAATTGCCACGCCCTTAAATAAACTTCTTGAAAAGGACGCTCCGTTTGTTTTCTCGGAGGAGTGTCACAAAGCTTTCAATCTTCTTAAAGCAAAGCTCACTAATTCACCTATCCTTATTAGTTCGGATTGGTCTATGCCATTCGAACTTATGTGTGATGCTAGTAACTTTGCAATCGGATCCGTCTTGGGGCAATGTGTTGGTAAACATTTTCAGCCCATTTACTATGCTAGTAAGACATTGCAAGGAGCGCAATTAAATTATACCACCACCGAAAAGGAACTCCTAGCAATTGTTTTCTCTTTTGACAAATTTCGTGCGTATCTCATACTAGCAAAGACGGTTGTGTATACGGACCACTCGGCCCTTAAGCATTTGCTCTCTAAACCCGATGCTAAACCGAGATTGATACGTTGGATATTGCTTTTGCAAGAATTCGATGTAGAAATCCGGGATAAAAAGGGTGCCGAGAATTTAGCGGCCGATCACCTTTCACGTCTTGAGAACCCCTCCCGTGAGGTTCTCGATGAGACTTCTATTCATGATGATTTTCCCGATGAATATCTCATGAAGGTGGAGGAGTGTGAAGACCCTTGGTTCGTTGATTTTGCGAATTATCTAGTTGGTGGATTCTTAGAGAAGGGTTGGTTACATCATAAACGTAAGAAGTTCTTTAGTGACCTTAAGTATTATTTTTGGGAGGACCCTTATCTCTTTAGGTGGTGTTCCGATGGAATGATCCGCCGGTGTGTTTCCGGAGAAGAATGCGAACGCATTCTTGTCCAATGTCATCATGGTCCGACAGGTGGGCATTATGGTCCCCAAGTTACGGGGCGAAAAGTCTTTGAGGCCGGGTTTTATTGGCCTACTATCTTCAAAGATGCCCACCGGATTTGTCAATCGTGCGATGCTTGTCAACGGGCGGGCCAAATCACCCAACGAGACGAGATGCCTCAAAATGTCATTCAAGTTTATGAGGTTTTTGATATTTGGGGGATTGATTTCATGGGCCTATTCCCGAAGTCGAATAATAAGCTCTACATTCTTGTAGCTATCGATTATGTTTCAAAATGGGTTGAAGCACAAGCTTTGCCCACTAATGATGCACGGGTCGTAGTTTCATTCCTAAAGCAACTCTTTTCTCGGTTTGGTTCCCCGAAAGCTTTAATTAGTGATCGGGGAACTCACTTTTGTAATGCCCAACTCGAAAAGGTGTTGAAACGATATGGGGTAACCCATAAAGTTTCGACATCCTACCATCCTCAAACGAATGGGCAAGTCGAAAACACCAACCAAGCTTTAAAGAGGATTCTTAAGAAAACTATTGGTTCTAATCCTAAGGAGTGGTCGTTTAAGCTCGATGATGCCTTATGGGCATTTAGAACGACGTACAAAACGCCAATCGGAACCACTCCTTTTTGGTTACTTTATGGCAAAGCGTGTCATCTCCCGGTGGAGATTGAACACAAAGCTTATTGGGCTCTAAAAACGAGCAATCTTGATCTTAAGGAGGCGGGTCACCTTCGGTTGAGTCAATTGAATGAGTTAGAAGAGCTAAGGCTCGATGCGTATGAGAACTCAATGGGATTTAAAGGTTTAAAAATACGAAAATGGGATTTAAAGGTTTAAAAATACGAAATTCTGGTGTACCAGCACATGGAGCGTCGCTCCAGATCATGGCGCGCCGCGCCACTTTGAGACACCTGATGTACCATATATTGAAAAAAGCTCGACATGATTTTTCAGTTAATCGGAGCGCCGCGCGACATTTCGGAGCGCCGCGCGACTACCTTGCGCGCCGCGCCAATTTCTGTCGGCCAGCTGTTTTCTTTTATAATTAAAATCAAACCTGAATTTGTACATCCACACAATTAGAAACTGGTTGGTAGCTGTATTTACCCCAATTCCTTTTATTCTTTTCATTCATAACATCTCTTTAACACTTACAAACACTTTGATTTTCAAAACCCTAAATCTCAAAACTTTGATTTCTTGTTTCAATTAACTTCAATCTTTCAAGAATGGCTCCCACCAAGGTCCGAATTTGTTTCTTTCTAACTAATTTCATCTTATTATGTGTAATTGTTTGTTTAATTTTTGAGTATCATGATGAATTAGTGTGGGGTTGCTTTAATTTGGGTTATGTGATTCAATTAGTCATGGGTTTTGTTAGATTATCATTGTATGCTTTGATTTCATGATTAATTTTGTGTTTTTGGAAAGTTTAACATGAACCTAGGGTTTGTAGGATTAAAAATCCGAATTTTGTAAGTGAGAAAGGGGATATTTGCTTGAAGGTGTGGTAGTTCTTGAATTGTTCATGTGTTTTTGAGCTAGTGTGGGGTTGTGTCCATATGGGCGGGTCAAATTGTTTTGAATGACTTGAGCTATATTGTTCTAATTATGTGTAATGCCATGCTAGTAAGGATTAAACATATGATTTTGAATTGTGATGAAGATTTTGTTAATGGTTGTTGGAATTGGTAAAAGTTGCAAACATGATGAAGTTTATTAGATTGTTGGAATCTAAATGAGTGATAAGTAATCATGTTTGTCATGTTTTGGGTTATGTTGATTTATGATTATGGTTCATGAGTTGTTTTGTTTTAAGGGATAATGTGGTTTGGTTGAGAGTGTAGTTTTTGACATGTTTGTTTTTCAAGTATTATTTGTTAACTTGGAGATTGTTTTCAAAAGTGGACTGGCATGAAACATAATTTGGTTGTGAATGGTACTTGGTGTCTATTATTATGACTAACATTAACTTTTGAGTTTGTTGTTTTGTTTTCTTTACTTGTTTCATGAATGTAGAGATCAAGAGGATCCCAGGAACAACCAAGGCAACCACGAATAATCCTGAATTATGGTTATCTCATATCTCGAATAATGAGGATTTGGAGGAAAGGTTCACCACAAATAGCGCTCGTCCGATTGAGCGAACTTATTATTTAGATTGGACGCATCTTTCATCAGCGGGTCCTAATATTGTTCGGGAGTTGCGTCGTTACTTGTGGGTAGTCTATGCGGGCAATGAGTTGAGACCTTATGAAAGGTTATTTGAGATTAATGAGGATATTTATGAGCAGATAACTATAGAGTTTTTCTCAACTGTTAGTTATCGACCTCGAGTCTCTCCGACCGAGGCAGATTTCTTATCGTTTAGGCTTGGCGGGTTAGAGCGTCGTATGTCTAAGATTGAGCTGGCTCGGGCATTAGATCTATATCCTGAGTTGACTGATAATGATTAGAAGTGGCATTTGATGAATTGCAGAGTGTTTGGGGAGCAAGTTTTCAGTGAAAGTGATTATTGGCCGACTGTGGCAACTGCTAGTGCTGGTCCGTTTAGTTCGAGTCGAAGTGTTCAGTCGATGCTTAGACTTCCTGAGGATTGAATAATTTTTAAGATGATAGCTACTATGTTTATGGCAAGGAGAAACGCAAACAAAATTCAGCGAAGGGATCTTTGGATCCTACAACAAATTAAACTGAGGGAGCCGATCGATGTCCCATGTATGTTAGGGGTATGGTTGCAGGAAATTGGAATGGACAACCGCACGGAACGGCCATTGTTAGGTGGGCATTTTGTTACTAGGTTAGCTCGGGCGTTTTCGGTCCCGACGAGTCGATGTGATGTGGTGGGAGTTGAGGCGATGCCCACCAATATTCTGTTTTTCTCTAAGGCTGAGTTTATCCGTCGTGGTCCAGCAGGATGGGTTTTGTGGTCTGATGAAGAGCAACAGCAACAGCAACAGCCAGGTGACGGTGCAGGTCGAGGACGTGAACGTGGAGCTAGTCGATCCACGTATGAGGCTGGGAGCTTTAGTGGTGCGAACGTACAGGGTACGTGGTCAATGGGTGAAGAGAGTTGGAATTCTTTGGTGAACAGTGTGGACGGTCTTCATTTAGAGTACAGGGACAGCAGGTCAGCATATGATGCTCAGGTGGAGCATAATCAGCGGATGTTGGCAGAGAAGCGTAGGCATTATGAGGATTTGATGACTTGGCACCAACAAAATTATGGGTCGATTAACACAACACTAGGACAGTTTGGAACAGAGTTGGGTCATTTGGGAGAGCGTGTTTACAGGGTTGAGTACGATGTTAGGGGAATTAGGGCCCACAATCAGTGGGAGATCCATCAACGACAAATTCAGCGTCAGATGCATCATAACCCGGAGGCGTATATTCCGACGCGAACTACCATTCCCGATTATACGTCTGTTACTCCTCCGAGACCGGATCCTTCATATGACCCGTACCAAGCTTGTCAGGATACGTATGGTGTGAACTGGGACCCTACCAGAGATTTTTGGCCAGGAAGTGATTGATTGTTGCGCGTGATTATGTTGTAATTTGTTTTAAACTATTTCCGTTTCGTTGGTTTGTACTTGGATAATTTTATATTTTGCTTATGTACTGTGGATTTATTTAGGGACAAGGCGTTTCGGTACTGGGTGGTGCCACCTTGTCCCATTTATGTAGTTCGTGTGTTTTTCTTTTCTTAGGTATGTTGGTGAAACAATTTTTTTGCTTTCAAGTCTGGCATTAAGTTCAGCAAAACTACTTGAGTGATGATATTGGTGTGAGGATCGGGAATGGACGATGTTCTTATGCTGGCAGTCAGTTCAGTGCCATCTGTCACTGTCATTCCACGATCAGTGGTTAAGCTCGATAAGTTTTTATTTTTCTTACCCTTTCGATTTTAATCCATTTTTGATCTTAAGTAATGGGGACATTACTTGATCTCAAGTGTGGGGTGGGGGATGTAAAATCTCTCGGGTTGGTTGTTAATAGAATCATCATTATTTTGGTTTTGATATCTAAAAGACTTGACGTTTCACGGGGTTTTGGTCGTAAAAAAAAATTGAAAAATTTAGGGGACATTAAAAAAAAATGAAAAATTAGTTAGCGAAAAAGAAAAAAAAAATAGAAAAATAGTTAAAAATTCGACCAAAACCTTTGTTTAAGATTTGGCTTGGTATTTTTATTTTGTGAATTTGGAGAAGCCGAAAGTGTTCCACATGTTCATTTCCATTGAACATGAAATCCTACTAGTTCAAAGAACTCAATAGTAGGTCACCTGTACCAAAACGGGTGTAAACCGTGAGAGAGCGGTGATTGCATAGCGTGATTGTGACCGAATCACGTGCCAGATCAAAAACTTTTGGTTACTTGGTATAGCAGACTTCCGAAACTATATCATTTTATTATTGCATCATTTAATGATGTGATACTGTGGGAAGAGGAGCCTTGAGCTTCACCAGTGCTGTCCTTTTTAGGAGCAATAGCTACGTGCTTGTGTTTGCTTAGACAACACAACCCATAGCCAAAAGCTATGGAACCCGAAGGTTTTCGGGATTTATCGGGAGTAAAGTCTTCCGAAAGTTGTTTCAAAACCAGTGTCAATTGAAACAGATTGGCACTTCCGAGTGACTCAGATCCACTCATTAAGGAAGTAAAGTCTTCCGACCGTTCTACTTGGTACGTATACCTCTTAAGCTTGCCATTTCATTACCCATCATTTCACGATGAGGTACTGTTAGAGGAGAAAGTCTTGAACTTTCAAAACATGTTCATTATTTTGAATGTGAAATCCTACATGAACATAACAGTTCATACGTAGGTCACTTGTACAAAAACGGGTGTCAACCGTATGAACGGTGATTGGATCGTGTGGTCAAAACCGGGCCATGCGCTAGATCAAAAACTTAAACAGGGCGGTCTTCATTGTTTCTCCTAACAAGGACAATGATGCGCCCGACCACCTAACATAACCACATAGGATGTATCCATTCCATCCTTAAGGGAGTCAAGTCTCCCGAACGACACACTTGCTGATTCATTTCAGAAGTTGTAGTCCAGACCAGTTGTAGGGTGACAAAAAGTCTTGAAAAGTCATTGCTAAAATTGACTGGAAATCTACCAGGCCTCAACGTCAAACAGGGAAACTGGTTGTCGAAGCTTATCTCAATGAGGGAGATTTGCTAGCCAAATGGGAAGCGCACCATGATACACAAAATGTCAGTGATTGATCAGATTCTCAGTGGATAACCTCCGGAAAGGTAAGATATCAGCTTTTAAGCCTGATGAACTTCAATCTTTATGATTGACTTAACGGATTAGATGATTACCTCATAATTGTCGATGATATCCGGACATAATGTGTATCCTCCTAAGCACATTATTTTCTACCGACATCTCGCGATGTTAGGTACTGTGGGAGGCTTGGCTTGGCCAATTGCGGGGTAGCTCGTGCGTTCTCTTGGCACACATGTTCGATTGTTATATCTCTGGTGCTCGGTTCCCACTTGATTCCCGGTTCCATTGAAGACTTATGTTATGATTCGAGATTCTCTATTTCATCATTACGGTACATTATCGAGATTATTTTGGTTATTATATTCATTCATATTGTTTGCGGTTGGGAAGTTACATCGGGGGAATGCAAGTGGGAACTATGGTTGTTATTTATTCCAAATCGTGCCCACGCTAGTTGCTTGTTTGGTTTCTTGTTCGTTTGGTTCTACATACATGTTTGAAGACATTATTATATGGTAGAAGATTATTATCGAGTTTATTTGCTTGAGGACAAGCAAAACTCTAGTGTGGGGTTGTTTGATATCACATATTCTATACGCATTTTCCTTAGCGATATCGGGTACATTTTGGTCCTTTTGGATACGATTTGGAATTATTTCGGTGAAAGTTGTGAAAAGTTTGAGTTCCAAGACCAAGGAGGTTAATTTTGAAGTTATTTGATGGTTTTGGGTGATTTTCGATGTAAACGAGTGAAAGGGTTTGGTCCGATTCGAGTTTTGGTGTTTGTATTAAGTTTTTCAGCTCATTTCAGCAAAAATGACATGGAGCGCCGCTCCAAAACGTGGCGCGCCGCGCCATTCCACATAAAATACAGTTCGAGCGTTTTTAAAAGGCAGATTTTAGCTCACCAGTTAAATGGCGCGCCGCGCGATGAAATGGCGCGCCGCGCGAGTAAGGGCGCGCCGCGCAGGGTCTTAACCGGGTTCAGAATTGCACCTATTTAAAGCCCGAAAATTACCCTAATTTATCATTATCGTATCCAGACGAATTCCAGCAGCTTTTTGACGAACTTAGGTGATTTTTGGGGATTTCCAAGGTCATTCTAAGGTATCAATCATTCCGGAAACAAGTCTCGATTCGTTTATCTTTCAGGATTCAATCATTGATTAGGTTTATCCCTTGTCATAAACAATGAATTTCTCTATTACTTTATTTGTGATTTTTATTGTTGCCATGATTATTGGCTAAGTTCTTTAATGTTTGTCTAGATTTAATAACCTATGTATTGGATGCTACTTATCAGTTGTTTGATTAATTTATGATGATTTGATGTTTGGATTAAAGAACCATTCTTATTGAAGCTAGACTCTTCGATTCAATTGGTTGTGTACTTGTTTGATAGGATGAGAGTTCATTAATTTAGTGCATTAATTTACAATTGGTTTGTCTTAATTGATTGTTTGCTTACTCGGAGACGAGAGTAAATTGAATTCAAAAGGCTAGACGAAATAGGGGTGAATTATGCTCAACGAGAGTTGGTGTGATTGTGATTTGAGTCTTCATCTCAGTTGAACTGTTTAGTCACAATTAGGAGGTCTTAGGCTACGGGGAATTCCGTGTCGTGTAATCTTAATTGAAGTGTTTGCGCTGGGGAATTCCAGGTGAACCGACTAGATAATTCACATAAGTTAGATAATAACTGGGGCTTAATCTAAATGCATCCAATACTAGGTGAAAAAGGTCTAGACAAGCATTCGTTTTTTTAATTGTTTACAACTATCTTATTTTACTCGTTTGTTTGCTTTAAAGCTTAAAACTGAAAACACCGAAAATATTGTTCAATCTTGTTATTAATTAAAGCTATCTTTGATTTTGGCTAATCGTTAAATAGCCAACCAAACAAATTATCTCGTAATTCAATTTTCTAGATTTAACTTAGTTTAATTCATTAGTTACAAATCTTAATTTTCACGTCTTAACTGTCCTTGGAACGATCTTGGATTTACCAACTTTATACTATTGCACGATCGGGTACACTGCCCGTTAGTGTGTAGTAAATCTTTAAACCGGTTTTTCCCATTATAAATAATAGACGCGATTTCACACATCAACCGAGTACCATCGGTTCGTACATTAAACTGTTTACTCAAGCCTCGGACCTTCCCGTTACAAAATTCTCCTCCTTCAAGGCTTCTTGTTGAGCTGCAAGAATTTGCCTTGCGAGGTTTGTTCAAATGGTCATATTCAAGGCCCTAAACCTACGAGGTTCAGTCCTCTCTTTACGACTTAACGTATCGGCCACAACATTGGCCTTCCCCGGATGATACAAAAGTTCACAATCATAATCATGCAACGTCTCAACCCATCTTCGTTGCCTCATATTCAACTGTTTTGGTCAAGGATAGGTTGAAGACTTTTGTGATCAGTATACACTGTACTTTTGACCCCATATAAGAAATGTCTACAAATCTTAAGCGCAAACACAACAGCTCCCAATTCTAAATCATGGGTTGTATAATTCTCTTCATGGATCTTCAACTAACGTGACGCGTAAGCGATGACTTTCTTTCGTTGCATCATAACACAACCAAAGTCTTGACACGGAGCATTACAATAGATAACAAGATCATCACTACCCTCAGGTAGTGATAATATCAGTGCAAAAGTTAACTTCTTCTTCAGAGTTTGGAAAGCAGACTCTTGTTCACTCTTCCACTCGTACTTCTTCCCCTTGTGCGTTAAAGCAGTCAGAGGTTTCGCTACTCGTGAAAAATCTTGAATGAACCTTTTATAATAGCCTGCTAATCCTAGAAACTGGCGAATTTGAGTAGGAGTTTTTGAAAATTTCCCATTTCCCAATTGCCTCAATCTTAGCAGGATCAACTTGAATTCCCTGTTTAATAACAACGTGCCCAAGGAATTGAACTTCTTTCAACTAGAACGCACATTTAGAAAAATTCGGCATACATATCTTCTTTTCTTAACAAATCAAGCACTTATCTTCGTGCTCTTGATCACTTCTTGGAATAGATAAGGATATCATCGATGAAAACATTAACGAATTTATCCAGATATGAGCTACACACACGGTTCATGAGGTCCATGAACACAGCAGGTGTGTTAGTCAATCCGGACGGCATAACAAGAAATTCGCAGTAACCATAACGGGTACGAAAAGCGGTTTTTGGAATATCGGTTTCTTTAGCCCGCAGTTGGTGATAACCAGAATGAAGGTCAATCTTAGAATAAATGGACGAACCTTGAAGTTGATCTAACAGATCATCAATTCTCGGAAGAGGGTAACGATTCTTAACCGTAAGCTTGTTCAATTCACGATAATCAATGCACATCCGAAACTAACCATCTTTCTTCTTAATAAACAAAACAGGAGCTCCCCAAGGGGACGAACTGGGATGAATGAAATATAGTTGCAACAATGAAGGAAGAAATATATGGAGTAGTTACATCGGTGGTATAGATATTTAAGGTAATTCTCTCAAAAAGATAACGAGGATCATGGACTTCAAAGTAAATTTTCATTACATTTTTGAAAGGAAGACGTACGAAAGGTGTGATATTTCAACGAGAGTGAACTTCCTTGTACAATGAGCAAGGAAATATAGGATTCATCCATACCCTTAAATTTATGTGCGAATGAAAAGAACGCGAATCATGGGTTATAAAGAATGGCCGACTCCAGGTGAGATGAATCTCCAAAAATAATTTTGTGTACCTCAAAGTATTGAATCCTAGGATTGATGTTTACGAAGGTGTTGCGGTTGACAACAAATATTGAGAGTAGAAACTCCTCAAACGGTCTAGTGTAATATATTTCCATGATACTCACTATAACAACAGTTGGGGTAGAAATCCACCTAGCGCCTTTTCTACAATAGGGTGACCACCGAGTGTACCCCAGAAAATTGATTTATCGGTCCGCATTTCGGCCATGTCCAACCAGAAGAGGGTAAACTTTACGAGCACAAAGACTTTCCAACAATTTTATAAAACCGGCATCCAAAGTGGTGTAAGAGTTTCTATCAATGAACTTAATGGTAAGTTTCATCCTAACGGATGATGATAAGAACTGTGATCCAAACACTCTGTAGAGTAAAGCGAAAATTTGATAAAATCAATCAAAGGAGTTTTGAAAAAGCTTTAAACGTTTGATGTGATAACATAAACGGAACGAAGTTCTTAGTAAATTTAGAAGTATGTACAACGTGTACCATTTTATATAAAATAAATTGACTTAGTCAAACAGCTCAATAAATGAGTGGTTTTAAAATAATTTTGAAGGTATGATTTAGTATATGCTAGCCAAAATAGGTAAGGGTAAAATTATTAATTTGAATCCATACGTGCTTATATGATTTTATAAATTGTATACATGACAAAATATTTCATTACTTCTATTCGCCCATAAATCCCGTGAGAACCGCTCAATTAAACAAATGTGTAAAACTCCCGATGATAAACAGAGTATCTGTATTTCAGAGGTTACAAGTTGAAGTAAGATCGTAGAAGATCGAGTAAATGACTTGAATCATCGTGCGACATTTGACCGACAAACGTTACGAGGTCATGAAAACCAATGAGTTAACTATTGTTTTGACTATTATCAGGACATAAGTCCTTGGGCCAAAACTATTCCCGAGCGAAGCTGTTGCTAACAAGCGAGTTATGAAAGGATAGCGCATGAGATAGATAATCTGGTTAAAAAGAGCTTCTCCTATATCCACAAATAAGCTAATGAATATTTTCCTTATCCATGTAATACATCAGAACTTCTGAATGAATAGTGTAAAAAAATTTTTGACTCGCTTTCTATTCCTCATGTCACAATATTGGGACTTCTTTATGAATTAACGTAATATAATCACGTTGGCCTGACGCCATTATATTTCACTAATTCATAGTTCCATTCCAATAGCACTACATGAAGTCAGGACATGCGATCAACCTCGAATTTCCATACAATTTCTCTAAAATGATTTCTTAAACAATGTGCTAAGGATAGCAAAAGAGACACAAACATCAAAAGTAATGAATAGCAGTAACGATGACATAAAAATGTCTTCGAAGTACCAAGAATCTCTAAAAGTCAAGAATAACGTTTTCCGGTTCAAAAACCAAATCACATGGGCACAACGGCACAAAGGCACGTAATATAACAAGAATGTTATATACCTAAACATAATAGCTGACATTGAAATGTCGAGCCTTTGGAAGTCAAGATTGACGTCTCACGTAATATAACTCAAATGTTATATACAATACCATAATAGATGACATAGAAATGTCGAGAATTTCAGAAGTCAAGAATGACATCCCTCGGTTTCACTAACCGATGTGTTCTTATAAGAGATAAGTTCGCATGAGTCGGAGAATACATTTAAGTCGGAATGGGAGTTCCTCCCGGATTCAGAACATAATAGAGATGTATGTATGATAACAATATACATACTAATACGATACAAATAATCGCATATAATAATATATTATAGGCCGGGCTGTAGACTAGACTCACTAATGCACCCTATTGACTCGGGTAACGACATCAATGCAGCCTAATTCCCTACAACCAACGCTCTGATACCAACTTTAACGACCCGTCAAAGTACACTTGACGACCATCGTTATCTTGGTCCCACAGCTTGATCATAACTCTATATGAATTTGATAAATAACCTTGCATTCTTTATTTAAAAATGATTTCCTATAAAGGAAACCTACCAAAATATGTAAGTTTAGAAAAACCATACATTATTACTCAACCAAAAGTTGACCAAAACAAGTCAACAACATCCACTATTAAATGTATCAAAATAGAATGCAAGTTAATGTTTAACAAAAGCTGCCATCATAAATATGCAGACTCTCTAAGCACAGCGGAAGCAATCAATCATGAACCTACGAATAAAACATGCGAGTAACTGTCAACAAAAATGTTGAGTGAATTATAGGTTTAATATTGCAAACAATATTTAATTTAAACCATAAAAAAATTTATGTTTGAAAACATAAAAAAACTCCTTTCTGGACCACAAAATTATATGCTAGAAAACATATAAAAACATTATTCCATTTTTCGTGAGCCACCTGGTAACCACTTAACCATTTATTTACCCTTGCCAAACACAATAAATAATATACACCGAACAAGTGTATCTTCAACTAAATACGAAGTACTAAACATTCTGATTATAAATTGCTAGCGCGACTAGCTCGAAATGGGGTTGTCAAACCCGATAGATCTATCCATAGGATTCGCGTTCACCAGTAGAAACCAGTGATTACAATTACCAGATTAGGGAATATTTTTGTTCGACTCACAATGAATAATTTAAACCAACTTCCACTTGTGTCCAATACGTAAAAATAAATGCATGTATTCTCATCCCAAAAGATTTAAAATAGAAAAATGGGACTATAACTCACCTTAATAGCAAACGAAGTAACCACACAAATATGCGAACAGGAAATGAAGTAAAGTGATCAGGAATGATTACAACGCCGACCTATAAATAAAGCAGGTCGATATACATAACTAACTTACGTCAAGTCTTAGTATGATAGCTATTGTACATGTTGCAAGTAGACATAGAACAACACTCAACATGCATCGGTTTGATCGGAACACCGTACGGACACACACTTTCTATTTTTAGAAAGTTTCTATTTTTAGCAGGTTTTCATTTTTGGAAAGTTTCTATTTTTGAAAAGTTTCTATTTTAAGAAAGTTTCTATTTTTGGAAAGTTTTCAAATTTAGAAAGTTTCCATATTTAGAAAGTTTCTATTTTTAGAAAGTTTTTAAGTTAGGAAAGTTTCCTTAATTAGAAAGCCAACTAAAAGTCAAAGTCAACTGAAAGTCAGCTCAAAAGTCAACCTTGGTCAGACATAATCAACATTAATTTGAAAAGTGTAAGTTGTAATAATATAAGTTATAATGTTAATTAAAGTTAAATATGTATAATTATGTCATAACATAAGTTTAATTAAATTAAAATGAATTATTAAAGTTAACGTAAGTTTAAATGATATATTTAATATAACATAAGTATTTAATTAATTAATTAAATATTATTCATAATATAAGTATTATTAATTAATAATAAAATTTAAATCATATCATAAGTATTATTAATTAATAATGAATTATTAATCATATCATAAGTTTCTAATTATAATTATTAAATCATAAGTATTTAATAATTAAATTATAATTAAATTATAATTAAATAATAACTAAGTCTTATAATAATTAAATAATTAATTAATCCTTATTATAAGTCTTATTATAATAATTTCATAATATAAGTTTAATACTTATCATAAGTATTTTCCATTAATAATAAAAGTATTATTAATCATAAATTTATTTAAAAGTTTAATTAAATCATAAGTAATAATTAAATGATATAATAAATATATATCATAAGTCTTAAATTATAATAATTACTTTTTATATCATAAGTAATTTAATAATAATGAAAATCATTATTTATATCATAAGTTTAATTTAATAACCATAAGTTTTAATCAAAAGTTCATCGGGTCATAACTTGAGCCCCGGGAATCAGTTTTCGGCGAGCCTTATATATATCTTCACCTAACAAACCCACCCGACACATTAGTGTGCTCAAGATCATCCTAAGAATAGTCACCAAGTCTTGACTTACAGCTCTTAATCAGTTTGGACCTTTAATCCGCTCAAAAACGTGTTTTAGTCATAACGGGTGATCCGTGGCTCGGATTTCGATGACCCGAACATGACAGTTCATCCCATCATAAATCCTAACACACTAGTACACCCTAAGGACTCTAAAAATGGTCACAAAGTCGGACCAAACCTGGTTCAATTCGTTTTCATAGTTTAATCTCCACATAACACCATTTTAATCATATCTTAAGCTCCGGGAATCGAAATGACATGAATCTGGAGTCTAAAATTAATGTCTTGATGAGAAAAACTCATATAGATACTTCAATTTCACTTTTATATCAGTTACACAATCAGAAATGAACGAAAATGCTGCTGTCCCAAATTAATCAAACCGAAAACATATATAATCGAGCAATTCTACGCATACAATCATCAATACAATAACATATAACTATCATACTATCAATATAACATCAAAATATAGAATAATAAAGAAAAAATTAAAAATCTAGGGTTAGGGTTTATACCCTAATCGAGAATTGAATGATATGAACTTGTAGAGATCGAAGAGATGAATCCGATTATGATGAAAGCCCTAAATTCCAAGCACTTGATTGATGAAGATGATGATGCTAATGATGGTGGTGGTGGATGGCTCAAACAAATAAAAATAGGAAGGAGAAAAAAAAAAGAAATGCTTAGGTTAAATGAGGAAGTAATGGTGTTTTTGATCAAATAGCCACTAGTTTGCAAAAGTTACAAAACACCCCCTCCCTAAGGGAATTTTCAGCCAAAATCAGCAAGGGGGTGTACCCCAACATTCCAAAATGTTAAAAAGTCAATTAGCTTGTGGCCCGAACGCCCGATCGAAGCCCGAAACGCAAAAACGCTACTACGCGATTGATTTTTCGGAGAGATAACAAATACGCGACGAATAAAATATATAAACACTAAATATAAACATATGATATTAAAATATCATATTTAAAATAATTAGGACTTAACTATCCCAAAATCTTGCCCGTTGGTTTGAAAACCGAAAAGATTCGCCGGATAGAAATTCGCGATACCTAGAAACGTATAACTTGAAATATGAATAAAAATATTCATATAACACATAATAATTAATATATTATTACTAAAATAATAAAATAGATCATAGAAATGACGTGGAACGAATAACAATTAACGGTCGTTAAATAATTAACGGTAAAAGATAACGAAAAAAGTAGGGTCGTTACAATAACCTTGGTTGTTTTGATAATTAGAATTGGCTTGGTTGTTATAAGGTTGTTGGTTGTAAGGTTGTTGATTTTGGTATTGAAAGTTGTTGTTTCGTTTTTGGTTGTCGTTGTTGTTATAACCTTGATTTTGGTTTTGGTTTGTGAATCCGGGTGGTGTATTGGGTTGGTTGTTGAATGACACTTGTTTTTTATTAGGATTGTAGTAGCCTTGGTTCGATGTTCCTCCCCGTTGATAGTTTTGATTACTCACATAGTTCACATGAGCATCCGAATTCATGGGAATATCATCTAGATCAATATTGTTGCATTGAGTAATTTGAGGACAATTCTTCGTGAGATGTGGACCCTCGCATCATTGACAACCTACTTGCATTGCAACTACCGTTTGTTGGACTTTTCTCAAATCTTTCCCAAATGTTTAAAATTGATTGTTCAAACTTGCAAGCTTCGCTTGTCCATTATCACTCTCGACTTGTGCTACACTTTTCCTTGTCAAATCTCACGGTGAAGGTCTCATTCATAAGTGTTGACCGAGATATCTTCTAACATAATTTCGGCCGCATTTGGTGATTTGTACATAATACCCCACCGGATGAAGAATCAAGATATTGCTTCGTTAACATATTACAACCCTGATAAAATGTATTGATGTACTCCTTCTTCATCAAACCATACGGTGGGCAAGCTCTTAGTAGCTTCATGAATCGTACCCATGCATTATACAAACTCTCATCAACCCATTGGGTGAATCCATTAATCTCCATTCTTAATCGCTCAACTTTTGATGGTGGGAAGAAGTGATTGATAAACTCAGTTGTTAATTCTTGAAAAGACCTTATGGAATCGGATGGCAAACTTCGCATCCAAGCTTTTGCGTCTCCTTGAAGTGTGAAGGGGAATGCCCTTAACTTAAAAGCGTCATCGGTGACGTTTTTGGTTTTGTAAATATCACAAAGATCATTGAAGTGTTGAATGTGTTCAAACATATTCTTATCTATCAACCCATGGAAGTATGTATCCTTGATCAACGTGAAAAAGTTACCCTCGATCTTCCAATTATCCGCTTCAATTGGTGGTTTGGTAATAGCCGGTGCTATCAATGTTGGTGCAACCAATCTAGCATTCCACATTGGTGTGTCGTTCGGATCATTCAATAACTCTTGATTAACCAGAAGACCATTAGGATTGCCCTCTTCATTAACAATCAGTTGACCGTTAGGATCCAAGTCTTCTAAACAAAATGGCAAAGCTTCAAAATTCTTTCTTAATACCCTTGCTTCTCTACGATTATAAAACCCGTGCACGTGTTTTTCCGAATCGAAGAATGGATGTGTGAACTCTTGATCCTTGTGAGACCTTGTTTTCATACACCAAAGGCACCTATCCTTCAATCACAACACAAACACAAACGGTTTTTTCAAACAAAAATAATATATAAAATGCGAAAAGTAACCCTTACGAAAGGATCGAAAAATCAAACGTTTAAACCAAACACCTAACTAGGCTAACCGCTCCCCGGCAGCGGCGCCAAGAAAGTATTATGGATGTTTGTGCATGATACGCATAACTTTTTACCCTCTAAATTTATATATGATTCAAACACTAATAATTAAGCACACACAACTAACGAGCACTTAGAACCCGGTTATTATAGTACCTTAATGCAAGTATTCTTATCAAGTTCGTTTCAAGGGAGTGTTCATAGTCAAGTGTTTGAAACTATCGATTGTCCTAGAGTTTGTTTGATTGGGGGGTTTCGATTGATATTACTAACAACCAAAACGTGTTCAATTAAACAAACTTAAACTAACAAGTGCACTAGTAGCAAGAAACAAGTAGCAAAGTATTAAGACTTAATTCAAATTATACTAATGAGTGTTCACTTATCTAATTCTCTCTATGCTTGGCTTGCCCCGTTTGCCTATTTTGCTATCTCATAAGTTGTTGAACTATTAAATGTTTAGAATCACTTCTAAACCTCAAATCAAATGACACTCCGCGAATTCACATAAGCTTTGCATCCTAAGATCGAGTTAAGCATGATTTGTTCATTAAGATTGAGCTTGAGTTAAAATCACTTAAAACTCCCAACTATCGAAATCACTTAAGATAATCGGCACTACTATGTTGACTAAAGGCCAATTGAAAACCAACTTAGATCAAGAACACAATCACTTGTAATTCTCTAGCTAGTTGTCTAGATCACTTAAAGTGTTGAAGCACACATTGATTCACTTCTCAAATCACTAAGAGTGCTACTCAACATATGTGTGATGATCCATCCAAATCCATTTGGACCAATACATCATTCATCGATTTCATAGTGAGGTACTGTCCTCTACATGATACGTTTTGTAAACATTGCATTCTTTTGAAAAGGCACACCATAAATGAATATCAAATTCCAAGGTTTTTGACGTCTGATGACTTCTATATATAGACAATCACCGTAAATAATAGTTTACAATACTACATCCGTTGACAATGCAGTCAAAATAAGATACATGGTGATGAATTTGTGAATGCAACGTTTTCTTGAATAAAGCATGTATGACTCCATGCACATAGCTTGTATAACATATTAGTAAACAGCGGAAGACTTCTAGAAACCTGAGAATAAACATGCTTAAAAGTGTCAACACAAAGGTTGGTGAGTTCATAGTTTTAATGCTACGCATAATCTGTATATAAAGGTGGATCACAAGATTTCAGTTGTTTCATCCAGAAACGTTTATCAAAATATTCTACGAAATTGAGCACCCTGGTAACTAAACTTTAACGTCTATAATAAGTACCCCTGTTTTAACATACATGCAACCAACATGTACAATACACGCAATCTAACGTGTACTAAACTCAAATAGCATACGTATGTTTTATAGTTCAGGCTAGGGTTTCTATACCTGGAATAGATGGGGATGTCAAACCCTATGGATCTATATACAACTACTCGCGCCCACCAGTTCTTATAACCGGTAGTTACTAGTTACCAAAGCTAAGGGATTTTCGGTTCAAACTCAATGTAGAATTAAGTATTTACTTGTATCTATTGCGTTTAAAATAAAGTGCATGTATTCTCAGCCCAAAAATATAGATTTCAAAAGCAATTAAAAAGGGATCTACAAACTCACCTTAGCAGCACATAAGGTCATTCACCAAAATGTGTCCGACATTCGGAATGCAAAATAACAGTAGATCTCAACCTAGAGAACATATGTTGGTCAATACATGTCTAACAAGCTAGGTCTGGTCATAGTGTATCACAATCCTAATGCTCGAGACCGACATGTAAAAGTTAACAAAAGTCATCTCAAAAAGTCAACCTGACCCAATATGATCTTTAAATCTATACATGTTTATTAGATTAACATAGTATAAGTCTTGATAGTTGAACGAATTTATAGTTTATCAAACTCAAAACATTATATATTTCAAGAGTTATTTTATATTTGAATGATCATAGCAATTGAATATATTTTAACATTTCATATAGTTTCCCAATACTTGTAAAATTAGATTATAGTGTTTATAAAGCTTTAAAACATGATAAGACAGTCAACTTTGACAATTGATCAACAAAACAATACATGCCTTATATAGAAATTCACTTACTCGATTAGTAATATCTAAAAATCCACTTTATCAATCTCATAGACAAGTTGTTTAAATATTAATTTACAATTTCAAACACAATTTCAATTAACGTCAACCATAATTCAATTGACCATATCTTTTAATTCGTTCATCGAAATCACGCAATTTCTAAATGAGAAGTTATAAATTTTTCGATAGCTTTCCAACGACATGCATATCATATACTTTATATCAGTAGAATATATATCAAATTCGTGATTCATCATAAACTATCTAGCTACAAAATTAAAGCATACAAGCATACGTAAACATATATACTCGAGCACTAGACATAGATACACTATTAATATATAAAAGATAAGATATGAATGTTCACGTATCAATATTGTGATTCAATATTGCAGGAAAGTACGTAGACGCAACGGAGATGATAAACACTAGTTTGACTCACGAGCAATACCCTCGAACCATACCCATAACTTCCATAGCTATAACCCATAATTTCCTTACCTCTATCCCGCTCGCAAAATCCATTTTGAAATAACTCGCTCATGACCTCGTCGTAGTATTTTATGTATAATATTACTAATAATAATACTCCTAACTATAGCCTTGCCATGCGATCGTATGAAGGCAGTTTACAGCTCATAATTGTTTTATCGTGTAGCTTATCGACGTATTAAAATAATTATATTTATAATATATATAATTTATATTAATTAATTATATATTATATTATATTCTCGTGCCTAGTTAACTTGTAATTTTGGTTATGATGTCTTGTACGTTTACGTTCGACTTATGTCCCGATTTTAGTTTTTCGAACGTCCTTTCGTACATTTAGAAAACCTGTACTTTACATTTCGCGACGTGTACATTTATCAATAATTAGACTTAATCAATGATAAACTATATCACCCGAAGTATAACTTAATCATTTGAGTGTTTTGGTCATTTACTTCCTTAAATCAACATCTCGTTATCAATTAAAATATAAATAATAATATCAAAACGTCTTATATCTAAATTACTATTATATATTATCACATCGTAAAATATATATTATTTTGAAATATTTATTTAATTATGAAACAATAAACGAGTGCTATAAACCTTTTAATATATATATATATATATATATATATATATATATATATATATATATATATATATATATATACACACACAAGATAACTACGTTGCAAGTTATTTATATAATTAATTCAAATACAGTCAAAAAGGGAAAGATTCCCTAAATCAAGGTGGACCTCTCAACAAAGACTTATAATAATATCACAATACTTACGGAATTTATAAATGCTGAAATACTTACTAATTCAATCATTGGTATTATCTTTTAATTCTGTAGATGAATATATTAAGCATATATTGAGAAAAATACGTTTAATGTAAAGTATTATACATTTAATACTTTGTTAACATTTTCAAGTTATGATATATATATATATATATATATATATATATATATATATATATATATATATATATATATATATATATATATATATATACATATCCATGTATATAATCGTTCGTGAATCGTCAGAATTTGGTCGAGGTTAAATGAATACATGAACATAGTTCAAAATTCTGAGATTCAACTTATCAGACTTTGCTTATCATGTTGGAATCATATAAAGATTAAGTTTAAATTTGGTTGTAAATTTTCGGGTCGTTACAGTACCTACCCATTAAAGAAATTTCATCCCGAAATTTGATTAGGATCGTCATGGCTGACAATAAGTATGTTTTCATGACTCATATGAGTTGAAAATTAGAGTTTTATAATCATTGAGTAATATGAATAAAACAATCCGTTTATGTGAAGAGTACGAATGAAGCTATCACAAAAGAGTGAAATGAGTAAATGCAGGTTCGTCTTACCGGTGACGTTGTCACGGTGGATTTCCGAATTTCAAGGAATTTAAAGATAATCCTTGAAATCTATAAAAGATTTGATTCTCCGATAATCAAGGAAATTATGATCCTCTTTGATTAAATGCGGTAATCTGCCTCGATTGCTATGTCTGATATTTTGCTATAAATTGACCTCTTCCGTTTCATTTATTTTCATCACTCCTATAATCTTCTTCCTTATTTCATACATCCTAATAGATTGTAAAAATGCTAAATCCAGTCCTGATTCTTGACATTTTCCTGGCTATCGTATCCTTCATTCTTCTTTTTCATCTACCACCAGAGGAAGTTATTTTCTTCTACTAGTACCTTGGGGTTATAATGTTTTTAATTCTCTCATGCCTTTACGTTGCAATACGTATTGATATACACCATCTGTAATTTATGTGTTGTTGTCAAGCTTTATATTTTCCCTTATATTTAGGAGCTCCATGCTTTTATTTCTTCTTCCTGACTTCAAGTCAATCGAATAATGGTCCAGAATTCGTAGGTATGGAGTTTCGAATGATTATAATATACAAAGTAGAATGGAAAGGTAATAGCACTATTTAATTTGTCAAATTACCAGAATATCCGGAAAAGACCGAATCATCAAGAAAATATTTTCTTGATAGTTTAGAGGTTAAATAGAATGAAAGAGTTATGTAACATGGTTCATGATGAGGGTATGATCTGTGAACCTTTATCACGTTCCATTAGAAACTCAGCATGACTTACTGTAATATAATCACGTTGATCATGTGTCATTATATTATACTAACTCATGCTTCAATTCCCAACACTACTTCAAAAATATTCATACTTTAAACTCGAAGGTTTCAAAATTTAGAAACTAAAACAGTTTTCTTTATAATCTGATACAGATAACGCGAGGTCATAAATGATTTCAGATAAGAATGGTTATGAAAATATCTTCAGAACTATCGAGGATCTTTATAATGAAAGATATGATGATATCTTAGAATTTCTAATATCGAAAGGTGATAAAGAAGATTTGTCCGTAAAGATTTAGAGTCAGGAGCAAGGTATTCGTTAATGACTTTAGCAGATACTGAATCATTTGAATTCTTTGAAGGCAGGTTTAGTCTTTGTGATTTGTCCACAGTCTCCTTCATGGTTTGCTCAATCCCTTTTCCAGTTCCAAACCTTCTATTTTTCTGAGCTTTGCCAACACATTATTCTTTATCATCAAACTTTTGACTGTTAAGGTCGTTTACAGTTTTTGCTGCTTCATCAGCATTTTTCCAAAATTCGAAGAACTAGTTCGCAGTTTAGGATGTTTTTCAGAAACTTCACATTCGAAGTGTGTAAGTCTAGGAGATAGACGTTATATGTACATATATAACTATTGGCGTAGAATTGCTGGGAAATTCGAGAATAATGATTGAAGCTTTTTGGTATGACAATTACCGTTACAAGATGCAGATGAGTACATGATAGGGTTTCAATGAATATAATATTTTTCGGAAAGTTAAAGATCAATGATGTTGCTGGTAAGTTTACTGCTAATGTGGTGGAATATAAACGGTTCCCCGGTAACGATGACAAAGGGCAAACTTATATATCAAGGTTATAATGAGGCTTATTCGAATGAATGATCAAAGTTGATTTAATGGAGGTGTGACAAAACTGGCTACTTTGAAAAGGAATTGCAAAGTTATTTTCGATAATAATAATGTCAAAGGATCTAGCACAGTTTTGAATTCAAAGTATGGTTTTGTAAGATGTGAAAATCTAATAGTGATATCTTCTGTTAAATCTTGACTCGGATTCTGATCTGTCAAAAATCAGAATGTGTAATCCAATTTGTATGAAAATGGTTGTTATGATTCTTATGGAAGAATATATATCGCTGTAAATGTAGTGAGTATAGTTAATGATTCTTGAATCAAAATTGAAGAACGTACAGTGTAACATATTAATTGTGAACTTATAAATTTTCTGGGTATTACCTACCCGTTAAAAATTTCACAAGTAATATTTTGTACAGAAGAATTTTACTACAATCTTTATGAAAATATATATGTATATTTTCTTCGGATGTAATACGGATTTAATGAGTTAATATCATATTAAGCTCATTTGATTTTCGGCTGGATTAAAAATGAATAATCTCTAAAACATTAAAAATTTCATAATCTTCGCGGAGTATTTCACTAATGTAATCAATACTTCATTATTCAGTTTTATTGATATTTCCTCAATGAATAATGTTGGTGTTCATGGAACTCTTGCTAACTTCGCAAGGTACGAATGATGTTTTCTAGAAAGTTTCGAGTACATCGAAAATGAAAGTGTAAAATCAAACGTGTAATTGAATAATACACTTAGTTTATTATAAAAAGGAATTCATTGAATTTGAAACAGAGATTGTAGTTAACGATGGTTATGTCATTAATGAAGGATGTACATCATTGCATATTAGTAATATGAACTAACTGAGTAGTACCTACCAGTTAAGATTCACACGTAATAGCTTAGTACGAAAAGATTTATTTTGATTTCAAAATTCATATATATTAAATATACATATAATTTCTTCAGGGGAAATGAGTTAATACTTCATAACTTGTTGATACAATATACACATTGTTGATTTGTGATGATGTTGGTGATTATGGAATTGACGGAACTGGTAGTGCTACAGGTTTTGCCGGTGTTGGTGATACTGACGGTACTGTTGATGCTGCTGGAAAAACAAGTCTAGCTTGTAAACCGTGCACCATTCCGGTCAGGGTTTCTACTCTTCCTTCTATCGTTTCGGTCCACTCATCTGATTTACAGTTACAGCTGGAATAGATAATCTCTAAGACTTTAGAGATTACATAATCGCCGCAGAATATTTCTTTAATGAAGTTATGAATCAATACTTCATCGGTTATTGTTGTTGGTACTCCTTGGTATCTATGGTGAGTATGACGTTGATGCTCAAGGTACAAATTGTGATGTTGAGGTGTGAGATACGGAGGTTGTTGGTGGTGGTGGTAATGGTACTGTTGGTGTTGATGATGGTGGTACTGTTGATGCCGGTGATGCTGCTGGTGCTTGTAACATTTGCACCATATTCTCTAAAGTCACTACCCAAGCACGAAGCTCGTTGACTTCTTCTACTACACTGGGATGATTGGTGGTTCGGACAAGTGAATGAATAAGATCTAGAATTTGAGATAGTATATAATCATGATGAGATACTCTGGAAATGATAGAGAAAATGGTATTACGAACAGGTTCGCCGGTAAGTGCTTCAGGTTCTACGCCAAGAGGGGAATGTGGTGGATGGAAGGGATCGCCTTCTTCTTGTCTCCAATGATTAAGTAGACTACGAACTCATCCTCAATTCATCCAGAATAGATGATGGCTAATTGGTTGATCCATTCTGGTCACACTACTTTCGGAGCTCGAGTGGAAATCCATATCGGAATGGTTGTCGGAATCTAAGGAATTTGAACTAGATACGTGATCCATCTTGTATAATCAGGGAATTGATTTTTGATATGAAATAGATTATAGGACTTAGATTATTATCCTTCAACACATAATTTACATATGTATATAAAATACCAAAATCCATAAATTACGGAGAAATTTTCGGAAGATGTCAGGAAAAGTTTATAGTAACAGATACACTAAGATATGAATTAGCAGATACGTTAAGATATGAATTTTGTCGATACACTATCTATGCAGTAAATGCAGTAAGACATGTCTAGACTTAGGAATGATAAGCAAGTAATTTTCGACAATAAATGGTAAGCAAAACTCGAAAAAAACAAATACGGTCATAGTCCAGACTCACTAATGCATTCTAACATTTACCAGTTAAACACACTAATGCAAATTCTGGTTCCCTATGACCTCAAGCTCTGATACCAACTGTGATGATCCATCCAAATCCATTTGGACGAATACATCATTCATCGATTTCATAGTGAGGTACTGACCTCTACATGATACGTTTTGTGAACATTGCATTCTTTTGAAAAGGCACACCATAAATGAATATCAAATTCCAAGGTTTTTGACGTTTGATGACTTCTACATATAGATAATCACCGTAAATAGTAGTTTACAATACTACATCCGTTGACAATGCAGTCAAAATAAGATACATGGTGATGAATTTGTGAATGCAACGTTTTCTCGAATAAAGTATGTATGACTCCATGCACATAGCTTGTATAACATATAAGCAAACATCGGAAGACTTCTAGAAACCTGAGAATAAACATGCTTAAAAGTGTCAACACAAAGGTTGGTGAGTTCATAGTTTTAATGTTGCGCATAATCTGTATATAAAGGTGGATCAAAAGATTTCAGTTGTTTCATCCAGAAACGTTTATCAAAATGTTCTACGAAATTGAGCACCCTGGTAACTAAACTTTAAAGTCTATAATAAGTAACCCTGCTTTAACATACATGTAACCAACATTTACAATACACGCAATCCAATGTGTACTAAACTAAAATAGCATACGTCTGTTTTATAGTTCAGGCTAGGGTTTCTATACCTGGAACAGACGGGGATGTCAAGCCCTATGGATCCATATACAACTACTCGCACCCACCAGTTCTTATAACTGGCAGTTACTAGTTACCAAAGCTAAGGAATTTTTGGTTCAAACTCAGTGTAGAATTAAGTATTTACTTGTATATATTGCGTTTAAAATAAAGTGCATGTATTCTCAGCCTAAAAATATAGATTTTAAAAGCAATTAAAAAGGGATCTATAAACTCACCTTAGCTGCACATAAGGTCATTCACCGAAATGTGACCGAAATTCGGAAGGCAAAATAACCGTAGATCTCAACCTAGAGAACATATGTTGGTTAATACATGTCTAACAAGCTAGGTCTGGTCATAGTGTATCACAATCCTAATGTTTGAGACCGACATGCAAAAGTTAACAAAAGTCATCTCAAAAAGTCAACCTGATCCAATATGATCTTTAAATCTATACAGGTTTATTATATTAACATAGTATAATTCTTGATAGTTGAACGAATTTATAGTTTATCAAACTCAAAACATTATTTATTTCAAGAGTTATATTATATTTGAATGATCATGGCAATTGAATATATTTTAACATTTCATATAGTTTCCCAATACTTGTAAAATCAGATTATAGTGTTTATAAAGCTTTAAAACATGATAAGACAGTCAACTTTGACAATTGATCAACAAAACAAAACATGCCTTATATAGAAATTCATTTACTCGATTAGTAATATCTAAAAATCCACTTTATCAATCTCATAGACAAGTTGTTGAAATATTAATTTACAGTTTCAAACACAATTTCAATTAACGTCAACCACAATTCAGTTGACCATATCTTTTAATCCGTTCATCGAAATCACGTAATTTCTAAATGAAAAGTTATAAATTTTTCGATAGCTTTCCAACGACATGCATATCATATAATTTATATCAGTAGAATATATATCAAATTCATGATTCATCATAAACTATCTAGTGTCAAAATTAAAGCATACAAGCATACATAAACATATATACTCGAGCACTAGACATGAATACACTATTAATATATAAAAGATAAGATATGATGCTCACGTATCAATATTGTGATTCAATATTGCAGGAAAGTACGTAGACACAACGGAGATGATAAATACTAGTTTGACTCACGAGCAATACCCTTGAACCATACCCATAACTTCCATAGTTATAACCCATAATTTCCTTAGCTGTATCCCGCTCGCAAAATCCGTTTTGAAATAACTCGCTCATGACCTCGTCATAGTATTTTATGTATAATACTACTAATAATAATACTCCTAACTATAATATTAATAATAATATTAATCTTAATAATAATAATAATAATAATAATAATAATAATAATAATAATAATAATAATAATAATAATAATAATAATAATAATAATAATAATAATAAGATTAATAATAATAATAAGATTAATAATAATATTAATAATCTTTAATTATAAAATAAATATAACATATGAAGTAATATAGAGAGATGAGTGAAAGTGTGAATTCAGTCGAACTGCAAACGATTTTGATTTATAGAAGTTTGTTGTGGCCAACACTCATGCGATCACATGAGTATTCTATAGCCTTGCCATGCGATCGCATGAAGGCAGTTTACAGCTCATAATTGTTTTATCGTGTAGCTTGTCGACATATTAAAATAATTATATTTATAATATATATAATTTATATTAATTAATTATATATTATAGTATATTCTCGTGCCTAGTTACCTTGTAATTTTGGTTCCGGTGTCTTGTACGTTTACGTTCGACTTATGTCCCGGTTCCGGTTTTTCGAACGTCCTTTCATACACTTAGAACAACTGTACTTTACGTTTCGCGACGTGTACATTTATCAATAATTAGACTTAATCAATGATAAACTATATTACCCAAAGTATAACTTAATCATTTGAGTGTTTTGGTCATTTGCTTCCATAAATCAACATCTCATTATCAATTAAAATATAAATAGTAATATCAAAACGTTTTATATCTAAATTACTATTATATATTATCACATCGTAAAATATATATTATTATGAAATATTTATTTAATTATGAAACAATAAACGAGTGCTATAAACCTTTTTTAAAAAAATAAATATATTTCGAACCCATATATATATATATATATATATATATATATATATATATATATATATATATATATATATATATATATATATATATATATATATACATACATACAACATAACCACGTTGCAAGTTATTTATATAATTAATTCAAATACAGTCAAAAAGGGAAAGATTCCCTAAATCAAGGTGGACCTCTCAACAAAGACTTATAATAATATCACAATACTTACGGGGTTTATAAATATTGAAATATTTACTAATTCAATCATTGGTATTATCTTCTAATTCCGTAGATGAATATATTAAGCATATATTGAGAAAAATACGTTTAATGTAAAGTATTATACATTTAATACTTTGTTAACGTTTTCAAGTTATGATATATATATATATACATATCCATGTATATAATCCTTCGTGAATCGTCGGAATTTGGTCGAGGTTAAATGAATACATGAACATAGTTCAAATTTCTGAGATTCTACTTATTAGACTTTGCTTATCGTGTCGGAATCATATAAAGATTAAGTTTAAATTTGGTCGAAAATTTTCGGGTCGTCACAATATATAATCAAAGTCAAGCCTAAAACAAACTCATAGGAATGGATCTTTAGCTAACTCAATAACACATGATCATGTAATTCATTCAAACAATAATATTCAATTGATTTGGGGTAAACACTAGCATTAGAGATTCATAGATAAGCAAACACAAAGGATTTAGCCAATCATGGCTAAGATCAAACTAATAATAATCAAACAAACAATAACAATCATCATCTTCAATCTATTACAAGTAATCAATTCAAAATATATAAGTAGAGTAAAGATTACAACCCATAATGTAAAGAAGATGAAGATCTAAGCTAAACAAAGATGAATCTTGAGCAAACTTCCTTGAATCCTTCCTTAATCTCCAATGGATGATGAAATTAGGGTTTAGTGTGTGAAATTCGGACCCTAAGCAGCTGCTCTATCAAGATGCATATGAAAAATGACCTAATTTCGTTCCTTTTATAGTGCTGAAAATCTGGGCTGAAACAGCGTTAGGAGCGCCGCTTTTCATTCAGGAGCGGCGTTTTGGCTTACTTCAGGAGCGGCACTTTTACCTTTGGTGCGACGCTTTTAGCTAGGCAGGAACGACGCTTTTGACATGTAGAATGGCACTTCTACTCACTGATGAAAAATAGAGACAAATCGTGCATAAGAGCGCCACTTTTTCTTCAAGAACAGCGCTTTTGGGCCTTCATGAGCGACGCTCCTTTACAGGAGCGACGCTTTTTGAGCTGTTTCCTGCACTTGTCATTTTCTTAGTAAATTTTGCCCAAGATTTGGTCAATTTTACACCAAATCAACTCCTTAGCTTTTAATTTACCAATTAGCTCAATAGCACACAAAAGAGGTCCCGAGATAGTCAAAAACCGAATAAAGTGAGGTAGATATCGCGAAGTAAACATATATAAATGGAGCGATATCACCGTGGGTATGGTTGACATTTTTAAATTAATCGCACTTTGTGGGTAGATTATGAAAATGAAAGGTACCCGCACCATTTTAACCGCAACCGCACCGTTTAGTAATTTACATATGAGTTTTTCTTTAAGAAGAGGGTCAAATTGTTAAAATAATAAAGCTCATAGTCTTATGTGTAATCTCAAATTTAAATTTAAAGTAGATAACCAGAATCAATTGCAGTCTCCAATATGTCATAAAACTCTTTTCAATTTGCTACAAATAAATACAACACGACATTATCGTATTAGTCAATTACGCTACACCTTCCTTGAGTATACCTCTAAATATATTGTTAACACCTATTTCCTTATGGGGTAAGGCTTAGTGTGTCAACACAATACTAGAAGTTATCTAGCTTTAGGAGGGCGGAGTGTTGCAGATTGATGTTTACCCTTGGAAAATAATCCCTGCAGACCCAGTTCACAAGTATAGAAACTTGTGGGGTGGCTTAATCAATATGTCATTCGCAGAGCGTAAAAGTGCTAGCCGGATGACTTCTAGTGAGAGAAAGTGCTAGAGAGGGAGAGATGAAATCTCAACTCTCAAGTTTGACAGAATGTCTGAACCCCGTAAAATGACGACCCAAGGGGTCTATTTATAGTGTTAGATCCACCAGATTGTTCGGGGACACATGTCAGATGATGATACGTTCTGTTACTTGTGTTTTGAAATTTACGCTGAAAGTGGCGTTCTCCGGCCAGGGCTTACGCGCTTGGCGGCCTTCAGGCCTTACGCACGACGGAGTAGCCTGCACAGCGGAGAATGCTGGATGGATAACTCTACAAAACTGTTGTTTCCAGCCTTCCTGATGCTACTTTTATGCAACCATTACGCCTTTCATGTGTGTATACAATAGGATACACCATTAAGTCCCCCCAGTTTAATGACTTAAGCATTTTGAAAAATGATTAAGTTATTAAACTTTTGATAACGCACGTCAAACCAGCCTGTTCATTACCCATTTGCATCGGGAAAAACACTACAGGCATTAAATGATAGGCGAAATTTACTGACATTGTGATGATTGCTTTTTGCATGGCCACAATACCCCACACGCCTCTAGCTGTAAAAAGACATTTCGATGTACTCGCTTTTTAATTATGTCCTTACACGTGTGCGGTTGAAATTAAAATCCCCAAATTCACCACCTGATCACAGCTGTTATATCTTTTTGCTTTTTAACCACCATAAACCCTAACCTATCATTTACTTTTACAACTTCCTTCTACAGTATTCATCTTCTTCCATCAATACCTTCTTTACTTCCTGTTTCATTAGAACATTAATGGCATCCATAAAGGATGTTTCAGCTATTCATAGCAGAGAAAATGAGAAATATTTGGGCGATCTACTACAAAATTTTCCTAGATTAGCTGGTGTTGAACCAATGATTCCTGCAATTAATGCCAGAGCCTGCTCACTGCCCCCTGGCAAGGTTGCCATTTATGGCCATTCAATTTTCAATTTTTGCTTGCGACTACCATTTACACCATTCTTCTTAGAAGTTTGCAAGTTTTACGGTGTTGCTGTTGGTCAATTCGAACTGGCATCAATTCGAAAGATTCTGATTTTTGAAATGTATTGTCGCACAAGGAATATAGAGCCATCTATTTGGATATTTTTCCATTTGGTACGTATAGCATGCCATGAAAAAGGTTGGTTCACATTCAATAAAGTTCATGGATTTCTGAAACCTGCACTTGATCATCCCGGCGATAACTGGTATGCTTCATTTATCTTTATTAATAAAGATGCAATTGATGACCAATACTCAGCTACTCGAGTTTGGCACAAATACTTGCATACCGTATCAGTTACCTTTCCAAAACTAACGAGCAAGGAAAACATTTTGTTTAAGAAAATTAAAGCTGAACAAATCAACGACATTAAATATGGGGAACACATGCTTTCACTGACATCCGTAAGTCAAGATTGGGATATCACACAAGGTTATGCCTGTGTTCTTGCTGGGAGGAAGAGTAAGTGTTTATTTTTGCTATATATGCTTAATAAGATGCTCTCCTTTATCTATCCAATTAACCACTGTGACTTTTAAACTTTTGCAGAAATTACTCCGCTTACCGCCATGCAGTCATCTTCTTATTCACAGCTTACCTTTACTACTCAGAAAATTATTGATGATACCCCCAAAACAGATGAAGTAAGGGAGGAGGAAGATGAAGAAGAAGAAGAAGACATAGGTATGAATCGAGTTGCCTCTAGAGAACGTCGTGCCTCAGGTAATGAAAATGATAACACTGAATTAAGTAAAATACCATATCAAAACCTGTACTTGTTTTCTTGTATGCCCAGTACTGGTAGATTTTATAATCCAAACCCTTCCTTATATTTTATGCCACCTTTGAAATGTTGTGAAGCATATTGGAACTCTTATATAAGTAACAATTTCCCTTTATCTCCAACAGCTAGTGTATCACATCAAGACACTACATTGGTAATTCTTCCGCCTTCCACCAAGAGGAGAAGAACTGGTCAAATTCCTCCTTCATCCGCTCAACAAGGAGCTGGCCCTAGTTCTTATCAGCAACAAATTACGCTTCCCAATCTTGACACAAATATGCTTACCTCCTTTTTAAAAGGACCGCCACACTCTTACGAAGATTTCATGACTTTTTTGAATGCCATGGTGTGTCCTTCACTAGCCCAATTTTTTAGCAGCCTGTCTGATGCAGATGCCAAGAAGGTTAAGGCACAAAGTATCATTCTTAACATTGCTTCTGGGTTAAATGACCTTCAACGCCTATCTGAGCTGCAAAGCAATGAAATCACTACAAATAAGGAGTTATCTGCTGAAAAGGAGAAAGTAGCCAGGACTGAACAAATAGCTACGTCCTTAAAGAGGGAATATGAGATGATGAAGAGGCTTTATGATAGTAGCAATAATTAGAGGGCGGAGTATAAGGAACAAGTCAAAGAACTATCCTCCAGAGAAAAGCGGTACTTGAGTAAAATTGATGAACTAGTAAAGGAGAATGAAAAAATACTTGAGCAGAATAACGCTTTGAAAGAACAGTTTAAAGCTAAAGAGGAGAATGAAAGACGTATGATAGCTGGGATTCCTGCCCTTGTAGAGCGTATCTTTAATTTTCAAGCTCTATCTCACAAAATACGCGAGTTTGTCCGTCTTGCGAAGTCTGCTGAACGACTAAATTTTTTCAATTTTATGAAAAGAAAACTGCCAGAATTGCCAAGTCCAATGCCTGTTGTTATTACATCGAAGATTAATGAAAATGCCATGATAGAAGCTGATGCTGCTGGTGCACTGATAGAAAATATGAAGTTTACTGATCTTAAAATCTTTGTAAAAAACCAAATGTAACGATAGACGATGTACTTAATTATACTCCTCAAGATGAATGAAATTCTATGTTTATATACATACGCTTTGCACAACGTTTAATTTTGCACTTGGTTGTAATTATTAGAAAGATGTTGTATGTTAATAAGATTTTTGGAGTGAACAATGCACAAGATGTTGATATTGTATTTTGCAATTGTTATGGTTGTAAATATTGAAATTATATTCTCTGTTATACGCCTTCCGTCACGAAACTTGTGAGGAAAAGTTATGAATTATTTTCGCCCTTAAATGTTTTGCTGGACACCATGGTCCGTTATCCGTTCTACTCTGCATTTTGTGTATATAAGTTGTGTCATGACATTTTTTGTAGATTCGTTTCATTGCCTAGATGCTTTAGTGAGTTCTACATGTCTCACTATCGATACAACCATTTTGAGTATGATTGCACTTCTACCACCGAAAGGCTATCTTTCTTTCTGCGGGTAGGGATGACACACAGCTATGTGACACCTGGGCTAAAAAATTCTTGGCCGGATAAAATTTATGAAAAATATTGCCATAAGAATAATTGCTATTATTCATATTCTTAAAGAAATTTTTACATTTATGACTATATCTCATGCATTTGACAGTTGATCAATCTGTCCATGCATATAGTGCTACGCATAAAATTTTTTTAAATTCATTGCATTCCAAGCTCTTTCATATTGCTCGCCGGAAGGCGCAGCAAGCATGTATGATCCATTCTGATTTACTTTTGTGACCTTATAAGGTCCTTCCCATTTTGGGACTAGCTTTCCAAATTTGATTTGCCTGCTTGCCTCATTATCACGTAGCACTAAATCACCTACTTCAAACTGCACATGCTGCACTTTCTTGTTGTAATATTTTTCCATTTTATGCTTGTGATCTGCTTGCCGGATGGCGGCCATCAACCTTCTTTCCTCCAACAAGTTGAGATTCTCCCTTAATGTTTCAGAATTAGCCTCAACATCAAATCCCATAATGCTTTGCGTTGGCACACATATTTCAGCCGGTATCACTACCTCTGTTCCATACACTAGACTGAAAGGTGTTTCCCCCGTGCTCCTCTTTGGCGTTGTCCGGTGTGCCCACAACACATTTGGCAGCTCATCCACCCATCCAGTTTGACTCAGACCCAACCGTGCCTTAATGCCAGCAACGATTTCCTTGTTGGTAACCTCCACTTGTCCGATCGCTTGAGGATGAGCAACAGATGTAAAGTTTTGCTTTATGCCCAGCTCTTCACACCAACTCCGAAATGGATTTTCTGCAAATTGCTTGCCGTTATCGCTGACTATTTCATTTGGCACCCCATAACGGTATACAATATCATGCCAGACAAACTTCTTGACATTTTCTCCTAGGATTTTTGCTAAAGCCTTTGCTTCAACCCATTTCGTGAAAAAATCGATTGCTACCACCAAGAACTTAGCATTACCAGTGCTTCTATTGAATAGCCCCACAATATCAATAGCGCACTTGCAGAACGGCCAAGCGGATGACACCGGTATCAAGTCATACTTTGGAAGACGCTGAATTGTACCATGCCTCTGACAACTCTCACATGTTTTTATGATTTCTGCGACATCTCAATAAAGGGAAGGCCAAAAATACCCTTGTCGCATGATCCGTGATGCCACAGTACGGAAACCGGAGTGTTGAGAACAAACTCCTTCATGCATTTCTTTGACCACCTTTAATGCTTCATCATCAGTTAAACACCTTAACAACGGACCATTGTATGATTTTCGATAAAGGACACCATTAACAATTTCATACATTAGTGCTGTCACTTTTATTCTTCTTGCTTCCGCTTTATCAACAGGTAACCATCCATCATGCAAATATCTCAAATATGGAATCTTCCAAGTTTCCTTAGCTCCTTCAACTATTGCAATAATTGGTTTTTCATGTACTGATTTCTCCTTAAGCTCTTCAACTAACACTCATTTGTGCAAATGATCAAAGGTTAAAGTAGCTAACTTGCTCAAGACGTCAGCCTTTTTGTTCTTATTTCGAGGTATTTGCACGACTTCAAGGTTATCAAATTTCTTTGAAATTGCCTCCACCAACTTTACATATTGCCTCATGGATGTATCCTTTGCATCGAACGTTCCATTAACCTGCTGGCGACGATTTGAGAATCAACATATGCTCGTAAATTTGTTATGCCCATTTCTACCGCTATGCGGAGGCCGGAGAGTAACGCCTCATACTCTGCTTCATTGTTTGAAGCATAGAAACAAAATTTCAATGCATAAGTATACTCTTCACTGTCTGGACTTGTTAAAACTAGTCCTGCGCCTGTTCCCTCTTCACTGGATGCTCCATCAATGTGTAACTCCCACTCATGCTGTGGTGGTGTCATTTTGTTGTCATACTCTACTTTTTCATTTGTCTCCAAGAGGAAATCTGCCAAAATTTGTCCTTTAACTGCATTCCGGGGAGCAAAATTGATTTCATACTCCCCCAACTCAATGGCCCATTTTGCTAAACGGTCAGATGATTCTGGACGCCGGAGTATTTGCTTCAACGGTTGATCTGTTAACACTAAGATAGGATGACCTTGAAAATATCTTCGTAAACGTCGTGCAGTATGCACAAGGGCATAAACCATGCGGTGAAGTGGTGGACAATTTGTTTCACTAAGCTGCAACACTTTGCTAACAAAATATATAGGCATTTGCACACCTTTCCGTTCTGCGATTAGGACAGAACTTATTGCTTCTTTTGAGACAGCTAAGTACAAAATTAGGGTTTCCCCTCTTTTGGTGCTGTTAATGTAGGTAATGTTTTTAGCAACTACTTAACCTCTTGGAATGCATTTTCGCCTTCCGCCGTCCACACAAAATCTTTTTTATTTAAACAGCCTTTTAACACTTTCATGAATGGAAGCGACTTTTCAGCTGCTCTGGACAAGAATCTTGTTAATGCTGCTAGACATCCATGCAACCGTTGAACATCTTTCTTGCTAGTTGGCGATTTCATGTCTTCAATTGCCTGAATTTTCTTAGGATTAGCCTTAATACCACGTTCTGTGACAATATGACCTAAGAATTTTCCTTCTTCTACACCAAACATGCACTTCTTGGGATTCAATTTCATATTGATTTTTCGTAAAGATGCAAAAGTCTCTTGCATATCTCGCAACATCTTCTCTTCAGTATGACTTTTGATGACAATGTCATCAACATACGCTTCCAAATTATGTCCAATTTGATCCTTAAACGCCATATCAATAAGTCGTTGATTTGTTGCTCCAGCATTCTTCAAACCAAAAGGCATTTTCTTATAACAGAATATGCCTTCTGTCGTGTGAAAAGCCGTTTTGTCTTCATCTTTTAAGGCCATAGGTATTTGATGATACCCCTTGGCTGCATCTAAGAAACATTTGAATCGATATCCTGCCAATGACTTAACCTTCCAGTCAATTTCAGGTAAAGGATAATTATCCTTTGGACATGCTTTATTGATGTCCGTGAAATCCACACACATCCGCCATGAGTTGTCTGGCTTCCTAACCATGACTAGATTGGCCACCCATGTCTGATATTTGACCTCTCGCAAGATCCCAGCATCCACCAAACTTCGTACCTCATCACGGAGGAATTTGCTTCTTTCTGGCGCCATGCCTCGCTTCTTCTGACAAACAGGATGTATGTTGGGATTCATGTTTAGTCTATGCTCTGCAACTTCCCTTGGAACACCGGTCATATCAGACGGTTGCCATGCAAAAATGTCTAAATTTTTTGTCAAAATGTTGTATAATTTTTCTTTACATTCTGCGGATAACGTGTGCCCAATTATCATTTTCTGATCTGGAAATTTAAGATTCGGTGAAATTGACCCATCATCGTGTATGATTGGCTTAATTATTGCCTTTGTTACTTAAGAACACTCAATTAACTTCTGCCGTTCTGCATATAACGTTGCTACTCCGCCTGGCGTTGGAAACTTCATCATGCCATGTACAGTTGATGTTACAGCTCCAAACGTCATTAAAGCAGTTCTTCCTAAAATTATGTTGTACTGTGAATTTGCTTTAACCACCAGGAACTCAATGTTGGCTGTGCGTCTTAGAGGTGGTTTGCCCAAGGTTACTTCAAGCAGAATACTTCCTTCAGACCAGGACGGTTCGCTTGTAAAACTTGCTAACGATACATATGTTTCCTTCATTTTTTCTTGTACATCTTTAGGAAGCTGTATGAAGCAATGTTCATACATAATGTCTGCTCCAGCTCCTGTGTCCGTGTAAATATTGCGTATTAAGCAATTAGCAACTCGTGCTTCTATAACCACTGGACCATCGGATGGATTTGTGTTGAACACAGAAGGAAATAATATTAATTACTCTTCCCAATCTTCTAACACTTCTGCCTTCCTCCGTTGTCCAGCTTTCCATGGATGTATCATTCCTACTTCTATGGGTACCAATTCGTTACCCTCGCCTTCTTTGTCAGTGTTGGTGAGATGATTCGTCTTAATAACGGATGGCGCCATTGTTAACACCTATTTCCTTATGGGGTAAGGCTTAGTGTGTTAACACAATACTAGAAGTTATCTAGCTTTAGGAGGACGGAGTGTTGCCGATTGATGTTTACCATTGGGAAATAATCTCTGCAGACCCGGTTCACAGGTATAGAAACTTGTGGGGTGGCTTAATCAATCTGTCATCCGCAGAGCGTAAAAGTGCTAGCCGGATGACTTCTAGTGAGAGAAAGTGCTAGAGAGGGAGAGATGAAATCTCAGCTCTCAAGTTTGACAAAATGTCTGAACCCCATAAAATGACGACCCAAGGGGTCTATTTATAGTGTTAGATCCACCAGATTGTTCGGGGACACGTGTCAGATGATGATACGTTCTGTTACTTGTGTTCTGAAATTTACGCTGAAAGTGGCGTTCTCCGGCCAGAGCTTACGCTCTAGGCGGCCTTCAGGTCTTACGCACAACGGAGCAGCCTGCACAGCGGAGAACGCTGGACGGATAACTCTACAAAATGTTGTTTCCAGCCTTCCGGATGCTACTTTTATGCAACCATTACACCTTTCATGCGTGTATACAATAGGATACACCATTATATATATATTGCGGCTGAGTTAGGAGAGAAAAATTGTAATTTCACTATCGAGTTTTACGTTATTGTAGCAGCAAGCGTTTTCGAGATATTTTTCGTAATTCTTGTTAGAGTATAATTACAACTATAATTGTAATTTTTCTTTTGATCCATCTGCATTGATTGAGTTTGGTGTAACCGTCTGGTTTCAATGTCTTATGTTTATATAAACGTCATAACTCGAACGTGGCGATGTTGTTGTAATGATCAACCTTCATGTTTTGCATGTGAATCTCTTGTTAAGGAATTACATATAGTTAAATCTTTGCTTGTAATGAGGTTAACTGTATTAAGCGTTTTAAGTCAATTATTTAACCAATAAACCAAATCGAACGGTTAAAAAAAATTAATTGACCACAATGTTAGTTATGGGTGCGGATTTCCTACTTAACCGCCCCAAATCGTCACATGCTCACCCCTAGTGTTGGTAAGGGGTAGGAAGTTTCAAGTTCAAGTCTCCTCAAAACATTTCAGGTTATTTATCCGATTTATGGAGTGACCCCGGAGAGGTTTTACTGACCCGTATTCCAGGATTTCGGCCCGCTCTGCCTGCCCCTCGAGATGATTTAAGGATCGAGTCCCTGTAATGCAGTTCGGGTTTCTACCCCAAAACGTGTGTATGCGTGGCAAATGATTATGTGATGAGTTATTCCCCCGTCAGTAATTCCAAATACTTGTCATCTATAAAAAGACAGTTGTGGTAAAAATTTTGTGATTGATTTTAAAAAATAAGAAAGTCATTAATTCTAATTTTTATGTTTTAGAGAAGAGGATAACTAGTAAGCGTATCTCGCGCGTTGCGGCTGGATATGCTTTTTTTTTTTTTTTTTTTTTTTTTTTGTTTACCAAATTATTAGTCATAAAACAAATTCAAATTAATCGTCAAGTGTAACTATTTTTTTTAACAGCGGTGTTAGGGTCACTGACTGGGGCTATTAGCCATATATCCGATTATATCCAGTAAGTCTCGGGTTATGCACACTTACGGGGTAGTATCACAAATTTGAAGTCCCTGGATGAAAACGAAAATAGACCCCTTATACACTTAAAAATTTTCTATTACAATACAAAAAGATAATACTTAAATTGATTAATACGAAAAAACTTTTCAAGACATACTTATCAAAGTGTTTTATTTTCAAATAATTTGTTCTCTAATAGTTTTTTAATATAATTTAATTGAATATTTGAGAATATATTCAAAATTTTGGACCCTTCTAAACTTTTAGACCCTAGGCTGTTGCCCATTTTGCATATGCCCGAAGACGCCACTACACACATACTACACTCGTTATGAGGAATTTAGAGAAAAAATATATTTGCCTCTAAAATGATTTATAAATTTAAAGTTATAGTAATTCATGTTATCAAACATAATTATATATGTATGCTATGTAAAATAGATTAAACATATAAAGGTGCACTTAAATCGTCTATCAAGGAGCCTTAAATTTTCATGAACATTGATTTGTCATCTAAACTAATTAAATGAGAATAAAGTATTTGTAATTTGTAAAAACTATTAAAATATGAGCAAAAAGCTTCATAAATCTTTAAATATCTCATTATGTTAGAATAAGAAATGATTCGATTTAATCAAACATAATGAGAATATCCAACATGTTTGGTCTCGAATTGCAAAAGGAAAAACCTTGTAAAGTACTCCGTATTAGATAGTTTAGCAAGCAATATACATCAATCATTATCAATTATATTATATATATATATATATATATATATATATGTTTTTCCATTATATGTTTTATTAATTTAATAAAAAACAATCATGATTAAGAAAACCTTAAAACCAACATCGTGATTTGAAGTAGTTATCTAACTTGCCAATGTCTTTAACATTAAGATACAACATTCATATCCACTTTTGATTTTTTAGCAAACCTTTAACCTTTGAGGGAACCTGAAATACAAAGGGTAGATGGAGTGGACAATCGAAGTTGTGATGTGGTCTAGCGGTTGGTGGCATGCCTCCTTTAGGGGAAGTCAGCAGTTCGACCCCCGTTGGCTACATATTAAAAACACAATTTCATCCATGCCATGAAGTATCCACCCATGGCACCTTTCCCATATCGTTTGGGGGGTAAAGGGGAGGGGGTTTTACTTGGCCGTGCCCTTGGATCGGTTTCAAGATTTCCTCCCGGGCAGCGTTGGGGGCGGGGTTATTATCGCTGCATCGGCATAGTCGAAACGGGAGATGATCGCAACGGATGGTTTAGTCCCCCTCGGGTGATCTCAATCGCTGTTAAAAAAAAATGGAGTGGACAATCTAAATAGTTTAATGGTTCACATTTCTAACCCTTTATTTAACGGATATATTTTATTTATGTAAAATATCACTACAAGAAAAAAGATTAGCGAGGCAATTCTCACTGACAATATCTCATCGGTGATAGGTTATAGCAACAATTTATCGTCTACAATTTATCGTCGGTGATACTAATTCTCGAAAACTCATTTACAATGAGGGATTTTACACATTAACGACGAGTGGTGGGACTCATACCGACTTTCATAGTCAAATGTCGACATTATCTTTGCAAACGATATTTGACACAATATCTCGTCGTCAAACTCCCTTTTGATTAATTATCAAAAATGACACAACATCTCGTCGTCAAACTCCCTTTTTGATTTATTATAAAAAATGATGACGAATATTTAGCGACGACATTGGAGACTCGTCGCGATGTGATTTTTAAAATAACAATTATTAGACTTGCGAGGAGAAATTGTCAATAAAAGTTTGACAAAAATAGTCGTCAGTTGGCTTCTTCGGATCAACTTGGCAACGAGAAATCCTACTATCGCCATATTAAAAATTTACCTTTTATTTACCATATATAAATTTTTACCAATTTATATAAAAACATTTATTTTTTGAAATATAACATTATAAAGTTTCATATTCCAATGTATGGCATAACGACGACACATTCCACCGATACATTATCAGCTATGACTTTTAACCGCCACTTCATACCATCATTTCCACCACCACATTTAAACTTCATATTACATCGCCACATTCCACAATCAAATTCCACCATCTCATTTCTTTGTCACATTTCATCACCACATTACACAGTCACATTCCATAGCTATATATCAATGTATGACTTTCCACTGTCACGACCCATTGTTACATTCCACCAGTAATTAAATTACACTGCAACATTTAAAAGTCACATTAATTGTCACATTACACCATCACCTTCCATTACTACATTTCAATGTACGCCATTTCTACACCACATTCCACAAATACATATCGGAGTATGCCTTTCCATCGTGACATTCCACTGTTATATTCAATTCCACATCCCACCGTCAATTTCACTACGACATTCCAACGTTACATTTCATCGCCAAATTCCACCACTTAATTTTTAACGTATGATTTTCCACCATCACGTCTCGCTGTGAGATTGTGCCACAAATTCTACCTCTACTTTTCAATATCACGTCGACGCATTACACCGTCACCTTCCATTGCTACATTTCAATGTATGTCATTCCAGCACCATATTTCACCAATATACATCAATGTATGAATTTTCTTCGTCACATCCCATTGTTACATTTCTCCGCCACATCCCATCATCAATTCCACCACCACATTTCAATATCACATTCCATTTCCACTATCCAGCGTTGCTTTTCACTATTGCATTTCAATGTGACATTTCACTGTAACATTACAAGTCACGTTTCACCACTAAAGGTATAACTTTCAACCCTCACATTTCACTATTACATTCCACAACTAAATTACTATTTCACATTTCATCCCCACATTACACTGTCACCTTCCACCAATTGTATATCATTTCAACATCGCATTCAACCGCTACATTTCAATATATGACTTTCCATAGCCACATTCCATCACCACATCTCAATGTCATATTTCATCGTCACATTACATCATCATATACCACTAAACTTCAATTGTGACGTTTCACCCCCACCTCCCACCGTCACAATTTTAGCAAAATGTTAAAGGGGAAATATTAACAAAAAAAATTATGAATGACCGGAAAATAATGCATGGTGATAAACTTTGAAGCTAACTCATTTATTCCATCTATTTAACCCTCCCAACCCCATGCGCAATTAAACGAGTCTCATATTCACTTAGAACCTCCCTTTTCATAAATTTTTTACAATTCCTATATTTCGTTATGATAAATTGTCGATGTGGTATTTAAAATTCTTGAATGGACGAATTTAAAATTCTTGTCAATGATTCTATGCGTGTCCAATTCCGGTATATCAATATTCATTTGCTAAATACTCTTGTTCCGGTACATTAATATTCATTTGCTTAATAATCATGTTCGGTAACCAAATGATAAAGTGATTTCGTTTTTGTTCATAATTGTATCAATGTTGTGGATAGGTTGGTACGATCAACCGATGTTTGATGTCCAATGAGATAACGCATCGTTTTATAGAAACCCACGATGACTTAAAAAGACAAACGCTCCACAAACATCAGTAGTGGGTCGTTTGTGGGCAAAATATGTTGGGCGTTGGTATACATCAAACACTAGATTTTGGATGAAGTGTGGCGAGTTAGCACAACATCATTGGTTGGCGAATGTATTTGTTGATGGTGCTTATGGTCGTTGCCATATATTTTTTTTTATTTCCTATATAAACAAACATGAACTTCTTACTTTTTCACACCCAATTCTTTCAAACACTCACAAAGATACTTCTCAACTTTTATAAAAGAATGAATTTGTTGGATCAAAATCTTGAATTTTTTCTCGAATCTTCGTCCGAAGATAAAATATATTTTACATGTCGTGAAACTATATCGTGAAGAACAGGAGAGGGGTGAAACATCAAGTCGACGTATTCAACAAATGCCACGTATATACATTAATGTATATCTTGAAGGTCCGGTATGAAACAATTATTTTGCGCCAACACCAACATATCATTCGCATTTTAAAATACGATGTATACGGATTTAGTTTTTCTCAGTATTTAACAAGGTACTCTTAAATACTCCAACTCTAGTGAATCCGTTCCAAAATAGTTCACCTCCGGATGCACTAGGTCGTCTTGGGTTTACCATATTTCAAAACTCAAAAGTGTACGTCCATAATGTACCAGTTGGCGTACGAAACGATTGCGGATATGTTTGATGAATATTTAAAATTCGGTGAGAAAATGAGACATGTTTGCCTAAATAATTTTTGTATGTGAATATTTGACTGTGGAGGATTTTGAGAAATCTGACGGCAAGCGAAATTTCTCGATTGTGTTATGCGCACGAAGAAAAACACGGTTTAAGAAAATGTTTGGTAGTATTTACTGTATGCATTGGGAATGAAAACATTGTCTCACTGCATGAAAATGTCAATATACTAGGGATGATGATGGTCACCGGACGATCATGCTTGAAGTGGTTGCTTCATACGATATGTGGATATGACATGCCCTTTTTGGCAGGGCTGGTTCTAACAACGATATAAATGTCATAAATCATTCTCAATTGTTTGATTCGCTTAAAAAAGATACATCTCCACTATCACTGTTTGAAGTAAATGGAAAGCATTATTCTTTTGATTACTGCTTGACAAATGGTATATATCCATATTGGACAATACTAGTAAAGGGATATATGTCTCCTGTTCATGAACCACGACCCAAGTTTACAAGATTTCAAGGAACTACTCAAAAACTATTGGTGCGTACATTTGGTGTACTTCAAGGAATGTTTGCTATTTTAAAAACTCTGACTCGAGTAACGAGCATCAACAAGATGAGAAGGATAATATATACTTGTATCGTATTGCACAACATGATACAAGAAGATAAAGAATTTGCGATATGTTCGTGGGAAGAAAAATGATTTGATGTGGAAGAAAACATGTCTCATTAGAATATTAGGAGAAGCATAAAGATCAAAAATCGAGACCAAAGGAAATCTGCGATATAGAGGTACACGCTCAACTACGTGAAGATCTAACTCGGCATAAGAAAGGACCCGTTCATATTGATTATAAACGATTCACAATAGTTGATTACATTGCGAGGTTCTGACCTCTATATGCTACATTTTACAAACATTGCATTCGTTTTTAAAAGACAAACTTTCATTACATCGAAAGTTGACAGGCATGCATACCATTTCATAATATACCCGAACTATAAATGACTTATTAATAATCTTGTTGAACTCAACTACTCGAATGCAACGTCTTTTGAAATATGCCATGAATGACTCCAAGTATTATCTTTAAAATGAGCAAATGCACAGCGAAAGATTTCTTTCTTACCTGAGAATAAACATGTTTAAAAGTGTCAACCAAAAGGTTGGTGAGTTCATAAGTTTATCATAAAACCATAAAATTCAATAATTTTGATAGACCACAAGATTTAAATACAGTACACCTATCTCGTGTACGAAACCGTTTTTCATAATGCTTGGCAGAGTAGGTTCGTATCCTTTTCTCCCCCGTAGGTTGCCTCGTGATTTTTAATAATCGTACACATATCTCGTGTACAAAAATAACATACACATAACCTGTGTATAAAATCATTCCTTCTATATATAACCTTTGCTTGGTAACCGACCTTAACATTTAATGCGCATCATGAATATCCCCAAAATAAATAGAACTTTCAGTCTGTAATAAATATATAAACCTCGAAATACTAAACACCACGCCCACTAGCTCTTCTGTCTAGTGAACATTCTGGGTGGAGGTGTTAAACCCGATAGCTAACTTTAGGATTCGCGTCAATTAGGGGCCATTTCCCTAATTCTTAGGTTACCAAGCTATAATAATCAGGGGGAAATATTCTATATAATAACTTACAGAACTTCAGTCTGTATAATAATTCATTCAAGGAATGTTTTGCTTGTGTCTATCGTGTCAAACATTTATAAAAGCAATTCATGTATTCTCAGTCCCAAAAATATATATTGCAAAAGCATTTAGTAAAAAGGGAGCAAATGAACTCACAATACTGTATTTCGTAGCAATAATGCAAATGACGACACTAAACAAGTGCAGGGTTGACCTCGGATTCACGAACCTATATTAATTATATATATTTATATGTTTGTCAATATCTGTCTAACAATTTAGGTCAAGTCTTAGCGTATCACAATCCCAATACTCGAGACCGATATGCAAAAGTCAACAAAAATCAACTTGACTCAAAATGACTTCCAAAATCTATACATGTTTATTATATAACTTAAATATAGTCGTTAAATATATTTATTAAATTTTATCAGAGTAAACAATACAAAAATTTATATTAAAATATACTTTTATATATCTTAAGTAATAAAATTTATAAAGTTCAGTTAGTATCATAAAAATATAGTGGTATGTATTATTAATGTAATTATATTACATGTGGTAAAAATATCTTTGTATTACATATTTATTTGATAGAATAATATTGATAATAATAATAATGAGTAAAATTTGTATTATTTGTAATAATAATAATTATTATTATTCTACTAATAACAATAATAACAATATTTATATTTATTAATGATGATATTAATTATAATAAAATGATAATTCCAATTATGATACTTTTAATAATAACGATACTTTTTAATATTAACTGTAATAATAATAATATTTTATATAAAAATAATAATTCTATTCAAAATGATAATTTTTAGTAATAATAATACTAAAATGATAATAATATTGATATTTTATAACAACAATGATATTTCTAATAAAAAATGATAAATGATATTTTTAATAATAATAATAATGATAAAAATAATGAAAACGATATTTTTATCTAAATCAATATCTTACAATATTTTAATTTCATCAAGATACTTATACTTATATCGATTTGTTTAATAACTTTTATTCCTCTTTTATAAGGCATTCATAATAATGATAATAATAATATTCATAATAATTAGATGATAATAATATTAGTTTTAATGATAATGATACTAATAATAATAATAATTACAATAATACTAATGATAATGCTAATAATTATAATAATAATAATAATAATAATAATAATAATAATAATAATAATAATAATAATTATAATAATAATAATAATTATAATAATAATATTTATAATAACCTTAGTGATAATAACGATAGTATTAATAATAACAATAACAATTTTAATGATAATACTTATATTAACAACGATAATGATAATAATAATAATAATAATAATAATAATAATAATAATAATAATAATAATAATAATAATAATAATAATAATAATAATAATAATAATAATAATAATAATAATAATAATGATGATGATGATGACGATAATAATAATAATGACGATAATCATAACGACGATAGTAATTATAATAATAATAATAATAATAATAATAATAATAATAATAATAATAATAATAATAATAATAATAATAATAATAATAATAATAATAATAATAGAATTAATGATAATTCAGTTGACCATATCTTTTAATCCGTTCATCGAAATCACACGATTTCTAAATGAAAAGTTATTAATTTTTCGCCAGCTTTCCAACGACATGCATATCATATACCTTATCTTAGTAGCATATATATTAAATTTGTAATTCATCATAAAACTATCTAACGACGAAAATTTAACATACAAGCATGCATAATCCTATATACTCGAGCACTAGTCAGGGATGCACTATTAATATATAAAAGATAAAATATGAATGCTCACGTATCAATATTGTGATTCAATATTGCAGGAAGGTATGTAGATGCAACGAAAATGATAAACGCTAGGTTGACCTCACGAGCTATACCCCTGAATCATACCCATAACCTCCATAGCTATAACCCATAATTTTCTTAGCTCTATCCCGCTCAAAAAACACGTTTTGAAATAACCCGAACATACCCTCGTCGTAGTATTTTATGTAATAATAATAATAATAATAATAATAATAATAATAATAATAATAATAATAATAATACTAGTAATACTAATAATAAGATTAACAATAATAATATTAATCTTAATAATAATAATAATATAAATTTATGTATATAGATATTGAGAGAGAAGTGAGTGAATCAGAGAACAAGAAAACGTTCAATTTATAGCAAGTTTCCCACACCTACTCCCCATGCGATCGCATGGGGTTTAGGCTTCTCAGCCATGCGATAGCATGGTGCTCGAATCCAGCTCATATTCCACAAACAAGGCTGCCGACACTCGTTTATAATTATATATATATTTATTTATTTAATCTATATATATATATATATATATATATATATATATATATATATATATATATTATATTCTCATGCATAGTAGACTTGTACTATTAATTTTGATGACTTGTACATTGATGCTTGACTAATGTCCCAGTTCCGGTTTATCGAATATCATTACGTACGCTTAGAAAGCTTGTACTTTTCATTTCGTGATTTGTACTTTATCAATAATTAGACTTAAATCATCAATAAACTATATTACTTGAAGTATAACTTGAACGTTCAAGTGTTTTGGTCATTTGCTTCTTTAAATCAATGTTTTGTTATTTATATATATGACAATATTAATTTAAATCAAAACGATTTGTATTTAGTTAATATCTTATCATTTTGTAAATATATATATATATATATATATATATATATTCATTTAAAAATATAAATTTGTACATATTATATATAATTGAAATATTTATTTAATAATATAATATTTAGTTTTTCAAAACTAATTATATTTCAAAGTTATTATATGATTTAAAATATTTTTGAAATTATTATTTAGTGATACTTTTACCTTTTTGAAACAATAAAAATATTTGCAAATTTATAATACAAAGCTTTATTTAAGTTCTTTCAAAATAAACAAATTATCTTGTAAAATGTTTTAATAATAAACTTCTTTTTAAATTGAAATGTTTTGTACGTTTGAAACTAAATCAAATAAATATGATATATTTGTTTTCCAAAACTAAATATAATTAAGAATCGTTTTGTTAAAAGGTTAAAATAATGAAAATCGTTATATCATAAAATGTTTTAGAAAAATAAAAGTATATATACTCATAATAGGTTTCAAGTTTTTTTTTTTAAATTACCGTTGGTTAGTGAAGCGTGGGATAAAGTCCAATGGTTAAATAAACGTATGAAATTATTTTTATGTAAAACGTCGATATCCATTTTTCTTAATTACCTACACTCCATAAATTTACTTTCACAATAAATAATATGAAAGCCACTTAGTTATCTTATCAAAGTCATGAGGAAAATATTGTAAAGCATGAATTGGAAATCAAACAGGAATTTCCACTAATCTGTCTAACTCTCGCTACTTGACACTTTGTCCTCACTTGAAGATCAATTTACCATTATTTCCGAATACCATTAAAAAGGAAAGGTTTCCTAAATCAAAGTGGACCTCTCAACAGAGACCCATAATCATATCACAATGTATCTGATAATTCAATCATTTGATATTATCTTCTAATTCTATCGATAAACATATTGAAACAAATACGTTCATGTAAAGTATTATACATTTAATACTTTGTTAACATTTTCAAGTTATAATATATATATATATATATATATATATATATATATATATATATATATATATATATATATATATATATATATATATATATATACACACACATAAATGTTCGTTAATCGTCGGAATTTGGTAGAGGTTAAATAAATGTATGAACACAGTTTAAAATTTTTGAGATTCAACTTAACAAACTTTGCTTATCGTGTTGAAATAATATAAAGATAAAGTTTAAATTTGGTTGGAAATTTCCGGGTTGTCACAGTACCTACCCGTTAAAGAAATTTCATCCCGAAATTTGATCGAGGTCATCATGGATAACAATAAGAATGTTATTATGACGAATATAAGTTGACACATAGGATTTTATCATGATTGAGAAATATAGATAAAATAATTCGATTGCTCGAAGCGTATGAGTGAAGCTATCGTAAAAGAGTAAAATGAGAAAATAGGAATTCGTCTTATCTTTTGACGTCATCACGGTTGCTCTCCGGATTAAAGAAAATCTTGGTAATCTATACAGGATTTGATTCTTCGTCGATTAAGGAAATTATGATCCTCTTCAATTTAATGCGATAATCTGTCTCGATTTCTCGGTCTGATATTTTCCTATAAATTAACCTCTTCCGTTTCCTTATTTTCACATCTCATATCTTCTATATTTTCTTCTTTAATTCATACTTCCAAAACATTCGTCAATATGCTCCATTCAGTTTTAATTCTTGATATATTCTTGACTATCACAACTGTCATTCTTCTTTTTCATCTACTACTGGAGGAATCTGTTTACTTCTACTATGCTCTTGGGTTTATAGTGTTTTTAGTTCTTCCGTGTCTTTATATTGCTATACGCATTGATATACACGGTTTGTAATTTCTGTGTTGTTGTCGTGCTTATATTTTTCCTTATTTTTTGGAACTCCATGCTTTTGTTTTCTCATCTCAACTTTAAGTAAAGCGAGTAATGATCCAGAATTCGTAGGTATGAAATTTCGAATGATCATGACTAATGTTCTAAGAAAGAAATTATAATAGCACGATCTTGATTGGTTAAATTACCAGAAGTTACGGGAAAAGATAGAACTATCAAGAAAATAAGTTCTTGATATGTTTAGAGTTTAGGTAGAATGTAAGAGTCGTGTAACATGGCACATGATGACGATAGGGTCTGTGAATCATCATGTTCCACTAGAAACTCAGCATGAATTACTGTAATATAATCACGTTGATCAGGCGTCATTATATTATACTAACTCATGCTTCAGTTCCTAACACTACTTCAAAAACATTCATAATTTCAGATTCGAATTTTTTTTTTTTAGAATTTAGAAACTCAAACAGTTTCCTTTATGATGTAATGCAGATGGTACGAAGAGATAAAAGATTTCAGATAAGAATAGTTATGAAAATATCTTCAGAAATATCGAGGATATTTATAATGACAGATACGATGATATCTTATAATTTCTAAGATCTAAAGATGACGAAGAAGATTTGTCCGTAAAGGTTTAGAGTCAGGAGTAAGGTATTTGTTAATGATTTCAGCAGATATCGAATCATCTGGATTCTTTGAAGGCAGATTTAATCTTTGTGATTTGTCCACAGCCTCCTTCATAGTTTACTCAATCCATTTTTCAGTACAAATTTTATTTTGAGCTTTTCCAACCTACCATTCTTTATCATCAAACTTTGACTGTTAATGTTGTCTACAGTCCTTGCTATTTCATCAGCTTTTTCACAACTTCATAATGCTAATTCGTAGGCTGGAGTGCTATTCAGAATTTTTGAATTATAATTTCAGGAGATAACGTTATATGTGTATATATATAGCTGTTATCGTAGAAACGCTGCGATATTCGAGAATAATTATTGATACTTCCTGATATTTGGTATGACACTTCTCGTTACAAGATGCAGATGAGTAGATGATGGGGTTTCAATGAGTACATATAATGATATTTCGGAGAGACTTACGCCAAAGAGTAACAAAGTTGCTGGTACATCTGCTGATAATGTGGTGGAATATAAAAGGTTCCCCGGTAATGATGGCGAAAAGACAACGTATATCTCAAGGTTATAATAAGGTTAGTCCGACTGAACAGTCAAAGTTGACTTGCTGGAGCTGTGACAGAATTTGCTACTTTGAAAAGGGATCGCAAAGTTATTTTTGGTAATAAATGCCAAAGTATCTGACACAGATATGTGTTAAACTTTTACTTAGGTTCCAAGTGTTCTCCAGGTGCATATATTCTTCGTATGTATTGTGTGATTGGTTCATTCTCTCGATTGTTCCTTAGTTGAGGTGTTTTCAAGAATTTTGAAGGGTTTAGACGCAGGTTGTCATCATCAATATCCGTATGATAAAATCGTCGTGAATCTTGAATGATACGAATATCTTTATGAGTTTTGTGAATAAAAGTGATGTTCTAGTATAGTTTGAATTTAAAGTATGATTTTGAAAGATGTAGGAATCTAAGAGTGATGTCATCTGTTTAATCTTGACTTGGATTCTGATCTGTCAAAACCGGAATATGTAATTGAATTTGAATGAGAATGGTTGTTCTTGTTTCTATGAAAGAATGTATATTGTTGTGAAAGTAGTGAGTATGATTAATGATTATTGAATCAAAATTGAAAAATGTACAGTGTAACATATTAATGTGAAATCTAAGTATTTCTCGGGTATTACCTACCCGTTAAAAAAAAAATTCACAAGTAATATTTTGTACAAAATATTTTTATTACAGTTTTTATGAAAATATATATGTATGTATATTTTCTTCATATGTAATATAGATTTAATGAGTTAATATTAAATTAAACTCATTTGATTTACTGTTGGAACAAGAATTGAATAATTCCTAAAACTTTAGAAATTACGTAACCTTTGCTGAGTATTTCTTCCACTTGCATGAAATTATGAATTAATACTTCATTATTCATCTATTGATATTTCTTCGGTGAATAATGTTGGTATTCGTGGAATTCTTGTGAACTTCGCAAGACACGAATGATGATTTCTAGAAAGTTTTGAATATATCGAAAATGAAAGTGTAAAATCGAACATGTATTCGAATAATACACTTGTTTTATTATGAAATGTAATCTATTGAGTTGAAGCAAAGATTAACGATTGTTAAGTTGTTAACGAAGGATGTACATCATAGCATATTAGTAATATGAATTAACTGAGTAGTATCTACCCTTTAACATTCACACGTAATAGCTTAGTACTAAAAGATATATTGTGGTTTAAAAATTAGTACGAAAAGATATATTGTGGTTTAAAAATTCATATATATAAAATATACATATAAATTCTTCAGAGGGGATGAGTTAATACTTCATAACTCGTTGATACAATATGCTCGTTGTTGATTTGTAATGATGTCAGTGATTATGGAACTGGCGGAGCTTGTGATGTTGTAGGTGCTGCTGGTGCTGGTGATGCTGACGGTACTCCTGGTGCTGCTTGTATAACAAGTATATTTTATAACGCACGCACCATTCCTGTCAGGGTTTCTATTCTCCCCTTTATCATCTCTATCCATCCACTCATCTTGATTTACGGTTATGATTAGAATAAATAATCTCTAAAACTTTAGAGATTACATAATCACCGTAGAATATTTCTCTGATGAAGTTATGAATCAATACTTCATCGTTTGTTATTGTTGGTATTCCTTGGTATCTACAGGGCGTATGATGTTGATGCTCGTGGGACAGATTGTGATGTTGAGCCTTGCGATGCGGATGTTGTTGGTGGTGGTAATGGTACTGTTGGTGTTGATGCGGGTGATGCTGTTGGTGTTTATGGGGCTTGTAATGCTTGTAAGTTCTGCATCATATTCTCCAAAGCCACCACTCTATAACGAAGCTCGTTGACTTCTTCTAGTACACCGGGATGAATGGCGGTTGGAATGAGTGGATGAATAAGATCTAGAAGTTTAGATAATATATAATCGTGGCGGGATACTCTGGAAATGATGGTGAAAATGGTGTTTCAGACTGGTTCGCCGGTAAGTGCTTCAGGTTCTTCGCCGAGTGGAAAATTTGGTGGATGGAAAGGATCTCCTTCTTCTTGTCTCCATTGATTAAGTCGACTACGAACCCATCCCCAATCCATCCAGAATGGATGATGGCTAATCGGTTGATCCATTCCGGTTACACTGCTTTCGGAGTTTGAATGGATATCCATGTCGGAAGAGTTGTCAGATTCCGAAGAACTCGAACTTGTTGCGGGATCCATCTTATACAATCAGGGAAATAATTTTCCATAGATTATAGGGTTTAGATTAGTATTCTTTAATACATAATTTACACATGTATATATAATACCAAGATCCCATAAGTTACGAAGGAATTTTCGGAAAATGTCAGACATAGTTTATTGTAATATATGTGCTTAAGATATGAAATTTGTCTATACACTATCTATGCAATAATTGCAGAAAGACGCGTCTAGACTTAAGATGATAAACAGGTAATTTTCGACAAAAATGATAAGCAAAACTTTTGACATGCAGACACTGTAACATCCCGCATTTTTTTATTAAATTTATTTTTAACACCGTCTTTTTTTTTAGATGATATCTTTTGTTATCTAAATTCGTATCTTTCGTTAACTAACGTTCTTAATATTTCCATTATTTGATTTAACATCTCTCGGTTACTTTAGCGTTTTTAAAATATTCGTTTGGTTAATTCACGCACCCGCTTTCAAACACGAGGGACCGAAGTTGGCAAGTGGGCAAACTAGTTGACTAGGTCAACTAGTCAACCCACTTACCACCACTCATTCATTTTCATCTTCACCTCCTCATCTCTTTATCCTCTCTAGTTCAAGAACACCATCTTCACCCAACTTCACTAATTCATCATCCATTTCGAATCTAGGAAGCTTGTTACAAAACAAATTACATATTCGTGATCCTCTCATCATCCTCTACATATTGATACCAATTTCATCTCATTTGGGTAACATTTCTAAAACTCTAGATTTCATGTTCTTAGTGTTTTTACTAGAAATGGTGTTAATTAGTGTCTATGGCTCAAGTCTAACATGAATATGTGTTTGTATTGCTCGATTTGTTGTTTTGAGTAACTAGCATGAACACTTGAAATGGGTGTGCTTAATCTTTGATTTTGGATGACTAAATGTTGTTTAAATGTTAAAGTTCGTGTATTAAATGTGTTACTAGCATCATTAGCTTCAATTTGATGTGTAGGTTGACTTGGAAAACTTCACTAACATGATTATTGATTTTGTGATTCTTGGTTAGGGTTTGATAGCTTTTAAAATGAACTTTTAATGCATTGAATGCTTTTTAATGTTGTTAGTAAGTATTTAGTTGCAATGTATGTTTAATTACCTTCGAAACGGCATATCGTATGTGTAAATTGGATTCCCGAATCATTAAATGCGTTTTACGAACTTGAAACTTCAATGATGAACTTTTAACGATCATTCGATAAGGATTTGGTCATTTAAATGATGTAATTGTTTGATGATATGTGATTAGTTGTATTCCTCGTCAAAATACCTTTCCAACGATATAAGATACATGTTTTAAGTGTTTTCGGTTCACAATTTGTGTTTGTTTGAGTTTTGGTTCGAGACTTGTGAAATTTTAGCTTCAGCAACCTGTAGTTCATTGGGACGCCATCCCATATCTTGGACGCCGTCCTGGCTTTCACATCTGGATGCCGTCCAGCCATTTTGGACACCGTCCAGATGAACTACCGAGGGCTGTCCAAATTTCCAATTTCCCGTTTAATTCTAACTATGCTACGTAACTCCGATTGACATGAAACTTGGCCAACATGCTCATATATGATTATATAACTTAGAAAAATAGTTAAGGACCCGACCCAAAAGTGTTGACTTTTTCATTGACTTTGACCAAGTTTGACTTTTAGTCAAACTTAACAAAATACATATGCAATCGTTCTAATCTTCTTTTATATTTGATTCTTGCATGAAACTTGACAACGTGATTCACATGCTATATAATCGAGTCGTAACGAGCCATAGAACTAATTAAACACATTTCACCCGACCTTGTGTCGTGACCGGTTAATTGATACAACTTATTTGTTTAGGTCAAGGCTAAACAACTTTCATGCACACGTTTACTTTGTGAAGTACATTTATACTCGTGCACTCGAGGTGAGATCATATTCCCACCTTTTCAACAACTTTTATCCTTTTAAATCGTGGGCTGAGAAACATATACTTTGTATACATTTTGTACTACTTACTTTTATACTTTGAACACAAGTACGAAAACAAACATTCCACGTGCGAGTTAGAACAAAAATCCTCAATTCGATTATCATTAGTTGCACTTGTCGGGTGTAAGCGAGAACTTATGTTGTATGGCCATAAGGGTTTGACAAACCCTCATTCGGACAGTTCACTACCGTTATGCGGATGAAATATATTTTTGAGAAACAGTGTATGTTCTAACACTATTTGTGATGGGGTAACGTTGGTTAAGCATTGATAATTGGGTGCTCGCGAACTTACTTTTGGAATGCAAACGATTTGGAAAATCAACTATATTAAATCTTGTGGTTCAAAAACAACGTTTATTACTACACCTATGATTTCACCAACGTTTTTCGTTTACAGTTTTCTATATGTTTCTCAGGTTCATATTTGGCTACTTGATACATGCTTCCGCACACTTTGATTACTTGCTTGGATGTCGAGTATACATGCATAAATGGAGCATCTTTTGACTTTACATTTAAACTGTGTCGCATAGGTTTCATTTGTACGTAAAACGTTGTAACATCACTACTTGTTGAACTACTTTTGTAAACTTGAAACATCTTTACATTTGAAATGAATGCGACATATTTTGGTCAAACGTCATTTTAAAGACTTATGATCACGTAATGGGACCTAAGTAGACGGCGCCGTCAATGACGATTTTGTCGGGTCGCTACAGACACGGTCGAAGTCCAGACTCATTAATGCATCTTAATGTCTATCAGTTAGACACACTAATGCAAGACCTGGTTCGCTAAGACCACCGCTCTGATACCAACTGAAAGGACCCGTTCATATTGATTATAAACGATTCACAATAGTTGATTACATTGCGAGGTTCTGACCTCTATATGCTACATTTTACAAACATTGTATTCATTTTCAAAAGACAAACTTTCATTACATCGAAAGTTGACAGGCATGCATACCATGTCATAATATACCCAAACTATAAATGACTTATTAATAATCTTACTGAACTCAACTACTCGAATGCAACGTCTTTTGAAATATGCCATGAATGACTCCAAGTATTATCTTTAAAATGAGCAAATGCACAGCGGAAGATTTCTTTCTTACCTGAGGATAAACATGTTTAAAAGTGTCAACCAAAAGGTTGGTGAGTTCATAAGTTTATCATAATACCATAAAATTCAATAATTTTGATAGACCACAAGATTTAAATACAGTACACCTATCTCGTGTACGAAACCATTTTTCATAATGCTTGGCAGAGTAGGTTCGTATCCTTTTCTCCCCCGTAGGTTGCCTCTCGATTTTTAATAACCGTACACATATCTCGTGTAAAAAAATAACATACACATAACCTGTGTATAAAATCATTCCTCCTATATATAACCTTTGTTTGGTAACCGACCTTAACATTTAATGCGCATCATAAATATCCCCAAAATAAACAGAACTTTCAGTCTGTAATAAATATATAAACCTCGAAGTACTAAACACCACGACCACTAGCTCTTCTGTCTAGTGAACATTCTGGATGGGGGTGTTAAACCCGGTAGCTACCTTTAGGATTCGCGTCAATTAGGGGCCATTTCTCTAATTCTTAGGTTACCAGGCTATAATAATCAGGGGAAAATATTCGATATAAAAACTTACAGAACTTCTGTCTGTATAATAATTCATTCGAGGAATGTTTTGCTTGTGTCTATCATGTCAAACATTTATAAAAGCATTTCATGTATTCTCAGTCCCAAAAATATATATTGCAAAAGCATTTAGTAAAAAGGGGGCAAATGAACTCACAATACTGTATTTCGTAAAAATAATGCAAATGACGGCACTGAACAAGTGCAGGGTTGGCCTCGGATTCACGGACCTATATTAAATATATATATTTATATGTTGGTCAATATCTGTTTAACAGTTTAGGTCAAGTCGTAGTGTATCACAATCCTAATGCTCGAGACTGATATGCAAAAGTCAACAAAAATCAACTTGACACAAAATGACTTCCAAAATCTATACATGTTTATTATATAACTTAAATATAGTCGTTAAATATATTTATTAAAATTTATCAGAGTAAATAATACAAAAATTTATATTAAAATATACTTTTATATATCTTAAGTAATAAAATTTATAAGGTTCACTTAATATCATAAAAATATAGTGGTATGTATTATTAATGTAATTATATTACGTGTAGTAAAAATATCTTTGTATCACATATTTATTTGATAAAATAATATTGAATAATAATAATGAGTAAAAGTTATATTATTTTGTAATAATAATAATTATTATTATTCTACTAATAATAATAATAATAATAATAATAATAATAATAATAATAATAACAATATTTATATTTATTAATGACGATATTAATTATAATAAAATGATAATTCTAATTATGATAATTTTAATAATAACGATACTTTTTAATATTAACTGTAATAATAATAATATTTTATATAAAAATAATAATTCTATTCAAAATGATAATTTTTAGTAATAATAATACTAAAATGATAATAATATTGATATTTTATAACAACAATGATATTTCTATTAAAAAATGATAAATGATATTTTTATTAATAATAATAATGATAAAAAATAATGACAACGATATTTTTATCTAAATCAATATCTTACAATATTTTAATTTTATCAAGATACTTATACTTATTATTTCCTAAATCGATTTCTTTAATAACTTTTAGTCCTCTTTTATAAGGCATTCATAATAATGATAATAATAATAATATTCATAATAATTAGATGATAATAATATTAGTTTTAATGATAATGATACTAATAATAATAATTACAATAATACTAATGATAATACTAATAATTATTATAATGATGATAATAATAATAATAATAATAATAATAATAATAATAATAATAATAATAATAATAATAATAATAATAATATTTATAATAACCTCAGTGATAATAACGATAGTATTAATAATAACAATAACAATTTTAATGATAATACTTATATTAACAAAGATAATGATAATAATGATAATAATAATAATAATAATAATAATAATAATAATAATAATAATAATAATAATAATAATAATAATAATAATAATAATAATAATAATTAGATAATAATAATGACGATAATCATAACGACGATAGTAATAATAATAATAATAATAGTAGAATTAATGATAATTCAATTGACCATATCTTTTAATCCGTTCATCGAAATCACACGATTTCTAAATGAAAAGTTATTAATTTTTCGCCAGCTTTCCAACGACATGCATATCATATACCTTATCTTAGTAGCATATATATTAAATTCGTGATTCATCATAAAACTATCTAACGACAAAAATTTAACATACAAGCATGCATAATCCTATATACTCGAGCACTAGTCAGGGATAAACTATTAATATATATGTAACGACCCGGCTTTTTTGACTTGCTTTGTGCTTTCACGAAACTGCGTATATGTGCGTACTGAGCTAGTTTATGCTCTGGGATCTTATTTAATGATTAATCACTTTCGTGAATATCTTACAACGTGCTATTAAGTGTGTAATCACTTAACTTGATCCCCGAAAGCTTTTACGACCGTTGGTGTCACTTGACGTTTGAAACGAACTATGTACTTGGTACACGTTTAACTTCGGTCATAAATGAAATATTATGACTACGTAATACTAATTGTTATTTTATAATAACAATTACTTGGGTTTTTGGATGCTTAATTACGCTTGGTAATTTACTAGAACACACTAGTTAGTCTTGTTTGACTTTCAACCTTGTTGAACTTTAGCCCACCCTACTCTAGCTAATGGACTATTTAACCAGCCCAATTATTAATGGTTTATGACCCATTTAAATGCAAGACAAAAACCCATTTATTAGAGGGAACTTACTAGCATTTTTTTTTAACCATAATCACAATTGTTGCAAGGGATCCCAACATAAGCACCAACTTTAGACAACCAATAACCAAAAGCAAAAGTTGTCTCCCCCCATGTCCCCCCTAGACCCACGGCCAAGCACCCCTTTTTCCCTATAAATACCACTCAAACCTCACCCATTTTACACTTGATCTCATTCACAAATTACACACACTTACTCTCTAATTCTCTCTCTAGTCTTTCTCACTCTAAAAAGTGTAAGTTTTAAATTTTCTTCTTCTTCTTCTCTCCAAAATGTCAACGTCATCATCATCATGCAAGGATCTAGCTTTTTAGCTTTTTGATCTTGTTATGTCTTGTAGATTCAAACTTGGGTTTGAATCCTTCAAGAACATGAAAGATTCAAGCTTTCTAGCTTTGAATCTTCATTTACTTGTTAGATCTAGGTTTTCTAGCTTATGATTCTTTTATTTTGTTATAAAGATCAAAACTTGTGTTTATGATCTTCATGTAACTTGAAGATCTAGCCTTTTGCTTTAAGGATCTTCAAGAACATTAAAGATCCAAGCTTTATAGCTTAGGGTTTCATTATTTTGTTAAAGATCTTAGCTTTTTAGCTTATGGTCTCATTACTTTCATTAGATCTTAGCTTTCTAGCTTATGGTCTCATTAATCTTGTAAAGATCCAAGCTTTCTAGCTTAGGGTTTTCTTAATACTTGAGATCTAAGTTATTATTGTAGATCTCACTTACTTGGAACCTTTTTGTGATTGTTATGATGATAAAGATTAAGTCTTCATCATCTCATATGATGAAGATGCATAAACTTGTGTAAAAATGACAAAGGTTGAAGCTTTATTGGGTTTATGCAATAAAGAGGCATCCTTGATGTTCAAACTTGTAGAATGATAGCTTTTGCTCTTAGTTGTGTGTTTATGGTTGAAACTTGGTCAAAGTGATGCTAAAACATCAAAGAGTTGTACACTTGAAGCCTACACGCATCAAGGATGAGAACCGTGATAAGCATCAAGCACCAAGGAACCCACCGGAGCACTTGTTTGCTGTTTTTCGGGGTCTGATTAGACTACTGGACTTCTGGAAAATTGATTTTTAGGTATTTCATGTGGAGTAGATGACTTTTCGTTTAGGCCTCGCCTAAATCCGATATACGGTTTAGGATTTATAGCCTTCCGAAAGTCACTACGCCTTTGTAACGTTGTGCTGAAATTTCTGACCTACTCGTACTTAAACCGTTGCCACGGTCAAACGAAGACGTGTTAAGTTCTGAAAATTGGTCAGCGGTTAGAGAACTCACATACGGAGCCATGTCCACTGACTATGCATCTTTTCGATTTGTATAGAGGTCGTAAAAGCTGTCCAAAATCAGCCTATTGTTTCGATTTCTATTCTTGATAAACTTACTTTAGCTTTGATGAATGATGATGATGATGACACTTAAACTTAATTTATGCACTTTTAAACTTATGGGGACAACATACTAACCTTGTGACCTTTGACTTAGGTTGACGACCTTTCGGACCGACTTACTACTTGCATACGTTTCATACCAACTTTTACTGCTTATTCACTGTGAGTTATAGCATCCCTTTACTACTTTTACTATTTTTTTGGGGACTGAGAATACATGCACTTTTTACGTTTTACATACTAGACACGATTACTTAAACTTTATATATGTGTGGGTTACAAAACGGCAAAAAGATTTCCCTTAGCTCGGTAACGTTTAATCATTGGTTTCCTAACCGTGAACGCGAATCTTAAATATGGATCCATAGGGTTTGACAACCCCACTCGGGCTAGTCGCGCTAGCAGACAATGGGTGTTTAATACTTTGAGGACAAACGCACTCTCTAAGTGCACTTTTAGGGGGTGAAATACATACGTTAAGTCTAGTTACCGGGTGCCCACGGTTAAGCATATACTTTGTCATACTGATTTGAAATACTGATTTAAACTGCTGGTTGAAGCACTGAAATCTCGTGGTCTACATTACCTTACTGATTACAAACAAACTATAGCTCACCAACATTCGTGTTGACTTTTTAAGCGTGTATTTCTCAGGTGCTTAGACGTTGTTGCTTCCGCTGTTAGAATTGTTGTCTTGGTGTTATAAACTTGCTGTTATGGACCTGCTGTGTTAGATTTTCACTGCATTACTTAGAGATGTCTCAATCATGGAACTTTTCTTTTGCATTCGTAACTTATGTTATTTTCAAACAATGGCTTTGTAACGACCTTTGGGTCACACACTTATGTTAACGCTTCTATTCAAAGGAAGCACGTTATCTTTTGTAAAACGCTATGTTTTTATGAATGCAAAACTGGTTTTCAAACAACATATAGTGTTTGACCTTGTAATGACCCTGTTGTTGATGAACTGTACACGATGGTTTTGTACGGGGTGTCACATTTGGTATCAGAGCATTGGTTGTAGCGAATTAGGTTGCATTAGTGAGTCTAGACTGGGCCGAGTAGAATTCACTAATAGGACTAATCTACAACTTGCTTGTTTACTTGTTGCTGCTTACTACTACTGCAAGCTACTGCTTACTTATACTGCCATATGATCTTGCTGCATGCTACTGCAAACTGCTATGTGAACTTACTGTATGCTACTGCTTATCCTCGCTACTGCATGCTACTATCTGCTTTCGCATGTTACTTATGTTTAATACTGTTATTACTGCCATGCTATGTACTGTTGTAGACGATCTAGGCTGCTGTAGTTACTATGCCTGATTACGTGCTTGCTACCCGTCTGCTTTTCGCTGTACCGACTTGGAGAATTTATCTTTCCTAGTGATAATGCTAAAAATGAACATATATTTCATAGCATTATCCCTCAAGAAAGACAAGCTTTTAGTTGCAATTGTTCTATTTACAAGTGATATTCGTTTAAATAATAAAAGGTGAAGACAAAAGACAGATTCGACGAATTGAAGACGCAAACGACCAAAAAGCTCAAAAGTACAAAGTACAATCAAAGAGGTTCCAATTATTGATAAGAAACGTCTCGAAATTACAAGAGTACAAGAAGCGAAACGCAAAGTACAAGATATTAAATTATACGCAAGGACGTTCAAAAATCCGGAACCGGGACCAGAGTCAACTCTCAACGCTGGACGCAACGGACTAAAAATTACAAGTTAACTATGCACATGAATATAATATAATATATAATTAATTCTTAAAATTAATATATATATTATATTATATTATAAAACCGTCGGCAGAAGAAAACAACCACATGTGAGCCTCCCCAGATGGTCATGCGATCGCATGGCCTTGAAGGGCAAATCTCATGCGATCGCATGAGCCTCTTTTTCAGTTCACAGGCCTATAAATTCGCGTGTTTGGTTCAGTGTAAAAAAATATATATCCATCCATCCAACTCTCTCAACGTGTATATATATATATATATATATATATATATATATATATATATTATAATTTTAATTTTAATTTTAATTTCTAATAATAAGGGTATGTTAGCGAATATTGTAAGGGTGTGAGTCGAAATTCTGTCCGTGTAACGCTACGCTATTTTTAATCATTGTAAGTTATGTTCAACCTTTTTAATTTAATGTCTCGTAGCTAAGTTATTATTATGCTTATTTAAAATGAAGTAATCATGATGTTGTGCTAATTACTAAAATTGGGTAATTGGGCTTTATACCATAATTGGGGTTTGGACAAAAGAACGACACTTGTGGAAATTAGACTATGTGCTATTAATAGGCTTTATATTTGTTTAACTAAATGATAGTTTGTTAATTTTAATATAAAGATTTACAATTGAACGTACCTATAAATAACCATATACACTCGATCGGACATGATGGGCGGGATATTTATATGTTCGAATAATCGTTCATTTGACCGGACACGGGAATGGATTAATAGTCTATGGAATTATTAAAACAGGGGTGAAATTATGTACAAGGACACTTGGCATAATTGATAACAAAGTATTAAAACCTTGGGTTACACTCGGTCGATATCCTGGTGTAATTATTAAACAAAGTAATAAAACCTAGTTACAGTTTAAGTCCCCAATTAGTTGGAATATTTGACTTCGGGTATAAGGATAATTTTACGAGGATACTCGCACTTTATATTTATGACTGATGGACTGTTATGGACAAAAACCAGACGGACATATTAAATAATCCAGGACAAAGGACAATTAACCCATGGGCATAAAACTAAAAATCAACACGTCAAACAACATGATTACGGAAGTTTAAATAAGCATAATTCCTTTATTTCATATTTAATTGCACTTCTAATTATCGCACTTTTATTTATTGTCATTATATTTAATTGCGCTTTTAATTATCGTACTTTTTAATTATCGCAATTTTAATTATCGCAATTTTATTATCATTATTTACTTTGTGCTTTAAATTAAGTTGTATTTATTTTTAATATTTTACATTAGGTTTTAACTGCGACTAAAGTTGTAAAAATCGACAAACCGGTCATTAAACGGTAAAAACCCCCTCTTCATAATAATAATATTACTTATATATATTTGTATTTTTATAAAGTAAAACTAATATAGCGTTAAGCTTTGTTTAAAGATTTCCATGTGAAACGAACCGGACTTACTAAAAACTACACTACTGTACGATTAGGTACACTGCCTATAAGTGTTGTAGCAAGGTTTAAGTATATCCATTCTATAAATAAATAAATATCTTGTGTAAAATTGTATCGTATTTAATAGTTTTTCCTAGTAAAATATAAGCTATTTCATATACACCTCGCACAACATCAAGTATTTTTGGCGCCGCTGCCGGGGACCAATTCTGCTTAGACGCCGGAAGCGCAACGCTATATAAAAAAAAATTTTATTTTTAGTTTACTTTTATAAAAAAAATACGCTTTTGTAAAAATACGTTTTAAATATACGAAAATATAGAAAGAAAAACAAAATTTATATATTTTAAGAGTTTGTTAAATATTTAAGTTTTATAAAGTTTCTTTATTTTTATTTTTAGTTTGTAAAAATATAAATTTTATTTAAATATTTTGTATTTATATAAAATAGAAAATTTAAAACAGAAAAAAAAATTATTAAAAACTCTCACGGCCTGGTACTATAGCAGCCCAGACCGTGGCCAAAAATCCAATCTCATGCGATCGCATGAGCCCGAAGGCATAACTTCATGCGATCGAATGAAGGCACCTGACACGCCACAGTAAAACCCTAAACAGCATTAAATACGGAATAATTATTATTATTATTTAATTAAACCCTAATTCGGGTATTATTATTATTATAATATTTAATTTTAATTTTAATATTTTGTATTATTTAGTTTTAATTAGTTTAATTAATTTATATAAAATTAATAGTTTTATTAAATAAATAATATAAAAATAATATTTTTATAAAAATTGTACTTTTTACAACTTTTAGTATTTTTTTATATTTTGTACCTCTTTTTAAATCGTTTTAGCGTAATATTTGTATTTTTCACTCGTATTTAGTTTTAAATCATAGTTTTAGCCATAGTTATTTTTATTTCTAGATTTTTAGGCTTTGCCGTAAAATCCCTTAAGTGCTTTTTCTTTAGACTAAGATTTAGGTGCTTTAGAATTTTGCGACGCTGTTCTAAGTTTTTAGTACCTTTTTAAGTTATTGCCATTTGGGATATAGTTTTACTTTTAAGCTTTAATATTTTTAGACGCAACTTTTAATTTTTAGTTTTTAGTGCCTTTTTAAGTTTAGACGCGCTACTTTCTTATTTTTATTTTTCGACGCCTTTTACCTATGTATCAATTATCACTCCAATTAGTAATCTCAATTTGCAATTTTAATTTTAAGTTAGTGATAATAATAAGGTTGGGTTAGTCGAGTGTTTTAAAGTTTTATAAGTCACTCTTTTTCTTTCTTATTTCTCCAATTTTAATACCGACGCGCTCTTTTTCTTTCTTATTTCTCGCCATTCTACTTTTTAGGACATAAAATTTTCTACTTCTTCTCTAAATTTCTTTAAATTACGAAAAATTATTTTAAGCGGTTAAATTGATAGACATCAAAATTTTTTGGTTCGTAGTAATAGTTGGATTTGTACGTGGACCGGGTTATTGGAGCCAAACAGTACTCAATTATATTGAGGCCAAACGAATCCTGCCCCTCTGCTGCATCTTTTGGCTATTCGAAACGTGGACAAAATCAGAAAAGTCTATTAATTGGATAACTTATATAATTTTTCTTTCTTTTTAAAAACTAATAGGATATTCAGTGAATGCACCGAGCAAAACGTTCACCACCTTTTGTACGTTCACCACCTGTAACTCGATTAAGACATCTAGCTAATATTATCGCCGTTGATTTTTCTTTAGAATCGTCATCTAGTCGACCAAGTACTCCAATTCAAATTTCCGATAATCCATTTTTTGAACCTGACCTCACAATTGAGAATCCGGAGAATATTCAAGAACAATTCATAGATCCTGAACCATTAATTTTTCCTCTGGAACCACCAATCATTCAAACAGAGATTGTTGAGGAACGATCCATTAAATCGGAATCCTCTAGTGATTCAGATTCAACAAATTCAATCATGGAGAATCTGGAACCTTTAAGTATGGGAGACCGAATGAGAGCTAAACGCACTGGCCAAGGTCACGCAATTACTCAACCAGACATTAATGCGCCAGATTATGAAATCAAAGGACAAATCCTACACATGGTGACTAATCAATGCCAAATTTAGTGGTGCGCCGAAGGAAGATCCAAATGAACATCTTCGTACCTTTAATAAGATCTGCACTCTATTTAAAATAAGAGAAGTTGAGGATGAACAGATATATCTCATATTATTTCCCTGGACTTTAAAGGGAGAAGCCAAAGATTGGTTGGAATCGTTACCTGAAGGGGCGATTGATACATGGGACGTTTTAGTTGAAAAATTTCTTAAACAATTCTTTCCGGCATCTAAAGCCGTGAGACTTCAAGGAGAAATTGTTACGTTCACACAGAAACCAAATGAAACTCTATATGAGGCGTGGACCAGATTTGGAAAGTTATTGAGAGGATGTCCGCAACATGGTTTAGACACCTGTCAAATAGTACAAATATTCTACCAAGGATGAGACATCACTACAAGAAAAGACATAGATATAGCAGCTGGTGGTTCCATTATGAAGAAAACCGAAACTGATGCTTATAAAATTATTGATAACACTGCTTCCCACTCACATGAGTGGCACCAAAAAAAAGATATCGTTAAATCATCTAAAGCAGCTAGAGCCGATTCTAGCCATGACTTAGATTCCATTTCCGCAAAGATAGATGCTGTCGAGAGACGAATGGAAAATATGGCTAAGGATATTCACTCAATACGAATTAGTTGTGAGCAGTGTGGAGGACCACATTTGACAAAAGATTGTCTCAGTATTGAACTAACAATGGAACAAAGGGAGAATGTTTCATATCTAAACCAAAGGCCTGAAAATAATTATCAGAATAATTATCAACCGCCAAGACCGATTTACAACCAAAACCAGAATTATAACCGAAATGTTCCATACAACAACCAACAAGGTCCAAGTAATCAACAAGTATCTAATAATACTTACAATCAGCAAAGACCTAATTTTCAAAACAAACCACCACAAACCGATGATAAAAAGCCGAATTTAGAAGATATGATGACGAAGCTAGTTGAATCTCAAACACAGTTTTTCACATCTCAGAAACAAACGAATGAACAAAATGCTCAAGCATTTAGAAATCAACAAGCTTCTATTCAAAATTTGGAACAAGAAGTGAGCAACCTAGCAAGGTTAATAGGTGAAAGAAAATCGGAAAGTCTACCTAGTGATACAAATGCTAACCCCCGAAATGAAACAGCTAAAGCTATTACCACAAGAAGTGGTATTACACTTAAACCACCTGAAATACCTGTAATTTCTAATGAAGATATTCCTACTCCACAAGAACCACAACCTGAACAAAATAAGGAAAAAGTACCGGTAGTTGAAAAGGTTAATGAAGATAACACAGTTAAGGCTAAACCTTATGTTAAACCATACCAACCACCACTTCCTTACCCGAGTAAAATGAGAAAAGAGAGACTTGAAGCCGAGCAATCCAAATTCTTGGATATGTTTAAACAGATAAATGTAAATCTTCCTTTCATTGATGTGATTTCAGGAATGCCTAGATATGCTAAATTTCTGAAAGATCTAATCACAAATAGAAAGAAAATGGAAGAACTCTCGGTTGTTACTATGAATGCAAATTGTTCTGCAGTGCTGTTGAATAAGATACCAGAAAAACTATCTGATCCAGGAAGTTTCACAATTCCATGTTTTCTGGGTAGTCTAAGTTCAATAGAAGCATTGGCAGATTTAGGTGCTAGTATAAATCTAATGCCGTATTCACTATATGCTAAACTAGACCTTGGAGAATTGAAACCAACAAGAATAAGTATACAACTAGCCGATAGATCAGTAAAATATCCTAGAGGGATAATGGAAAACATGCTAGTTAAAGTTGGTACTTTAGTATTTCCAGTAGATTTTGTTGTTCTGGACATGGAAGAAGATTCTCAAGTTCCTCTCATATTAGGAAGACCATTCTTAAACACGGCTAAAGCAATGATAGACGCGTTCGGTAAGAAACTTACCCTAAGTATAGAGGACGAGAGTGTTACCTTTTCTGTTGATAAAGCAATGCAACAACCGCAATCTGCAGATGATACATGTTATTATATTCAAACTATAGAATCACATGCAGAATTGTTAGAAGAATTTCCAGAATTACAAGGAACAAGAGAATGTTCTTTAGGAGAAGGTACTGAACCAATTGATGAAACTGAAATGCTAGCTACACTTATGGCAAATGGATATGAACCAACAATACAAGAAATTCAAATGCTAAAAGAAGAAGACAGATTTCGATATAAATCATCGATAGAAGAACCACCGACATTAGAGTTAAAGCCACTTCCAAACCATTTGGAATATGCTTATTTACATGGTGAATCTGAATTACATGTAATAATATCATCTTCTCTTTCTGAAAATGAAAAATCTCAACTTATTTCTGTGTTAAAAGCTCATAAACCAGCCATTGCATGGAAGATTCATGATATTAAAGGAATAAGTCCTTTGTATTGCACACATAAAATCCTTATGGAAGAAGGTCATAAAACGTATGTGCAACGCCAACGAAGACTAAATCCTAATATGCAAGATGTTGTTAAGAAAGAAATTATTAAACTGCTATATGCAAGTTTAATTTATCCAATTTCTAATAGTCCATGGGTAAGCCCAGTTCAATGCTTACCTAAGAAGGGTGGCATGACTGTCATCACAAATGAGAAAAATGAGCTTATTCCTAATAGGACTGTAACAGGATGGCGTGTTTGTATTGATTATAGAAAATTAAATGACGCCACCAGAAAAGATCACTTTCCCTTACCTTTCATTGATCAAATGTTGGAAAGATTAGCCGGAAACAGTTACTATTGTTTTCTTGATGGTTTTTCCGGATATTTTCAAATTCCAATAGCACCCGAGGATCAAGAGAAAACCACATTCACGTGCCCTTATGGTACTTTTGCTTACAAACGTATGCCATTTAGACTTTGCAACGCCCCTGCAACCTTTCAAAGGTGCATGATGGCGATTTTTCACGACATGATAGAAGAATGCATGGAAGTTTTCATGGATGACTTTTCAGTCTTCGGTGATACATTTGAATCATGTCTAGTTAATCTTGAACGAATGCTTATTAGATGTGAACAATCAAATCTAGTTCTTAATTGGGAGAAATGCCATTTCATGGTTAAAGAAGGCATCGTTCTTGGACATAAAATTTCAAAGGAAGGAATTGAAGTGGATAGAGCTAAAGTAGATGTAATTGCTAAACTTCCACATCCCACCAATGTTAGAGGAGTTAGGAGTGTTTTAGGGCATGCCGGTTTTTACCGACGTTTTATAAAAGATTTTTCTAAAATTACCACTCCTATGAATAAACTCCTAGAAAAGGTTGCTCCATTCATCTTTTCAGATGAATGTATCAAATATTTTAATATTCTTAAAGAAAAACTCACTAATGCGCCGATCATGATAACACCAAATTGGAATTTACCGTTTGAACTTATGTGCGATGCAAGTGATTTTTTAATGGGAGCCGTTTTAGGACAAAGGATTGAAAAACGATTTCAACCTATATATTATGCTAGTAAGATGTTACAAGGAGCACAAACAAATTACACAACTACTGAAAAAGAACTCCTTGCTATTGTCTTTACTTTTGACAAATTTCGTTCATATCTCGTTCTAGCTAAAACGGTGGTTGATAGTGTTCCAAATGAACATATATTTAGTAGCAATATCGTTCCAATATGTAAAGTTTTTTAATGTAATTTCCTTATTTTTAGTTGTAATAGTTAAATAAATAAGTGCGAAGACGAAAGACGCAAATCGCTCGAAAATGAAGATTTAAAGACAAAAACGAAGATTTGAAAGACCAAAACGTCCAAAAAGCTCAAATGTACAAGATACAATTCAAAAGGTTCAATTTATTGATGAGAAACGTCTAAAAATGACAAGAGTACAAGTTACAAAACGCAAAGTACACGATATAAAATTGTACGAAAGGACGTTCGAAAATCCGGAACCAGGACATGAGTCAACTCTCAGCGCTCGACGCAACGGTGTAAAAATTACGAGTCAACTATGCACAAGAATAAAATATAATATTTAAATAAATCATAATAAGAATAATATTAAATAATAAAAAGTTGTTAATTGAGCATAGTTCAGGGGTCGTAAATGAAAATTCAATTTATAATTTGGCCTATAAAAGGAACGATCTATGTAACGATGAGCGGGAGGAAGAATTTTTTTCCGATCTTTTTTCTTCGATCAATTATCAATATCAATTATCAATATCTATATTCTATATCTCTATCATAATGTTAATGTAATAAGATATAACAATAATCTTAATTTTAAGTTTAAATTATGATAATAATAAGATTTATGATAGAGATCATTTGAGTGTGTAAGTCGAAATTCTGTCCGTGTAACGCTACGCTATTTTTAATCATTGTAAGTTATGTTCAACCTTTTTACATTAATGTCTCGTAGCTAAGTTATTATTATGCTTATTTGAGCCGAAGTAATCGTGATGTTGGACTAAAATATTAAGACGGGGTTATTGAACTTTGTACCATAATTAAGGTTTGGGCAAAAGACCGACACTTGTGGAAATTGGACTATTGACTATTAATAGATGGGGGGTATTGTCTAATTGAGTGACAACTCATTGGAGTCTGTCGAACCTATCTTCAAATTAATTAACCTAATAATTAATAATGATTATGGTTGTCCTATTTAGTGACGTTCATATGGAATCTATTATAATCATTTAATTAATCAATTGGGTTGGGTAATTGATTATTCATTCTGATAAAGTGGATGAATTAATATTCATAAACTAATTAAAACAGGGGTGGATTACATACAGTGATAACTGGTGTAATTGTTGACAGAAGTGATAACTGCGTCATAGTTTAAATCCTTAATCAGTTGGAATATTTGACTTCAGGTATAAGGGTAATTTGACGAGGATACTCGCACTTTATATTTATGACCGATGGACTATTATGGACAAAAACCAGATAGACGTATCAAATAAACTAGGACAAAGGACAATTAACCCATGGTAATAAATTAAAATCAACACGTCAAACATCATGATTACGGAAGTTTAAATAAGCATAATTCTTTTATTATATTTCTCATCGTATCTTTATTTACTGTCATTTTATTACTCGCAATTTTATTTTCTGTCATTTTATTTATCGCAATTTATTTTAAGCACTTTAATTTTTGTCATTTATTTTTACGCTTAAAATCGACAAACCGGTCATTAAACGGTAAAACCCCCATTTTATAATAATACTACTACTTATTTATATATATATTTTTACAAATAAACTTAATAATATAGCGTTAACTTCACCAGCTCCCTGTGGAACGAACCGGACTTACTAAAAACTACACTACTCTACGATTAGGTACACTGCCTATAGTGTTGTAGCAAGGTTTAGGTATATCCCATCCGTAAATTAATAAAACTTGTGTCATATTTTGTAGTATTTTGTATTAAAAATAATACTATTTCGTACCCTCACGCTACATCACCAAGTTTTTGGCGTCGCTGCCGGGGAGCGCTAAAACGCTATATTTTTAATTAAAATAATATTGAAATAAAATATAATAATATAATAATATTGAAATAGAATATAATAATATAATAATATTGAAATAGAATATAATAATATAATAATATTTAAGAATCAAAAATTTATACGTAAATTTTAAAAAAAAGTCGTATTTATTAAATACTTCAGGGGTATATTATGTAACTTATAATTAATAATTGCTATCATGTCGCTTTCATGTGAATAGTAAATTAATTAATTTATTTTCATTTACTATTCATGAATAGTAAATGAATTAAAAAAAAAAAAAAAAGTTTTGAAAAAAAAATTATAATTATAAAAAAATTATTAATTTGTAAAAAAAAAATCATTTTTAAAAAAAAAAAAAAAATCGTTTTTAAAAAAAAAAAAAAAAAAAAATTTCGTTTTTAAAAAAAAAAAAAAAAAATTTGTGTAAAAAAAAAAAAAAATTGTTTTTTTTTAAAAGAAAAAAAAAATTCGTTTTAAAAAAAAAAAATTTTGTAAAAAAAAAAATCGTTTTTTTTTAAAAAATTTTAAAAAAAAAAAAAAAAAAAAAAGCGAAAAAAAAAAAAAAAAAAAAAACGTAAAAAAAAACAAAAACGTAAAAAAAAAACAAAAACGTAAAAAAAAAAAAAATTATTAAAAAAAAAATATATATATTTTTAAAATTTTGTCTATAAAAAAAAATGTTTTTTTTTTAGTTTTATTACCTTTAGATTTTTAGACTATAGTCGCAACTTTTAGTATTAAGTTTAGTTTTGCCATAGTTATTTTTACTTCTAGAATTTTTAGGCTTTGCCGTAAAATCCCTTAAGTGCTTATTCCTTAGACTAAGTTTTAGGTGCTTTAGAATTTTACGACGCCGTATTTCGCACTACTTTCTTATTTTTATTTTTCGACGCCTATTTTTCGACCTTTTATTTTTCGACATTTTTCGACGTGCAATCTATTTCTTTCTTATTTCTCGCCATTCTAGTTTTTAGGACTTAGAATTTTTTTTCTACTTCTTCTCTAAATTTCTTAAAATTACGAAAATTTATTTTAAGTGGTTAAATTGATAGACATAAAAATTTTCTGGTTCGTAGTAATAGTTGGATTTGTACGTGGACCGGGTTATTGGAGCCAAACAGTACTCAATTATATTGAGACCAAACGAATCCTGCCCCTCTGCTGCATCTTTTGGCTATTCGAAACGTGGGCAAAATCAGAAAAGTCTATTAATTGGATAACTTATTATAATTTTTCTTTCCTTTTTAAAAACTAATAGGATATTCAGTGAATGCACCGAGCAAAACGTTCACCACCTTTCATACGTTCACCACCTGTAACTCGATCAAGACATCTAGCAAATATTGTCGCCGTTGATTTTTCTTTAGAATCGTCATCTAGTCGAACAAGAACTCCAACTCAAATTTCCGATAATCCATCTTTTGAACCCGACTTCACAATTAAGAACCCGGAGCATATTCAAGGACAATTCCAAGATCCTGAACCACTAATTATTCCTCCTGAACCACAAACCGTTAAATCAGAATCCTCTAGTGATTCGTATTCAACAAATTCAATTATGGAAGTAACGGAACCTCTAAGTATGGAAGATCGAATGAGAGCCACACGCACGGGCCAAGGTCACGCCATTATTAAGCCAGAAGTTAATGCGTCAGATTATGAAATCAAAGGACAAATTCTACACATGGTAACTAACCAATGCCAATTCAGTGGTGCACCGAATGAAGATCCTAATGAACACCTTCGTACGTTTAAAAGAATTTGTACACTATTCAAAATCCGAGAAGTGGAAGATGAGCAGATCTATCTCATGTTGTTTCCCTGGACTTTAAAGGGAGAAGCCAAAGATTGGTTAGAATCGTTACCTGAAGGGGCGATTGACACATGGGATGTTTTAGTTGAAAAATTTCTTAAACAATTCTTTCCGGCATCTAAAGCCGTGAGACTTCAAGGAGAAATTGTTACGTTCGCGCAAAAGCCAAATGAAACATTATATGAGGCGTGGACAAGATTCGGAAGGATGTTGAGAGGATGTCCTCAACACGGTTTAGACACTTACCAAATAGTACAAATATTCTACCAAGGTGTCAACGTTGCTACACGAAAAGACATCGATATAACTGCTGGTGGTTCCATCATGAAGAAAACCGCAACTGAAGCTTACAAAATCATTGATAACACAGCATCCCACTCACATGAGTGGCACCAAGAAAAAGATATATTTCGATCATCTAAAGCGGCTAGAGCCGATTCTAGCCATGACTTTGATTCCGTTTCCGCAAAAATAGATGCTTTCGAAAGAAGAATGGAAAAGATGAATAAAGATATTCACGCAATTCGAATCAGTTGTGAGCAATACGGTGGACCACACTTATTGAAAGATTGTAATGTTGAACCAACGATGGAACAACGAGAGAATGTTTCTTATATGAACCAAAGGCCGGGAAATGATTATCAAAATAATTATCAACCGCCAAGGCCGAACTTCAATCGAAATCAATACATTCTTTACAATCCAAAAGGACCCGAAAATAACTTGTACAACCAACAAGGTCAGAATAACCAACCAACTCAAAACAACACTTTCAATCAACAAAGACCTAGCTTGTATAAACCACCACAACAACTCGAAGAGAAAAAGTCAAATCTAGAAGAAATGATAGCAAAGCTAGTTGAATCTCAAACACAATTTATTACATCTCAAACCCAAACGAATGAGAGGTTTGATCAGTCACTTAGAACTCAACAAGCTTCCATTTTGAATCTAGAAAAACAAGTAGGTACTGTTGTTAGATTAATAAGGGAAAGAGAACAAGGAAAGCTACCGAGTGATACTGAAGTAAATCCTCGGAATGAGAATGTTAATATGGTTTCAACGAATTCTGAAAAACCAGCACCAGAAGATGGGAAGGTTTTAGATGAGAGTAACAATGAAGAAGTTACACCACCACCACCCGAGTATGTAAAGCCAGTGGTGGCACCATACAGACCACCCATCCCATTTCCAAGAAAAGGAGTTGAGTATGAGCAAGTAATAGGTAATAAAGTTTGTGATACCTCTGGAAAGAAGAAGAAGAAGAATAAAAAAGTGCAAGAAACAAAAGCCGTAAATATAAACCCGGTGAAGACAGTTCCACCAAAACCTCCACCTAGGGTAGGTGATCCGGGTGAATTTATTGTTCCTTGTCTACTTAGTGATTGTGTCATGTATGATGCACTAGCAGATTTAGGTGCAAGTGTAAGTGTTATGCCTCTTTCCTTATATAAGAGATTAGGTGTAGGTAAGTTAAGTCCAACGGATATGAGTGTTCGACTCTTTGATCAAACCATTAAGCACCCAGTTGGAATTGCTGACAACCTACCCGTTCAAGTAGGCAATTTAACCTTTCTAGTCGAATTTATTGTCATTGACATAGAAGAGGACCCAAACATTCCTCTAATTTTAGGTCGGCCATTCTTAGCGTCCACCAAGGCGTTATTTGATGTAGGAAATGGAAGAATGACACTTAAGAGTGGTAACAAATCTATCACCTTTATGATTCGAAAGTCTAAATCTCCACCAACCAAGACCGTTGAACCAGAAAAAACGATTGGTAAGAACCATGTGGTTTTACCAACTCCAACGGTAATACTTAGCAATAATGAAACGCCTAAGTGTAGGGAAAATGAAGTAACACCTAATGATGACATGATAACAAAGAACCCCGTTATTGATACGAAATTAAATGACCCCATTATTAACAGTTCAATGAAGAAACTTTTTAAACGGGCTATTGATGCTAGAAGTAAGGGGAACTTTAAGTTATGTAACCGGTTAGTATCCAATCTGTCGCCTAAAGAAAGGGCGAAGCTAGTTGAATTATGGGATATTACGGAAGAAGCCGGGCACTGGCTTAAAGAAAAAGTCACAGATAGGCAAGTTGATTATGGACCAAGAGAAATTGACAATGAAGTTAATCACAATTTCAACACCACAGCTACCTAAGTGTGGGGAGATTCGAATGTTCTAAAAAGATAATGCTGTCTAAAGTTATTTGTTCTATTCTCGTGTAGTTCCGAGAATGGAATCCGATTGGTCTTTTCCGCTAGCAGACACTAAAGAACTAGTTTCCTCCCTCCATTCTGAATTTTTTTTTTATTTTGTAGGTTTTATATAAAAATTAATATGCTTTTTAAAAATTTAAATTTTGTGTGATTTTAAAAACAAAATTTACTTTAATTCATTAAGTTTAAAAAAATGATTTCTAAAATTCGTCGTGAGTTGAAGACTAGGTCATTAAGCCGAAATTACTTTACCCGAGGGCGGGGCGACAAATTTTGTTATCATTATTTTTAATTTTATTGATTTAAAGTATGCCAAAAATATTATACTTTATAAATTTTTGAAAAGTGGGGTTATAAACCAAACTTCAAAAATATATATATATATATATATATATATATATATATATGTTTGTATTTTATCTTATGTACAAAACAGGGTAAAACAACGCACTTTCAAAGACTGTCATTAAAGTTAAGCAAAAGGTACTAATTTTGACGACAAGACGCAAAACAACAAATATGATATAACAAATGAAGGAATGAACAATGAGGCGCCATCTATCATTCGACGAGCTTTGTAATTACAAACTCGGTATTTTTAATCACTTTTCTACGCTAATCACCCTCATGAATTTATAATTATAGTCTGATTTCATGCAAATGAGGGCATTGCATGATCTTAAGTGTGGGGAAGGGTTATAAATTCTCTCAGGTTTATACTTGGTTTATTTGCCAAATTTTGTGAAAATTTGAAAAATTTTCAATTAAATGAAGTCAAAATTATGTTTATACATATTTATGAACGGTGAAAACTAGGTGTTAATACCGAAATTATCGTTACCTCGGAAAGGGCATAGATTGAGAAACAACCTAAAACGCTTGAATTCATTTAAAATGAAATAAAGGAGAATAAAAAGGCAAAGAAAGAAACTAAGTGTGGGGAGAATGTACCAAGTTATTCAATTAAAAACTATCTATCACATGTTTCTGTAAAGTTATTGCAGGTGTTTTTGTTTTGGACTAAATTAACTGTTTTACCCGATTTATTAAAGAAAGATGGATCTACACGATGAATCAATTCCATCATTAAAAGGAAGTAAAGTCTTCCGAAAAAGACACGCGCTTCTTGATTTAGGTCATGAAGTTGTCGTCCAGACCAGCTGTAGGTTGACGAAAAATCTAGAAAAGTCATCTCTAAAATCAGCAGGAAATCCACGGACCTCAGCATCAAACAGGGTCGCCAAGTGGTCAGATTTATCCTAACCATGAGAAGGATTTATCTCGTACAATGGGGAGGCACCGTGCAAATTAGCTTGATAAGACTAATGAATCAGATCCCCAGAAAGGATAATCTCCTTAAAGATTAAAAATCAGCTTTTAAGACTGATATTACTCAATCCTTGAGATTGACCTTAAAGATTGAGAATTCAAACTCATGGAATTCAATGATATCTAAATTCGAGCTTGAACGAGAAAATATTTTGATCAAAAATACAAACCGATTTGTTTTCTGAAAACCCATTTTCAATGCGTTCATTACCATTGAACGTAAAATCCTAGGAATTCACCTGGAATTCATTAGGTCACCTGAACCAAATCGGGTGTCAACCGTAAGAACGGTGGTTGCATAGCATGGTCGGAGACAGGACCTTGTGCCAGACCGAAAAATCATAGGATGATCTTTACTATCGCTCCTACCAAGGATAGTTCTAGCATCCGACACGTTAAAAGACCATAATCATCTGCATGTCACGGGACATTGCCTTAACAGTTTCTTGTTCATCGCTTTCCTTTACAACCGGACGGTAGTTTGCCGAAAGGTAATATACGGAACAAGTAAACTGGATGTGTGCTTTCTGATACCGGGATAGCAGTGGATTACACGAACCTAAATGTTTTTAGCCAAAATATTGATCCACAAATATATTTTGCAACACCAATGGTGGATCAAATCAGAAAACTTATCTAGGGTAAAAGCTAGATTGAATTTTCAAAAGATCAAATGTTTTCATAAAGATCCTATTTCCTAAAGGATCTAAATTTTTATAGTCATGTGGGACTGTAAACCGCCTTTCAAATGTGCACTTTGCTTTGGAAACCGAAAGTAAATCGGCTATTTGATTGCAAGTGTCGTTGACCTAAACCCAAGGCAACTGTGGATGACACACGCACCTTTAACCATCATTACTGTCATTGTTTATACCGCTATATCAAAATCACTGATGTACAAAATGTGATGAATAAAAAAAGTGATTCATGTATGTTTTTATTTCAAGTTCTGTATTGCTTGAGGACAAGCAACGCTCAAGTGTGGGGATATTTGATAGTGTTCCAAATGAACATATATTTAGTAGCAATATCGTTCCAATATGTAAAGTTTTTTAATGTAATTTCCTTATTTTTAGTTGTAATAGTTAAATAAATAAGTGCGAAGACGAAAGACGCAAATCGCTCGAAAATGAAGATTTAAAGACAAAAACGAAGATTTGAAAGACCAAAACGTCCAAAAAGCTCAAATGTACAAGATACAATTCAAAAGGTTCAATTTATTGATGAGAAACGTCTAAAAATGACAAGAGTACAAGTTACAAAACGCAAAGTACACGATATAAAATTGTACGAAAGGACGTTCGAAAATCCGGAACCAGGACATGAGTCAACTCTCAGCGCTCGACGCAACGGTGTAAAAATTACGAGTCAACTATGCACAAGAATAAAATATAATATTTAAATAAATCATAATAAGAATAATATTAAATAATAAAAAGTTGTTAACTGAGCATAGTTCAGGGGTCGTAAATGAAAATTCAATTTATAATTTGGCCTATAAAAGGAACGATCTATGTAACGATGAGCGGGAGGAAGAATTTTTTTCCGATCTTTTTTCTTCGATCAATTATCAATATCAATTATCAATATCTATATTCTATATCTCTATCATAATGTTAATGTAATAAGATATAACAATAATCTTAATTTTAAGTTTAAATTATGATAATAATAAGATTTATGATAGAGATCATTTGAGTGTGTAAGTCGAAATTCTGTCCGTGTAACGCTACGCTATTTTTAATCATTGTAAGTTATGTTCAACCTTTTTACATTAATGTCTCGTAGCTAAGTTATTATTATGCTTATTTGAGCCGAAGTAATCGTGATGTTGGGCTAAAATATTAAGACGGGGTTATTGAACTTTGTACCATAATTAAGGTTTGGGCAAAAGACCGACACTTGTGGAAATTGGACTATTGACTATTAATAGATGGGGGGTATTGTCTAATTGAGTGACAACTCATTGGAGTCTGTCGAACCTATCTTCAAATTAATTAACCTAATAATTAATAATGATTATGGTTGTCCTATTTAGTGACGTTCATATGGAATCTATTATAATCATTTAATTAATCAATTGGGTTGGGTAATTGATTATTCATTCTGATAAAGTGGATGAATTAATATTCATAAACTAATTAAAACAGGGGTGGATTACATACAGTGATAACTGGTGTAATTGTTGACAGAAGTGATAACTGCGTCATAGTTTAAATCCTTAATCAGTTGGAATATTTGACTTCGGGTATAAGGGTAATTTGACGAGGATACTCGCACTTTATATTTATGACCGATGGACTATTATGGACAAAAACCAGATAGACGTATCAAATAAACTAGGACAAAGGACAATTAACCCATGGTAATAAATTAAAATCAACACGTCAAACATCATGATTACGGAAGTTTAAATAAGCATAATTCTTTTATTATATTTCTCATCGTATCTTTATTTACTGTCATTTTATTACTCGCAATTTTATTTTCTGTCATTTTATTTATCGCAATTTATTTTACGCACTTTAATTTTTGTCATTTATTTTTACGCTTAAAATCGACAAACCGGTCATTAAACGGTAAAACCCCCATTTTATAATAATACTACTACTTATTTATATATATATTTTTACAAATAAACTTAATAATATAGCGTTAACTTCACCAGCTCCCTGTGGAACGAACCGGACTTACTAAAAACTACACTACTCTACGATTAGGTACACTGCCTATAGTGTTGTAGCAAGGTTTAGGTATATCCCATCCGTAAATTAATAAAACTTGTGTCATATTTTGTAGTATTTTGTATTAAAAATAATACTATTTCGTACCCTCACGCTACATCACCAGTGGTCTATACCGACCATTCTGCTCTTAGATACCTATTTTCAAAACAAGATGCTAAACCAAGATTAATCCGTTGGATCTTACTCTTACAAGAGTTTAATATTGAAATCCGAGATAAAAAGGGAGCAGAAAATCTCGCCGCTGATCATCTTTCTCGTCTTGAAAATCCCGAATTAGAAGTTCTAAATGAATCGGCCATACAAGACAACTTTCCTGATGAATATCTATTGAAGATAGATTATAATGAAATTCAATGGTTTGCAGACTATGCAAACTATTTAGTATGTGGATTCCTTGAAAAAGGATTATCGTACCAAAAACGAAAGAAATTCTTTAGTGATATAAAACACTATTTCTGGGAAGATCCACATTTGTTTAAAAGTTGTCCCGATGGAATAATACGCCGATGTGTATTCGGAGATGAAGCTAGTCAAATCTTAAACCATTGTCACACAGGACCAACAGGAGGGCATTATGGGCCTCATCTAACAGCAAGAAAAGTTTACGATGCTGGATTCTATTGGCCTACAATTTACAATGACGCACACCTTCTTTGCAAATCCTGTGATGCTTGTCAAAGGGCCGGGAAAATAAGTCAACGTGATGAAATGCCACAAAATGTCATTCAAGTATGTGAAGTATTTGACATTTGGAGTATTGACTTTATGGGTCCATTTCCAAAATCTCATAGTAATCTATATATTCTCGTTGCCATTGATTATGTATCTAAATGGGCGGAAGCACAAGCTCTCCCAACTAACGATGCACGAGTTGTAGTCAACTTTTTAAAACGTCTTTTTGCAAGGTTTGGAACACCGAAAGCTTTAATAAGTGATCGGGGTACTCATTTATGTAATAATCAACTTGAGAAAGTTCTCAAAAGATATGGAGTAACTCATAAAATCTCCACTGCTTATCATCCACAAACTAGTGGACAAGTTGAAAATACCAACCGAGCTTTAAAACGTATTCTAGAGAAAACCGTAGGATCAAATCCGAAGGAATGGTCCATAAAATTGGAGGATGCACTTTGGGCTTTTAGAACAGCCTATAAAACTCCAATTGGAACCACACCTTTTAAACTCGTTTACGGAAAAGCATGTCATCTTCCAGTAGAAATTGAACACAAAGCATTCTGGGCTTTGAAGACATGTAATCTTGATTTACATGAAGCTGGACGTCTACGGTTAAGTCAATTAAACGAATTAGAAGAATTGAGACAAGAAGCATACGAAAATTCGTTGATCTATAAAGAAAGAACGAAGAAATGACATGATAAAAGAATCAGAAGTTCAAAAGAATTTAAGGAAGGAGACAGAGTTCTTCTTTTCAATTCACGATTCAAGCTATTTCCTGGAAAATTGAAATCAAGATGGTCTGGACCATTCATAGTCAAAAGAGTTTTCTCGTACGAAACAGTAGAATTAATAAATTCAAATGGGATTGAATTTAAGGTTAATGGTCACAGAGTTAAACATTACATAGATAGTCCGATGGAAGTTGACAACGAAGTTAATCACAATTTCGACACCACAGCTAACTAAGTGTGGGGAGAATCAAGTCTTTTAAAGGATAATATGTATTTCTGTTAGAGTTAGATTTTCTGTTTTCGTGTAGTTCTCAAAAATGGAACCCGAATGGTCTTTCCCTAGCAGACCCTAAAGAACTAGTCTTCTCCCCCCATTCTGAATTTTTATTTTTTTTAGGTTTTTCGAAATGAAGACTTCCTGTAAATTAAACCATGGTCTAATGCTACACGCTTTGATCACTAAACGTAATAATGACACACTTCCAAGTGAATTGGTATCATTAATCAGAGGTAAATTGGACGGAGTAAGAAAAGAATCCAGATGCAAAAATAATAAGTTACAATTTGGTAAAGGAAAAGCAAAATCCGCAGCGAAAAGAAGAGCACGACACCTTGAAAGATGTCACAAATGCGGAAAATGGTCACACGAAGGAAAATGCTCGACGAATCAGACATATTCCAATACCAAATTTGTTACGCTATGCAGAGATGGACCATTCATATGTTTAGAAGAAAAAACGTTGAATGCTCGAGGTTACGCCTATATAGCCATGGAAAACCACTTAGTCCGACTATCTTATGAGTGGGCTAGAGCATATCACTAAGAAATCTCTTTCACAGGTAAGTTTGTACAGTTTTCATTTTTTTTATTTTTTTTTTATTTTTAACCTTTTGATAAAAAAACGCTAAATTGTTCGCTATAAAGTATTAAATTGGTATTCGATGAAATTAGATCTTGCGACCGAAATTATTGTTATCATTCAAAAATTTATTACATCACTGCGAAATTTAACGTTTATTCTTAAGGTATAAATATCTTTAATCAATCAACCCAAAATATTTCAAAAATTCGTCATGAGTTAAATTAGGTCGTTGAACCGAAATTACTTTACCGAAAAGAGGGGCGTATATTTTTGATAATATTTGATTGATTAAAGTGGGATAAAAGACCAAAAAGATTTTCAATTTTATTTTTACCATGTTTTTAAAATTAATATATAAATATTAAATTAATATTGTAAACTTCTTTAAAATTGTAAATATCTGAAAAATTAATATTTTTAATATAAGTTTGTATGTATAAAAACAAAAATATAATATAAGTTTGGTGTGAATTTTTAATATGAATTTTTAATTTTATGCATTTTAAATTTAAGTTTGGTGTGAATAAAAAAAATTTACTTTATTTCGTTAAGTTAAAAATTTGATTTTTAAAATTCGTCTTGAGTTGAAGACTAGGTCATTGAACAAAAATTGCTTTACCCGAGGGAGGGACGAGAACTTTTATTATCATTATTTTTAATCTTATTGAATTAAAGTATGCCAAAAATATTAAAAAACCCAAAAATCTTTACTTTTAAAATCGCGCTTTAAATTGACAAATTTTAAAATTTTGTCGAGGGACGGACTAGGACAACGATCCGAAACGCCCTCATCCTAAAAAGAAACAAATTTTTAAAATTTTATTAATTTTATGTTTTATTAAGTATAAGGTTTTTTTTTTAAAAAAAAAAAAGCTGAAAGTACTGTAGCCGGACACCCATGCGATCGCATGGGATTCTCACTATACCTCCATGCAATCGCATGGAGGCAAAAATCAGGCATGATACAAGGCAGTCGCCTGTTCTGTCTTCTCCATAAACACACGCACATATACGAAAATACTCCCAAATCACCTCTAAAATTCGCCAAAATTCACTGTAGTTCGTCAAATTTTTTTGTTCTAATCATGCCTAGATTCTCATTCTTCAGCAAAAAGGTAAAAATTACACCCTTAAACTCTATAAATTCTTAGTTTTTGTGATAATTACCAATATTTTACCTAATGCAATTTTGTTAATTTCTAGTGTAATTAGTGTTAAATTGTTAGTATTTTATGCATGTATAACCTAGATTGATGCTATTTAACATGATTTGAAGCCAAAAACTTCAAAATTTTTAGAAATCTAGGGTTTGTGTTCTTGAGCAATTTGGGGCTTTTTGATATAAACAAGTTATGGACGATTTTTGTCATGAATTATTGCTAAATTGAGTAGTGTAACATGTTTAGGTAGCTAAATGATCCAAACATTGATCCTAAACATGATTTTTGAAGATTAAAGTGGACTTTTTAGGTGCAAAATTCATGAACATGATTAATTTGATATATTTGCCATTTGAGACTTGTTTAATTGATAGTAATGACTATTTTAACATGTTATTTGAGTTAAATGTTTATGAACTTTATATACATTTTCATATGTGCTTATTTAAAAAAGTGTAGAATTGTAAAAATTGTGAAAATGCGTATAAATTTAAGTTTGATTTAACATGTTATTGTGGTTAATTTAAGTTGTTATTTTGCTAACACTAATGCATATTTGGATGCACAAACTTTGTGTTTAATGTGTTTCGCAGAGAGCCGATACTGGAGGTTCAGGATCATCATCATCTAGACAGTCTGCTCCAGCTCCAGAACCAGAACCAGAAATGCAATATGAACCTGAACAACAACCACAATAGGAACCACAACATCAGCCTGATCAGCACGTACCTTATTATGATCCGCTACAGTTACCTAATGAATTCATAGTATTTCCGCCACATCCACCTGTAGAATACCCAACAATTCTGGAACACACGTTACATCCTAATCTGAGATTCGATAGACGATGAAGAGATTACCCGGCATATCAAAGTAATAAATTTAAATTGGTAACAAAAGAGGTAGAGGTGCCGAGGGTAATTGATTGGAATCCTTTGGAAACGGTCCATCTAGCTGACTGTGTTAGACAGCATTTGATTCAAAGGTATGGCAGTTCTTCTTTTACAGATTGGGAACGTCTTTTCACCATTCGTAGACCTGTATATAAGGAATGGTGTGTTGAGTTGATGAGTAATATAGCGTTAAATGTAGATGTAGATAGGTTAGATGATAGAAGTTTTCTTAGATTTATCCTTGGCGGTAGGATGTACAGAATGTCCATGATGGACATGGCCAGGGCATTACAGATATACACTCCTAGTGAATTACTACTACCCGATTGTATGAGTTTGATTTATCGTGGTGAAAGGGTAGATAGGAACTTTGACGCGAACGCCGTTTGGAGGCGTATGTCAAACTATAATGTTTTTACACTGGGAGGAAAACACTCCTACTTACATATTAACAAAGCCAAGCTTCGTGTAATTCATAGATTTTTGGCTAACTCGATTACACAGAGAGGTCACAATAAGGAGAAAATGACCTTACATGATTTATTTTACCTAAAGTGTATTCAAAACCCGAGAAGCTTTGTTAATATCCCTTACTGTGTTGGTTTTTATTTATCTAAAATGGTAGAAGGAATGCAGGACGGGAGTATAATAGGAGGAGGTATTTTTGTTACTCTCATTGGAGAGTATTTAGGTGTTGATAGGAACCAAGGGGGTCAATTACAGATTTGTAGAGAACAGGATGAGACCATAGGATTGCGAGTTTATGTGGGTGCTAAGGTATTGAATAGTAGACGCAACCACGCATTACCCTATGAAGGTAATCATCCACGGGTAGAAAGGGGTCAGACGAAGAAATGGAGGAAGTGGAAGACATTAGGGATGTCATTCGAGATGCTATTCTTGACGTCCACGTTCGTATAGATGAGGAAGCAATGACAAGCGCGGCCAGACATAGTATGTATGAGCAGTGGAACTCCGAGCGAGTATACGAGGATTATAGGCGACGCCAACACGATAGCTGGTTAGTTCATCAGCACCAAATCATGAGCCAGCTATCATATCAGGTACCAAATAATTACGTGCCTACTCGACCTGCTCATTTTCCGCCACACAACCCCGACATCCGACCACCCTTTTATCGGTATGACTATAACCAAGCCTATCAGAACACCTATAACCAACAATGGAACCCACCTGACGAGATGAACTGAAACCCCTATCCAGACTGATTTAGTTCCATTGGTTATTTTTATGATTTTTATGTTTTTATCTTTTTACTTATTCATGTTTAAACTTATGTTATTGGATATATTTATGTAATTTTTATCATTTTTATTATTATTGTGTACTAATATTTCACATTTAGGATTTGAAAGTGGGATTTTAAGTCCCATTTCAAATTGTCATGCATGTTTATATTTGTATGTATGTATATTGTCAATTGTACAAAACAGGGTAAAACAGCGCATTTTCAAAGACTGGCATTAAGTTCAGCAAAAGCTAGTAATTTTGACGACATGATGAAAAATAAATGTGATGTAACAACAAGACGGAATAAACAAATGATGTGCACCATTTATCATTCAGCAAACAAACGGCAATATGTTTGGAAACTTTGGTAAAATTTAATCATTTTTCTACGCTAATCACCCTCAATAATTTAAATTGTTACTAATTTCTTGCAAATGAGGGCATTGCAAGATCTTAAGTGTGGGAAGGGGTTAAATTCTTTCGGATTTTAAAATTTTTTTTATTTAAACACTTGGTTACCATTAAAAATACTAGTAACGCAGTAGTTGTATTAGAATCTAGTGCTCTCTGATAATAAAGAACAGCCCTAGTCTTATATACTGACTACCCAATTCTAGTAAAATTTTTCAAAATTTTCAATTAAATGAACTCAAAATCATGTTTATACATATTTATGAACGATAAAACTAGGTGTTAACACCAAAATTATTGTTACCTCGGAAAGGACATAAATTGAGAAACAAACCAAAATGTTAGAATTCATTTAAAATGGAATAGAGGACAATAAAAAGGCAAATAAAAGAAAATAAAAGCTAAGTGTGGGAAAATTTACCAAGTTATCTTAAACATATGTCACATATTTTTGTAACAAATAATTGAAGATACTTTTGCTTTGGACTAAACTAAACAGTTTTACCCGATTTACTGTAAGAAAGACTGATCTACACGATGAATCAATTCCATCATTAAAAGAAAGTAAAATCTTCCGAAAAAGAAACGCGCTTCTTGATTTAGGTCATGAAGTTGTCGTCCAGACCACCTGTAGGTTGACGAAAAATCTAGAAAAGTCATCTCTAAAATCAGCAGGAAATCCACAGACCTCAGCATCAAACAGGGTCGCCAAGTGGTCAGACTTATCCTAGCCATGAGAGGATCTGTCTTGTAAAATGGGGAGGACGCCGTGCAAATTAGCTGGATAAGACTAATGAATCAGATCCCCAGAAAGGATAATCTCCTTTAAAGATCAAAAAGCAGCTTTTAAGACTGATATTACTCAATCCTTGAGATTGACCTTAAAGATTGAGAATTACAAACTCATGGAATTCAATGATATCTAAACTCGAGCTTGAACGAGAAAATATTTTGATCAAAATTTCAAACCGATTTGTTTTCTGAAAACCTATTTTCAATGCGTTCATTACCATTGAACGTAAAATCCTAGGAATTCACCTAGAATTCATTAGGTCACCTGAACCAAATCGGGTGTCAACCGTAAGAACGGTGGTTGCATAGCATGGTCAAAGACAAGACCTTGTGCTAGACCGGAAAATTATAAGGGTGAGCTTTACTATTGCTCCTACAAAGGATAGTAATTGCGTCCGACACGTTATAGACCATAATTAAAAGCATGTCAGGGGACATTGCCTTAACAGTTGCTTGTTCAACGCTTTCCTTTACAACCGGACGGTAGTTTACCGAAAGGTAAAATACGGAACAAGTATACTGGACGTGTTGCTTTCCCAATACAAGGTTAGCAAGTGGGGGTGACACAAAACCGCAAGTTTTGAACTAAAATTTTCAAATCTAAAACCCACAAAAAGAATTTGCAAACACCGGTGAAGGGTTATTCCGGAAAACTTATCTAGGGTAAAAGCTAGATTTAATTTTCAAAAGATCAAATATTTTCATAAAGATCCAATTTCCTTAATGGATCTAAATTTTTATAGTCATGTGGGACTGTAAACCATAACGTTACTACCATTGTTCATACCGCCGTATAGAAATCACTGATGTACAAAGTGTGAAGAATAAAGAAGTGATTCTAGTATATTTCAAGACTATATTTCTTGAAGACAAGCAACGCTCAAGTGTGGGAATATTTGATAATGCTAAAAACGAACATATATTTCATAGAATTATCCCTCAAGAAATAAAAGCTTTTAGTTGCAATTGTTCTATTTACAAGTGATATTCGTTTAAATAATAAAAGGTGAAGACAAAAGACAGATTCGATGAATTGAAGACGCAAACGACTAAAAAGCTCAAAAGTACAAAGTACAATCAAAGAGGTTCCAATTATTGATAAGAAACGTCTCGAAATTACAAGAGTACAAGAAGCGAAACGCAAAGTACAAGATATTAAATTATACGCAAGGACGTTCAAAAATCTGGAACCGGGACCAGAGTCAACTCTCAACGCTCGACGCAACGGACTAAAAATTACAAGTCAACTATGCACATGAATATAATATAATATATAATTAATTCCTAAAATTAATATATATATTATATTATATTATAAAACCGTCGGCAGAAGAAAACAACCACATGTGAGCCTCCCCAGCGGGCCATGCGATCGCATGACCTCTTTTTCAATTCACAGGCCTATAAATTCGCGTGTTTGGTTCAGTGCAAAACAATATATATCCATCCATCCAACTCTCTCAACGTATATATATATATATATATATATATATATATATATATATATATATATATAAATATATATATATATATATATATATATATATATATTATAATTTTAATTTTAATTTCCAATAATAAGGGTATGTTAGCGAATATTGTAAGAGTGTGAGTCGAAATTCTGTCCGTATAATGCTACGCTATTTTTAATCATTGTAAGTTATGTTCAACCTTTTTAATTTAATGTCTCGTAGCTAAGTTATTCTTATGCTTATTTAAAACGGAGTAATCATGATGTTGGGCTAATTACTAAAATTGGGAAATTGTGTTTTATACCATAATTGGGGTTTGGACAAAAGAACGACACTTGTGGAAATTAGACTATGGGCTATTAATAGGCTTTATATTTGTTTAACTAAATGATAGTTTATTAATTTTAATATAAAGATTTACAATTGGACGTACCTATAAATAACCATATACACTCGATCGGACATGATGGGCGGGATATTTATATGTTCGAATAATCGTTCATTTAACCGGACACGGGAATGGATTAATAGTCTATGGAATTATTAAAACAGGGGTGAAATTATGTACAAGGACACTTGGCATAATTGATAACAAAGTATTAAAACCTTGGGTTACACTCAGTCGATATCCTGGTGTAATTATTAAACAAAGTAATAAAACCTTGTTACAGTTTAAGTCCTCAATTAGTTGGAATACTTGACTTCGGGTATAAGGATAATTTGACGAGGATACTCGCACTTTATATTTATGACTGATGGACTGTTATGGACAAAAACCAGACGGACATATTAAATAATCCAGGACAAAGGACAATTAACCCATGGGCATAAAACTAAAAATCAACATGTCAAACATCATGATTACGGAAATTTAAATAAGCATAATTCCTTTATTTCATATTTAATTGCACTTCTAATTATCGCACTTTTATTTATTGTCATTATATTTAATTACACTTTTAATTGTCGTACTTTTTAATTATCGCAATTTTAATTATCGCAAATTTATTATCATTATTTACTTTGTGCTTTAAATTAAGTTGTATTTATTTTTAATATTTTACATTAGGTTTTAACTGCGACTAAAGTTTTAAAAATCGACAAACCGGTCATTAAACGGTAAAAACCCCCTTTTTATAATAATAATATTACTTATATATATTTGTATTTTTATAAAGTAAAACTAATATAGCGTTAAGCTTTGTTTAAAGATTTCCCTGTGGAACGAACCGGACACTACTGTACGATTAGGTACACTGCCTATAAGTGTTGTAGCAAGGTTTAAGTATATCCATTCTATAAATAAATAAATATCTTGTGTAAAATTGTATCGTATTTAATAGTTTTTCCTAGTAAAATATAAGCTATTTCATATACACCTCGCACAACATCACCTAGTTCAGATATTTTTCTGAACCCGTTTCCCACTCGTCTAACCCTAAGGACTAGTATCGTAATCCACCCGTTACTACCGTTCCACCGTTCCAGAGATCGAAACATTACTTCACGCAATCTAGGAGGAGCACCCCTCGAATTATACGCCCACTAAAGTTGATCCTCGGAGGAGGAGATATGTGAGAACTTGTCGGAGTAACCGCACCCCGAGCTCACTCTAATTAGCCACGTACAACGTATGAACATTTGAAGGTTGTTCAGTTTCCGCGAGTTGACCCGTATCCCGTGTGCTTTCATGACCGTCACTTATCTCTTTCATTCTTCACCACTACTCGACAATCTAACGATACTTCTGGACTTAGGTCCCTAACACTCCTAGGTATTGGAAAAGTCGGGAGGACATCTCCTTTCACAATATCAGAGTGACTTCTAATGATGCTCAGCCATACCCAAAGACTTGGGAGTCTTCTCAAGACATATCGTATTACTACTTGAGACACGTACAACTCGACATGAGACCCAGATTGAATTTTCAGAAAGGAACCTAACGACGTTACCTGAACCCGAACATCTTGAAGAAATTTTGGGACATTTAGGCATTGATGCATGACCTACAGAACCTACGCACCCACACTGAGAAACCGTGAGATTAATTATGTAGAATTTGTTTTGAGATAGCATAGATAAAGCACCGTTAGGTAAAATCGAGTAGAACTTGAAGTGATCATGTTACATTGACCATATGGAGTGATGTTGGAATGAACGTATAATTTAGTGCAATATAATGACGCCAGGCCAGCGTGATTATATTGAGGTAAATCATGCAGAAGTTCCAATGCTACTACATGAGGAATATGAGGTGATCCAGAGAAAATTTTGGTAGGGATCACTTGAGCATACGCATTATAGTCTGTTAGAGGTAGGGAAAGAATAACCACGTAGTTCAGATATTGTACAATAAGGGCCTTGATTACAGAATTAATAACTCAAAAATTTGTTATAGATATAGACACCCTGGACACATAAGGAAAAAGTTCTCAAATAGAAAAAACTTTGGACTTACTCGCGGTAGAGCAAACGTTATTTCAGCTATGGAGACTCGCATGGATCCTGATATTAGTTAGGATATGTTTCGTCACAACGTTTTATTGTCTCGGAGTTGTTTAATACTAGAACGATAGAAACCTTATATCTAAGAACCCTAGTGTTATGACTAATAAGCCATTAACAACCATGAGAATTAAGTATTCTATAGGACAAGCTAATGGTAAGCTGGCAGAGATAGAGGAATGATTTAAGGTAGTACCTTAAAATTAACAGGTGGGTCATTTGGAGATGACCTCATGTCAACAAAACTTGGAAGTTTTGAAGTAGTAGTGGAAAGGATTAGTTACCTACGCACAAACAAATGTTATTGGAGAAGGTTGATAGAAATTTTCAGTATAATAAGATTTAGTTGGAGTAAACCTTAAGATTAACCTAACACTCATCAAGTTAGGAAGCTTGATGTAAAAGTTGGAATGGACTTTAGGATTAACCTAATACTTATCAAGTTAGGAAGCTTTGATGAAATAGTTGGAACAGACTGGTTTTCAAGGATGAAAGTGAAAGTTATTTATAATGAGAAGATTATTCATATACCTCGTGAGAATGGTGAGCCATTAATAGTTACGGGGAGAGAAGTAGCCCGAAGCTGAACCTTATTAGTTGCATGACAACAACCCAAAATCCCACAATGGAAATGGGAAGGAATAACAATGGATTTCATCACGAAGCTACCGAAAACAGTAGGCGGTTATGACACTATCTGGGATATTATGGACCGCCTCACCAAATCTGCTCACCTTCCAGCCATGAAAGAAACCGATACAATGGACAAGCTTGCACAATGATACATAAAGGAAACTGTATCCCGTCACTCCAGCGATTCAAATTCTATATTAAAGACTACCCAAAAATCTTATTTGATACTAATTCTTACGCGACTCTAAATCCTAACTTATTTCGAGAAATTTCTTATTCGATGATAATCACAACATCATCCTTCTTACTTCGATATTAGTCATACCAGTTCGAAATTTTCTAAAATCAATGAGTGGTTAATTCTCGTCCTCATACTCTCCCATTCATATCTCACTTATAAGCAACAACTTCACACTAAAGCATTTTTGGTCAAAGGACTTATGCCCTACTAATAGTCATCAACCACATTTAAATTCAACAGTTTTCATTACCTCGTAACATTTTTGCTCGAATATCACCCGAGATTTTCAAAAGTCTTTTACTCGATTATCATCAATCTTTTTCCAACTTGTAACCTCCGAAATATGAAAATTTCGTTTGCCATAATTTTACACACACTATTTTACTGTGCGATTCTCTCAAAGTTTTATAAAAATAAATTTATTTTATTGTCATTCGTACAAATTTTAGAAACCGTATATGTTATATATAATAAAGTAAATAATTACTTATTTTTGACTAGTACATGTGAAATCCTACTTTCACTTTTACAAATCAAATCTTTTATCCAAAAGATATTTTACTTAGAAGAGTACATGTTGTACATAACTCTAGTTACTAAGAACTTCGTTTCTTTTCTTACATTGTCACCTTAAACGATTTCTATAAAATTCTTGTCGCTTGTTATATAAAAAAAATTCTTCGTTGCTTATTCGTATCCAAATCATCATGAAGACTTTACAACCGTCAAAATCGAGAGATTCATATGTGTGTGTGTGTGTGTGTGTGTGTTATGTGTATGTGTGTATGTGATGAAGGTACTTACTGCCATGCCATGCAGAGCCTTTGGGCATCGACCAACACTTAAACCATTCAAAATTATTGCGTTACCCCAAGGATCTTATTTGCCGCACCTGCTGGAGCGAGGCTCTTTCTTACATAACTCTAAGTCCTGACTTATTCCAGGGAATTCTCATTTAGTGATACTAACACCATCAGTATTCTGACTTTAGTATTAGTCATAACCTGTTTGGCATTTTGCAAAATCAAGAAGCGATTAACTTCTCGTCCTCATACTCTATCCTTCATGCCTCACTCTTTAGCAACGGCTTCGCACGTGAACATTTTTGGCCCAAAGACTTATGTCCTGAAAATTATCAAAACTACATTTAATTCATTAAGTTTTCATTACCTAGTGACATGTCACCCGATGATTCAAAGATTTTTCACTCAATCTTTTTCAACTCGTAACCTCTGAAATACGAAAAACTATGTTCATCAAAAATTTTACACGTTGTTTATTTACATGGTCCTTACGAGATTTATGAACAAATGAAAGCAATAAAATTTTCCTGTCACTTATGCGATTTATAAAATCATATGTGTATGTATATATCTAAGGTAATAAATTTACCTTTACTTATTTTGGTTAGTACATACTAAGTTATACCTTCAAATTATTTAAAAATCGCTCCTTTATTGAGCTGTTTAACTTAAGTCAAATAGTTTTATGCAAAATGGTACACGTTGTACATACTTCTAAATTTACTAGGAACTTCGTTTCGTTTATGTTGTCACATCAAACGTTTAAAGGTTTTTCAAAACTTCCTTGGTTGACTTTATTAAAGGTTTTCGTATTGGACTACACCATGTGTGGATCACACTCCTTCTCGCCCTCCGTTAGGGATGAAGCTTAATATTAAGATCTTTATCAAAAACTCTTGAGCCACTTTGGATGGCAGATTTATAAAATTTGTTAAGAAGTCATTGCGCTCGTAAAATTTTCCTTCTAAGGTTAGACTTGGCAAAAACGCGAGACGATAAATCAGTTTTCTGGGAAACACTCAGTGGTCACCCTAACATAAGAAAGGCACTAGGCGGGTTTCTACTCTCAATATTTCACGACTAAACGCAACACCCTCGTAAACATCATCTCTATGAATCAATAGTTGAGGTACAAGGATCATTTTTGAGATTCTTTTCACTCGGAGAAAATCATTCTTTATGACCTACGGTTCACATATCTTCTCATCCGCGCATCCCCTTAAGTATAAGGACAAATTCAGGACGAACCACTCGGAGAGTTCATTCTCTTTCAAAGATCACACATTTCGTGCGATTTTCTTTCAGAATTCTAGTGTAAAATACTTTAGGAATCTATGAATCTTGTTATCCTCTTGGAGGGGACTGCTTAAAACATCTACGACACTGATGTGGTTATTCTATATATTTCTTCCTTCGTTGGTTGCAACTATATGTTGTTCTAAGTTAATGTTAACCCTAACTTCAACATGTAACTGAAAGGATAAAGTTACATTATGGAACTGTGCTTTCATTCCATCCCAGAGATAAGTTCACATGCGGTATGTTGTGATCAGTATGTTTTCCATTCTACCTGTCAGCTTTATATTGCGACATGAGCTCTCAATGTTTTAGATGAATTTAGTAACATTCATGATGTATTTCATGCATCCAGCTTACTGAAGATGCCTGTAGGGTTAAAAACATCGTCTTTCCTTTTATGGGTATATATTCGGATGATATATTCGTGTTAGCAAGAAACAAAATCAATTTGTTGATCTCTTAGGACAAGAGACTTAATTAATGGCATATACATATTCTTACTTTTATACGCCCAAGTACCTTTCAAGGTAAATCGCTCACTTTTGAGCCCACGAGTCTCTCGGAACTTTCATACGCTCCTTCTTATTCAAATACGGTACCATCGTTGGTCACTCCTCAAAATTTTGGGACGAAATTTTCATTAACGGGTGGGTAATGTAACGACCTGGCTTTTTCGACTTGCTTTTGTGCTTTGTGCTTTCACGAAACTGCGTATATATGTGTACTGAGCTAGTTTATGCTCTGGGATTTTATTTAATGATTAATCACTTTCGTTAATATCTTACAATGCGCTATTAAGTGTGTAATCACTTAACTTGATCCCCGAAAGCTTTTACGACCGTTGGTGTCACTTGACGTTTGAAACGAGCTATGTACTTGGTACACGTTTAACTTTGGTCATAAATGGAATATTATGACTACTTAATACTAATTGTTATTTTATAATAACAATTACTTGAGTTTTTAGATGCTTAATTATGCTTGGTAATTTACTAGAACACACTAGTTAGTCATGTTGGACTTTCTACCTTGTTGGACTTTAGCCCACCTTACTCTAACTAATGGACTATTTAACTAGCCCAATTATTAATGGATTATGACCCATTTAAATGCAAGACAAAAACCCAATTATTAGAGGGAACATACTAGCATTTTTGTTAACCATAATCACAATTGTTGCATGGAATCCCAACATAAGCACCAACTTTAGACAACGATTAACCAAAAAGCAAAAGTTGTCTCCCCCCGTGTCCCCCCTAAACCCACGACGAAGCACCCCTTTTCCCCTATAAATACCATTCAAACCTCGCCCATTTTACACTTGATCTCATTCACAAATTACACACACTTACTCTCTAATTCTCTCTCTAGTCTTTCTCACTCTAAAAAGTGTAAGTTTTATATTTTCTTCTTCCTCTTCTTCTCTTCTAAATGTCGACATCATCATCATCATCATCATGCAAGGATCTAGCTTTTTAGCTTTTTGATCTTGTTATGTCTTGTAGATTCAAACTTGGGTTTGAATCATTCAAGAACATGAAAGATTCAAGCTTTCTAGCTTGAATCTTCATTTACTTGTTAGATCTAGGTTTTCTAGCTTATGATTCTTTTATTTAGTTATAAAGATCAAAACTTGTGTTTATGATCTTCATGTAACTTGAAGATCTAGCCTTTTGCTTTAAGGATCTTCAAGAACATTAGAGATCTAAGCTTTCTAGCTTAGGGTTTCATTATTTTGTTAAAGATCTTAGCTTTTTAACTTATGGTCTCATTACTTTCATTAGATCTTAGCTTTCTAGCTTATGGTCTCATTAATCTTGTAAAGATCCAAGCTTTCTAGCTTGAGATTTTTTTAATACTTGAGATCTAAGTTATTATTGTATATCTCACTTACTTGGAACCTTTTTGTGATTGTTGTGATGATAAAGATTAAGTCTTCAGTATCTCATATGATGAAGATGCATAAACTTGTATAAAAAGGACAAAGGTGGAAGCTTTATTGGGTTTATGCAATAAAGAGGCAACCTTGATGTTCAAAACTTGTAGAATGATAGCTTTTGCTCTTAGTTGTGTGTTGATGGTTGAAACTTGGTCCAAGTGATGCTAAAACATCAAAGAGTTGTACACTTGAAGCCTACACGCATCAAGGATGAGAACCGTGATGAGCATCAAGCACCAAGGAACCCATCGGAGCACTTGTTTGCGGTTTTTCAGGATCTGATCAGATTACTGAACTTCTGAAAAATTGATTTTCAGGTAGTTCGTTTTGAGTAGATGACTTTTCGTTTAGGCCTCGCCTAAATCCGATATACGGTTTAGGATTTATAGCCTTCCGAAAGTCACTACGCCTTTGTAACGTTGTGCTGAAATTTCTGACCTACTCGTACTTAAACCGTCGCCACGGTTAAACGAAGATGTGTTAGGTTCTGAAAATTGGTCAGCGGTTAGAGAACTCACATACGGAGCCATGTCCACTGACTACGCATCTTTTCGATTTGTATATAGGTCGTAAAAGCTGTGCAAAGTCAGCCTATTGTTTCGATTTCTATTCTTGATAAACTTACTTTAGCTTTGATGAATGATGATGATGATGACACTTAAACTTAATTTATGCACTTTTAAACTTATGGGGACAACATACTGACCTAGTGACCTTTGACTTAGGTTGACGACCTTTCGGACCGACTTACTACTTGCATACGTTTCATATCAACTTTTACTGCTTATTCACTGTGAGTTATAGCATCCCTTTACTACTTTTACTATTTTTTTTGGGACTAAGAATACATGCGCTTTTTACGTTTTACATACTAGACACGAGTACTTAAACTTTATATATGTGTGGGTTACAAAATGGCACAAAGATTCCCCTTAGCTCGGTAACGTTTAATCATTGGTTTCCAAACCGTGAACGCGAATCTTAGATATGGATCCATAGGGTTTGACAACCCCACTCAGGCTAGTCGTGCTAGCAGACAATGGGTGTTTAATACTTCGAGGACAAACGCACTCGCCAAGTGCACTTTTAGGGGGTGTCCACGGTTAAGCATATACTTTATCAAACTGATTTGAAATACTGATTTAAACTGCTGGTTGAAGCACTGAAATCTCGTGGTCTACATTACCTTACTGATTACAAACAAACTATAGCTCACCAACATTCGTGTTGACTTTTTAAGCGTGTATTTCTCAGGTGCTTAGACGTTGTTGCTTCCGCTGTTAGAATTGCTGTCTTGGTGTTATATAGTTGCTGTTATGGACCTGTTGTGTTAGATTTCCGCTGCATTACTTAGAGATGTCTCAATCATGGAACATTTCTTTTGCATTCGTAACTTATGTTATTTTCAAACAATGGCTTTGTAACGACCTTTGGGTCATACACTTATGTTAACGCTTCTATTCATAGGAAGCACGTTATCTTTTGTAAAACGCTATCTTTTTATGAATGCAAAACTGGTTTTCAAACAGCATATAGTGTTTGACCTTGTAATGATCCTGTTGTTGATGAACCGTACACGATGGTTTTGTACGGGGCGTCACAATATAAAAGATAAGATATGAATGCTCACGTATCAATATTGTGATTCAATATTGCAGGAACGTATGTAGACGCAACGGAAATGATAAACGCTAGGTTGGCCTCACGAGCTATACCCCTGGATCATACCCATAACCTCCATAGCTATAACCCATAATTTTCTTAGCTCTATCCCGCTCAAAAAACACGTTTTGAAATAACCCGAACATACCCTCGTCGTAGTATTTTATGTAATAATAATAATAATAAATAATAATAATAATAATAATAATAATACTAGTAATACTAATAATAAGATTAACAATAATAATATTAATCTTAATAATAATAATAATAATATAAATTTATGTATATAGATATCGAGAGAGAAGTGAGTGAATCAGAGAACCAGAAAACGTTCGATTTATAGCAAGTTTCCCACACCTACTCCCCATGTGATCGCATGGGGTTTAGGCTTCTCAGCCATGCGATTGCATGGTGCTCGAATCCAGCTCATATTCCACAAACAAGGCTGCCGACACTCGTTTGTAATTATATATATATTTATTTATTTAATCTATATATATATATATATATATATATATATATATATATATATATATATATATATATATATATATATATATATATATATATATAATATTATATTCTCGTGTATAGTAGACTTGTACTATTAATTTTGATGACTTGTACGTTGACGCTCGACTAATGTACCAGTTCCGGTTTATCGAATATCATTACGTACGCTTAGAAAACTTGTACTTTTCGTTTCGCGATTTGTACTTTATCAATAATTAGACTTAAATCATCAATAAACTATATTACTCGAAGTATAACTTGAACGTTCAAGCGTTTTGGTCATTTGCTTCTTTAAATCAACGTTTCGTTATTTATATATATGACAATATTAATTTAGATCATAACGATTTGTATTTCGTTAATATCTTATCACTTTGTAAAAATTTATATATATATATATATATATATATATATATATATATATATATATATATATATATATATATCTTCATTTAAAAATATAAATTTGTACATATTATATATAATTGAAATATTTATTTAATAATATAATATTTAGTTTTTCAAAACTAATTATATTTCAAAGTTTATTATATGATTTAAAATCTTCTCGATTTAGTGATACTTTTACCTTTTTGAAACAATAAAAATATTTTCAGATTTATAATACAAAGCTTTAATTAAGTTCTTTCAAAATAAACAAATTATCTTATAAAACGTTTTAATAATAAAGTTCTTTTTAAACTGAAAACGTTTTGTACGTTTGAAACTAAATCAAATAAATATGATAATTTTGTTTTCCAAAACTAAATATAATTAAGAATCATTTTGTTAAAATGTTAAAATAATGGAAATCGTTGTATCATAAAATATTTTAGAAAAATAAAAGTATATATACTCATAATAGGTTTCAAGTTTTTTTTTTTTTAAATTACCGTTGGTTGGTGAAGCGTGGGATAAAGTCCAATGGTTAAATAAACGTATGAAATCATTTTTTATGTAAAACGTCGATATCCATTTTTCTTAATTACCTACACTCTATAAATTTACTTTCACATTAAATAATGTGAAAGCTAATTAGTTATCTTATCAAAGTCATGAAGAAAATATTGTAAAGCATGAATTGGAAATCAAACGGAAATTTCCACTAATCTGTCTAACTCTCGCTACTTGACACTTTGTCCTCACTTGAAGATCACTTTACCATTATTTTCGAATACCGTTAAAAAGGAAAGGTTTCCTAAATCAAAGTGGACCTCTCAACAGAGACCCGTAATCATATAACAATGTATCTGATAATTCAATCATTTGATATTATCTTCTAATTCTATCGATAAACATATTGAAACAAATACGTTCATGTAAAGTATTATACATTTAATACTTTGTTAACATTTTCAAGTTATAATATATATATATATATATATATATATATATATATATATATATATATATATACACACACACACACACACACGCGCGCGCATAAATGTTCATGAATCGTCGGAATTTGGTCGAGGTTAAATGAATGTATGAACACAGTTTAAAATTTTTGAGATTCAACTTAACAAACTTTGCTTATCGTGTCGGAATAATATAAAGATAAAGTTTAAATTTGGTCAAAAATTTCCTAGTTGTCACAGCATATATGGAGTCTTTCAAAAAACTTCCGTATTACAAACTACCTGTTATCTATTATAAATATTTTTATTTATTGTAAATTCTAGTTTTTTTTATTTTTGAGATATTTTAATTTTTATGTTTTGGAATTTCTAAATTAAATTTCGTGTATTTATAATTATTTTATGAATGAAAAATATGTCTTGAAATTTAACATATATCTTAAATTATGTCTTTTATTTATAAATAAAAATAAATGTCACGTTAGCATCCACTTTTCCAACAACCTTCCTCATTATAATTCACATTTTCGCCATTATTGTCATGTTTTATGGATTACCTAAAAAAGCTTCTTTTTTTTTTTTTTCACTTCATATCACTGTTATCAATATTCATGGTCTTACATAATACTGCAATAAATACTTGAATTTAAAGACAACTTTATATTCAAAGACAAATTTATATAGTAGTGTAATAAATACTTGAAAAAAAGGAGTCGATATGATATGTTGGGAATGTTCAATATTTGGTCTTAAATCGTTCAAACCGGAAACTAAACCGAATCCAAACCGGGAAAAACCAAACCGAATTTGAATTCAATTTTCGGTTCGATTTCGATTCGATTTTCTAATTTGAATTCAATTTTCGGTTCGATTTTTTATTTTAGTTTTTTGTATTTGGTTAAACCGAAAACCAATTCAAAACCGAATTTCCCTAATAATATATTAAATAATTAATTTATATAGACCAAAACCAATTTAAAAATCCAATCGGAAACCAAAGTCAATTTGTATGTTTATTTTGATTAGAATTATGGATTTTCGGTTTTAAGTTAAACCGAACTTAATTCAAATTCGGTTTGCGGTTCAGTTTTGATTTTGGAATTGAATTAAGTTTCGGTTCGATTTCGGGTTTGGTTCAAAAATTTTAAAAAACCGAGGAAACCGAACATAATATACCAAATAAACCAAAGAAATCAAAACTGAACCGAGGAACAACCCTATGATATTTTATCGTTGCCGGGTCCCAATCCGATAGTTAAAGAGGTGCTTCATGGTAGTCTGGGGTGATGATTAGATCACGCTTTTTGAATGCTACTAACAAAAAAGTCAGAATGATACAAGGAGATTCCATGTTTACTTATACATCAAGCTATGTAAATCAACATCATGCACTTTTAGCCATACCCTAGTACGGAGTATATAACTACGCACAAACATATATTTTTTATTTAATATATACATATACATTATATATATAAACGACATTTTTTAAGCGTAGCTCTAATCGTTACAATCAAAACACATAAAAGGGTTTATAAATACTAGTAATTAAGTTTTTATCCAACAGCGATTATTTACTGGTACAATACTTTATAAATAACAACCTAAAATATACGTTCATAAAAATCCTAAAATATGGTTGGCCCAGTGTTGTACCTTCTTATATTGAGTAATAAAAATTCTTTTTGCCTTTAAAAAATCAAATTTTAAGTAGATCTAAATATAAATATTTAACCAATAAAGTACTTTTCTTTATTTTTATTTATTATATATACGAATATATAAGAAATTCCTTTCAAATTGATACATTGTACTAACTAAAATCCCTAGGTCTGTTTGCAAATGTTTAAAATTCTAAGCATCCAAAAAAACGTTTAATTTTTATTTCATTTTGTTTATTTTTTTTCATTTAAATAATGGAAACATAACTTCATAGAAATTACGTTTTGCACATATTAATAATAATTTTAATAAACATAAAAAACATCCCATACTTGAAGCTTTTACACTTATATAAGATGACATAGGTTTATTTTTTTTTTTATGATTGCAAATTATAGTGTTACAATGATAGCTAGGCACATGCCTTGATCATATTAATGCATGAATGAAAACCAAAAAGAGCATTGGTTCCTCTTGTCAAGGTATCTCCATATACGGAAACATAAATTATACAAGTTCTGTTTTAGGCATTACACTACATTTTACAGTTTAATGCTAGTTGTGACACACCAACGGCGATTTCTAGGAACGATGGTTCTTGATGGGATTGGATCGTGACCAATGTTTGAAACTGACGAATTTAATGTTTATCAAGTATAGAGTTGATCAGATAAAAAAAAGTTTGAATAGTCATTAGTTACTATTTATGTATTGTAAAATTTTAAAGGTAAAGGTACTAACAAGTTTTTATATGGCCCAGTGGGTTTCAAATATACTTGCAAAGCGTACAAAGTCGTATGGTTACATGGTCTATAAAGTTTCAAAATCCAAGGCCTAGTGGGCTTCAAGTACAACCGAACCCTTTCTCATTTTATAGGTTTATTCGGGCCAATAATTTTAATTATTTAATTAATTTTTATGCAATGTTTTAACAGGAAAAATCATGATAAACCGTTCATTGTAAATCGATCCGCTCGGTGCCTCGGTTTACTGGTTAATAGGTAACTTGAACCGCTTTCAAACTGTTTTTATTTATTTATCTTACGTTTTTGTTAGATGTATTAGAAATTACTAGTGTATATATACTAGTGAAATGACCCATGAAATCACGGGTTTGTTTAAAGAAACAGTTTAATGATACATCACAAGCCATCACCCAGCAACCAAATTTAACTCAGTCGAAAGAGTCATCTTATCAATACTTATTTGATAGTTCACAGGTAGTAAAACATCCATCTTTGCCAAGTATTCAAATCCATTTGGCAAAATCATTATCACAATGTCTCACATGATTCCCTCTGAAACTTCAAGCTCACCGTGAAATCTTCCTGACAAGCGCCTTGACCAGCACCACTCGAACATTCAGGTTTAGTCTGCCAAAACTGAACATTACTTGACTCACCTATTTCCACTACTAATATTGATGTTGCAATCAATGCCAGTTTTCACCAAATCAGTCCTTATGTTAATAATATTAGACCAAGTCCATACATGGGGTTAAGAAAATATGAACACAACTCCACATCCCTCCCACAAATGCTTTTTGCAACCCGAACCCAAAAAGCATCATTTTCAACCCGCAAAACGTCACCTCCATTTGGCCACTCGATAATACAAAATCAAAATCTAAAACATGGCATTAAGTGAAAGAAACAATGTACTTGTCATTTTATCGATAGTAACTATAACATGGCATCAAAATTTATATGCAAATTAAATCTATCTGTTTGACAACAATTTAATCTCATTAAGGAACTTTAACATAGCCAAATTTCACAAATACATAGTCCCTTTTAAACATCAGTGATCAAAGTTCTAATTAAGAAATTTTAAACGGCACACACACAAACAAAAATTAATACAAAGTATAATATTAACGCTAATAACAACAAACTTACCTTGCAACCCCTCTGTATTTTGATACATCTTTCGATAAACCACTGTTTCTCCTAATCATACTTGATTGTGTACTCCATGATGTCTAACTCTTTATCACCTGAAGCACAATCAAATTTCATTTGCACATCACACATAGAAAGAATAAAAATAATAATTTCATAAAAAGAAACACTTATCAAGTAGCAAATTTACATTTGAGGATCAAGTTTGGAGAAAGACTCTACATCATTATACTTAGTTAGAGACTTTTAAGAAATAGATGTGTAAAACTACATTGCTTTAATAAACAGTACGCTAGCCTGAACTAACATATACTCAGCCACATGTATCACAATAACTCATTGACCAATGGTTTATCACATTCTAAAAGCTACCGATTTTAACTTATTATCAAAACTGCCCATTACCCATTTAGCTACCCTATACTACTGATAAAAGAGAACAAAACAAAGTAAACGCTTTATTACCAGGAGCCCTATTTCCAAATAGGTTAACCTAACAACTTTCCTTTAACAATTCAAAGATCAAGATGCAAATTTGCGGTCAATAGCAGAAAGCATGGTAGTGAGTAGGTCTCGTGGTTCCCTGTTTCAATGGTTCCATCAAGCGAGGCTTTACAAAAATAGTTACTTAATATACCCAAATAAGTCATAGAAATTTTTAAGGATACTCACCATCATTCAAGTATGCGAACACATGTAAAAGTCATTGTTCCGTGGGTGACACTTTATTGTCAACCACGATTCCTGTTACAACGAAGATACATTTACATCCATAATTAGATTCAGAAAGTGATGTAGCATGTTTCCAAAGTCTACATAAACACCCTCTCACTTTCATTAAAATGCATTCGTATACTTAGAATGAATTATCGGGTTAAACGTTATCAGGAGATCCTGGCAAGAAGAATTTGGTGTGGTACCTCGCTCTTTTGTGCGATGATCACAAGAAACTTCGAGCACCATTTTTCATCGAGAAAATTGCAAGCCTGCACCGGTTAATGAAGATATACATATCAAAATTTAAGGTAAGTGAAAACAATTCAAGGAAATCAAAATAAAATAAAATAACTCAATGATCTGATCCAGCTCAATGTTTAGGACTTGATTGAATTGAGGCTCACAAACACCATCAAAATTGATCCTCAAATGTTTACATCCACCCCATAGATCTTTGCTTTTCACATGAGTTTATCTACATCATTTGGCCATCACCGATCCATCAATTCTTACCATAAGAACATATCATAACATAAATATATAACATAACTCATACCTTGTTAGATCTTCAAACCCGATTCAGCAAGGATTCATCATCATGTCAAAAGGCAAAAAGCATAAACGTATATACTAAGTAAAAAGATACACATGAAATAATACAAATAAAAAATAAAGCAAATGAAATAACAAACCTTATAAAAACATATGCAGAAATATATAAACACCTTAGCTTGTAGGTGATCAAACATACACGTTTCATGAACATCATTGGAAAATACCATGTACTCAAATAAATCGAATACTATAATGGAATTTTTTTTTCTAATTCACTTGACCAACTAATTTATGTATATATGTACAGAATGAATCTCAAAGGGTGTATCCTCGGATTCTTGGATACGAAGCCTCCGGGTAACAATCCAGAAAACTCTATCATGAAACATTTAATTAAAAAAAATCTATTAATCGCTGTTTGTTGACTATCATTATCAATATCTTCAAGGGTCACCATATCTCCTCTTAACAACCATCTTTTTGCATTTCCTGCAACCAATATAAACCCACCCATATTCCACCTCAAAAGAGTTTATTGTTGATAACACGACAACATACACTTGCTGCATCCAACCAATGGTATGTATTAATTATAGTTACACAGTTTTTAGAAGTGCTACATGTAATAATAACACTGATGTATTCATAATTTAATACTATTATTGAGTCAACAATCTCATCAATAGTCTTCCTTAAATCAAAATTATGAATTCAACACGAACAACGTGAACAATTTCGCTAGAAAGATAAAGAGGCAATTTATAATTCATACCACGTTCTCTTTTTGTCTCAGACATTTCATCGAACACCTTTCATGCACTCAATAATCACCATTTAACCCCTAACCTTTGGTACCTGTATAATATCCACGGAAGAGGTCTTTTAACTTCTTAATGTTTTGAGATCAACAACAGGTGTAGCAACCACATTAGAAGTGACAGAAACCGCACCCATTTTCTGCTTCTTCTTCATTGAAAACAATGAATGTATATATCAGCTGAAACCTGAAAATTTATCACCTGCTGTAAGTCATTTAACGTGTTAACATGTAACAATTGATGAAATTGAGTATTACATAGATATTTAATTAAAGAGTGTAACATATTAAACCTAAACACATGAAAATGGTTACTTTATTAAAACTAAAAGCATATGAGATTGAAAACGTGAAAAGAAGAAGATCATATGCAATCTTAGACAGTAAAAACACAGAAATTGGAGATTAGAAGTAATAACAACACATGAACCCTAAATTATTTGGAGAAAAAAAACCCTAAACTGAAAGGAAGAATAAGAGAAGCTGCTGATGATTCGTTAGGAAATACTAGTATGTAAATCTGAAAAAGAAACCCTAACCTGCAACGACGCTTTCTCTTCTAATCAAAGCGTCTTTTCTACGGTTGATCCGGTGGTTGAACCCGTGGTAAAACCCGTCCGACACGTATTGGGTCAATATCCTGCTCAACTTAGAAACATGTTTTCAGAACATTGGTTTTATGACTTTTATTATCAACCACAAGCCCACAAGTAGCTTACAAACATGAACCACCAATGCAAGATCACTAATTTGATGCCAAGTCAGCCAAATAAGATTCTGCATGGGCCCATATAGCAACTTAAACAACCAATCACAGCATTGTTTCTTCTACTCCTATCCTTGTAGATAAGCCCATTTTGCCTTACATTAACACCAACCATGTTTCTTCAAAATACAAATCTATACTGATCATTCCTCATTACCAATTCTTGAAGGCAACAACAATTTTATATTTTATATTTACATAAAAATAACAAATGGCTTCCACTGTTTGTGCATCTTCAGCCATTGCAGCTGCTGCTTTCTCTTCTCCAAGGTATTATATATATTTTCTATTTATTTTGCAATATTGTTTACATTTTTGTAATTTTATTATGCATCATAAAAAAAGAAATAATGCTTTGATTGGTTCGCGTCTTGATATCCTCACTAGCATCGTATCCTCGGAGGAATAGGGTGGTCATGGGGTAACCGGTTAGACCGAGTACAATATTACTCCTCCTGTGTAGCATGAACATAAAACCTTATATTAAAAGGAAAAAAAAAAAAAAAAAACAAAGTGAAAAATTCGGTTATTTTATCTAACGATAGCCTCAGGGCTGTCACACGCTAACACGTGTTGTACACAGTGGCGGAACTAGGATTTGTTCACCAGGGGCAAAAAAAAAAATTAAAACCGTAGCAATTTTTTTGGACAAAAAAATGAGGTTTTTGGGCAAATTATGAAGGTTTTGGGGCAAAAGTTGGAGAATTTTGGGCAAAATTCAAAGGTTTTGGGGCAAAATATGTTGATTTTGAGGCAAAAAAAAATCCACCGGGGGCAAAGTCTAAAAATCCAAAATTTTTACACTGAAAAAAAATCCAATGGGGGTGGGCGCCCCCCTGCCCCATGTATTTTCGCCACTGGTTGTACATCTGAATAACTATAACTATAACTGTTACCCTTGAAATACTAATTAAACTCCTATGTAGAATACTTTCTAGCATGTTATTCGCAGATTTAAGGGTTATCGTTAGAAAAATCCTATTTATATATTGGTAAATAAAGTTCATTGCTTACTTGCCTCCCACAAAACGATTTACTACTATTTATAAATAATTATATGAACTTGGGTGATGATTTTGTATATAGTTCACAAAAGAGTGGATCAATTGTTGGATCAACCAAGGCTTCATTTATTGGTGGCAAGAAACTGAGAGTTAGCAAGTTTGTTGCACCAACCGTTTCACGATCATTTAGCACCGTGTGTGTTGCAGCTGACCCAGATAGACCTATTTGGTTCCCAGGCAGCACCCCACCAGAATGGCTTGATGGAAGGTTCAATTTAATCAAATAATAATGAACTTAAATTTATTATTTATTAATTGTGCTTTTGTAATCCTAATGTTAAGATTTCATATTAACTTGCAGCCTACCAGGAGACTTCGGGTTCGATCCTCTTGGTCTAGGTAATTAAGCATCGTTTTATTATACCGTATTTGTCAACTGTTCAAATGGGTAAACTGATAAGGTTTTTTCAACAGGATCTGATCCCGAGACGTTGAAATGGAACGTACAAGCGGAACTAGTACACTGCAGATGGGCAATGTTAGGAGCAGCCGGCATCTTCATCCCCGAATTCCTAACAAAAATCGGAATCCTAAACACTCCTTCATGGTATACAGCTGGTGAACAAGAATACTTCACCGACAAAACCACATTATTCATCGTTGAGCTTATTTTCATCGGTTGGGCAGAGGGAAGAAGATGGGCTGACATCATCAAGCCCGGGTGTGTTAACACCGACCCCATCTTCCCTAACAACAAGCTAACTGGGACTGATGTAGGTTACCCTGGTGGACTATGGTTCGACCCACTTGGATATGGTAACACTTCACCTGCAAAACTTAAGGAACTGAGGACTAAAGAGATCAAGAATGGGAGATTGGCTATGTTAGCCGTTATGGGTGCATGGTTCCAAGCGATTTACACCGGTACTGGACCAATCGACAACTTGTTCGCTCACCTTGCTGACCCTGGTCACGCCACTATTTTTGCTGTAAGCCGGATCTTTTTTTTTTTTGTCTATGAAAATAATTCACATTTAATGAGTTTGAAGTTGCTAACATGTTGTATGGTTTATTTCAGGCATTCAAGGGCTAAACTAATAGCAAGAAAAAGGGTGAAAGGGTGATGGATTTAAAGAGGATTTAGCAAGTGATGTTTTTGTGTATTATTAGATAAAATGCATCTTATATCTCTACTGTAGAAAAGTTAATGCAATGTACAAATACCTTTTGGAACTCAAAAGTTGCATATGTAAGTTTGTGTGTCATATAACTGCTTAATTAACATGGATTTGCAAATCCTAATCAAGATAAGCACCATTATTCTAAAGATATTAGTCATGCTCTTTTAACGAGGTAACATTTTTCCCCGAAAAAATAAAAACTTTATAGATAACCAAGGATCTTTCAAAAAAATTGAAATAACCTATCAAGAAAACATACAAATCAAAGGCCCCAAGAAGCCTCGCAACTAGAAATCGAACGGATCGAGCAACCAAAAATTGACCAAAAATGCAATCAATAGGACCTAGGGATGGCATCGGGTCGGGTTTGGGTCGGGTTTATGTAATCCCGGACCCGAACCCGATTAAGAAACCCCGCCCGAAACCCATCGGGTCCCCATTAACTTACATACTATCGGGTTTCGGGTTTCCCCACGGGTAAACGGGTATACACGATTAGTCATTCTGTAATTATTTTTCAATAAATTACCAAATCAAAACATCAAAAAAATACTTAACTACTTCATGTTTAAAGTATTATAAAATATCACATACTAAAAGCTGATTGAAAAGTTTCTAAAATACTCAAATACACAAAGTATATAAAATATCACATCTCAAAAACTTGTTATATATGATTATATTGAATAAAATTATACCCGTTTTTTAAACAAATAAAAGATATTTTTCATACGTTAACAATATAATACTAATACTAAAATTTTACATAAAAATCATTATTAAAATTCTTCGGGCCGGGTATACGGGTATGCGTATCGGGTATACGGTTCGGGTAAACGGGTTTGTATACAAAACCTTACCCGAACCGGAACCCGGAATTTTTTTGTAACCATCTCCATACCCGGCCCATGACCCGACGGGCTCGGGTCAGACCCGGCCCAATTATAACGGATTTCGGGTTTCCCCATCGGGTACGGGTCATTTTGCCATCCCTAATAGGACCCAACTTACACTCCAAAACCACTCGGCAAAACCAAAACTAGCAAACAAACTTAAACACCTTAACGACATATATTATTTATTTATGTATTATGTATATTTGGTGTATCTTCCTATTAATGTTGTAGATTGTGCATATCACTAAAGATTAGCTAGTTTGTTATTCTTGTACTATATATAGGTTTATCAATGAACGACACACAATTAAGGTGTAATTTCTCATATCATTATGATATAGTCATTTTATAATCCACGTGCGAGGCACGTGCTCTTTCCCAGCTCAAGATGAAGTTAACGAAAAGTCAAAATTCGCTCAAGATAGTTAATAGGCGGGCAAATTAGTTCAGATGTCGTAACTGTAATTAGGTTAGGCGATATCTGTATTAATAGCTCGTGATTGTGGTAGATTAGTTCATGTTTTTCAGTTAACAGTTTTCCCTCTCTCAATTTGTAATCTCAATTCAACAAACTCAATTTGTAATAAATCTCAGATTCGTTTCTTTCTTTACGATTCCCAGATTATTGCACTTAGTTTCACGATCGATCTTAGATTCTGAAAGTATCTATCAAATTGGTATCAGAGCATAATCCTGCGACTACGATTGATCAATTTGACACAAGAAATCAACAATGGTGGCGACTACCAGAAGTGCGGATGACGTCAGCATGTTCGAGCAATTGCAAGCTTCTATGGCAGAAATTAGCAAAACAATGGCGGAGATGAGCAAGCAGATAGGCAACAATAACTCAAGAATCAATGGATTCTTAACTCAGCAACAATATTTGACTGATGAGCTGCAAAGAGTTAGAAATGGTGAAGGGGCTAGTAACAGAGGTTCACAAATCACCAGACTAACTAAATTGGAGTTCCCTAAGTTCGATGGTACTGATGTTAAAGAATGGTTGTATCGTTGCAATCAGTTCTTTGCAGTAGATAGGATTGATGAGGATGATAAAATTAGGATAGCTTCAATTCACTTGCAGAAAAAAGCCCTAACCTGGTACCAACAATTCATTAGGCAAAATGGAGAAGATGTGGATTGGAATTATTATCAAGAAGCAATACTCAAAAGATTCAGTCTAAGCATCCAAGATCCATTGGGTGAGCTCAAGAATCTTAGGCATACAGGATTGGTGCAGGTCTACAATGATGAGTTTGAAGCCCTTCTCAATAAGGTGGAGGTGAATGAAAAGCAAGCCATAAGTTTGTATGTGGCTGGCTTACAAAAAGAGATTGAAATGCCTGTGAGAATGTTCAGACCAAGAACCTTAGAGGATGCTATGTGCTTGGCTAAGATGCAAGAAGAAACACTAGCAGCTACTAGGAAAAGGTACAACCCAATATTACCTTTACCAAGGAGTAACAGCTACAGTAATAAAAGCTCATATGGTGGGTCTGGGGGTTCAAAAGTGGGGACAGCTGCTAATATCCCTAGTACCTTAGCTTTGACCAATACACCATACACCCTTAAAGTTACTGCAACTAGCAATAGAAGACAATTGACCCAAAAAGAAATTGAAGAAAAAAGAGCTAAACATCTGTGCTTCTATTGTGATGAAAAATATGTGCCAGGCCACAAATGTAGTGGTCAATTATATTCTTTGGAGGTATTAGGGCTAGTGAAGCAGACAATGATGAACCTGCTTTTGATTGCAATGATGAAATAATGTGGGAAGATGGGATAGAAAAGGATGAATGCACTCCAGTTATTTCTTTAAATGCTTTAAATGGTACACCACAAATTTCACTTAATGCTCTCAAAGGTGCAAATAGTTATCAACTTATGAGGGTTATGGGTCATATTAGAGATCATACTTTGGACATACTAATAGACTCTGGGAGTACCCATAATTTCTTGGATTTAGCAACTGCTACAACTAGGTTGTAAGCTTGAGGGAATTGATCCCATGTTGGTTTTGGTTCCAGGAGGTAGTAAACTGATGAGTACCAATCAATGTGAAAAGTTGACTTGGCAAATTTGTGGTCAAACTTTCACAAGTGATATGGTATTAATACCACTGGGTGGTAGTGAAATGGTTTTGGGTATACAGTGGTTAAAAACTTTGGGTGACATTGTGTGGAATTTTGAGAATTTGAAGATGACATTTCACTACATGGGGAAGAAGGTTGAATTAAAAGGCAAACAAAAGGTTGATGCTAAAGGTCAACATAAGTCAACTGCTCAGCTAAATGTAATGCATTTATGTGTGTATCCAGCTTCACTTTGGAGCATGGAAATGCAAGAAGGCAAAGCTGATGTTCAAGGTCAGACACCAGCATTCCAGTCATTACTGCACAAATATCAAGATATCTTTGTGGTGCCTACTCAGCTACCACCTAAGAGACCGTGTGACCACAAGATCTCACTCAAACCTGACACACAGCCTATCAATTTAAGACCCTACAGGCATTCTCCAACACAGAAGGATGCCATAGAAGATATGGTCAAAGAATTGTTAGATTCAGGGGTTATAAGGTCAAGTCAAAGTCCCTACTCATCTCCTATAGTGATGGTTAAGAAGAAGGATGGATCTTGGCGTATGTGTGTAGACTATAGGGAATTAAATAAGGACACCATCAAAGATAAGTTTCCTATTCCCTTGGTAGAAGAACTCATTGATGAATTGGGAGGGTCACAGATTTTTTCTAAGTTGGATTTGAGGTCAGGGTACCATCAAATAAGAATGCATGATCAAGATATAGAAAAAACTGCATTTAGGACTCATGAAGGGCACTATGAGTTCCTAGTAATGCCATTTGGGCTCACTAATGCACCTTCAACCTTCCAAGCTTTAATGAATGAAGTGTTTAAACCCTTTTTAAGAAAGTTCACCTTGGTTTTCTTTGATGACATCTTAGTATATAGTTCTAATCTGCAAGAGCATTTGAAACATTTGGAAATGGTGCTAAAGGTGATGCAGCAGCACCAGTTGTTTGCAAAAATGTCCAAGTGTGTCTTTGGTACTAATAAAGTTGAATACTTGGGTCACGTGATCTCAGATAAAGTGGTGTCTACTGATCCTAGTAAAATTGAAGCCATGGCTAATTGGCCCATGCCAATTAATTTGAAACAGTTGAGGGGGTTTCTTGGATTAACAGGGTATTACAGAAGATTTATCAAAGGCTATGCAAGTGTTAGTCAACCATTGACTAATTTACTCAAAAAGAATTCTTTTGTGTGGAATGAAGATGCTATTGTAGCATTCCAAGAGTTGAAACAAGCTATGCAACAAACCCCAGTTTTAGCTTTGCCAAACTTTGATAAACCTTTTATCATTGAAACTGATGCTTCAGGTACAGGGGTTGGTGCAGTGCTACAACAAGAAGGTCACCTCATTGCATATTTGAGTAAAACCTTATCCATTAGGCATCAATCAATGTCCACTTATGAGAAGGAGTTTTTAGCTATAATATTGGCATTAGATAGATGGAGAGGTTATTTGTTGGATAGGCATTTCATTATCAAAACAGACCACTTAAGCCTCAAGTACCTAATGGATCAAAGGATCTCAACTCCTACACAAATGAAATGGATGCCAAAGTTAATGGGATTTGATTATGAGATCATGTATAAGAGTGGCAAAGAAAATATAGCAGCTGATGCATTATCAAGGGTTGAGGGGTGTGGTCAATTATTTTCTTTACAAGCTACAACAATTCAAAGTTACTTGGTGGATAGAATTAAAGTCAGTGTTGACCAGGATGTGGACCTACAAAATTTCATACAACAATTGCAATTGGGAAATGTGAAGTCAAAGCACTATACCTTGAAAGATGGCCTACTGTTTAGGAAGGGAAAAATGGTGGTGGGGTGTAACAGTGAATTAAGGCAGCAGTTGCTTCAACATTTTCACTCAGACTCAGTTGGTGGGCATTCAGGTATTGTCACATCCACAAAGAAAATTGGAGCTTGTTTTTATTGAAAAAAATGAGGAAACATATGCAACAACATGTGACTACATGTACTATTTGTCAAAGAAATAAAGCTGATTTGGCAAGGTCACCAGGGCTTTTGCAGCCTTTACCTATTCCAACACAGGTATGGATGGAAATCTCTATGGATTTTATTGAGGGTCTGCCCTTATCCAATGGAAAATCTGCAATAATGGTGGTAGTAGATAGATTAAGCAAGTATGGGCATTTTATAGCCTTGACCCATCCATTTACAGCTGCCCAAATTGCTAATGTTTTCATGGACAACATCTATAAATTGCATGGGTTACCAAAAATCATCATTAGTGATAGAGATAAGGTGTTCACTAGTGTCTTTTGGAAGGAACTATTCAAGATTTTACATGTGAGCCTGCATATGTCAACAGCTTACCATCCACAAACGGATGGTCAAACAGAAGTAGTCAACAGATGTGTGGAATGCTTTTTGAGGTGTATGACTGGTGAAAAACCAAAAGAGTGGGTCAAATGGCTGCCATTAGCTGAGTATTGGTATAACACTACATTCCATACTGCCATTCAAACAACACCTTTTGAAATAGTCTATGGTCAACAACCCAATACACCAATCACTTATGCTCAGGGTACAAGTAGAGTTGAAGCTGTAGACAGATCATTACAAGCTAGAGAGGAAGCAATTAAAATTCTTCAATATCATATTCAAAGAGCACAAGCTAGAATGAAACACTATGCTGATTTGAAAAGGTCTGACAGAGAGTTCAATGTAGGGGATTGGGTTTATTTGAATTTGCAACCCTACAGGCAAAATTCCGTGAGAAAAGCTACATTTCACAAGTTATCTTCAAAGTACTATGGACCATTCTTAATTGTATCAAAGGTTGGTGCAGTAGCTTATAAGCTGGATCTGCCAGCTAATGCACGAATACATCCTACATTTCATGTTTCTCAGCTCAAACTGCATAAAGGGTCCATTCCTACAGCAATGGGTACCCTACCTCACATGGATCCAGATGGGTTACTAGCTGTAGCTCCTTTGAAGGTGTTGGATAGGAAAATGGTGAAAAAAGACAATAGAGCTGTGATTTATGTTCTCGTTCAGTGGCAGATGGGAAGTGTTGAAGATGCAACTTGGGAACTTGCAGAGGATATCGCCAATCATTTCCCAGAGTTTGATTTTGCTATTCACCATTCTTGAGGTCAAGAATGTTTTGAAGAGAAAGGGATTGATATAGTCATTTTATAATCCACGTGCGAGGCACGTGCTCTTTCCCAGCTCAAGATGAAGTCAACGAAAAGTCAAAATTCGCTCAAGATAGTTAATAGGCGGGCAAATTAGTTCAAATGTCGTAACTGTAATTAGGTTAGGCGATATCTGTATTAATAGCTCGTGATTGTGGTAGATTAGTTCATGTTTTTCAGTTAACAGTTTTCCCTCTCTCAATTTGTAATCTCAATTCAACAAACTCAATTTGTAATAAATCTCAGATTCGTTTCTTTCTTTACGATTCCCAGATTATTGCAATTACTTTCATGATCGATCTTAGATTCTGAAAGTATCTATCACATTATATGGTATCATTCAGGAAAAATCCCTAAACCCCTCGTTTTCTTCTTCTATTATTTTCTTCATTCGATCTCCATGGCAATAGGCGATACCAGCTCCTCCAATGACAACACCGATTCCCCTCTTCCCTTAGCCACCATTCTCCATATGTTAACAATCAAACTTTCATCTAATAACTATCTCTTATGACACAAACAAATGGTTCCTTTGCTTGCTTATCAACGACACACGGGTTATGTTGATGGTACGATCCCAGAACCCTCCTCCACTAATGCAGATGGCACTCCTAATCCGGTTTATGCTTCGTGGGTTGCTGGTGACCAGCGGGCTCTTATACTCCTTCAATCATCACTGACTGAAGAAGCTATGGCTGAGACTCTCGGTCACTCAACTTCTCGTGCAGTTTGGCTTGCTCTTGAAGCCACCTATCGTCACCACTCGCTGGAACACACCCACACTCTTCGTGATTCTCTTCGCCATCTCAAGAAAGGTACCACCACCGTTTCAGATTTCTCAAAGAAGTTTAAGGGTATTTGTGATCAACTACAAGCTATTGGTCAACCACTTGCAGAAGATGATAAAATACACTGGTTCTTATGCGGTCTTGGTCCGTCCTTTGAAACTTTTTCAACTACACAACGACTCCTTGCTACTAAGCCTAAGTTTCGCGATTTAATCTCACAGGCCGAGAGCCATGAGCTGTTTTTGCAGGCTGTTTCGGACACACCTGCTGCTGCTCCAGTGGCATTTAATGCCGCAACTTCAGCCCCTCATTCTGGCTCTTCTCGTGGCCGTGTTACTGTTATGATAATTTGCCTAGCACACCCACACCAGCGGAAGCGAGGATATAATTTGTTTGAGACAAACTTGCAAGAAATAATAGAAAGCAAATAAAGTAACTGATAACACGACGATTTAACGTGGTTTGGCAAACCCTGCCTACATCCACCCTAAGAGTCTCCTTTATTCTTATAATATAAAAGAACCAGGTACAAGAAAAAGTACACTATGAGTTAAACCCAAACCCAAGCCCCTTAGATTTTAGTATAAAATCTAAGTTTCTCGTACACTCTTTTACACTCCTTACAAGAATAAAACTTTCGTCCTCACAAAGAAGGGTTCCCGTTGATGTTACTGATCAACTCCCTATCTACTTTGTGATACCCTCACAAATAAACACACTCCGTTGATAAACCCTATCAACTATGTTTTTCTTTGTGATTACATTTTTGTGGATGATATTCACCTTCTACATGAAACACCTATTTATAATGAAGCATCCTTGTGTGAATACTACATGTGAAAATAATACCAACAAATGTAGCACAACTATTCCTTTTCCAACTTCATATTTTTCACATGTATTTCATGCAATTCCATTTCCAAATAAATGTTAGTCATCCAAATTGGACTACCGTCCAACAATCTCCACCTTGACGAACATTTATCTTCTTCGTCACCGAAAAATACTTACACCAAGTATTTTCACCATTGACCTCCTTATCCCCGCTACACACACCTTGAATCACCTTGATCCTGAACCTGATTCAAATAAAACCGGCCAAAAACCATGTGCAGCTGACCCCTTCAACTTACCTAGTTGACACCAGAGAGGAGTCTCGAATCGCCTCTCCCACCACAGTAGGATTTTCCTTCTCACCATCGTCTACCTTGGTCAAACATGTCCCAACATGTTCCCGACCTGTTTCCCGCGTGCACGCTTTCAAAACCTTCGAGACATGAGTACATTTTGTACTCACCACCAGACGATATAAACCCTCATACTTCTCTCCCTTCATCAGGACCTTCACGCCACGTGTGATTTTCATAACTCCACCTACGGCCTAATAGCCGTATCCTTGAGAATCCAACACGCATAAGGAAATTAGATTCTTGCACATCCTTGGTGTGTACGCCACACCACCAAGAGCATAAGCAGCTCCGTGAAACAATTTTATTTTCACCATGCAAACACCCTCAACATCACATGTTGAACCATCACCTAAAGTCAGCACCCCGCTTTCTTTAACATTAGCTTATCAATAGAAGCTTCCTTGGAACACACATGCATAGTACAACCAGAATCTAAAATCCATTCATCTTGAGCAAAAGTAGAACTTTTGGAGATTGTGAGAATATCTCCCACCCGGTACAATAACTGCTACTGCAGCTGATGAACCCCCAGATTTACCTTCACCATTCCTCCAGAGTGGACAGGACTGTCCGTAGTCACCCCACTCATGTCATTTGAAGCACTAGATACCCTTCACGCCGTCTTCTGATCTAGACCTACTGTTATCGCTAGATCTCTTCTCGGCAAACCTTCCCCTTCCATGACCAACCATAGCAAACCCATGCTCAAAACGGTCATCGGATCTTCGTCTCCTATCTTGTGATAAGATTACCGGTACTACCTCCTCCATCTTTACATTAGCATTTCCGTAAAGAACAGTGGTGACCATAATATCATACGAACTGGGAAGAGAGGCAAGAAGAATAAGGGTCTTATCTTCTTCCTCAATATAAACCTCAACTTATTCAAGTTGATTAACCAGACCATTAAACACATCCATGTGTTCAATAATATACCAATCGTCATCCGCCATCTCAAATGGCTCCACCTTAAATTGCATACCGCCATTTCTCGCCATCTCCAAACAAAAAACTATCCGAAACACCTGGATACGCTCTGATACCACTTGTTATGACAATTTGCCTAGCACACCCACACCAGCGGAAGCGAGGATATAATTTGTTTGAGACAAACTTGCAAGAAATAATAGAAAGCAAATAAAGTAACTGATAACACGACGATTTAACGTGGTTCGGCAAACCCTGCCTACATCCACCCCAAGTCTCTCCTTTATTCTTATAATATAAAAGAACCCGGTACAAGAAAAAGTACACTATGAGTTAAACCCAAACCCAAGCCCCTTAGATTTTAGTATAAAATCTAAGTTTCTCGTACACTCTTTTACACTCCTTACAAGAATAAAACTTTCGTCCTCACAAATAAGGGTTCCCGTTGATGTTACTGATCAACTCCCTATCTACTTTGTGATACCCTCACAAATAAACACACTCCGTTAATAAACCCTATCAACTATGTTTTTCTTTGTGATTACATTTTTGTGGATGATATTCACCTTCTACATGAAACACCTATTTATAATGAAGCATCCTTGTGTGAATACTACATGTGAAAACAATATCAACAAATGTAGCACAACTATTCCTTTTCCAACTTCATATTTTTCACATGTATTTCATGCAATTCCATTTCTAAATAAATGTTAGTCATCCAAATTGGACTACCGTCCAATAGTTACTTATAGCAATCGAGGTTCTTTTTCTCGCGGTCATGGCCGTGGTAATTTCAACAACCGTCGTGTTCCTCATTGTCAGTTGTGTAGACAGAATGGCCATTATGCAAACTTATGTCCGGATCTTCAAAAGTTTGCTCGTCCCTCTTCTCCCGCAAGTACTATTGATGCAAATCTTGCGGAGGCCTTCCATGCTAAATGCAACACCACCCCTGATTGGTTTGTTGATACAGGTGCATCGGATTATATGACATCACATGCTTCTCAACTTGATGCGTCCACCCCTTACACTGGTAACGACTCGGTCTCCTTTGCCAATGGAAAAAATTCTCTTATTACTCGTATTGGCAAGCTGACCTTATCTCCGCACATTAATTTACTAGATGTTTTAGTGGTTCCACAAATTAAAAAGAACTTGCTTTCTGTTAGCAAATTAACTCATGATAATCAAGTTGATGTCTTATTTTCTGATCAAATGTTTTTTATTCAGAATCTTCTCTCCAAGGAAACTCTCGCTCAAGGAAGACGTAGAAACGGATTATATGTTATAGAGCGAAGTCAACATGCTTTTTTGGCCAAGCTCTCTTCTAAACGCATTCAAACTTCTTTTGATTTATGGCACAATAGATTAGGACATGTGTCTTGTGATATTATTTCTGTTTCAAATAAGGACGGTTGTTTGTCCATTACTTCAGTTTTACCAAATCCTAGCTTATGTTCTTCTTGCCAATTAGCAAAAAGTAAACGTTTATCTTTTGATATTAATTTAAAGCGTTCATTACATGTTTTGGATTTGGTTCATTGTGATTTATGGGGCCCCTCTCCTGTTGTTTCGGTTGATGGTTATCATTATTATGCCATTTTTATTGATGATCATTCTAGGTTCACATGGTTTTATCCATTGAAGTCTAAATCTGAGTTTGCTAACGTATTTGCAGCTTTTCTTGCATTAGTTCAAACTCAGTTCTCATGTAATATCAATATTTTTCAGTCAGATGGTGGTACATAATTCACAAACCATGTTGTTCGCGATATGTTGCTCAAAAATGGCACTCATGATCAGCTTTCTTGCCCACACACGCCTCAACAAAATGGTCGTGCCGAAAGAAAACATCGGCATGTTACTGAAACTGGTTTGGCTCTCAGGTTCAATGCTCATGTGCCGGTAATTTATTGGACTCATGCTTTTAGCTCCACTGTTTATATTATTAATCATCTCCCTACGAAGGTTCTTGATTTTAAATCACCTTATGAGCTTCTCTTCTCAGACAAGCCGAATTATGGGAATTTCTGTGTTTTTGGATGTTGTGTATTCCCATATCTTCGGGACTATTCTTCTCACAAGCTTGCTCCATGAAGTGCTCCTTGTGTTTTCATTGGCTATAGCACTCGTTATAAGGGATATCAATGCCTCGATTTGTCCACAGGTCGCATTTATACTACCCGTCATGCTCAGTTTGAAGAATCGGTATTTCCATTCAAAGGCCAATCATCCACTGCCACTCCTCTTCTTTCTACTTATTGTATTATCCTTTGCCAGTTACTTCATTTTCATTACCTGTGCTGTCTTCTGCTCCTACAACACAAGTCAATCCTCCTTGTGACTTGTGTGATATTTCGATTCCAATAGCCTCTGCTGCACCTTCAGCTTCTGCTGCTCCTTCGGTTTCAGCAGACTCGGCACCAACAGATTCTGTTACAGCAACACATGTTGTCCCCTCGTTTCAAAAATCACCTCAACCTGTTGATACCACAACTTTCGTACAGTCCACTCACCCTATGCGGACTCGCTTCAAGAGTGGTATTTTTAAACCAAGACACTTTGCGGATCTATCTCACCTTAATTCCTCTTCTGTGCATCATGCACTTTTCACAGCCAAAGAGCCAAGAGGATTCAAATCCACTGCTAAAGATCCGAAATGGTTCGATGCTATGTGTGATGAAATGAGGGCCTTGCAACTTAATGCTACTTGGGATTTAGTTCCTCGACCCGTGCAATCGAATATTGTTGGATCGAAGTGGGTATTTCGGAAAAAATTCTTAGCCGATGGTTCTGTTGATAAATATAAAGCACGATTAGTAGCACAGGGTTTTACACAAGTTCCAGGTGTTGATTACTCTACTACCTTTAGCCCAGTTGTTAAAGCTTCTACTGTTCGTGTTATACTTTCCTTGGCAGTATTGAATAAATGGCCATTTCATCAACTCGATGTAAAGAATCTTTCCTGAATGGTAATTTATCTGAAGTTGTTTACATGGAGCAACCTCCCGGTTTTGTGGACACTCATTTTCCGAATCATGTTTGTCGGTTAAAACGGGCATTATATGGTTTGAAACAAGCTCCCAGGGCTTGGTTTCAACGCTTGAGTTCGTTCCTTGTTAGTCTTGGATTCACTTGCAGTCGAGCCGACACTTCTTTATTCGTTTTTAAAAAGGATTCAAATATCCTTTATCTATTACTGTATGTAGATGACATCATTCTCACAGGTAACAATGCATCTATGGTTCATAAGTTTATCACTCGGTTAAATAAGGAGTTCTTAATCACTGATCTCGGGAAGCTTAATTAATTTCTTGGCCTTGAAGTTTCATATCATGACTCTGGTATCTTCCTTAGTCAATCTAAGTATGCTCATGACACACTTGCACGTGCTCGACTTTTGGATGCAAAACCAGTTGCTACGCCCTTATCCACGTCTACTTATCTTACCTCTCAAGGCAAGCCGTATTCTGATGCCACTCAGTATCGTTCCTTAGTTGGAGCTCTTCAGTATCTTACTATTACTCGTCCTGATCTCTCCTATGCGGTAAATCAGGTAAGCCAGTTCCTTCATGCTCCTACTATTGATCATTTTCAAGCTGTTAAACGGATACTCAGATATGTTAAAGGTACCTTGGCCTATGGTCTTTTGTTTCTTCATGCCTCGGCTCCAAATGTTATGGGTTATTCTGATGCAGATTGGGCTCGTTGTATTGAGACTCGTAGATCCACTTACGGTTATTCCATTTTTTTGGGTGGAAATCTTGTTTCCTGGAGTGCTAAGAAGCAACCCACCGTTGCTCGGTCTAGTTGTGAGTCTGAATATCGGGCTATGGCTAATACTGCTGCGGAGATTTTATGGCTTACTCATTTTCTTCGAGAATTGCATATTTTACCTCATGGCCGTCCTACTCTATTATGTGACAATCGTAGTGCTATTTTCTTAAGCCAAAATCCGATTTCTCATAAGCGTGCAAAGCATATTGACATTGACTACCACTTTGTTCGCGAATTGGTGCTCTCTGGGAAACTGCACATCAAATACGTGTCTACTCATCTTTAACTAGCTGATATATTCACCAAAAGCCTTACCCGACCACTTTTTGAGGAATTTCGATCCAAGCTTCGAGTTGGTCCTCCACCCTCTTCGCTTGTGGGGGGTAACGACATATATTATTTATTTATGTATATTTGGTGTATCTTCCTATTAATGTTGTAGATTGTGCATATCACTAAAGATTAGCTAGTTTGTTATTCTTGTACTATATATAGGTTTATCAATGAACGACACATAATTAAGGTGTAAATTCAACTAAACAAACCTAATTAACTAACCACCATAACACAAACAAAAGGAAGCAAAAACAAAAGAGGATCACGACAATCCAAGCTTGTCCGCTTTTAACTTCGACCTGATGAGCTTGCCTATTTTTAAGTAAATATGATCTTGTATTGAATATGAAAGTGTTTAATACAATTGTATTGTGTTTACTACATCAAATGACAGGTTCTTTTATACACTTTATGTTCTAACAGCTAATTCTATTACAAGGAATGGCTTCAAGTCACTTTTAGAACCTCCTTGGTAAATATGAAAATATGCTGTTGTGTAGCCTACACCAATCAGTTGAATACTTGAATTTATGCAGTCTTGTGATCACCTTTTTAGGGATATGATGAAGTGGACCACTTCTGATCCCAAAGTCAACTTACCTAAAATGGTATGTTGACCTTTTGTTGACTTATTCTAACACTCCCCCTCAAGTTGAATAGTGGTGTTTCCAATATTCAACTTGCCAAGAACGTCGCTGAAGATTCTTCCGTTGACAGATTTGGTGAGGATATCTGCTAGTTGATCTTCTGATCTAATTGATGAAAGAGATATAATTTCAGCATCTAACTTTTCTCTAATGAAATGTCTGTCGATTTCAACATGCTTTGTCCTGTCGTGTTGTACTGGATTTTCTGAGATAGCAATGGCGGCTTCGTTGTCGCATAAGATTTGAATTGCTTCTTTTGGGGGAAAACCAATTTCTGTTAAAAGTTTTCAAATCCATGGCGCTTCAACTACTCCCTTTGCTATTTCTCTAAATTCTGATTCAGCACTTGATAGAGCAACGACATTTTGTTTCTTGCTTCTCCATGCCACTAATTTTCTTTCGACTATTGAAAAGAAGCCGGATGTTGACTTTCAATCACCTTTTTCTTCAGCCCAGCTTGCATCAGTATATATTTATGTTTCTAGATGCCCATTTTTCCTAAATATGACTCCATGACCTGGTGTTTTCTTTAGATATCAGATAATCCTCATTGCAGCTTCCAAATGATGAACCTGTGACTGGTGCATGAATTGACTTACAACTCCTACCGCAGGTTCTATATTTGGTTGAGTGTGATCAAGGTAAATGAGCTTTCTCACTATCCTTTGGTATTGCCCATTATCTACTAGCTCAGCATCATCTTCCATAAGTAGCTTTTGATTTAGAATCATTGGAGTCTCGACTAGTGTGCAATCAATCATCTCTGTCTCTGCAAGAAGATCAAGAATATATTTCTTTTGAAAAATAAATATTCCCCGTTGGTATCTTAATACTTCAATTCCCAAGAAGTATTTAAGTTTGCCTAAATCTTTCATTTCAAATTCTTTAAATAAGTTTATTTTTAAGTTAGAAATTTCCTCTTTATCATTTCCTGTTATTATCATATCATCAACATAAATGATTAAACATGTAATTAACTTTCTTTTTTGTTTAAAAAAGAGAGTGTGATCCGAGTTACTTTATTTGAAGTCTTGATTTTTCATAAATAATGTAAATCTCCTAAACCAAGCCCGCGGAAGATTGTTTTAGCCCATATAAAGATTTTTTAAGTCGACAAACTTCCTATCATTGAAGTTTCTCGCAAACCCTAGTGGAGCATCCATATAAACTTCTTCTTTTAATTCACCATGGAGAAAAGCATTCTTCACATCAAATTGGTAAAGTGGCCATTCTTCATTTGCAGCAATCAAGAATAGAATTATGATGGTATCAATTTTTGCAACCGGAGAAAATGTCTCAGAATAATCTATCCCATAGATTTGAGTATATCCTTTGGCGACTAGACGAGCTTTATATCGTTCGATGGTGCCATCTGGTTTGCGTTTTATTGTAAATACCCATCGGCATCCTACAGGTTTTTTTCCTTGAGGTATAACACATTTATCCCATGTTTCATTTTTCTTGAGTGCTTCTGTTTCCTCTTCCATAGCCTTTCTCCATTTTTTAGATTTCATAGCTTGATCAACGGTTGTTGGAGCTTCTTCAGAATATAAGGCGGAGTTAAACTTTTGAGCTTCACTAGATAGGTTTCCTTGTGCTATATTAGCAATAGGATACCTTGATCTTTGATCTTCTCTTTTTGGGGAGTATTTTTTTGGTGGAATATCTCTATACCCTTTGTGGTAGCACATATCTTTCAGTTGTTTCAGCGAAAGTTGAATTATTATTAGGTGGTGTATCGTGGGGTTGACTGTTTTGTTCTCCTTGTTCATTATTTGAGGAGATTTCACTTGGTTCAATGTTTGGTGAATCGGGACCAGGACTTGGTGATTCGGGATCGGGATTTAATATTTAGATATTTTTGGGATTGGGTGTTAATGTTTGAACGTTTTTAGGTGTACGCATCCAATTTATCCAACTGAGAGTGTTATTATCCTCTTTCTCCCCCTCACTCGTGAGTTGTGTTATAAAAATACTCGATTTCTAAAAAGTCGCAATTCATTGTAATGAAGATATAGCGTTTCCGAGGACTATAACACCGATACCCTTTTTGGTTTATGCCATAACCAACCATAACACATTTTTCGGCACACAGATCAAGTTTGGTACGTTCAGTTTTTGGAATGTGAATAAACACAGAGCACCCAAATATTCGTGGTTCAATGCTCAATGAGGTTGGTAGAGTATGAAATTGAGATATGGTATCACTCGGAGTTTTTGTACCCAAAACCTTGGTAGGTAGACGGTTAATAAGATAGGTAGCGGACGCAAGAGCTTCAGGCCAAAAACTCTTTGGGACTTTAGATTCAATTAATAAGGCTTCTGTCATTTCTAAAAGTAATCAATTTTTCTGCTCAGCTACTCCGTTTTGTTCGGGAGTATGAGCACAAGATGTTTGGTGAATAATTCCATTTTTTCGCAAAACAGTTTCATGGAGGTATTGACAAACTCACCTCCATTATCAGATCTCAAGATTTGCATATTTTTATTAAATTGAGTTTGTATCATTTTATATAGGGTTAAGGCTACTCAAGGGTCATATACTTTTCTATTTGTCCCGATGTAGGCCATATACCCTGAAAAATACTAATGTAGGCTTTATACTTTCAAGAAACCTGTTAATATAAACTAAAATAACTTGTTAACCTGTTCATCATGAGTTTTACAGATCCAAGCATCACTTTTTCTTGTTCTTTGATTCATCGATTTACAAGCTTAGAGTTCAATTAAATCAGTGAGTTAACTTCATTAAACATAGATAAATCTTCATACATTCACTCGTTCATATACATTCTCTTAACTGAAAACTTGTCACCGATTTGTGCTAACATCAATTTAATGATTAAACATCAAATTGAGCCTAGATTAGTGATATAAAATCAACACTGAATGTTTGTGATACATCAGAATTGAATTACAACAACAGATTTTCAGTTTTTTTATCCGTGTTCATCCTTAACTGAAAAACATCACCAATTTGGCCTTCGGATTACTTCAGCTACATTTATCGAAATGTAAAAAAGTATAGATGTTCGAAATCCATTCATGATGCTCTCTGCAAATTATGAGATTCTAATTTGAAGAATTGATCTCGAATTTTGAAGTCAAAGTTCAGAGTAAAAAGTCAAACGAAAATTCATGAATTAAATTCGGAGTCTCAATGATGTTTCAGGTTTGAATTATGAAAGACGGGTATTATAAATTGCATTTAGAACAATTTTTGTGAAGACAGCAATATCTAAAACATGCTGAATCTCAAAATCAAATTTGAATGGAAGTCATGAACTCCGTGACTGTTCTTCGCACAAAGTTCAAATTCAGAGGTGTTTTTAAAAGAATTAGTTACATATTCATGTTTAAAATGAATCTATGAATCATGTGTAATCAGTTATTTTGGAAAAATATCTGTCATCGATGAACATAGTCGGACAGAAGAATGGATTTGTTTCTGCCGGATTTTTCTGTTGAATATGAAGATGAAGATGAAGATGACCTTGTTAACAAGTAACCGGTCACCTTTTGTTTACATTAGAACACTTTTTCAAAGTACATAACCTACGATAGTATTTTTCTAGGTATATGGCCTACATCGGGACAAATAAAAAAGTATATGACCCTTAAGTAGCCTTAACCCTTTTATATAAGTGAGAGAATTTTTCATAAACTTATGATTTGTGTGTTAAGAAATAAATCCATTTCATTCTTGTATGATCATCAATAAATAAAACAAAATACCGCAAATTTTTCCCCCCAATAACTGTCGCTGGGCCCTACACATCGGAATGAATTAAAGTAAGCGGTACATCTTTCCTAGTATTACTAGGTTTAAAAGTACTACGGTGGCTTTTCGCCAAAATACAGGTTTCACAATTTAAAACAACATTTGACGGAAACAAAGCATGTAAATATCCGGCTGACGAATGAGCTAATCTTCTATGCCAAAACCAGGCTTCTTGCATAGGTGTTCCGTGAGCAAGTGACACGGTGTCTTGTTGAGAAACCTCGTCAACATAATATAACCCCCTTTTTCAATGCTACGTCCAATCAACAGTCCTGTCCGAATGTCCTGCAAGATGCAGAAACTCGGATACATCAGGACTTTATAGTTTAATTCTTTCGTAACATGACTTACCGATAACAGCTTATGAGATAAAGCTGGAATATATAGACAATTAGGTAATTTAATAGTTAGTGAGATTTCAATAGTACCTCCACTTTTAACTTGAACAATTTTCCCGTTAGCTGTTTGAATCTTATTTTTCCTAGGTTTTGTTTTAAAAATAATATCTTTTTCATCGAATGTCATAGTATCCGTTGCCCCACAATCAAATATCCAGGACTTAGACTTAAAATCATTTGAGATAAGGTTTGCTTCGGTAGGGTCTTTTTGTACTTTACTTAAGACAGAATATTTGTTTTGACAAAAAATAGGTTTGGACTTATTTAATATATTAGTTTCACAATTAGTTACAAGTTTTGGCCCATAATTGAATTTAATCTAATCTGGCCTATTAATATTTTTAAAATTGTTAGTCCAGCCCATTGTAGGGTTTTTATTGGGTCCAGTCCACTTAGGTTTAACCCAGTCCGTCCTATTATTAACCCAATTAACCTTAACCCTAGATCTTATATCAAGTTTATGTGGCCACTTAGTATCTGGCGTGTTTTTCTTATCCCTAAATTGGATATCTGATATTCTTTTATTCCCAAAAGACGTACGCTTATCATCTCTAGATGGTGATACAGTAACCTTAGAAGTAACAGTATCTCTCTTTATATTTTCTATGTCTGTAAAAAAGAGATAAAGTGTTTAAGCGTACCAGTGGTTGCAGGAGTGGTTGTAAGACCACCGAAACCTTGATCGACGGTGGTGGTTGGCTCGTTTACCACTGCTACTGCTGCCGCCTTGACTGGCTTCGTCCACCACTCTAGATACCCCTTTAATCTGAAGCATCGATCTTTGGTGTGTCTTGATTTTCCACACTCATCACACTTTAACTTTGATTTGTCATTTTTTTGATTGTTTTGATTGGTTAGATGAAATTGGGGTCTTTTGCCGTCATTTGCAACTAAACCAGTTGCAATATCTTGACTTGTTGAAGGATCACCCAATGATAACCCTAGAATCTGTCTATGAGCTTTCTCCTTTCGCACTACAGCATATGCCTCCTCCGCCGTTGGTAACGAAGTTAACCGGAGGATTTCTCTCTTGATTGAATCATACTTTTTGTCTAGTGCATTTAAAAATTGAAAGAGTTTTTGTTCAGCTCGAATTTTGTTGTATCTTGTGATGTCCGCTTCACTTTCCATGGATTTTGGATCCTTGATTTCGATGTCCCCCCAAATGCCTTGCATCCGTATCCAAAGTTCCTCAAGATTCATGTTGCGTTGCTTGATTTCAGTGGCTTTGACATACAAATCATATATTTGTAGCTTGTCACCACCACTGCTATATGTTGTGATTAAAGCATCCCACAACAGTTTAGCTATTGCAAAGGATGTTAAGTTGCTGGCCAAGTTTGGTTCAATGTTTTGAATCAACCATGAGAACACAATTAAGTCTTCTTGTTCCCATTGTTCATATGTTTCATGGCTGTTTCAGGTGGGTTTGTGGTCAAATGAGCAAGGAGAGCCTTGGACTTGCCTCCAATGGCTACCCTCATCATTCTTGACCAAAGTGAATAGTTTGAACGATTTTGATTCAAACTAAATCTTTGTGTATCTGAGATTTTCGGTTGTTGGAAACTCATATTGTTAAGATCATCAATTTGGCTATGGTGTGCTGCCGCCTTCATTAGGCATGGTAGCCATTCAAAACAAACTGGTAAATGATTGAGATTAAAAAGTGTGTATGCTATGATCCCAGATCATCAACACCGCTCTGATACCATCTTTTTTGAGACGACCCGTCCTAATTCATAAGGACGAATACAATAACATATGATTACATTGCAAGGTATTTGACCTCTATATGATACATTTTACAAACATTGCATTCGTTTTAAAAGACAAATTTTCATTACTTTGAAAGTTGACAGGCATGCATACCATTTCATAATATTCAACTATAAATGACTTAATTTGTCATTAACTTAATAATAATCTTTATTGAACTCAACGACTTAAATGCAACGTCTTTTGAAATATGCCATGAATGACTCCAAGTAATATCTTTAAAATGAGCAAATGCACAGCGGAAGATTTCTTTAATACCTGAGAATAAACATGCTTTCAAGTGTCAACCAAAAGGTTGGTGAGTTCATTAGTTTATCATAAACAATCATTTCCATCATTTTAATAGACCACAAGATTTTCATTTCTATTTTTCATATATATACATCTCATATCAGGCATTTCGCAAACTGCATAGAGATAAAAATCATTCATATGGATTGAACACCTGGTAATCGACCTTAACAAGATGCATATAGAATATCCCCATCATTCTGAGACATCCTTCGGACATGATAAATTCGAAGTACTAAAGCATCCGCGACATGGATGGGGCTTGTTGAGCGCGATAGATTTATCTTTAGGATTCGCGTCAATTAGGTTGTCTGTTCCCTAATTCTTAGATTACCAGACTAAAAAGGGGCATATTCGATTCGATAATTCAACCATAGAATGTAGTTTCGATTACTTGTGTCTATTTCGTAAAACAGTTATAAAAGCGCATGTATTCTCAGTCCCAAAAATATATATTGCAAAAGCATTTAAAAAGGGAGTAATGAAACTCACTATACTGTATTTCGTAGCAATAATGCATATGACGGCACTGAACAAGTGCAGGGTTGGCCTCAGATTCACAAACCTATATTAAGTGTATATATATATTTATATGTTGGTCAATATCTGTCTAATAATTTAAGTCAGGTCATAGTGTATCACAATCCTAATGCTCGAGATTATTAATGCAAGGTTAACAAAATCAATTTGACTCAAAATAACTTCAAAATATATACATGTTTATTATATGACTTAAATATAGTCATTTTATATATTTAAATATTTTTATTAGATTTTATTTGAGTAAATAATACAAGACTTTTATTAATAAACAAAAATTTATATTAAAATTTATATATGATAAAAAAATATACTTTTATATATCTTTAGTAATAAAATTTATAAAGTTCACTTAATATCATAAAAATATAGTGGTATGTGTTATTAATGTACTTATATTACGTGTGGTAAAAATATCTTTGTATTACCTATCTATTTGATAAAATAATATTGATAATAACAATAATGAATAAAAGTTGTATTTTGTAATAATAATAATTAGTATGATAATAACAATATTTATTTACTAAAGATGATTATAATAAAATGATAATTCTAATCATGATAATAATAACGATACTTTTTAATATTAACTGTAATAATAATATTTTATATAAAAATAATAATTCTATTCAAAATGATAATTTTAAATAATAATAATACTAAAATGATAATAATAATGATATTTTATAATAACAATAATATTTCTATTAAAATGATATTTTTAATAAAAAATGATAGTTTTAATATTAACATTACTTTTAAATAATGAAAACGATATTTTTATCTAAATCAATAACTTACAATATTTTTATTTCATCATAATACTTATACTCATTATTCCCTAATCGATTCGTTTAATAGCTTTTAGTACTCTTTTATATTGCATTCATAATAATGATAATAATAGCAATCATAATAATTAGATGATACTAATATTAGTTTTAATGATAATGATACTAATAAGTATTATAATAATATTAATGATAATACTAATAATTATAATAATAATGATAATATTAATAATAATTTTTAATGATAATAAAATAATAATAATAATAACAATAACAATTTTTAATAATGATACTTATATTAATAATGATAATGATGATAATAATAATAATAATAATAATAATAATAATAATAATAATAATAATAATAATAATAATAATAATAATAACGCTGATAATAACGACGATAGTAATAATAATCATTTTAACAATAATACTAAAATTCAATTGAGTATAACTTCTAATCTGTTCGTCGAAACCATTCGATATCTAAATGAAAAGTTCTTAATTTTTCGCTATCTTTCCAACGACATGCATATCATATACCTTATCTCAGTAGCATATGTATCTAATTCAGGATTCAGCATAACCTATCTAATGACAATATCAAACGTACAAGCATGCATAATCCTATATAATCGAGCACTAGTCAGGGATACACTTAATAATATATAAAAGTTAAGTTATGAGTGCTCACGTATCAATATTGTGATTCAATATTGCAGGAAAGTACGTAGACGCAACGGAGACGATAAACACTAGTTTGACCTCACGAGCTATATCCCCGAACAATACCCATAACCTCCATAGCTATAACCCATAATTTCCTTAGCTCTATCTCTCTCGAAAAACCCGTTTGAAATAGCTCGCTCATGACCTCGTCGTAGTATTTTATGTATAATACTACTAATAATAATAATACTAATACCAATAATAAGATTAATATTAATAATCTTAATATTAATAATATTAATATTATATATATATATATATATATATATATATATATTTCTATCTCTTGCGAAGTGAATGATGAAATGAATCAGTAGTGAACTCGTTCGATATTTAAAGCAAAGTGGCAGCCACCTACTACCCATGCGATCGCATGGGTTTTAGGCTCTTTGGCCATGCGATCGCATGGGCCAAGGTTCCAGCTCATAAACACGTTTAAAAACCCTGCCGACATTTTTATATTATTATTATATAAATATTATATTATATTTATGTGCATCGTTAACTTGTAAATTTAGTTCTAAAGAATTGTACGTTGTCACTCGAGTAATGTCTCGGTTTCAGTTTCTCGAACGCATTTTCGTACGCTAAGAAAACTGATACTTTACGTTTATCAACAATTTGACTTACTCATCGATAAATTATATTATAAGAAATGTAACTTATATATTTGAGTGTTGTGGTCATTTTCTTCTATAAATCAGTGGCTCGTTGTTTATCAAAATATATTATTTTAAATCAGATGTTTTACGACTAAGTAATATTATATTTTATCACTTTGTAAAAATATATATACATATTCATTTGGAAATATAAATTTATACATATTAAAAATATTTAGTTTTTCAAAACTAATTATATTTCAGAGTTTATATAATTTAAAATCGTTTTCATAATGTAACATAAATTGGTATGAATCATTTATGTACTAGTGTTACCTTTAACCTGTCAAATATTCTAATTACTAATCGTATACAAATATCGTTTGTTAAATAGTTTGAAATGTATACAAACACGTTTTTAAATACATTTTGCAAATTATCTATATAATTAACAACCAATATACGTTATTTAATCAAAGACATTTTAAATAAACAAGTTATATTATATCGAAAAGCGTTTTGAAACTAAACCAGATGACTATTATGTACTTTAGTCTTCCACTAACTTTGTCTAATTCTCGTTATTTGTCACTTTGTTCTCAATGATAGATTACTTTACCACTTATTCCGATAACCGTTAAAATGAAAAGTTTCCTAAATCAAAGTGGACCTCTCAACAGAGACTCGTAATCATACAATGTATCTGATAAATTAATCATTTGATATTATCTTTTAATTCCAAACATGTTGAACCAAAAACGTTCATGTAAAGTATTATACCTAATATTTTGTTAAAGTTATCAAGTTATAATATATACACATGTACATATATAATCATATCCGTTCATTTAATGGTTCATGAATCGTCGGAATTTGGTCGAGGTTAAATGAATATATGAACACAGCTTAAAATTCTTGAGATTCAACTTAACAAACTTTGCTTACGTGTCGGAAATATATAAAGATTAAAGTTTAAATTTGGTCAAAAATTTTTGGGTTGTCACAGTGCCTACCCGTTAAAGAAATTTCGTCCCTGAAATTTGATTGGGATGGTCATGGCTGATAATAAGTATGTTTTCATGACGCATACAAGCTGAAAATTAGAGTTTTATCATCGTTGAGTAATATAGATAAAACAATTCGATTACGCGAAGAGTATAAGTGAAGTTATCACAAAAGAGTGAAATGATTAAGTGTAGATTCGACATATCTTTTGACATAGATAGGATTGATTTCCAGAGTTCAAAGGATTTGGAGAAAATCTTCGTAATAAGATTTGATTCATTGATAATCAAGGAAATTATGATCCGCTTTAAATGCGATCATCTGTCTTGATTGATCTGTCGTATATTTTACTATAAATCCACCCTCTTCGTTTCCTTACAATTCACACCTTCTATTCTTTATCCTTTAATTCATACTTTAAAGCATTCGTCAATATGCTCCATCCAGTTCTAATCCTTGATATACTCTTAACTTTCATATCTGTCATTCTTCTCTTTCATCTACCACCGGAGGATTTTATTTACTTTTACTATTACCTTGGGGTTATAGTGTTTTTAATTCTCCCATGCCTTTACGTGGCAATACGTATTGATATGCACGGTTTGTAATTTATGTATTGTTATCGAGCTTTATATTTTCTTTTATATTCAAGAGTTCCATACTCTTGTCTCCTCTTCCCGACTTCAAGTCAAGTGAATAATGGTCCAGAATTCGTAGGTATGGATTTTGAAATGAACATAGTTAATGTTCAAAGAAAGAAATTGTAATGACACGATCTTGATTTGTCAAATTACCAAAATACCTCGGAAAAGACCGAATCATCAAGAAAATATTTTCTTGATATGTTTAGAGTTTAATTAGAATACAAGAGTCGTGTAACATGGCACATGATGACGTTATGATCTGTGAATCATCACGTTCTATTTAGAAACTCAGCATGACTTACTATAATATAATCACGTTGATCAAGTGTCATTATATTATACTAACTCATGCTTCAGTTCCCAACACTTCTTCAAAAACATTCATATTTTAAACTCGAAGGTTTCAGAATTTAGAAACTAAAATAGTTTCTTTTATGATGTAACACAGATAGAACGAAGAGGTAAATGATTTCGGATAACAATAGTTATGAAGATATCTTCAGAAACATCGAAGATATTTATAATGAAAGATTTGATAATATCTTAGAACATTTAAGATCAGAGGACGATGAAGAATATTGTCCTCAAGGGTTTAGAGTCAGGAGCAAGATATTCGTTAATGACTTCAGCAGATACTGAATCATTTGGATTCTTTAAAGGCGAATTTAGTCTTTATGATTTGTCCACAGCCTCCTTCATAGTTTGCTCAATCCGTTTTCCAGTACTAAACCTTCTCTTTTTTTGAGCTTTACCAACACACTATTCTTTATCATCAAAATTTTTACTGTTAAGGTCGTTTACAGTTTTTGCTGCTTCATCAGCATTTTTCAAAATTTCGAGAACTAGTTCGCATTTTAGGGTATTTTTCAGAAACTTCACATTCGAAGTATGTAAATTTTTGGAGATAGACGTTATATGTATATATATATATAACTGTTGGTGTAGAAATGCTATGAGATTCAAATACTGTTTGCTGATTCCTAGTAATTGACATGACAATTCTTGTTACAAGATGCGGATGAGTAAATGATGGGGTTTCGATAAATAAAATGATTTTTCAGAAAGTCAAAGATCAGTGAAGTTGTTGGTAAGTTTATTGCTAATGTGGTGAGATATAAAAGGTTCTCCGGTAACGATGACGAAAAGGCAACGCCTATATCGAGGTTATAATAAGACTGTTTCAACTAAAAAGTCGAAGTTGACTTGCTAGAGCTGTGACAAAACTGACTAATTTGAAAAGGAATCGCAAAGTTATTTTTGATAATAAATGCCAAAGGGTCTGACACGGATACTTGTTAAACTATGACTTTGTTTCGAGAGCTTTTCAGGTGCAAGACTGTGGTTAATATGTGGTTGTATCATCATCTCGATTGTTCATTATTTGAAGTGTCTTCAGGAATTTCGAAGGGTTTGAACACAGATTATAATCGTTAATATACATATGATGTTCTAGGATTTTGAATGATACAAATATTTTTCTGGGTTCTGTGAATAGAAATGATGTTCTAGCACAGTTTCGAAGTCAAAGTATAGCTTTGAAAGATGTAGGAATCTAAGAGTGATGTCTCCTGTTAAATTTTGACTTGGATTTTGATTTGTCAAAATCAGAATATGTAATCAAATTTGGATGAGAAATGTTGTTTTGATTTCTATGAAAGGATGTACATTGTTGTGAAAGTAGAGAGTATAGTTGATGATTGCGGAATCAGATTCGAAGAATGTAACATATTAATTGTGAATTTATATATATCTCGGGTATTACCTACCCGTTAAAATTTTTTTCACAAATAACATTTTTGTACAAATGAATTTTATTACAGTCTTTATGAAAATATATATGTATGTATATTTTATTCAAATGCAATGTAGATTTAATGAGTTAATGTTAAATTAAACTCATTTGATTTTTCGGCTGGAATTAGAAATGAATAATTTCTAAAACTGTAGAAATTTTCTAATTTTCGTGGATTATCACTTCATCGTAAATGAAATTATGAATCAATGATTCATCATTCATTTTTATTGATATTTACTCGGTGAATGATGTTGGTGTTCATGGGATTCTTGTGAACTTCGCAAGGTACGAATGATGTTCTCTAGAAAGTTTCGAGTATATCGAAAGTGTAAAATCAAATATGTAATTTAATAATACACTTAGTTTATTATGAAATGGAATTCATTGAATGGAAACAGAAATTGTAATTAACGATGGTTAAGTTGTTAACGAAGGATGTACATCATAGCATATTAATAATATGAATTTAATCGAGTAGTATCTACCCCTTTTTAATTCATACATAATAGCTACGTACGAAAAGATACATTATGGTTTCAAAATTTATATATATATGATATACATATAAATTCTTCAGCAAAAATGAGTTAATACTTCATAACTCGTTGATACAATATACGCGTTGTTGATTAGTGATGATGCTTGCGGTGATTATAGATATGGTGGAGCTTGTGATGTTGTAAGCGCTGCTGATGCTGACGATGCTAACGGTACTGACGGTGCTGGTGATGTTTACGTTATTGTTGATGATGTTGGTAAAACAAGTCTAGCTTGTAAATCGCGCACCATCCTATCAGGGTCTCTACTCTTCCTTCTATCATTTCGGTTCACTCATCTGATTTATGGTTAAGGCTAGAATAGATAATCTCTGAGACTTTGGAGATTACATAATCGCCACAGAATGTTTCTTCAATGAAATTATAGGTTAATACTTCATCGGTTATTGTTGTTGGTACTCCTTGGTATCTATGGTGCATGTGATGTTGATGCTCGAGGTACATATTGTGATGTTGAGGTGTGGGATGCAGATGTTGCTGTTGGTGGTGGTGATGGTACTGTTGGTGTTGCTGATGGTGGTAATGTTGCTGTCGGTGCTGCTATTGGTGCTTGCAACCTTTGCACCATATCCTCCAAAGTCACTACCCGAGTGCGAAGCTCGTTGACTTCTTCTATTACATCGGGATGATTGGCGGTTCGGACGAGCGGATGAATAAGATCTAGAATTTGAGATAATATGTAGTCGTGACAAGACACTCTGGAAATGAGAGAGAAAATGGTGTCTCGAATAGGTTCGCCGGTAAGTGCTTCAGGTTCATCGCCAATAGGGCAATGTGGTGGATGGAAGGGATCACCTTCTTATCTCCAATGACTAAGTAGACTACGAACCCATCCTCAATTCATCCAGAATAGATGATGGCTACTTGGTTGATCCATTCCGGTCACACTGCTCTCGGAGCTCGAGTGAAACTCCATATCGGATTCCGAGGGACTTGAATTAGTGCCGAGTTCCATTTCGTAAGATTGAATAAATGATTTTTCGATATGAAATTGAAACAACCCAACCCGTATTGAACCGGATAATTTTTTTTATTTAATATAAACCATTATCGCGCCATTTAATAAATTGGAAGAGGTAAACCATTCCATTTAAACTTACAATGAGTTTAATGTTTACAAAAAGGCACGAAAGCCATTAGTCAAATGCAATAGAAGTTCGACCCAATAAAATGATAGTTTTAATCCAAACTACACTCGAGCATGGTTTGGGGCTAAACTACCCAAAACACTAGGTCAACTTCCAAAAGCTTCATCCAAAGCATCCCCTATCAAAATAAAGCGGGAGGCCACTAATCCAATCGAATACCCTTGCCTTTATCCAAGCCGGAGCCTAAAAAGATAAACAACGAGAAGGTAATCAATACTCTTAGTGAATGCCATAATTATATACATACATATACAACTTACTTACTTGCAAACACTTATACCAATTCCACATACATACTAGCAATATAATTAGCATACCATCATAAAGTATAACGCTAAATCTCCGATAACACAAGCTAGTATAAGGAAAGCATATAACACGAGAAATATAATATGCTATACTACAACACACAAACATTGATGTTCACAGCATCCATTAATATTCAAATTTCAAGGCTAGCACTACGAATGGTATCGTCAACATCAAACTTAATTCCCATCCGCCCTAAATAATGTGGTATCGTCAACATCGAACTTAAACCTACATATGAGGTATCGTCAACATCGAACTTAAACCCTTATCAAATGTCACTACAATAATGATATGGCTTCGTCAACATCGAACTTTAAATCCATACACGAGGTATCGTCAACATCGAACTTAAACCCTCATCAAAACAAACGAACAATATACTCTAGGATATGGTATCGTCAACATCGAACTTTAACCTATACCCCACAAGTAAATAAATCATATACATACATATATATTTATTCCACTCACCTCAACGCCTTTGGTGAATTAGGAAATCAAGCTCACAACCTTCAATGCAACGTACCTATTACATTATGTATATAATTAACATACAACTCGTTGGACTAAACACCAACAACTTACTATTGTGCATTTAATGACCCAATTGCATTAAATGACCCTTTTACACTAAAACCACCCATTCGAGGCCAAGACTCATCGTTAATCACTAAAAGCTAGTGATTAAGGTCTAACAACACCAACTAACACAAACTTAGGGCATTTCATACCCATCTTGTCCAACTAAGTCAACAATTACTCTTTTGACCCATATTAACATCAAGACTCATGATTTGGTCAAACCCGAACCTGTTAACAAAACTTTCACTAACACATAAATGTGTTAGTGATCTAACAACACAATTTTCACTTTAAACACCACATTACAAGGCAAAACCCTAGATTACCACTCCTTAGGGCTTTCTTACAACAATTTAACCCAAATTCGCCCATTCAACCCCCAAATGGGTTTTACAAGTCTTAAATGACAAAACCCTAGCCATAAATCAATTAAAACTCAAAACACGGAGTTAAGGCTAACCAATACTATCACGACGTAGCTAGAGATGTAGGGAACAACTTTAAAACTCGGGCTTGGGCGAGATTTGGTCTCCTTCTTCTCCAAGTGAGCTCTCTCTCACTAGAACTCTAAACCTCTCTCTAGAATTGAATGTGATGTAGTTGAAAGTGTGTTAAATGAGTTATGGTAACCCTTGTATCAGTTTTCTAGATCCAAAATTGTCCACAAGTAAAAAGACCAATACACCCCCAAAGATGCCATTTAATTTGGGTCAAAAATGTCAAACAGCAACATCTGTCGCGTTTCGCGATAATCTGTCGCGTTACGCGACACCCAAACGTGACACACTCTAATAAAACGCGATAAAGTGGACAGGTCGGGGGTCCTGAAGCTGTCGCATTCCAGCTAGCTTTGTCGCGTATCGCGACTGACCAAAACGCGATGGAACCACCCAAAACGCGACATAAGGCCTGATCGAATCATTTTCTACATTTTTAAGATTTAAACTATAAGCAAACGACCATAGATACCATATTAAACGTACACGAAGTTAAACATGCACCTTAAGTCATATATATAGAAAACAGGATGTTACAACTCTCCCTCACTTGAATCGGAGCGCGTCCTCGCGATCTAAGCCGCATGACAAGCCGGAAGATACACCAATATAAATTCTTCGGGTTCCCATGTAAACTCAGAACCTTTACTACGACTCCATTGAAATTTAAAAGTTCTCACCTCTTTATTTCTCAACCTCTTTACCTTTTCGTCGAGTGTAGCAATCGGCTTCTCAACATACTCTAACTTGTTGTTTAGTTCAATCTCATCTAATGGTACCCATGAAGAATCATCCGCAAGACACTTACGGAGATGGGAAACATGAAATGTATTATGGATCCCCGCAAGCTCTTCGGGTAATTCCACTCGATACGCAACTTCACCAACACGAGCTAAGATTTTAAAAGGACCAATAAACCGTGGAGCTAACTTCCCTCATTTTCGAAACCGAATAACACCTTTCTATGGCGAGACTTTAAGCATCACCATGTCACCTTCTAGAAACTCAATCGGTCGCCTTCGTTTATCGGCATACGACTTTTGTCTATCTTGGGCCGTTTTCAAATGAGCCCGAATCATCTCAATTTTGTTATTCATCTCTAAAACTAAATCGGTACTCCCGATTTATCTTTGTCCCACTTCACCCCAACATATAGGAGTTCGACACCGACGCCCATAAAGCATCTCATACGGTGGCATTCCAATACTAGCATGATAGCTATTGTTATACGAGAATTCCACCAAAGGTAAGTGCTCATTCCAACTACCACCGAAATCGATAATACACGCTCGTAACATATCCTCCAATGTTTGATTCGTAAGTTCAGTTTGACCGTCCGTTTGAGGATGGTACGTCGTGCTCAATTTCAATTGTGTACCCACATCTTCATGAAACTTTTCCCAAAACCGAGATGTGAAACGAGTGTCTCGATCCAAAATAATAGATATAGGGACCCCATGCCTTGATATCACTTCCTTGATAAACAACTTAGACAAATTGGGTCCTCGCCATCTTTGGTAACTTCGTGATGAAATCCATGGTAATGTGCTCCCATTTCCATTTCGGAATTTCTAACGGTTGCAACATACCATACGGCTTTTGGTGTTCGGCTTTAACTTGAAAACACGTGACGCATTGTTCAACATACTTAACAACGTCACGTTTCATGCCCGACCACCAATACTCTTTTCTCAAATCAAGATACATTTTCGTCGAGCCCGGATGAATGAAATACTTTGACTTATGTGCTTCATCAAGTAGCACTCGTCGATTATTCCCCATCTTAGGCACCCACACTCTTCCTTGAAAGGACAACAAACCATGCAGGCCTAAGGTAATAGACTCCGTTTGCCCCACGATTCGTTCCTCATGCTTGTTGTTAACAAAAGCTTCAATTTGAATCTCACCAAGCTTTACAAGAAAATCGTTAGTAATAATCATGCGTAACGATCCTACTCATATTGCCGGATGTTGACTCTTTCGACTCAACGCATCCACGACCACATTCGCCTTGCCCGGAAGATAAAGTATCTCACAATCGTAGTCTTTCACCACATCCATCCACCTACGTTGATGATAATTCAAATCTCGTTGATCAAAAAGATGTTTCAAACTCTTATGATCCGAATAAATCATACACTTGACCCCATACAAGTAGTGGCACCAAATTTTCAACGCATGAACCACCGCCGCCAATTCATGATCATGAGTCAGGTATCTCGTCTCGTGTTCCTTCAATTGTCGAGAGGCATAAACGATGACTTTACCTCTTTGCATTAGAACACACCCGAGCCCATTTAAAGAAGCATCACAATAAACCGTCATGTCTTCTACACCTTCCGGCAACACTAACACCGGAGCTTGACACAACTTCTCTTTTAACAATTGGAAAGCGATCTCTTGCTCATTTCCCAATTAAATCTAGCGTTCTTCCTCGTCAACTTCGTCAATGGAGAAGCAATCTTAGAAAAGTCTTGGATAAACCGACGATAATAACAGGCCAATCCGAGAAAGCTTCGGATTTCCGTAGGCGTAGTCGGTTGTCCCCAACTCTTCACCGTCTCTATCTTCCCCGGATCTACTTGAATGCCATCTATGTTCACAATATGACCAAGGAATTGAACTTCCCTTAGCCAAAATTCACATTTGGAGAATTTAGCATACAACTTCTCCTTCAGTAACGTCTTTGATGTTAAAGCAGAGGGGTACGAAATAGTTATATTTTTGCTACGAAATACTATTAAATATGATACAATTTTACACAAGTTATTTATTTATTTATAGAGTGGATATACCTAAACCTTGCTACAACACTATAGGCAGTGTACCTAATCGTACAGTAGTGTAGTTTTTAATAAGTCCGGTTCGTTCCACAGGGATACAGTAAACAAGTTTAACGCTATAATTATTTTAACCTATAATTGAAAAAATATAAAAATATATATATATATAAGTAGTATTATTATTATAAAAGGGGGTTTTTACCATTTAATGACCGGTTTGTCGATTTTATGTCTTAAGTCGCAGTTAAAACCTAATGTAAAATATTAAATATAACTTAATTTAAAGAGTAAAGTAAATGACAATAATTAAAGTGCGATAAATTAAAGTGCGATAAATAAAATGACGGTAAAATAAAATTGCGATAATTAAAAGTACGATAATTAAAAATGCGATAAGATATAAAATAAAGGAATTATGCTTATTTAAACTTTCGTAATCATGATGTTCGACGTGTTGATTTTAATTTATTACCATGGGTTAATTGTCCTTTGTCCTGGATTATTCGATATGTCCATACTGTTTTGTCCATAATAGTCCATCAGTCATAAATATAAAGTGCGCGAGTCTTCGTCAAATTATCCTTATACCCGAAGTCAAAAATTCCAACTAATTGGGGATTCGAACTGTAACAAGGTCTTAAAACTTTGTTTAATGAATACACCAGGTTATCAACTGCGTGTAATCCAAGGTTTTACTACTTTGTTAACAATTACACCAATTACCCTTGAATGTAATCCACCCCTGTTTTAATGAGTCCATTAACCATTAATCCATTCCCGTGTCCGGTAAAATGAACAATAATTCGTATTTATAGATATCCCGCCCACCATACCCGATTAAGCGTATGTGGTTATATATAGATACTTCAAATTGTAATCTTTATATTAAATTAACGATGTATCGTTTAGTTAATATAAATCCCATTAATAGCCCATAGTCCAATTTCCACAAGTGTCGATCTTTTGTCCAAACCCCAATTATGGTCCAAAGCCCAATTACCCCGTCTTTAATATTTAGCCCAACATCTCGATTACTTCGGCTTAAATAAGCATACTAATAACTTAGCTACGAGACATTAATTTAAAAAGGTTGAACATAACTTACAATGATTAATAATAGCGTAGCTTTACACGAACATAATTTCGACTTACACACTTACAACATTCGCTAACATAACCTTATTATTATTAATCTTAAATTAAAATTAAAATTATAATATATATATATATATATATATATATATATATATATATATATATATATATATATATATATATATATATATATATATATATATATATATATATATATATATATATCGTGAGAGAGAGATTGAAAAAGGAGTACTCCATTCGTCCGAAAAACTGACTTTTTATAGAATGTGGCGTGCTACAGGAACTCATGCGACCGCATGAGTTTTGTTCTTCCAGGCCATGTGGTCGCATGGCCTTCTTTTACAGCTCACAAAGCTTTGTTTTCTTGTTGCCGACGGTTTTATTAAATATATATAATATATATATAATTTTAAGAATTATTTATATATTATATTATATTTATGTGCATAGTTGACTTGTAATTTTTGCTCTGTTGCATCGCGCGTTGAAAGTTGGTTCATGTCCCGGTTCCAGATTTTCGAACGTCCTTGCGTACAATCTAATATCTTGTACTTTGCGTTTTGGGCTCGCACTCTTGTAAATTTTAGACGTTTCTTATCAATAAATTGAACCTCTTGGATTGTACTTTGTACTTTTGAGCTTTTTGGTCGTTTGCGTCTTTAAATCGTCAAATCTGTCTTTTGTCTTCACCTTTTAATATTTAAATGAATATAACTTGTAAATAGAACAATTGCAACTAAACGCTTGTCTTTCTTGGCGGATAATGCTATGAAATATATGTTCATTTTTAGCATTATCAAATATTCCCACACTTAAGCGTTGCTTGTCCTCAAGCAATATAGAACTTGAATATAAACATACTTGAATCACTTCTTTATTCTTCACACTTTGTACATAAGTGATTTCGATTTGGCGGTATGAACAATGATAGTAACGTTGTGGTTTACAGTCCCACATGACTATGAAAATTTAGATCCTTTAGGAAATTGGATCTTTATGAAAACATTTGATCTTTTAAAAATTCAATCTAGCTTTTACCCTAGATAAGTTTTCCGGAATAACCCTTCACCGGTGTTTGCAAATTGTTTTTGTGGGTTTTGTGGGTTTCAGATTTGAAAATTTTAGCTCAAACCTTGTGGTTTTGTGTCACCCACTTGCTAACCTTGTATTAGGAAAGCAACACGTCCAGTATACTTGCTCCGTATATTACCTTTCGGTAAACTACCGTCCGGTTGTAAAAGAAAGCGTTGAACAAGCAACTGTTAAGGCAATGTCCCGTGACATGCTTTTGATTATGGTCTATATCGTGTCGGATGCAATTACTATCCTTTGTAGGAGCAATAGTAAAGATCACCCTATAGTTTTTCGGTCTGTCACATGGTCCTGTCTTCGACCATGCTATGCAACCACCGTTCTTACGGTTGATACCCGATTTGGTTCAGGTGACCTAATGAATTCCAGGTGAATTCCTAGGATTTTACGTTCAATGGTAATGAACGCATTGAAAATGGGTTTTCAGAAAACAAATCGGTTTTAATTTGATCAAAACATTTTCTTGTTCAAGCTCGAGTTTAGATATCATCGAATTTCATGAGTTTGTAATTCTCAATCTTTAAAGTCAATCTCAAGGATTGAGTAATATCAGTCTTAAAAGCTGATTTTTGATCTTTAAGGAGATTATCCTTTTCTAGGGGTCTGTTTCATTAGTCTTATCAAGCTAATTTGCACGGTGTCCTCCCCATTTTACGAGACAGATCCTCTCATGGTTAGGATAAGTCTGACCACTTGGCAACCCTGTTTGATGCTGAGGTCCGTGGATTTCCAGCTGATTTTTGAGAAAACTTTTCAAGGTTTTTCGTAGACTCTACAACTGGTCTGGACGACAACTTCCTGACCTAAATCAAGAAGCGCGTGTCTTTTTCTCTCGAAAGACTTTACTTCCTTTTAAATTTCATTTATATTACAATAAACTGGGTAAAACTGATTAATATCGTCCAAAACAAAAGTATCTTCAATTATTTGTACAAAAATATGTGACATATGTTCTAAATAACTTGGTAAAGTTTTCCCACACTTGGCTTTTATTTTTCTTTCTTTGCCTTTTTATTTTCCTCTATTCCATGAATTCTAACATTTTGGGTTGTTTCTCAATTTATGTCCTTTACGAGGTAACAATAATTTCGGTGTTAGCACCTAGTTTTATCGTTCATAAATATGTATAAACATGATTTTGAATTCATTTATTTGAAAAAATTTTAAAAATTTTACTAGAATTGGATAGTCAGTATATAAGACTAGGGCTGTTCTTTATTATCAGAGAGCACTAGATTCTAATACAACTACTGCGTTACTAGTATTTTTAATGGTAACCAAGTGTTTAAATTTAAAATTTTAAAAATCCGAAAGAATTTAACCCCTTCCGACACTTAAGATCTTGTAATGCCCTCATTTGCAAGAAATCAGTAACAATTTAAATTATTGAGAGTGATTAGCGTAGAAAAATGATTAAATTTTACCAAAGTTTCCAAATATATTGGCGTTTGTTTGTTGAATGATAAATGGTGCACATCATTTGTTCATTCCGTCTTATTGTTACATCACATTTGTTTTTCGTTTTGTCGTCAAAATTAGTAGCTTTTGCTGAACTTAATGTCAGTCTTTGAAAGTTCGCTGTTTTACCCTGTTGTGTACAATTGACAATATACATACATACATACAAATAATAACATGTACGGTAATTTGAAATGGGACTTAACATCCCACTTTCAAATCAAATATGAAATATTAGTAACAAAATAAAAAAAATGTTAAAAAATTACATAAAAGTATCACAATATTATATGTTTTAAACATAAGTAAATAAAAATAATAAAAGCTAAAAATCACCAACGGGAACTGTATCAATCTGGATAGGGGTTCCAGTTCATGTCGTCGGTCGGGTTTCATGGTTGGTTATAGGTGTACTGATAGGCTTGGTTGAGGTCGTAGAGAGTAAATGGTGGTCGCATATCGGGCTGGTGTGGTGGATAGTAAGCAGGTCGGGTCGGTACGTAGTTATTTGGTACCTGAGGTGATAGCTAGCTCATGATCTGATGCTGATGATAGTGCCATCTATCATGCTGTCGTTGCCTGGAATGCTCGTACACATTCTCGGCTTGCCACTGCTCGAACTGACTATGTCTAGCCTTGTTTGTCATTTCTACCTCATCTATACGCTGGTAAACGTCAGTAACAGCCTCCCTAATGACATCCCTAATGTCATCCGGTTCCTCCATTTCCTCATCTGAACCTCTCTCTACCTGTGGATGACGGCCCTCATATGGTACTGCCTGATTGCGTCTGCTCTTTAATACCTTTGCACCTTGATAGACCCGCAATCCTAAAGTCTCAACCTATTCCCTACACACCATCAGTGGACCCCCTTGTTCCCTATCTACGCCTAAATACTCTCCAATGAGAGTAACAAAAATACCTCCCCATATTATTCCCCCGTCCTGTATTCCCTCCACCATTTTGGACAGATAAAAACCAACACAATAGGGGATATTAACAAAGCTTCTAGTGTTTCGAATACACTTAAGGTAAAATAAATCGTGTAAGGTCATTTTCTCCTTGTTGTTACCTCTTTGTGTAATCGAATTAGCTAAAAATCTATGTATAATACGAAGCTCTGCTTTGTTAATATCTAAATAGGAGTGTCTTCCTCTCCGCGTAAAAACATTATAATTTGACATACGCCTCGAGACGGCGTCCGCGTCAAAATTCCTATATACCCTTTCACCATGATAAATCAAATTTGCACAATCAGGTAGTAGTAATTCAGCAGGAGTGTAAATCTATAAAGCCCTGGCCATGTCCAGCATGGACATTCTGTACATCCTACAGCCAAGTAAAAATCTAAGAAAATTCCTATCGTCTAACCTAACTACATCCGTATCAAGTGATATAGTACTCATAAGCTCAACACACCATTCCTTATATACAGACCTACGAATGGTGAATAAACGTTCCCAATCGGGAAAAGAAGAGTTCCCATAACTTTGGATCAGATGCTGCCTAACTGAGTTAGCTAGTTGGACCCTTACCAAAGGCTCCTAATCGATTACCCTCGGTACTTCTACATTTTTCGTTACCAGTTTAAATTTGTTACTTTGGTACGTCGGGTAATCTCTCCAACTTCGATCAAATCTCAAATTTGGATGCAAAACCTCTTCATGAATCGTTGGGTGTTCTATTATTGGATGAATCGGAAATTGTATGTAGGCATTAATATATTCTTGTTGCGGATCATAATATGGTATGTGTTGATCATTATGATATTGTTGTTCCTGTTGTTGCTCCGGTTCGTGATATTGCATCTCTGGCTGTGGTTCCGGAGCAGGTTGCCTAGATGATGATGATGATGCACCATCAGTATCGGTATATCTCTGCAAAACACATTAAACACAAAATTTGTGCATCCAAATATGCATTAATGTTAGCAAAATAACAAATTAAAACAATTACAATAACATGTTTAATTCATATTAAACTTATACTCATTTTCATATTTTTATCAAATATACACTTTTTTAAATAAGCATATATGAAAATGTTTACAAAGTTCATAAGCATTCAACTCAAATAACATGTCAAAATAATCATTACTAGCAATTAAACAAGTTTCAAATGGCATTTATATCAAATTAATCAAGTTCATGAATTTTAGACTTAAAAAGTCTACTTTAATTCTCAAAAATCATGTTTAGGATCAAAGTTTGGATCATTTAGCTACCTAAACATGTTACACTACTTAATTTAGCAATAATTCATGACAAAAATTGGCCATAACCTGTTTATATTAGAAAGCCCCAAATTGCTCAAGAACACAAACCCTAGATTTCTAAAATTTTTGAAGTTTTTGGCTTCAAATCATGACAAATAGCATCAATCTAGGTTATACATGCATAATATACTAACAATTTAACTCTAATTACACTAGAAATTAACAAAATCAAATTAGGTAAAAATTAGCACAAGAACACTAAAATTCGAATTTAAAGAGTTTTAGGGGTGAAATCTTTACCTTCTTTGAAAAACTTCTGAACAATTTCATGATTAAAGCGGATTATAGCAAGAAATTTGGTGAATTTCGGTGAAAAATTGGTGAAAATTGAGGGTATTTTGGTGTGTGTTGGTGTATATGTGTGTGTTATTTGTGGAGACAGAATACAGCTCTCTAGGATTTTGTTTCTGGCCAGTTTTCTGCCCTCATGCGATCGCATGAGGTTACAGGGTAAATCCCATGCAATCGCATGGGTCCCTGATTTTTTTTTAATATAAAACCTTTAACTAATAAATCATAAATTAATAAATTTTAAAAATTTGTTTCTTTTAAGAATGAGGGCGTTTCGGATGGTTGTTCTAGTCCGTCTCTCGACAAAATTTTAAAATTTGTTACTTTTTAAGCGTCGTTTTAAAAGCAAAGATTTTTGGGTTTTTTTTAATATTTTTGTCATACTTTAATTCAATAAGATTAAAAATAATGATAATAAAATTTCTCGTCCCGCCCTCGGGTAAAGCAATTTCGGTTCAACGACCTAGTCTTCAACTCACGATGAATTTTAGATATCAAATTTTTAACTTAATGAAATAAAGTAAATTTTTATTTTTAAATTCACACCAAACTTAAATTTAAAATGCATAAAATTAAAAATTCATATAAATATTATTAATATTTTTATACATTAATTTTACAAACTTATATTAAAAATATTAATTTTTAAAATATTTAAAAACTTAAATATATTTATTTTAAAAATTTTACATTATTAATTTCATATTAATATAAAAACAAGGTAAAAATAAAATTAAAAATCTTTTTGGTCTTTTATCCCACTTTAATCAATCAAATATTATCAAAAATATACGCCCCTCTTTTGGGTAAAGTAATTTCGGTTCCATTACCTAGTTTTACTCCTGACAAATTTCTGAAATATTTTTGGATTGATTGATTAAAGATATTTATACCTTAAGAATAAACGGTAAATTTCGCAGTGATGTAATAAATTTTTGTATGATATCAATAATTTCGGTTTCGCATATCTAATTTTATTGAATATCAATTTAATACTTTATAGCGAATGATTCAGCATTTATTATCAAAAGGTTAAAGGCAATAAAATAAAATAAAATAAAAACTGTACATACTTACCTATGAGAAAAAATTCTCAGAGACCTGCTTTAGCCGACTCATATGAGAGTCGTGTGATTTGGTTCTCCATAGCTACATAAGCATAACCTCGATTTTTCAATAACTTTTCTTCTAAACATATGAACGGTCCTTCTCTGCATAGAGTAACAAATTCGGTATTCGAATATGTTTGATTGTTTGAACATTTACCTTCGTGTGACCATTTTCCGCATTTATGACATCTTTCAAGGTGTCGTGCTCTTCTTTTTATTGCGGATTTTGATTTTCATTTACCAAAATGTATCTTATGATGATCTTTCCTGAGTTCTTTCCTCACTTCGTCCATTTTTCCTCTTATGAGGGATACCAGTTCACTCGGAAAAGTGTTATTATTACGTTTAGTAATCATAGCGTGTAGTAGTAGACCATGGTTCAGATCAAAGGAATTGTTCATCTCGTAAAACTAAAAAAAATAAAAATTCAGAATGGAGGGAGAAGACTAGTTCTTTAGGGTCTGCTAGGGAAAGACCATTCGGATTCCATTCTCGGAAACTACACGAAAACAGAATATCTAACTCTAACAGAAATATATATTATCCTTAAAAGACTTGATTCTCCCCACACTTAGTTAGCCTTGGTGTCAAAATTGTGATTAACTTTGTTTTCAATTGGACTATCAACAACTTGTATATCTCTAACTTTTTCTTCAAGCCAATTGTTGATTTCCTCTGTAACTTTCATAAATTCAACTAACATTGCCTTTTCTTTAGGTGACAAATTGGATACTAATCGGTTACATAACTTAAAGTTCCCCTTAATCCTAGCATCTTGAATCCGTTTATAAAGTTTCTTCGTTGAACTGTTAAAAACGGGTTCATCTAATTTCGTATTAACAACGGGGTTCTTTGTTATCAGGTCATCATTGGTTGTTGCTTCATCTTCCCCACACTTAGGCATTTTTATTGGTTCAACAGTTTTGGTTGGTGGAGATCTAAACTTTCGGTTCACAAAGGTGACCGATTTGTCACCATCCCTTAGTGTCATTCTTGAAATGTCCCGTTCATGTTGATTATAAACGTTCCATATTAATTGATTTTGTCGCGAGGTTTTGACCTCTATATGAGACGTTTTTCAAAGAATGCATTCATTTTTAAAACAACCATAACCTTTATTTTATCGATAAAGGTTTAAAAAAAAGCATTACGTAGATTATCAAATAATGATAATCTAAAATATACCATTTACACAAGACCATTACATAATGGTTTACAATAAGAATATATTACATCAAAAATAAGTTTCTTGAATGCAGTTTTTACATAATATCATACAAGCATGGACTCCAAATCTTGTCCTTATTTTAGTATGCAACAGCGAAAGCTCTTAATAATCACCTGAGAATAAACATGCTTAAAACGTCAACAAAAATGTTGGTGAATTATAGGTTTAACCTATATATTATCAAATCATAATAATATACCACAAGATTTCATATTTCAATATACATCCCATACATAGAGATAAAATTCATTCATATGGTGAACACCTGGTAACCGACATTAACAACATGCATATAAGAATATCCCATATCATTCCGGGAAATCCTTCGGGCATGATAAAAACGAATTCGAAGTACTAAAGCATCCGGTACTTTGGATGGGGTTCGTTAGGCCCAATAGATCTATCTTTAGGATTCGCGTCAATTAGTAGATCGGTTTACTAATTCTTAGGCTACCAAGCAAAAGGGGCATATTCGGCTTCGATCATTCACCCATATAATGTAGTTTCATTTACTTGTGTCTATTTCGTAAAATATTTATAAAACTGCATGTATTCTCATCCCAAAATATTAGATTTTAAAAGTGGGACTATAACTCACTTTCACAGATTTTTACTTCGTCGGGAAGTAAGACTTGGTCACTGGTCGATTCACGAACCTATAACAAATATGTACATATATATCAAAGTATGTTCAAAATATAATTACAACATTGATAATGCTAAAAACGAACATATATTTCATCGCATTATCCCTCAAGAAAGACAAGCTTTTAGTTGCAATTGTTCTATTTACAAGTGATATTCGTTTAAATAATAAAAGGTGAAGACAAAAGATAGATTCGACGAATTGAAGACGCAAACGACCAAAAAGCTCAAAAGTACAAAGTACAATCAAAGTGGTTCAAATTATTGATGAGAAACGTCTCAAAATTACAAGAGTACAAGACGCGAAACGCAAAGTACAAGATATTAAATTATACGAAAGGACGTTCGAAAATCCGGAACCGAGACATGAACCAGCTTTCAACGTACGACGCAACGAATCGGAAATTATAAATTAATTATGTATATAAATATAATATAATATATAATTAATTATATAAATTATATATTTATATTATATTTATAATAAAAACCGTCGGCAGCTTTGGATCCTGGTTTGGTGAGCTGAAATTGTCGGCACTCGCGGAGCTCTGAAGAGTAAAATCCACCGCACTCGCGGAGCATAGAATTCTAGAAAAGCCCATGCAATTCGACGGTTTTGATACACCTTTTATATTTTATATATATTTTTCTTTCCCCATTTTTTATGTATCAAGTATCACTCCAGATCGTAATCTCAATTTGTAATTTTAATTTTAAGTTAGTGATAATAATAAGGATCGATTAGTCGAATGTTTTAAGGTTTTGTAAGTCGAAACTCTGTCCGTGTACCACTACGCTAATAACACCCACTGTAAGTTATGTTTATATTATTTTCATTAATGTCTCGTAGCTAAGTTATTATTATGCTTATTTAATGCCGAAGTAATCGTGATGTTTGACTAAAAATATTAAAATTGGGTAATTGGGCTTTGTACCATAATTGGGGTTTGGACAAAAGAACGGCACTTGTGAAAATTAGACTATGGGCTATTAATGGGCTTTATATTTGTTTAACTAAATGATAGTTTGTTAATTTTAATATAAAGATTTACAATTGGACGTCCCTATAAATAACCATATACACTCAATCGGACACGATGGGCGGGATATTTATATGTACGAATAATCGTTCATTTAACCGGACACGGGAATGGATTAATAGTCTATGGAATTATTAAAACAGGGGTGAAATTATGTACAAGGACACTTGGCATAATTGATAACAAAGTATTAAAACCTTGGATTACACGCAGTCGATATCCTGGTGTAATTATTAAACAAAGTATTAAGACCTTGTTACAGTTTAAGTCCCTAATTAGTTGGAATATTTAACTTCGGGTATAAGGATAATTTGACGAGGACACTCGCACTTTATATTTATGACTGATGGACTGTTATGGACAAAAACCAGATGGACATATTGAATAATCCAGGACAAAGAACAATTAACCCATGGGAATAAACTAAAATCAACACGTCAAACATCATGATTACGGAAGTTTAAATAAGCATAATTCTTTTATTTCATATATAATTCCTTTATTTTCATATTTAATTGCACTTCTAATTATCACATTTTTATTTATTGTCATTGTATTTAATTGCACTTTTAATTATCGCACTTTTTAATTATTGCAATTTTATTTCATCGCACTTTTATTTATTGCAATTTCATTATCGTTATTTATTTTACGCTTTAAATTAAGTCTTTTATTTATTTAATATTTTACATTAGGTTTTAACTGCGACTAAAGTTTTAAAAATCGATAAACCGGTCATTAAACGGTAAAAACCCCCTTTTTATAATAATAATATTACTTATATATATTTGTATTTTTATAAATTAAAACTAATATAGCGTTAAGCTTTGTTTAAAAGATTTCCCTGTGGAACGAACCGGACTTACTAAAAACTACACTACTGTACGATTAGGTACACTGCCTATAAGTGTTGTAGCAAGGTTTAGGTATATCCATTCTATAAATAAATAAATATCTTGTGTAAAATTGTATCATATTTAATAGTATTTTCTAGTAAAATATAAGCTATTTCATATACGCCTCGCATAACATCAAGTATTTTTGGCGCCGCTGCCGGGGAAGTTAAACGCCGAAAGCGCAACGCTAAAAAAAAGAAAAAAAAAGAAGTTTTTATAAAAGTTTTTGTTAAGTTCTTTTTATAAAAATATAAGTTTTAAAAATAATAAAATTATAAAAACACAAAAAGAAAAAAAAATAATATATTTATATTTTTAAGAGTTTATAATATTTATATAGTAAATAAGTATTTTTATTTTAGTTTTAAAATTAAATTTTTATTTAAGTTATATTTATATTTTTTATATTTTTTATATTTTTTAAAACAGAAAAAACAGAAAAAGTAAAAAAAAAAAAAATCTGAACCTGAACCCTCCGCGACTCGCGGAGCTTTTGAACTGGGACTAACCGCACTCGCGGAGGTCCTCTGACAGGTCAAACATCGTACAGCAATTAATACGATTAGGGTTTAAATTAATTATTAATTTTATTATTAACCCTAATTAAGTTTTATTATTTAATTAGTTATTAGTTTAAGTTTATTTTGTATTTTTAATTTATTTAGTTTTATAAATTATAAAATTAATACTTTTATAAAATAAATAATATAAAAATAATATTTTTTTTAAAAAATTTTGTACTTTTTACAACTTTAAGTATATTTTTTATATTTTGTACTCCTTTTAATTGTTTTAGCGTAATTTTTGTATTTTTCGCTCATATTTAGTTTTAAGTCATAGTTTTTGCCATAGTTATTTTTATTTCTAGATTTTTAGGCTTTGCCGTAAAATCCCTTAAGTGCTTTTTCTTTAGACTAAGATTTAGGTGCTTTAGAATTTTGCGATGCTGTTCTAAGTTTTTAGTACCTTTTTAAGATATTGTCATTTGAGATATATTTTTTCTTTTAAGCTTTAATATTTTTAGACGCAACTTTTAATTCTTAGATTTTAGTTCTTTTTTAAGTTTCGACGCGCTACTTTCTTATTTTTATTTTTCGACGCCTATTATTTTTCAACCTTTTATTTTTCGACGTTTTTCGACGTGCTCTTTTTCTTTCTTATTTCTCGACATTCTAGTTTTAGGACTTAGATTTTTTTTCCATTTCTTCTCTAAAATTTCTTTAAATTACGAAAAATTATTTTAAGTGGTTAAATTGATAGACATCAAAATTTTCTGGTTCGTAGTAATAGTTGGATTTGTACGTGGACCGGGTTATTGGAGCCAAACAGTACTCAATTATATTGAGACCAAACGAATCCTGCCCCTCTGCTGCATCTTTTGGCTATTCGAAACGTGGGCAAAATCAGAAAAGTCTATTAATTGGATAAATTATTTAATTTTTCTTTCTTTTTAAAAACTAATAGGATATTCAGTGAATGCACCGAGCAAAACGTTCACCACCTTTTGTACGTTCACCACCTGTAACTCGATCAAGACATCTAGCAAATATTGTCGCCGTTGATTTTTCTTTAGAATCGTCATCCAGTCGACCAAGTACTCCAATTCAAATTTTCGATAATCCATTTTTTGAACCCGACCTCACAATTGAGAATCCGGAGAATATTTAGGGACAATTCATAGATCCTGAACCATTAATCTTTCCTCCGGAACCACCAATCATTCAAACAGAGATTGTTGAGGAACCAACCATTAAATCAAAATCCTCTAGTGATTCAGATTCAACAAATTCAATCATGGAGAATCTGGAACCTCTAAGTATGGAAGACCGAATGAGAGCTAAACGCACTGGCCAAGGTCACGCAATTACTCAACCAGACATTAATGCGCTAGATTATGAAATCAAATGACAAATTCTACATATGGTGACTAATCAATGCCAATTTAGTGGTGCGCCGAAGGAAGATCCAAATGAACATCTTCGTACCTTTAATAGGATCTGCACTCTATTTAAAATAAGAGAAGTTGAGGATGAACAGATATATCTCATGTTATTTCCCTGGACTTTAAAAGGAGAAGCCAAAGATTGGTTAGAATTGTTACCTGAAGGGGCGATTGATACATGGGACGTTTTAGTTGAAAAATTTCTTAAAGAATTCTTTCCGGCATCTAAAGCCGTAAGACTTCAAGGAGAAATTGTTACGTTCACACAGAAACCAAATGAAACTCTATATGAGGCATGGACCAGATTTAGAAAGTTATTGATAGGATGTCTGCAACATGGTTTAGACACTTGTCAAATAGTACAAATATTCTACCAAGGATGCGACATCACTACAAGGAAAGACATCGATATAGCAGCTGGTGGTTCTATTATGAAGAAAACAGAAACTGATGCTTATAAAATTATTGATAACACTGCTTCCCACTCACATGAGTGGCATCAAGAAAAAGATATCGTTAGATCATCTAAAGCAGCTAGAGCCGATTCTAGCCATGACTTAGATTCCATTTTCGCAAAGATAGATGCTGTCGAGAGACGAATGGAAAAGATGACTAAAGATATCCACTCAATACGAATTAGTTGTGAGCAGTGTGGAGGACCACATTTGACAAAAGATTGTCTCAGTATTGAACTAACAATGGAACAAAGGGAGAATGTTTCATATATAAACCAAAGGCCTGGAAATAATTATCAGAATAATTATCAACCGCCAAGACCAATTTACAATCAAAACCAAAATTATAATCGAAATATTCCATACAACAACCAACAAGGTCCTAGTAATCAACAAGTATCCAATAATACTTACAATCAGCAAAGACCTAATTTTCAAAACAAACCACCACAAACCGATGATAAAAAGCCGAATTTAGAAGATATGATGACGAAGCTAGTTGAATCTCAAACACAGTTTTTCACATCTCAGAAACAAACGAATGAACAAAATGCTCAAGCATTTAGAAATCAATAAGCTTCTATTCAAAATCTGGAACAAGAAGTGAGCAACCTAGCAAGGTTAATAGGTGAAAGAAAACTGGGAAGTCTACCTAGTGATACAAATGCTAACCCCCGAAATGAAACAGCTAAAGCCATTACCACAAGAAGTGGTATGACACTTAAACCACCTGAAATACCTGTAATTTCCGATGAAGCTATTCCTACTCCACAAGAACCACAACCTGAACAAAATAAGGAAAAAGAACCGGTAGTTGAAAAGGTTAATGAAGATAACACAGTTAAGGCTAAACCTTATGTTAAACCATACCAACCACCACTTCCTTACCCTAGTAAAATGAAAAAAGAGAGACTTGAAGCCGAGCAATCCAAATTCTTGGATATGTTTAAACAAATAAATGTCAATCTTCCTTTCATTGACGTGATTTCAAGAATGCCTAGATATGCTAAATTTCTGAAAGATCTAATTACGAATAGAAAGAAAATGGAAGAACTCTCGGCTGTTACTATGAATGCTAATTGTTCTTCAGTGCTGTTGAATAAGATACCAGAAAAACTATCTGATCCAGAAAGTTTCACAATTCCATGTTTTCTGGGTAGTCTTAGTTCAATAGAAGCATTGGCAGACTTAGGTGCTAGTATAAATCTAATGCCATATTCACTATACGCTAAACTAGACCTTGAAGAATTGAAACCAACAAGAATAAGTATACAACTAGCCGATAGATCAGTAAAATATCCTAGAGGGATAATGGAGAACATGATAGTTAAAGTTGGTACTTTAGTATTTCCAGTAGATTTTGTTATCCTGGACATGAAAGAAGATTCTCGAGTACCTCTCATATTAGGAAGACCATTCTTAAACACGGCTAAAGCAATAATAGACGTGTTTGGTAAGAAACTGACCCTAAGTATAGAGGACGAGAGTGTTACCTTTTCAGTTGATAGAGCAATACAACAACCGCAATCTGCAGATGATACATGTTATTATATTCAAACTATAGAATCACATGCAGAATTGTTAGAAGAATTTCCAGAATTACAAGGAACAGGAGAATGTTCTTTAGGAGAAGGTACTGAACCAATTGATGAAACTGAAATGTTAGCTACACTTATGGCTAATAGATTTGAACCAACAACAGAAGAAATTCAAATGCTAAAAGAAGAAGACAGATATCGATATAAATCATCGATAGAAGAACCTCCGACATTAGAGTTAAAGCCACTTCCAAACCATTTGGAATATGCTTATTTACATGGTGAATCTGAATTACCTGTAATAATATCATCTTCTCTTACTGAAAATGAAAAATCTCAACTTATTTCTGTGTTAAAAGCTCATGAACCAGCCATTGCATGGAAGATTCATGATATTAAAGGAATAAGTCCTTCGTATTGCACACATAAAATCCTTATGGAAGAAGGTCATAAAACGTATGTGCAACGCCAATGAAGACTAAATCCTAATATGCAAGATGTTGTTAAGAAAGAAATTATTAAACTGCTAGATGTAGGTTTAATTTATCTAATTTCTAATAGTCCATGGGTAAGCCCAGTTCAATGCGTACCTAAGAAGGGTGGCATGACTGTCATCACAAATGAGAAAAATGAGCTTATTCCTACTAGGACTGTAACAGGATGGCGTGTTTGTATTGATTATAGAAAATTAAATAACGCCACCAGAAAAGATCACTTTCCTTTACCTTTTATTGATCAAATGTTGGAAAGATTAGCCGGAAATAGTTACTATTGTTTTCTTGATGGTTTTTCCGGATATTTTTAAATTCCAATAGCACCCTAGGACCAAGAGAAAACCACATTCACGTGCCCTTATGGTACTTTTGCTTACAAACGCATACCATTTGGACTTTGCAACGCCCCTGCAACCTTTCAAAGGTGCATGATGGCGATTTTTCACGACATGATAGAAGAATGCATGGAAGTTTTCATGGATGACTTTTCAGTCTTCGGTGATACTTTTGAATCATGTCTAGTTAATCTTGAACGAATGCTTATTAGATGCGAACAATCAAATCTAGTACTTAATTGGGAGAAATGCCATTTCATGGTTAAAGAAGGCATCGTTCTTGGACATAAAATTTCAAAGGATGGAATTGAAGTGGATAGAGCTAAAGTAGATGTAATTGCTAAACTTCCACATCCCACCAATGTTAGAGGAGTTAGGAGTTTTCTAGGGCATGCCGGTTTTTACCGACGTTTCATAAAAGATTTTTCTAAAATTGCCACTCCTATGAATAAACTCCTAGAAAAGGATGTTCCATTCATCTTTTCAGATGAATGCATCAAATCTTTTAATATACTTAAAGAAAAACTCAATAATGCGCCGATCATGATAACACCAAATTGGAATTTACCATTTGAACTAATGTGCGATGCAAGTGATTTTGCAATGGGAGCCGTTTTAGGACAAAGGATTGAAAAATGATTTCAACCTATATATTATGCTAGTAAGACGTTACAAGGAGCACAAACAAATTACACAACTACTGAAAAAGAACTCCTTGCTATTGTCTTTGCTTTTGATAAATTTCGTTCATATCTCGTTCTAGCTAAAATAGTGGTCTATACTGATCATTCTGCTCTTAGATACCTATTTTCGAAACAAGATGCTAAACCAAGATTAATCCGTTGGATCTTACTCTTACAAGAGTTCAATATTGAAATCCGAGATAAAAAGGGAGCAGAAAATCTCGCAGCTGATCATCTTTCTCGTCTTGAAAATCCTGAATTAGAAGTTCTAAATGAATCGGCCATACAAGACAACTTTCCTGATGAATATCTATTGAAGATAGATTATAATGAAATTCCATGGTTTGCAGACTATGCAAACTACTTAGTATGTGGATTCCTTGAAAAAGGATTATCGTACCAAAAACGAAAGAAATTCTTTAGTGATATAAAACACTATTTCTGGGAAGATCCACATTTGTTTAAAAGTTGTCCCGATGGAATAATACGCCGATGTGTATTCGGAGATGAAGCTAGTAAAATTTTAAACCATTGTCACACAGGACCAACAGGAGGGCATTATGGGCCTCAACTCACAGCAAGAAAAGTTTATGATGCTGGATTCTATTGGCCTACAATTTACAAAGACGCACACCTTCTTTGCAAATCCTGTGATGCTTGTCAAAGGGCCGGAAAAATAAGTCAACGTGATGAAATGCCACAAAATGTCATTCAAGTATGTGAAGTATTTGACATTTGGGGTATTGACTTTATGGGTCCATTTCCAAAATCTCATAATAATCTCTACATTCTCGTAGCCATTGATTATGTATCTAAATGGGCGGAAGCACAAGCTCTCCCAACTAACGATGCAAGAGTTGTAGTCAACTTTTTAAAACGTCTTTTTGCAAGGTTTGAAACACCGAAAGCTTTAATAAGTGATCGGGGAACTCATTTTTGTAATAATCAACTTGAGAAAGTTCTTAAAAGATATGGAGTAACTCATAAAATCTCCACTGCTTATCATCCACAAACAAGTGGACAAGTTGAAAATACCAACCGAGCTTTAAAACGTATTCTAGAGAAAACTGTAGGATCAAATCCGAAGGAATGGTCCATAAAATTGTAGGATGCACTCTGGGCTTTTAGAACAGCCTACAAAACTCTAATTGGAACCACACCTTTTAAACTCGTTTACGGAAAAGCATGTCATCTTCCAGTAGAAATTGAACACAAAGCATTTTGGGCTTTGAAGACATGTAATTTTAATTTACATGAAGCTGGACGTCTACGGTTAAGTCAATTAAATGAATTAGAAGAATTAAGACATGAAGCATACGAAAATTCGTTGATCTATAAGGAAAGAACGAAGAAATGGCATGATAAAAGAATCAGAAGTTCCAAAGAATTTAAAGAAGGAGACAGAGTTCTTATTTTCAATTCACAATTCAAGCTATTTCCTGGAAAATTGAAATCAAGATGGTCTGGACCATTTATAGTCAAAAGAGTTTTCCCATACGGAACAGTAGAATTGATAAATTCAAATGGGATTGAATTTAAAGTTAATGGTCACAGAGTTAAACATTACATAGATAGTCCGATGGAAGTTGACAACGAAGTTAATGACAATTTCAACACCACAGCTAACTAAGTGTGGGGAGAATCAAGTCTTTAAAGGATAATATGTATTTCTGTTAGAGTTAGATTTTCTGTTTTCGTGTAGTTCTCGAAAATGGAACCCGAATGGTCTTTCCCTAGCAGACCCTAAAAAACTAGTCTTCTCCCCCCATTCTGAATTTTTTTTTTTTAGGTTTTACGATATGAAGACTTTCTTCGAACTAAACCATGGTCTAATGCTACACGCTTTGATCACTAAACGTAATAATGACACCCTTCCAAGTGAAATAGTATCATTAATCAGAGGTAAATTGGACGGAGTAAGAAAAGAATCCAGAAACGAAAATAATAAGTTACAATTTCGTAAAATAAAATCAAAATCCGCAGCGAAAAGGAGAGCACGACACCTTGAAAGATGTCACAAATGCGGAAAAAGGTCACACAAAGGAAAATGCTCGACGAATCAGACATATTCCAATACCGAGTTCGTTACTTTATGCAGAGATGGACCGTTCATATGTTTAGAAGAAAAAACATTGAATGCTCGAGGTTACGCCTATGTAGCTATGTAAAACCAAGTAGTCCGACTATCTTATGAGTGGGCTAAAGCATATCACTAAGAATACTATCTCACAGGTAAGTTTGTACAGTTTTCAGTTTTTAGTTTTTATTTTTTCTTTTGATAATAAACGCTAATTTGTTCGCTATAAAGTATTTAATTGGTATTCGGTAAAATTAGGTATGCATGACCGAAATTATTGATATCATACAAAAATTTATTACATCACTACGAAATTTACCGTTTATTCTTAAGGTATAAATATCTTTAATCAATCAACCCAAAATATTTCAAAAATTCGTCATGACTTAAATTAGGTATTTGAACTGAAATTACTTTACCGAAAAGAGGGGCGTATATTTTTGATAATATTTGATTGATTAAAGTGGGATAAAAGACCAAAAAGATTTTTAATTTTATTTTTACTTTGTTTTTAAAATTAATATTAAAATAATATTGTAAACTTGTTAAAATTAATATATATTTAAAATTGTAAATATTTGAAAAATTAATATTTTTAATATAAATGTATGAAAACAAAAATATAATTTAAGTTTGGTGTGAATTTTTAATATGAATTTTTAATTTTATGCATTTTAAATTTAAGTTTGGTGTAAATTTAAAAACAAAAATTTACTTTATTTTGTTAAGTTAAAAATATGATTTTTAAATTTCGTCGTGAGTTGAAGACTAGGTCGTTGAATCGAAATTGCTTTACCCGAGGGAGGGACGAGAACTTTTATTATCATTATTTTTAATCTTATTGAATTAAAGTATGCCAAAAACATTAAAAAAAAAACCAAAAATCTTTGCTTTTAAAACAATGTTTTGAAATGACGAAATTTTAAAATTTTATCGAGGGACGGACTAGGACATCATTCCGAAACAACCTCGTCCTAAATAAAAGGAAAAACAAAATTTTAAATTGAATTTATGTTTTATTAGTATAAGGTTTTATAAAAAAAAAAAAAAAACCACCGCGACTTGCGGAGGTTTAAATGGCCCCACCACCGCACTCGCGGAGGTAAAAAAAAAAACCAGAACCATATCTGGTCGAACAGACCAGTCCCCTTCACCACCACACCCATTTTCCACGAAAAACACACACAAAAACCTCTCAAAATCGAAATTTTTCACCAATAATCGTCAAATTTGTTGCTAAAATCACAATGAGGAGACTATTATCAAGGAATTACTCAAGGAAATTGGTAAATTTCTACACCTAAACACCATTTAATCCTAATTTTTAATGTTCTTGAACAATTTCATGCCTAGTTCGATTTTGATGCTTTCTGGTGTAACAATGCTTCAATTGTTTGTGTATTATGCTTGTATAACCTAGATTGATGCTATTTAACATGATTAGAAGGTTTGAACTTCAATTTTTGAATAATCTAGGATTTGTGTTCTTGAGCAAAATTAGGGCTTTTTGATATAAACAGGTTATGGCCAAATTTTGTTGTTAGTTTATGCTAAATTGAGTAGTGTAACATGTTTAGGTTGCTAAATGATCAAAACTTTGATCCTAAACATGATTTATGAAGATTAAAGTGGACTTTTTGAACCAAAATTGCATGAACTTGATTTAATTGATATGAATACCATGAGAAACTTATTTAATTGTTATAATGATTGTTTTTGACATGTTTTAAAAGATAAATGCGAAGGAACTTTGTATACATTTTTGTAAAAGTATATTTGTAAAAGTGTAGAATTGTTAATATTTTGAAAATGTGTATAGAGTTTAATATGGATTAAACATGTCATTGTAATTGTTTAGATTTACGACTTTGCTAAAACTAATGCATATTTGGATGCACAAAAATTGTGTTTGATATATTTTGCAGACTGAAAGGGGTGAATCTTCATCCCAGGCTCGCAATGCTCCTCCAGAAGATGCAGATCAACAGGAAATTAATAACCAATACCGACAAGATATGCCTAACCCAATTGTTTCATATTCAAACATTCATGAGGCAGATTTACATCCGAATTTGAGATTTGATAGATATTGGATAGACTATCCAAAATATCAAAAGAACCTGCACAACCTTGTGTCTAATAATGTTGAGGTACCCAGAGTTATAGATTGAGAACTATTAGAGGTAGTGGAATTGGCCGAGCCAATCAGGGAATTACTTACTCAAAGATATGGTAATTCTACTTTTAGTGATTGGGTACGTTTATTCAACATGTGTAGACCTGTGTATAGAGAATGGTGTATAGAGTTATTATGTACTATTGAAATAAATGATCGGGTAGATACTTTAACCGATCATAGTTTTCTTAGATTTTTATTAGGAGGGGAGATGCGCCATATGTCTTTACTAGATATGGCTCGGGCTTTACGTATATATACGCCCGAGGAGCTAGCATCTTATGATTGTCAAAGGTTAATAGTTTATGGTAGGAGGGTGGATGAGAATTTTGATACGAATAACGTATGGAGTAGGATGACTAGCCATCGCCGATTCCAGGGGGGATTATACTCTTATCTTGATATTGATAGAGCTGAATTAAGAGTAATCCATAGGTTTTTAGCCAATTCGATTACACAACGAGGTAAGAATAAGGAAAAGGTAAATGAACAGGATTTGTTTTACCACATGTGTATTCGAGACCCACAGAGCGCTGTAAGTATACCTTTTTGTGTGGGTTATTATTTATTGACTATGGTTAGGGGTATGAGGCGTGGTAGCATAATAGGAGGTGGTATATTTATTACTTTAATTGCTGAATATCTCGGTGTGGATAGAAGTCGGGGGGATCATTAATGGCAGAACCAGAACCCCGTGATAGAATAGATTTGTGTGTTTATCATTGTGCTAAGGTCTTAAAGAAACGAAACAACGCGGCAGCATGTTATGATGGCAGGCATCCACAGGTTGAGAGAGATCAACAGCAAGGTCAACCGGGAGGGGGTAATCCAATGACGGAAATGCAAATTTTTATGTCTCGACACGAGTATGAAATGGCTAGACAAAAAGCATTTCAAGATTGGTAGTATCATCAAAGCCAAATCATAAGTCATTGTACACACGTAGGTAGAAACTACATTCCTACCGTTATGCCCGAATTTGCTCCTTGGACTTTAGAGAGCCGACCACCATATCCTACATATGACCCGGCCCAAGCATTTTACAGCATCTATGGATACGCTTGGGACCCATACTGGAACCATCCTCCTCATCCGTAATTTTCTATTTTTGTTTATTTTATTGTAATGTTACTAATTCTTAATTTTCTTATTTCTTATTTCTTATTTTATTATTATAATAGCTTTTATAATTTTCTAACTTTATTAGATTTTAATAATTTTTGAATGTGGTGTGAAAATCCAACTTCAAAAATATGTATATATGTGTTTGTAGTTTATCTCATGTACAAAACAGGGTAAAACAGCGCATTTTCAAAGACTGGCATTAAGTTCAGCAAAAGCTATTAATTTTGACGACGAAACGAAAAAACAAATGTGATGTACCAACAGACGGAATGAATAAATGATGTGCACCATTTATCATTCAGCAAACAAACGCTAATATGTTTGGAAACTTTGGTAAAATTTAATCATTTTTCTACGCTAATCACCCTCAATAATTTAAATTGTTACTGATTTCTTGCAAATGAGGGCATTGCAAGATCTTAAGTGTGGGAAGGGGTTAAATTCTTTCGGATTTTTAAAATTTTTAACTTAAACACTTGGTTACCATTAAAAATACTAGTAACGTAGTAGTTGTATTAGAATCTAGTGCTCTCTGATAACAAAGAACAGCCCTAGTCTTATATACTGACTACCCATTTCTAGCAAAATTTTTCAAAATTTTCAATTAAATGAACTCAAAATCATGTTTATACATATTTATGAACGATAAAACTAGGTGTTAACACCGAAATTATTGTTACCTCGGAAAGGACATAAATTGAGAAACAAACCAAAATGTTAGAATTCATTTAAAATAGAATAGAGGACAATAAAAAGGAAAATAAAAAAAAATAAAAGCCAAGTGTGGGAAAATTTACCAAGTTATCTTAAACATATGTCACATATTTTTGTATAAATAACTGAAGATACTTTTGCTTTGGACTAATCTAAACCGTTTTACCCAATTCCTTATAATATATTTGAAAGAAATATGGATCTACACGATGAATCAATTCCATCGTTAAAAGGAAATAAAGTCTTCCGAAAAAGAAACGCGCTTCTTGATTTAGGTCATGAAGTTGTCGTCCAGACCAGCTGTAGGTTGACGAAAAATCTAGAAAAATCATCACTAAAATCAGCAGGAAATCCACGGACCTCAGCATAAAATAGGGTCGCCAAGTGGTCAGACTTATCCTAGCCATGAGAGGATCTGTCTTGTAAAATGGAGAGGACGCCGTGCAAATTAGCTGGATAAGACTAATGAATCAGATCCCCATAAAGGATAATCTCCTTAAAGATCAAAAATCAGCTTTTAAGCCTGATATTACTCAATCCTAGAGATTGACCTTAAAGATTGAGAATTACAAACTCATGGAATTCAATGATATCTAAACTCGAGCTTGAACGAGAAAATATTTTGATCAAAATTACAAACCGATTTGTTTTCTGAAAACCTATTTTTAATGCGTTCATTACCATTGAACGTAAAATCCTAGGAATTCACCTGGAATTCATTAGGTCACCTGAACCAAATCGGGTGTCAACCGTAAGAACGGTGGTTGCATAGTATGGTCAAAGACAGGACCTTGTGCCAAACTGGAAAATTATAAGGGTGAGCTTTACTATTGCTCCTACCAAGGATAGTAATTGCATCCGACACGTTATAGACCATAATTAAAAGCATGTCACGGGACATTGCCTTAACAGTTGCTTGTTCAACGCTTTCCTTTACAACCGGACGGTAGTTTATCGAAAGGTAATATACGGAGCAAGTATACTGGACGTGTTGCTTTCCTAATACAAGGTTAGCAAGTGGTAGCACAAAACCGCAAGTGTTGAGCTAAAATTTTCAAATCTGAAACCCACCAAACCCACAAAAACAATTTGCAAATACCGGTGAAGGGTTATTCCGGAAAACTTATCTAGGGTAAAAACTAGATTGAATTTTCAAAATGATCAAATGTTTTCATAAAGATCCAATTTCCTTAAAGGATCTAAATTTTTATAGTCATGTGGGACTGTAAACCATAACGTTACTACCATTGTTCATACCGCCGTAATGAAATCACTGATGTACAAAGTGTGAAGAATAAAGAAGTGATTCTAGTATGTTTTTATTTAAGACTATATTGCTTGAGGACAAGCAACGCTCAAGTGTGGGAATATTTGATAATGCTAAAAACGAACATATATTTCATCGCATTATCCCTCAAGAAAGACAAGCTTTTAGTTGCAATTGTTCTATTTACAAGTGATATTCGTTTAAATAATAAAAGGTGAAGACAAAAGACAGATTCGACGAATTGAAGACGCAAACGACCAAAAAGCTCAAAAGTACAAAGTATAATCAAAGTGGTTCAAATTATTGATGAGAAACGTCTCAAAATTACAAGAGTACAAGACGCAAAACGCAAAGTACAAGATATTAAATTATACGAAAGGACATTCGAAAATCCAGAACCAAGACATGAACCAGCTTTCAACGTACGACGCAACGGATCGGAAATTATAAATTAATTATGTATATAAATATAATATAATATATAATTAATTATATAAATTATATATTTATATTATATTTATAATAAAAACCGTCGGCAGCTTTGGATCCTGGTTTGGTGAGCTGAAATTGTGGGCTCCGCACTCGCGGAGCTCTGAAGAGTAAAATCCACCGCACTCGCGGAGCATAGAATTCTATAAAAGCCCATGCAATTCGACGGTTTTGATACACCTTTTATATTTTATATATATTTTTCTTTCCCCATTTTTTATGTATCAAGTATCACTCCAAATCGTAATCTCAATTTGTAATTTTAATTTTAAGTTAGTGATAATAATAAGGATCGATTTGTCGGATGTTTTAAGGTTTTGTAAGTCGAAACTCTGTCCGTGTACCACTACGCTAATAACACCCACTGTAAGTTATGTTTATGTTATTTTCATTAATGTCTTGTAGCTAAGTTATTATTATGCTTATTTAATGCCGAAGTAATCGTGATGTTTGACTAAAAATATTAAAATTGGGTAATTGGGCTTTGTACCATAATTGGGGTTTGGACAAAAGAACGACACTTGTGGAAATTAGACTATGGGCTATTAATGGGCTTTATATTTGTTTAACTAAATGATAGTTTGTTAATTTTAATATAAAGATTTACAATTGGACGTCCCTATAAATAACCATATACACTCAATCGGACACGATGGGCGGGATATTTATATGTATGAATAATCGTTCATTTAACCGGACACGGGAATGGATTAATAGTCTATGGAATTATTAAAACAGGGGTGAAATTATGTACAATGACACTTGGCATAATTGATAACAAAGTATTAAAACCTTGGATTACACGCAGTCGATATTCTGGTGTAATTATTAAACAAAGTATTAAGACCTTGTTACATTTTAAGTCCCCAATTAGTTGGAATATTTAACTTCGGGTATAAGGATAATTTGACGAGGACACTCGCACTTTATATTTATGACTGATGGACTGTTATGGACAAAAACCAGACGGACATATTGAATAATCCAGGACAAAGAACAATTAACCCATGGGAATAAACTAAAATCAACACGTCAAACATCATGATTACGGAAGTTTAAATAAGCATATTCTTTTATTTCATATATAATTCCTTTATTTTCATATTTAATTGTACTTCTAATTATCACATTTTTATTTATTGTCATTGTATTTAATTGCACTTTTAATTATCGCACTTTTTAATTATCGCAATTTTATTTCATCGCACTTTTATTTATTGCAATTTCATTATCTTTATTAATTTTACGCTTTAAATTAAGTCTTTTATTTATTTAATATTTTACATTAGGTTTTAACTGCGACTAAAGTTTTAAAAATCGACAAACCAGTCATTAAACGGTAAAAACCCCCCTTTTTATAATAATAATAATATTACTTATATATATTTGTATTTTTATAAATTAAAACTAATATAGCGTTAAGCTTTGTTTAAAAGATTTCCCTGTGGAACGAACCGGACTTACTAAAAACTACACTACTGTACGATTAGGTACACTGCCTATAAGTGTTGTAGCAAGGTTTAGATATATCCATTCTATAAATAAATAAATATCTTGTGTAAAATTGTATCATATTTAATAGTATTTCCTAGTAAAATATAAGCTATTTCATATACGCCTCGCATAACATCAAACATTTTTAATACGTTTTACTGTTTTAAATTTATTAAGTCAGCTGTCCTCGTTAGTAACCTATAACTAGTTGTCCACAATTAGATGTACAGAAATAAATCGATATATATTATCTTGAATCAATCCGCGACCCAGTGTATAAACGTCTCAGGCTAGAACACAACTCAAAGTATATATATTTTTGGAATCAACCTCAACCCTGTATAGCTAACTCCCACATTACTGCATATAGAGTGTCTATGGTTGTTCCAAATAATATATATACATGGGTCGATATGATATGTCAAAACATTTGCATACGTATCTATGGTATCCCAAGATTACATAATATATTAGAATACATGTATAATACAATATAAGTTAGCTAGGATATGATTAATATAGATTTGTTACAAATTTTCACGTAGCTACAACAAGAAAAATTATCCAATCTTGTTTTACCCATAACTTCTTCATTTTAAATCCGTTTTGAGTGAATCAAATTGCTATGGTTTCATATTGAACTCTATTTTATGAATCTAAACAGAAAACATATAGGTTTATAGTCAGAAATATAAGTTACAAGTCATTTTTGTAAAGGTAGTCATTTCAGTCGAAAGAACGACGTCTAGATGACCATTTTAGAAAACATACTTTCACTTTGAGTTTAACCATGATTTTTGGATATAGTTTCATGTTTATAAGAAAGATCATTTTCCCAGAATAAAAACTTTTAAATCAAAGTTTAACATAGTTTTTAATTAACTAACCTAAAACAGCCCTCGGTGTTACTACGACGGCGTATATCCGGTTTTACGGTGTTTTTCGTGTTTTTCGGTTTTAAATCATTAAGTTAGCATATAATATAGATATAGAACATGTATTTAGTTGATTTTAAAAGTTAAATTAGAAGGATTAACTTTTGTTTGTGAACAAGTTTAGAATTAACTAAACTATGTTCTAGTGATTACAAGTTTAAACCTTTGAATAAGATAGCTTTATATGTATGAATCGAATGATGTTATGAACATCATTACTACCTCAAGTTTTCTAGATAAAGCTACTGGAAATGAGAAAAATGGATCTAGCTTCAAAGGATCCTTGGATGGCTTGAAAGTTCTTGAAGCAGAATCATGACTCGAAAACAGTTCAAGTAAGATTTTCACTCGAAATAAGATTGTTATAGTTGTAGAAATTGAATCATAGTTTGAATATGAATATTACCTTGAATTAGAAAGATAACCTACTATAAATAACAAAAGTACCTTGATCTTAGATGATTACTTGAAATGGATTAGAAAGCTTGGAAGTAGACTTGCAAGCTTGGAAGTATTCTTGATTTTTATGAAACTATACTTATGGAATTTATGAAGAACACTTAGAACTTGAAGATGGAACTTGAGAGAGATCAATTAGATGAAGAAAATTTAAGAATGAAAGTGTTTATATGTGTTTTTGGTCGTTGGTATATGGATTAGATATAAAGGATATGTAATTTTGTTTTCATGTAAATAAGTCATGAATGATTACTCATATTTTTGTACTTTTATGAGATATTTCATACTAGTTGCCAAATGATGGTTCCCACATATGTTAGGTGACTCACATGGGCTGCTAAGAGCTGATCATTGGAGTGTATATACCAATAGTACATACATCTAAAAGTTGTGTATTGTACTAGTATGAATACGGGTGCATACGAGTAGAATTGTTGATGAAACTGAACGAGGATGTAATTGTAAGCATTTTTCTTAAGTAGAAGTATTTTGATAAGTGTTTTGAAGTCTTTAAAAAGTGTATGAATACATATTAAAACACTACATGTATATACATTTTAACTGAGTCGTTAAGTCATCATTAGTCGTTACATGTAAATGTTGTTTTGAAACCTTTAGGTTAACGATCTTGTTAAATGTTGTTAACCCATTGTTTATTATATCAAATGAGATGTTAAATTGTTACATTATCATGATATTATGATATATAATATATCTTAGTATGATATATATACAGTTAAATGTCGTTACAACGATAATCGTTACATATATGTCTCGTTTCGAAATCATTAAGTTAGTAGTCTTATTTTTACATATGTAGTTCATTGTTAATACACTTAATGATATATTTACTTATCATTTAACATAATTAACCAAGTGTATCAATATCTTAATATGATTCATATGTACCTAGTAAGACGTGGTTATAACGATAATCGTTATATATATTGTTTTCGAGTTTTTTAATTTAATAAACTCAATTTTATGTATATAACTCATTGTTAAAATACCTAATGAGATACTTACTTATCATAATATCATGTTAACTATATATACAATCATATATATGTCATCATATAGTTTTTACAAGTTTTAACGTTCGTGAATCACCGGTCAACTTGGGTGGTCAATTGTCTATATGAAACCTATTTCAATTAATCAAGTCTTAACAAGTTTTATTGCTTAACATGTTGGAAACACTTAATCATGTAATTATCAATTTCATTTAATATATATAAACATGGAAAAGTTCGGGTCACTACAGTACCTACCCGTTAAATAAATTTTGTCCCGAAATTTTAAGCAGTTGGAGGTGTTGACGTATCTTCTGGAAATAAGTGCGGGTATTTCTTCTTCATCTGATCTTCTCGTTCCCAGGTGAACTCGGGTCCTCTACGAGCATTCCATCGAACCTTAAAAATTGGTATCTTTTTTTGTTTAAGTCTTTTAACCTCACGATCCATTATTTCGACGGGTTCTTCGATGAATTGTAGTTTTTCGTTGATTTGGATTTCGTCTAATGGAATAGTGAGATCTTCTTTAGCAAAACATTTCTTCAAATTCGAGACGTGGAAAGTGTTATGTACAGCCGCGAGTTGTTGAGGTAACTCAAGTCGGTAAGCTACTGGTCCGACACGATCAATAATCTTGAATGGTCCAATATACCTTGGATTTAATTCCTCTCGTTTACCAAATCGAACAACACCTTTCCAAGGTGCAACCTTAAGCATGACCATCTCTCCACTTTCAAATTCTATATCTTTTCTTTTAATGTCGGCGTAGCTCTTTTGTCGACTTTGGGCGGTTTTCAACCGTTGTTGAATTTGGATGATATTCTCGGTAGTTTCTTGTATTATCTCCGGACCCGTAATCTGTCTATCTCCCACTTCACTCCAACAAATTGGAGACCTGCACTTTCTACCATAAAGTGCTTCAAACGGTGCCATCTCAATGCTTGAATGGTAGCTGTTGTTGTAGGAAAATTCTGTTAACGGTCGATGTCGATCCCAACTGTTTCCGAAATCAATAACACATGCTCGTAGCATGTCTTCAAGCGTTTGTATTGTCCTTTCACTCTGCCCATCAGTTTGTGGATGATAGGCAGTACTCATGTCTAGACGAGTTCCTAATGCGAGTTGTTGAAATAAATCTGCCATCCCTATCCGAGATAATAGAGATTGGTATTCCATGTCTGGAGACGACTTCCTTCAAATACAATCGTGCGAACTTCTCCATCTTGTCATCTTCTCTTATTGGCAGGAAGTGTGCTGATTTGGTGAGACGATCAACTATTACCCAAATAGTATCAAAACCACTTGCAGTCCTTGGAAATTTAGTGATGAAATCCATGATAATGTTTTCCCATTTCCATTCCGGGATTTCGGGTTGTTGAAGTAGACCTGATGGTTTCTGATGCTCCGCTTTGACCTTAGAACACGTCAAACATTCTCCTACGTATTTAGCAACATCGGCTTTCATACCTGGCCACCAAAAATGTTTCTTGAGATCCTTGTACATCTTCCCCGTTCCAGGATGTATTGAGTATCTGGTTTTATGAGCTTCTCTAAGTACCATTTCTCTCATATCTCTAAATTTTGGTACTCAAATTCTTTCAGCCCTATACCGGGTTCCGTCTTCCTGAATATTAAGATGCTTCTCCGATCCTTTGGGTATTTCATTCTTTAAATTTCCCTCTTTTAAAACTCCTTGTTGTGCCTCATTTATTTGAGTAGTAAGGTTATTGTGAATCATTATATTCATAGATTTTACACGAATGGGTTCTCTGTCCTTTCTGCTCAAGGCGTCGGCTACCACATTTGCCTTCCCTGGGTGGTAACGAATCTCAAAGTCGTAATCATTCAACAATTCAATCCATCTGCGCTGCCTCATGTTCAGTTGTTTCTGATTAAATATGTGTTGAAGACTTTTGTGGTCGGTATATATAATACTTTTGACCCCATATAAGTAGTGCCTCCAAGTCTTTAATGCAAAAACAACCGCGCCTAATTCCAAATCATGCGTCGTATAATTTTGCTCGTGAATCTTCAATTGTCTAGACGCATAAGCAATTACCTTCATTCGTTGCATTAATACACAGCCGAGACCTTTCTTTGAGGCCTCACAATATATCACAAAATCATCATTCCCTTCAGGTAATGACAATATAGGTGCCGTAGTTAACTTTTTCTTCAACAATTGAAATGCTTTCTCTTGTTCATCCTTCCATTCAAATTTCTTCCCTTTATGCGTTAATGCAGTCAAGGGTTTTGCTATTTTGGAAAAATCTTGGATGAATCTCCTGAAATAACCAGCCAGCCCTAAAAATTGGCGCATGTGTTTCGGAGTTTTTGGGGTTTCCCACTTTTCAACGGTTTCGATCTTTGCTGGATCCACCTGAATACCTTCTTTGTTCACTATGTGACCGAGGAATTGAACTTCTTCCAGCCAAAATGCACACTTTGAAAACTTAGCGTACAGTTTTTCTTTTCTCAGCAACTCTAGCACTTTTCTCAAATGTTCCTCGTGCTCTTGATCATTCTTCGAGTAAATAAGTATGTCATCAATGAAAACAATGACAAACGTGTGAAGAAATGGCCCACTCACTCGGTTCATGAGGTCCATGAACACAGCTGGTGCGTTAGTCAATCCAAACGGCATAACCATAAACTCGTAATGACCGTAACGCATCCTAAAAGCAGTCTTTGGAATATCATCCACCTTCACCCGCATTTGATGATATCCAGAACGTAAATCGATCTTCGAATAAACAGACGAGCCTTGTAGTTGATCAAATAAGTCATCAATTCTCGGTAGTGGGCAGCTGTTCTTGATGGTAAGTTTGTTCAACTCTCGGTAGTCGATACACAACCTAAATGTACCATCCTTCTTCTTAACAAACAAAACAGGAGCTCCCCACGGTGATGTGCTTGGTCGAATGAAACCACGCTCTAAAAGTTCTTGTAATTGGCTCTGAAGTTCCTTCATTTCGCTAGGTACGAGTCTGTATGGAGCACGAGCTATTGGCGTAGCTCCCGGTACAAGGTCTATTTGAAATTCAACGGATCGGTGTGGAGGTAGTCCCGGTAATTCTTTCGGAAATACATCAGGAAATTCTTTTGCGACGAGAATATCATTGATGTTCTTTTCTTTGGAATTGGCTTTCTCGATGTGTGCTAGCACAGCATAGCAACCTTTTCTTATTAGTTTTTGTGCCTTCAGGTTACTAATAAGATTTAAGTTCGCATTGTTCTTTTCTCCGTACACCATTAAGGGTTTTTCTTTTTCTCGTATAATGCGAATTGCATTTTTGTAACAAACGATCTCTGCTTTCACTTCTTTCAACCAGTCCATACCGATTATCACATCAAAACTCCCTAACTCTACTGGTATCAAGTCAATCTTAAATGTTTCGCTAACCAGTTTAATTTCTCGATTCCGACATATATTATCTGCTGAAATTAATTTACTATTTGCTAATTCAAGTAAAAATTTACTATCCAAAGGCGTCAATGGGCAACTTAATTTAGCACAAAATTCTCTACTCATATAGCTTATATCCGCACCCGAATCAAATAAAACATAAGCAGATTTATCATCAATAAGAAACGTACCCGTAACAAGCTCCGGGTCTTCCTGTGCTTCTGCCGCATTAATATTGAAAACTCTTCCACGGCCCTGTCGATTAGTATTCCCCTGATTCGGGCAATTTCTAATAATGTGACCCGGTTTTCCACATTTATAACAAACAACGTTGGTATTACTTGCTCCGACACTATTCGTTTCGGCATTACTTGTTCCGACATTATTTGTTCCTTTAGTTCTGTTAAACTTTGGTTCGTAGACCTCACACTTTGTCGCGCTATGACCATTTCTTTTACACCTGTTGCAAAATGTCGTGCAAAACCCCTGATGATTTTCTTCACACCTATGACATGGCTGTTTTTGGTTTTTGTTGCCGTTGTTGTTATTGAGGTTGTTGTTGGGATTGTTATTGTTGTTGAAACGGTTGTTGTAGTTGTTGTTGTTGTTGGTATGTTTGTTGTAGTTATTGTTAAGATTGCAGTTATTGTTGCGATTGTTGTTGCGGTTGTTGGGATAGTTGTTGCGATTGTGGTTGTAATTGTTGTTGTTGTTGTATTGGTGACTCTTGTCACCGTTTTCCTCCCACTTCCTTTTGAGTTGTTTTGTGTGGCTTCTTCGGCCGCCTGCTCTTTAATTCTTCCCTCAATCTGATTTATGAGTTTATGAGCCATTTGACTTGCCTTCTGTATAGAAGCGGGCTCGTGTGAACTCACATCTTCTTGAATCCTTACTGGTAACACTTTTACAAATGCGTCGATCTTCTCTTTTTCATCTTCGAATGCTCCCGGACACAATAGGCACAACTCTGTGAATCGTCGTTCATATGTGGTAACGTCGAACCCTTGTGTTCGTAACTCTCTAAGTTCTGCCTTGAGTTTATTGACTTCGTTTCTAGGACGGTACTGCTCGTTCATCAATTGCTTGAATGTCGACCACGGTAGTGCGTAAGCAGCATTTTGTCCTACCTATTCAACATAGGTGTTCCACCACGTTAACGCAGTACATGTGAAGGTATGCATAGCGTACTTAACTTTGTCCTCTTCAGTACACTCACTTATGGTAAACACCGATTCGACTTTCTCGGTCCACCGTTTTGATCCAATTGGTCCTTCGGTTCCATCAAATTCCAAAGGTTTGCAGGCAGTGAATTCTTTGTAGGAGCATCCTACACGATTTCTTGCGCCGTTAGCTGCATTGCTAGATTTAGAGTTATTGTTGGTATGTAACGCAGCCTGTACTACGGCTATGTTTACAACTCGCCCAATGTTTGAATGTCAACTTTAACTCTAAATCTACGCTGACATTAAAAGAAAAGAAATCCAAGTTTTTATTGTATTAACAATGAAATACAATTGACCGGTGTCGACAATGAAATTAATTAAGTTGTATATAACAATGAAATACAATTGACCGGTGTCGACAAGTTTTTATTGTTGGTTCCATCAAATTCCAAACTATGTTTGAAAACCGCCCAAAGTCGACAAAAGAGCTACGCTGACATTAAAAGAAAAGATATAGAATTTGAAATTGGAGAGATGGTCATGCTTAAAGTTGCACCTTGGAAAGGCGTTGTTCGATTTGGTAAACGAGGGAAATTAAATCCAAGGTATATTGGACCATTCAAGATTATTGATCGTGTCGGACCAGTAGCTTACCGACTTGAGTTACCTCAACAACTCGTGGCTGTACATAACACTTTCCACGTCTCGAATTTGAAGAAATGTTTTGCTAAAGAAGATCTCACTATTCCATTAGATGAAATCCAAATCAACGAAAAACTTCAATTCATCGAAGAACCCGTCGAAATAATGGATCGTGAGGTTAAAAGACTTAAGCAAAACAAGATACCAATTGTTAAGGTTCGATGGAATGCTCGTAGAGGACCCGAGTTCACCTGGGAGCATGAAGATCAGATGAAGAAGAAATACCCGCATCTATTTCCAGAAGATTCGTCAACACCTTCAACAGCTTAAAATTTCGGGACGAAATTTATTTAACGGGTAGGTACTGTAGTGACCCGAACTTTTCCATGTTTATATAAATTAATTAAGATTGATATTTACATGATTAAATGTTTCCAACATGTTAAGCAATCAAACTTGTCAAGACTTGATTAATTGAAATATGTTTCATATAGACAATTGACCACCCAAGTTGACCGGTGATTCACGAACGTTAAAACTTATAAAAACTATACGATGACATATATATGGTTATATATATAGTTAACATGTTTTTATTATAAGTATGTATCTCATTAGGTATTTTAACAATGAGTTATATACATAAAAATGAGACTATTAATTTAAGAAACTCGAAAACGATATATATAACGATTATCGTTATAACAACGTCTTACTAGGTACATATGAATCATATTAAGATATTGATACACTTGGTTAATTATGTTAAATGATAAGTAAATATATTATTAAGTGTATTAACAATGAAATACATATGTAAAAATAAGGCTACTAACTTAATGATTTCGAAACGAGACATATATGTAACGATTATCGTTGTAACGACATTTAACTGTATATACATCATACTAAGATATATTATATATCATAATATCATGATAATATAATAATTTAACATCTCATTTGTTATAATAAACAATGGGTTAACAACATTCAACAAGATCGTTAACCTAAAGGTTTCAAAACAACATTTACATGTAACGACTAACGATGACTTAACGACTCAGTTAAAATGTATATACATGTAGTGTTTTAATATGTATTCATACACTTTTGAAAGACTTCAAGACACTTATCAAAATACTTCTACTTAACAAAAATGCTTACAATTACATCCTCGTTCAGTTTCATCAACAATTCTACTCGTATGCACCCGTATTCGTACTCGTACAATACACAGCTTTTAGATGTATGTACTATTGGTATATACACTCCAATGATCAGCTCTTAGCAGCCCATGTGAGTCACCTAACACATGTGGGAACCATCATTTGGCAACTAGCATGAAATATCTCATAAAATTACAAAAATATGAGTAATCATTCATGACTTATTTACATGAAAACAAAATTACATATCCTTTATATCTAATCCATACACCAACGACCAAAAACACCTATAAACACTTTCATTCTTCAATTTTCTTCATCTAATTGATCTCTCTCAAGTTCTATCTTCAAGTTCTAAGTGTTCTTCATAAATTTCAAAAGTTCTAGTTTCATAAAATCAAGAATACTTTCAAGTTTGCTAGCTCACTTCCAATCTTGTAAGGTGATCATCCAACCTCAAGAAATCTTTGTTTCTTACAGTAGGTTATCATTCTAATACAAGGTAATAATCATATTCAAACTTTGGTTCAATTTCTATAACTATAACAATCTTATTTCAAGTGATGATCTTACTTGAACTTGTTTTCGTGTCATGATTCTGCTTCAAGAACTTCGAGCCATCCAAGGATCCATTGAAGCTAGATCCATTTTTCTCTTTTCCAGTAGGTTTATCCAAGGAACTTAAGGTAGTAATGATGTTCATAACATCATTCGATTCATACATATAAAGCTATCTTATTCGAAGGTTTAAACTTGTAATCACTAGAACATAGTTTAGTTAATTCTAAACTTGTTCGCAAACAAAAGTTAATCCTTCTAACTTGACTTTTAAAATCAACTAAACACATGTTCTATATCTATATGATATGCTAACTTAATGATTTAAAACCTGGAAACACGAAAAATACCGTAAAACCGGATTTACGCCGTCGTAGTAAAACCGCGGGCTGTTTTGGGTTAGTTAATTAAAAACTATGATAAACTTTCATTTAAAAGTTGTTATTCAGAGAAAATGATTTTTATTATGAACATGAAACTATATCCAAAAATTATGGTTAAACTCAAAGTGGAAGTATGTTTTCTAAAATGGTCATCTAGACGTCGTTCTTTCGACTGAAATGACTACCTTTACAAAAACGACTTGTAACTTATTTTTCCGACTATAAACCTATACTTTTCTGTTTAGATTCATAAAATAGAGTTCAATATGAAACCATAGCAATTTGATTCACTCAAAACGGATTTAAAATGAAGAAGTTATGGGTAAAACAAGATTGGATAATTTTTCTCATTTTAGCTACGTGAAAATTGGTAACAAATCTATTCCAACCATAACTTAATCAACTTGTATTGTATATTATGTAATCTTGAGATACCATAGACACGTATACAATGTTTCGACCTATCATGTCGACATATCTATATATATTTCGGAACAACCATAGACACTCTATATGTGAATGTTGGAGTTAGCTATACAGGGTTGAGGTTGATTCCAAAATATATATAGTTTGAGTTGTGATCAATACTGAGATACGTATACACTGGGTCGTGGATTGATTCAAGATAATATTTATCGATTTATTTCTGTACATCTAACTGTGGACAACTAGTTGTAGTTTACTAACGAGGACAGCTGACTTAATAAACTTAAAACATCAAAATATATTAAAAGTGTTGTAAATATATTTTGAACATACTTTGATATATATGTATATATTGTTATAGGTTCGTGAATCAACCAGTGGCCAAGTCTTACTTCCCGACGAAGTAAAAATCTGTGAAAGTGAGTTATAGTCCCACTTTTAAAATCTAATATTTTTGGGATGAGAATACATGCAGGTTTTATAAATGATTTACAAAATAGACACAAGTACGTGAAACTACATTCTATGGTTGAATTATCGAAATCGACTATGCCCCTTTTTATTAAGTCTGGTAATTTAAGAATTAGGGAACAGACACCCTAATTGACGCGAATCCTAAAGATAGATCTATTGGGCCTAACAAACCCCATCCAAAGTACCGGATGCTTTAGTACTTCGAAATTTATATCATATCCGAAGGGTGTCCCGGAATGATGGGGATATTCTTATATATATGCATCTTGTTAATGTCGATTACCAGGTATTCACCATATGAATGATTTTTATCTCTATGTATGGGATGTGTATTGAAATATGAAATCTTGTGGTCTATTATTATGATTTGATATATATAGGTTAAACCTATAACTCACCAACATTTTTGTTGACGTTTTAAGCATGTTTATTCTCAGGTGATTATTAAGAGCTTCCGCTGTCGCATACTTAAATAAGGACGAGATTTGGAGTCCATGCTTGTATGATATTGTGTAAAAACTGCATTCAAGAAACTTATTTTGTTGTAACATATTTGTATTGTAAACCATTATGTAATGGTCGTGTGTAAACAGGATATTTTAGATTATCATTATTTGATAATCTACGTAAAGCTTTTTAAAACCTTTATCTATGAAATAAAGGTTATGATTTGTTTTAAAAATGAATGCAGTCTTTGAAAAACGTCTCATATAGAGGTCAAAACCTCGCAACGAAATCAATTAATATGGAACGTTTTTAATCAATAAGAACGGGACATTTCAGTTGGTATCCGAGCGTTGGTCTTAGAGAACCAGAAAATTTGCATTAGTGTGTCTTATCAAGTTTGTTAGGATGCATTAGTGATTCTGGACTTCGACCGTGTTTTCTTTAAAAATGATTGCTTAACATTTTTGTTGGAAACTATATATTTTTAACATATGAATATTATGTGATATATTAATCTCTTAACGTGTTTGATATTATGTGATAGATGTCTACCTCTAGAACAAGTCCCATTGACTCACCTAATAATAATGAAGAGTCAAATGTAAATTGGAATGATTCATGGACTGATTCACAAGTTCCCGAAGAGGAACCGGAAGAAGAGTCGGAACCGGAAGAAGAATCGGAACCGGACGAAGAATCGGAACCGGAAGAAGAATCGGAACCGGTGGGGGAAATAATAAAACGGTTAAGTAAAAGAGAATCCTCAACCAACCGACCAAGGTTAATTATGGTCAATGGTGTTTCCGCCAAGGAAGCAAAATATTGGGAGGATTACCAATTCTCCGATGAATCGGATTCCGACAAGAATTCCAATGATGTTATAGAAATTACCCCAACTGAATTTAAAAAGGCAAAAGAAAATAATAAGGGAAAGGGCATAAAAATAGAGAAATCTAATTCCAACCCCGATGAACTTTATATGTATCGTCAACCCCCGAAGTTCTTAAGTTGTAACAATGACCCGGGAACCTCTAAACCACCAGGTTTTTCTAAACCAATGTGGACAACGACGGCTCGTATTAGGGGAACATCATATATCCCTAGAAACTTGGCAAAACGAACCAAAACCGAAGAAGAAGAAACGAGCGAGTCGGAATAAGATAGTTGTATTCGTGTGGTGTAATATATGTAATATAGTGTTCTTATGCTTTATGATATATGTAAAAATTGCTTGTATTAATAAGTATTTTTTTTTATGAATCTAACTCTTGTCTATTTTACAGTTTAAAAACACAAAATGGATAGACAACCCAATATTTTAAGAGACCTACCCGGAGACATGATTGATGAAATCTTGTCTAGAGTCGGCCAGAATTCCTCGGCACAACTATTTAAGGCGAGATCAGTTTGTAAGACATTCGAAGAACGTTCCAAGAATGTCTTGGTTTATAAGAGACTTTCGTTTGAAAGATGGGGGATATCACATTGGGAAACCCATAAGTTACGATGTGTTTACTTTGACGCATATATTGCGGGGAACCCAAATGCTATTTTACGCAACGGGTTAAGAAATTATTTTGACTCAATATATCCGAATATTGGACTTCGTAATTTAGAAAAAGCGGCTAGCATGCAACATAAAGAAGCATGTTATGCTTACGGATTAGTAATGTTCGCTTCTCACCAAAGTGAGAACAAGAACATCGGGCTACAACTATTAAACAAAATGTTTCCACAAGTGACGGAGTCGGTAATTGGGGTAAGAAATGAGGTTTTTAGATTATTACGGGACTGTTGGACATTACGTAACCCTCGTCCCTTTGACGACGTTACAACACGCTGTCTTATCAACGGCCATAACGGTTATGTTGCACAAGACCAAGGATGGGAAGTAGTCCTAGTAAAACCAAAATGCATGACTTGTTTCTGGACGTATGAATTACGTGTCTTTATTGCCTTTGCTGAACGACTTGTGTACTAGCTAGAATTATCTTCACAACTATCTTGTATCAAAGTTATTGTGTGCTATATTTCATGCTTTATGTAAAAAAAGCGGTATTGTAAGTTTGTAAAACATTGTATAAAAGTTTGAACGCAAAATATTATTATAATCAGTTTTTCATATAGAATTGTAGTAGTTGAATTGTATATTAGCTACTAAGTATGAACTTAACGGGTAGGTACTACCCGAATTTAAACTTATAAAACGCTAATATGAAGAAAAAGCTTTTATAAATGAGTTCATATTATGCTACGAAATACTATTAACTACTCTTAATATTCTGTATGATTAACTTGTTCCATTTGACTATTTTGAAGGAAATGGCACCGACTACTCGACACACCGTGAATATGAATGAAGAGGAATTCCGTACTTTTCTAGCTTCAAACATAGCCGCAGTACAGGCTGCGCTACATACCAACAATAACCTTGGATCTAGCAGTACAGGAAATCGTGTAGGATGCACCTACAAAGAATTCACTGCCTGCAAACCTTTGGAATTTGATGGAACCGAAGGACCGATCGGATTGAAACGGTGGACCGAGAAGGTCGAATCGGTGTTTGCCATAAGTAAGTGTACTGAAGAGGACAAAGTGAAGTACACTACGCATACCTTCACAGGTTCTGCGTTAACATGGTGGAATACCTATCTAGAGCAAGTGGGACAAGACGATGCGTACGCACTACCGTGGTCAGCATTCAAGCACTTGATGAACGAGAAGTACCGTCCCAGAACCGAGGTCAATAAGCTCAAGACAGAACTTAGAGGGTTACGAACCCAAGGATTTGATATTACCACGTACGAAAGACGATTCACAGAATTGTGCCTATTGTGTCCGGGAGCATTCGAAGATGAGGAAGAGAAGATCGACGCATTTGTGAAAGGATTACCGGAAAGAATCCAAGAAGATATAAGTTCACACGAGCCCGCCTCTATACAACAGGCATGTAGAATGGCTCACAAACTAGTGAACCAGATTGAAGAAAGAATTAAAGAACAGACTGCTGAAGAGGCCAATGTGAAGCAAGTCAAAAGAAAGTGGGAGGAAAACGGTGATAAGAATCACCAATACAACAACAACAGCAATTACAACAATAATCGCAACAATTATCCCAACAATCGCAACATCAATCGCAACTACAACAAACGGCCCAACAATAACAACAACAACAACAGCAACAGCAACTACAACAATCATCCAAACAACAATAATAACCGCAACAACAACAACAATCAGAAGCAGCTATGCCAAAGGTGTGAAAAGTATCACTCGGGGTTCTGCACCAAATTTTGCAACAAGTGTAAAAGAAATGGTCATAGCGCGGCGAAGTGTGAGGTCTACGGACCAGGGGTTAATAGAACGAAAGGAACAAATGGTGTCGGAACGAGTAATGGCGGAGCAAGTAGTGTCGGAGCAAGTTATGCCAATGTAGTTTGTTATAAATGTGGAAAACCGGGCCACATTATTAGAAATTGCCCGAACCAGGAGAACACGAATGGACAAGGCCGCGGAAGAGTTTTCAATATTAATGCGGCAGAGGCACAGGAAGACCCGGAGCTTGTTACGGGTACATTTCTTATTGACAATAAATCTGCTTACGTTTTATTTGATTCGGGTGCGGATAGAAGCTATATGAGTAGAGATTTTTGTGCTAAATTAAGTTGTCCATTGACGCCTTTGGATAGTAAATTTTTACTCGAATTAGCAAATGGTAAATTAATTTCAGCAGATAATATATGTCGGAATCGAGAAATTAAACTGGTTAGCGAAACATTTAAGATTGATTTGATACCAGTAGAGTTAGGGAGTTTTGATGTGATAATCGGTATGGACTGGTTGAAAGAAGTGAAAGCAGAGATCGTTTGTTACAAAAATGCAATTCGCATTATACGAGAAAAAGGAAAACCCTTAATGGTGTACGGAGAAAAGGGCAACACGAAGCTACATCTTATTAGTAATTTGAAGGCACAAAAACTAATAAGAAAAGGTTGCTATGCTGTTCTAGCACACGTCGAGAAAGTACAAACTGAAGAAAAGAGCATCAATGATGTTCCCATTGCAAAAGAATTTCCCGATGTATTTCCGAAAGAATTACCGGGATTACCCCCACATTGATCCGTTGAATTTCAAATAGATCTTGTACCAGGAGCTGCACCAATAGCTCGTGCTCCTTACAGACTCGCACCCAGCGAGATGAAAGAACTGCAAAGCCAATTACAAGAACTTTTAGAGCGTGGTTTCATTCGACCAAGCACATCACCATGGGGAGCTCCTGTTTTGTTTGTCAAGAAGAAAGATGGTACATTCAGGTTGTGTATCGACTACCGAGAGTTGAACAAACTTACCATCAAGAACCGCTACCCACTACCGAGAATCGATGACTTATTTGATCAACTACAAGGCTCGTCTGTTTATTCAAAGATTGACTTACGTTCCGGGTATCATCAAATGCGGGTGGAAGAAGATGATATTCCAAAGACTGCTTTCAGAACACGTTACGGTCATTACGAGTTTATGGTCATGCCGTTTGGTTTAACTAATGCACCAGCTGTGTTCATGGACCTTATGAACCGAGTGTGTGGACCATACCTTGACAAGTTTGTCATTGTTTTCATTGATGACATACTTATTTACTCAAAGAATGACCAAGAACACGGTGAACATTTGAGAAAGGTGTTAGAAGTATTGAGGAAGGAAGAATTGTACGCTAAGTTTTCAAGGTGTGCATTTTGGTTGGAAGAAGTTCAATTCCTCGGTCACATAGTGAACAAAGAAGGTATTAAGGTGGATCCGGCAAAGATAGAAACTGTTGAAAAGTGGGAAACCCCGAAAACTCCGAAACACATACGCCAGTTTTTAGGACTAGCTGGTTACTACAGAAGGTTCATCCAAGACTTTTCCAGAATAGCAAAACCTTGACTGCATTAACGCATAAAGGGAAGAAATATGAATGGAATGATGAACAAGAGAAAGCGTTTCAGTTATTGAAGAAAAAGCTAACTACGGCACCTATATTGTCATTGCCTGAAGGGAATGATGATTTTGTGATTTATTGTGATGCATCAAAGCAAGGTCTCGGTTGTGTATTAATGCAACGAACGAAGGTGATTGCTTATGCGTCTAGACAATTGAAGATTCACGAACAAAATTATACGACGCATGATTTGGAATTAGGCGCGGTTGTTTTTGCATTAAAGACTTGGAGGCACTACTTATATGGGGTCAAAAGTATTATATATACCGACCACAAAAGTCTTCAACACATATTTAACCAGAAACAACTGAATATGAGGCAGCGTAGGTGGATTGAATTATTGAATGATTACGACTTTGAGATTCGTTACCACCCGGGGAAGGCAAATGTGGTAGCCGATGCCTTGAGCAGGAAGGACAGAGAACCCATTCGAGTAAAATCTATGAATATAATGATTCATAATAACCTTACTACTCAAATAAAGGAGGCGCAATAAGGAGTTTTAAAAGAGGGAAATTTAAAGGATGAAATACCCAAAGGATCGGAGAAGCATCTTAATATTCGGGAAGACGGAACCCGGTATAGGGCTGAAAGGATTTGGGTACCAAAATTTGGAGATATGAGAGAAATGGTACTTAGAGAAGCTCATAAAACCAGATACTCAATACATCCTGGAACGGGGAAGATGTACAAGGATCTCAGGAAATATTTTTGGTGGCCGGGTATGAAAGCCGATGTTGCTAAATACGTAGGAGAATGTTTGACGTGTTCTAAGGTCAAAGCTGAGCATCAGAAACCATCAGGTCTACTTCAACAACCCGAAATCCCAGAATGGAAATGGGAAAACATTACCATGGATTTCATCACTAAATTGCCAAGGACTGCAAGTGGTTTTGATACTATTTGGGTAATAGTTGATCGTCTCACCAAATCAGCACACTTCCTGCCAATAAGAGAATATGACAAGATGGAGAAGTTAGCACGACTGTATTTGAAGGAAGTCATATCCAGACATGGAATACCAATCTCTATTATCTCTGATAGGGATGGCAGATTTATTTCAAGATTCTGGCAGACATTACAGCAAGCATTAGGAACTCGTCTAGACATGAGTACTGCCTATCATCCACAAACTGATGGGCAGAGCGAAAGGACGATACAAACGCTTGAAGACATGCTACGAGCATGTGTTATTGATTTCGGAAACAGTTGGGATCGACATCTACCTTTAGCAGAATTTTCCTACAACAACAGCTACCTTTCAAGCATTGAGATGGCGCCGTTTGAAGCACTTTATGGTAGAAAGTGCAGGTCTCCGATTTGTTGGAGTGAAGTGGGGGATAGACAGATTACGGGTCCGGAGATTATACAAGAAACTACCGAGAAGATCATCCAAATTCAACAACGGTTGAAAACCGGCCAAAGTCAACAAAAGAGCTACGCTGACATTAAAAGAAAAGATATAGAATTTGAAATTGGAGAGATGGTCATGCTTAAAGTTGCACCTTGGAAAGGCGTTGTTCAATTTGGTAAACGAGGGAAATTAAATCCAAGGTATATTGGACCATTCAAGATTATTGATCGTGTCGGACCAGTAGCTTACCGACTTGAGTTACCTCAACAACTCGTGGCTGTACATAACACTTTCCACGTCTCGAATTTGAAGAAATGTTTTGCTAAAGAAGATCTCACTATTCCATTAGATGAAATCCAAATCAACGAAAAACTTCAATTCATCGAAGAACCCGTCGAAATAATGGATCGTGAGGTTAAAAGACTTAAGCAAAACAAGATACCAATTGTTAAGGTTCGATGGAATGCTCGTAGAGGACCCGAGTTCACCTGGGAGCGTGAAGATCAGATGAAGAAGAAATACCCGCATCTATTTCCAGAAGATTCGTCAACACCTTCAACAGCTTAAAATTTCGGGACGAAATTTATTTAACGGGTAGGTACTGTAGTGACCCGAACTTTTCCATGTTTATATAAATTAATTAAGATTGATATTTACATGATTAAATGTTTCCAACATGTTAAGCAATCAAACTTGTCAAGACTTGATTAATTGAAATATGTTTCATATAGACAATTGACCACCCAAGTTGACCGGTGATTCACGAACGTTAAAACTTATAAAAACTATACGATGACATATATATGGTTATATATATAGTTAACATGTTTTTATTATAAGTATGTATCTCATTAGGTATTTTAACAATGAGTTATATACATAAAAATGAGACTATTAATTTAAGAAACTCGAAAACGATATATATAACGATTATCGTTATAACAACGTCTTACTAGGTACATATGAATCATATTAAGATATTGATACACTTGGTTAATTATGTTAAATGATAAGTAAATATATTATTAAGTGTATTAACAATGAAATACATATGTAAAAATAAGGCTACTAACTTAATGATTTCGAAACGAGACATATATGTAACGATTATCGTTGTAACGACATTTAACTGTATATACATCATACTAAGATATATTATATATCATAATATCATGATAATATAATAATTTAACATCTCATTTGTTATAATAAACAATGGGTTAACAACATTCAACAAGATCGTTAACCTAAAGGTTTCAAAACAACATTTACATGTAACGACTAACGATGACTTAACGACTCAGTAAAAATGTATATACATGTAGTGTTTTAATATGTATTAATACACTTTTGAAAGACTTCAATACACTTATCAAAATACTTCTACTTAACAAAAATGCTTACAATTACATCCTCGTTCAGTTTCATCAACAATTCTACTCGTATGCACCCATATTCGTACTCGTACAATACACAGCTTTTAGATGTATGTACTATTGGTATATACACTCCAATGATCAGCTCTTAGCAGCCCATGTGAGTCACCTAACACATGTGGGAACCATCATTTGGCAACTAGCATGAAATATCTCATAAAATTACAAAAATATGAGTAATCATTCATGACTTATTTACATGAAAACAAAATTACATATCCTTTATATCTAATCCATACACCAACGACCAAAAACACCTACAAACACTTTCATTCTTCAATTTTCTTCATCTAATTGATCTCTCTCAAGTTCTATCTTCAAGTTCTAAGTGTTCTTCATAAATTTCAAAAGTTCTAGTTTCATAAAATCAAGAATACTTTCAAGTTTGCTAGCTCACTTCCAATCTTGTAAGGTGATCATCCAACCTCAAGAAATCTTTGTTTCTTACAGTAGGTTATCATTCTAATACAAGGTAATAATCATATTCAAACTTTGGTTCAATTTCTATAACTATAACAATCGTATTTCAAGTGATGATCTTACTTGAACTTGTTTTCGTGTCATGATTCTGCTTCAAGAACTTCGAGCCATCCAAGGATCCATTGAAGCTAGATCCATTTTTCTCTTTTCCAGTAGGTTTATCCAAGGAACTTAAGGTAGTAATGATGTTCATAACATCATTCGATTCATACATATAAAGCTATCTTATTCGAAGGTTTAAACTTGTAATCACTAGAACATAGTTTAGTTAATTCTAAACTTGTTCGCAAACAAAAGTTAATCCTTCTAACTTGACTTTTAAAATCAACTAAACACATGTTCTATATCTATATGATATGCTAACTTAATGATTTAAAACCTGGAAACACGAAAAACACCGTAAAACCGGATTTACGCCGTCGTAGTAAAACCGCGGGCTGTTTTGGGTTAGTTAATTAAAAACTATGATAAACTTTGATTTAAAAGTTGTTATTCAGAGAAAATGATTTTTATTATGAACATGAAACTATATCCAAAAATTATGGTTAAACTCAAAGTGGAAGTATGTTTTCTAAAATGGTCATCTAGACGTCGTTCTTTCGACTGAAATGACTACCTTTACAAAAACGACTTGTAACTTATTTTTCCGACTATAAACCTATACTTTTCTGTTTATATTCATAAAATAGAGTTCAATATGAAACCATAGCAATTTGATTCACTCAAAACGGATTTAAAATGAAGAAGTTATGGGTAAAACAAGATTGGATAATTTTTCTCATTTTAGCTACGTGAAAATTGGTAACAAATCTATTCCAACCATAACTTAATCAACTTGTATTGTATATTATGTAATCTTGAGATACCATAGACACGTATACAATGTTTCGACCTATCATGTCGACACATCTATATATATTTCAGAACAACCATAGACACTCTATATGTGAATGTTGGAGTTAGCTATACAGGGTTGAGGTTGATTCCAAAATATATATAGTTTGAGTTGTGATCAATACTGAGATACGTATACACTGGGTCGTGGATTGATTCAAGATAATATTTATCGATTTATTTCTGTACATCTAACTGTGGACAACTAGTTGTAGTTTACTAACGAGGACAGCTGACTTAATAAACTTAAAACATCAAAATATATTAAAAGTGTTGTAAATATATTTTGAACATACTTTGATATATATGTATATATTGTTATAGGTTCGTGAATCAACCAGTGGCCAAGTCTTACTTCCCGACGAAGTAAAAATCTGTGAAAGTGAGTTATAGTCCCACTTTTAAAATCTAATATTTTTGGGATGAGAATACATGCAGGTTTTATAAATGATTTACAAAATAGACACAAGTACGTGAAACTACATTCTATGGTTGAATTATCGAAATCGAATATGCCCCTTTTTATTAAGTCTGGTAATTTAAGAATTAGGGAACAGACACCCTAATTGACGCGAATCCTAAAGATAGATCTATTGGGCCTAACAAACCCCATCCAAAGTACCAGATGCTTTAGTACTTCGAAATTTATATCATATCCGAAGGGTGTCCCGGAATGATGGGGATATTCTTATATATATGCATCTTGTTAATGTCGATTACCAGGTGTTTACCATATGAATGATTTTTATCTCTATGTATGGGATGTGTATTGAAATATGAAATCTTGTGGTCTATTATTATGATTTGATATATATAGGTTAAACCTATAACTCACCAACATTTTTGTTGACGTTTTAAGCATGTTTATTCTCAGGTGATTATTAAGAGCTTCCGCTGTCGCATACTTAAATAAGGACGAGATTTGGAGTCCATGCTTGTATGATATTGTGTAAAAACTGCATTCAAGAAACTTATTTTGTTGTAACATATTTGTATTGTAAACCATTATGTAATGGTCGTGTGTAAACAGGATATTTTAGATTATCATTATTTGATAATCTACGTAAAGCTTTTTAAAACCTTTATCTATGAAATAAAGGTTATGATTTGTTTTAAAAATGAATGCAGTCTTTGAAAAACGTCTCATATAGAGGTCAAAACCTCGCAACGAAATCAATTAATATGGAACGTTTTTAATCAATAAGAACGGGACATTTCACCATACACTAAATGCATGTTGGTGTATGGCATAAAAGTTTTCTCAAACTAGAATTAATGAAAACTTAAAATCCCTTTTACAAACAAGGAAAACAAGTTAAACGCCATCCTATTGTGGGACACTTGAACATAGTAGTGAACTCATAATGGGATAAAGGTCACCTAACCGTTATGAGCAAACTAATATGGTTAAGGTAAAATTCACATGCTTGTGGGATAAAGGTCACCTAACCACTTGCATGTTAATTTTACATGTTTACACAAGTAGGACGACTTGATTTGGGAATCATGAACTTAGGGTCACCGAAGCATGAGGAACAAATAGGCGTTGATGGGATAAATATGCCATGCAAAAGGATTGCATGATCCCATAATTTAGAAGTTGCAAAAGGATTGCAATTGTCATATAAATGACTACCTAGCTAAATCTAATAACGGGATAAAGGTCACCTAACTGAAATTTGATTTACCGTTGGATTCTAATATTTAATAAGACAATTATAATATAAAAGGGTATTGTTTATTAAATTTGAAATCAATACTTAAATGAACTTTGTTAATTTTGTAGATGGCCGCTAATAACAACAACAACATGCAAAACGCACCACTTAACCTAAACAACCTATCGTTAAGGTCTCTCCTCGAGAAAGACAAACTCAACCATACGAACTTTATGGATTGGTTCCGTAATCTTAGGATTGTCCTCAAACTCGAGGATAAAGCGTATGTGTTGGAGGACCCCATTCCCGATCAACCCGACATGGATGATACGGAGGGCATGGCTTACTATGACAAATATTGTGCCGATTCGGTGCAAGTTGGTTGCCTAATGCTTGGGACTATGATACCCGAACTCCAAAAGGATTTCAAACATCATAGTGCATATGACATGATAACGCAATTGAAGGAGATGTTCCTTCAACAAGCACGTGTCGAGCGCTTCGAAACGGTTCGAGCGCTACATGCATGTCGTATGGATGACACCCAATCCATCTCCTGCTATGTCCTCAAAATGAAAAGCCTCATTGATCGCGCAAACCGTCTTAACCTCAACATTTCCAATGAGCTAGCCACCGATCTTATCCTAAACTCCTTGTCAAAGAGGTTTGACCAATTTGTAATTAATTACAATATGAATGGGATGGATAAGACCATCGGTGAGCTTCATGGCATGTTAAGGACGGCCGAAACAAGCATGGGTAAAAGGGCTTCACCCGTGCTAATGATCAATGATGGCGGGTCAAAAGGTAACAACACCTCTAAGCCTAAGGTGGCTAAGAGAAAAGGACCCGCCTATCAAGGCAAGGGAAAGGTGAAGATGGTTACCCCAACCAAGAACAAGAACAAAAAGCAAAAGGTTGCGGAAAAGGCAAACCCCAAGGAAGACCCATGTTTCGGTTGCGGTGAGATGGGTCATTGGAAACGAAACTGTCCGGTCTACCTTAAGGAGTTGAAGGAAAAGAGGGATGCGGGGCAATCCTCAGGTAATATATATATGGTATATATAGAGCTTAGTATTACTTCTTCTAATACATGGGTATTAGACACTGGATGTGGAACTCACATTTGCAATTCTTTGCAGGGGTTCAAAAGAAGTAACAAGCAAACGGGAACATCAAGTCTCTTCATGGGGAATGGAGCTAAAGTGCAAGTGAAAGCTCAAGGAGACTTTGTGTTAAAACTTCCAAGTAGCATGGAACTTATTTTGAATGATGTTTTGTATGCACCCGACTTGTGTCGAAACATTATTTCTGTTTCCCGTTTGAAATAATATGGTTTTAATGTTAATTTTATTAATGATGATATCCATGTTTGTTTAGATAATGTATTCTATTTCAAGGCTTCGCCTTCAAATGGAATTTATGAATTGGTTCATGATGACACATCATCTAGTAGCTCAATGTACCATACAAGCACCAAGAAACTCAAAAGGGATTTGAGTGATTCCTACTTATGGCATTGTCGCCTTGGTCACATAAACAAGAACCGAATGCATACACTTCAAAAGAATGGACTTTTAAAATCAAATGAGATGGACTCGTTTCATGTATGTGAATCTTGTTTACAAGGCAAAATGACTAAAGCACCTTTCAAAGGGACCTATGAAAGGGCTAAAGACTTATTGGGATTAATACATTCGGATGTGTGTGGTCCCTTTAAGCCCATGACTAGGAATGGTGAAAGATACTTTGTTACATTCATTGATGACTTCAGTCGTTTCGGATATGTCTACTTGTTAAGGCATAAGGATGAAACTTTTGAAGCATTCAAAGAATATCAAAACGAAGTACAAAATCAACTCAACAAGACAATCAAGGTACTGCGTACCGATAGAGGAGGTGAATACCTAAGCGATGCCTTCCAAAATCATCTTAGAAGTTGTGGGATTATCTCACAACTCACTCCTCCTGGAACACCCCAACTGAATGGAGTTTCCGAAAGGAGGAACCGAACCCTAATGGATATGGTTCGATCTATGACGGCTAGAAGCTCGTTACCTCTATCATTTTGGGGTTATTGTCTATGCTCCGCGGCTCGTATTTTAAATATGGCCCCAACCAAGAAAGTGGAACGAACACCTCATGAGATGTGGTTTGGAAAACCTCCATCTCTATCATACTTAAAGGTATGGGGATGTGAAGCTTACTCTAAGCGTTACGTCCCTAATAAGTTGAATGCTCGATCCACGAAGTGTATCTTCATAGGATATCCCAAGAATGATATGGGATATTATTTCTATGATCCATCCGAGCAGAATGTATTTGTTGCTCGGAAGGCGGAATTCCTTGAAACTAAGTTCCTAATGGAAGGAAATAGTGAAAGGAAGATAGATCTTGAGGAGGTTCAAGATCAAGTAGATGATACACAATTGGTTGACACTAGCACTCAACATGAAAATGTTGAGAATGATCAAATGGATGATCAAAATACACAAGACGTTCGCAGATCTGGTAGGATTAGTAATCCTCCTGAGAGATATGGGTTTCTCATGGATGGTTGCTATGTGGTTGATTTGGATGAACCAATAAACTACCAAGATGCTTTATCAAGGATTGATAAAGATAAATGGCAGGAAGCCATGAACGCTGAGATGCAATTCATGTATGACAACCAAGTTTGGGAACTTGTTACACAACCTGCTGGCTCAAGGCTAGTTGATTGTAAATGGCTTTTCAAAATGAAAACCGACATACATGGAAACTTGGATACATATAAAGCTAGACTTGTAGCAAAAGGTTTCACTCAAACTCAAGGGGTTAACTATGATGAAACTTTTTCGCCTGTGGCAATGCTAAAGTCTATTAGGATATTACTTGCCATTGCTGCTCATTATGATTATGAAATATGGCAAATGGATGTCAAGACCGCTTTCCTAAATGGACATCTTGAGGAAGATGTCTATATGGTTCAGCCTGAGGGTTTTGTTGATCCGAAATATCCTAAAAAGGTATGCAAGTTAAAGAAGTCAATCTATGGATTGAAACAAGCATCTAGAATGTGGAATCATCATTTTAATGAGGAGGCCAAGAAATTTGGCTTCATTAAAAATGGTGATGAAGCTTGTGTATACAAGAAAGCTAGTGGGAGCACTATCATGTTCCTTGTACTATATGTGGATGATATATTGTTATTTGGAAATGATATTCCGGCAATGCAAGGTGTTAAAACTTGGTTAAGCAAATGCTTCTCCATTAAGGATCTTGGAGAAGCACAATACGTTTTGGGGATTGGGATCTACAGGGATAGATCCAAGAAACTGATAGGTTTAAATCAAAGTGCATACATTGAAAAGATCTTGAAAAGGTTCAAGATGGAGAACTCTAAGAAAGGTTTGGTACCTATTCAAAAGGGAACACTTCTCAGTTCATCTCAGTGCCCCACCACGAAAGATGAACAGGAGAGAATGAAGAAAGTCCCATATGCTTCTGCCATTGGGTCAATCATGTATGCAATGATATGCACTAGACCGGATGTGTCATGCGCTCTTAGCCTGACAAGTAGATACCAGAATAACCCAGGAAACGGTCATTGGATTGCTGTTAAAAGTATATTGAAATACCTTAGGAGGACTAAGGATATGTTTCTGATATATGGGTCTGGTGAGGAGGAACTCGCTGTAAAAGGTTACGTGGATGCGAGTTTCCAAACTGATCGTGATGATTCTCGATCACAATCCGGTTATGTCTTCACATTAAATGGAGGTGCGGTCTCTTGGAAGAGTTCAAAACAGGATGTTGTTGCTCTATCCACTACAGAGTCGGAGTACATCGCCGCATCATTAGCAGCTCAGGAAGCTGCATGGATGAATAAATTCATTGACGACTTAGGAGTAGTCCCTTCCATTCAGGACCCTCTTGAGATCTTTTGTGACAACGAGGGTGCGATTGCTCAAATCAAGGAACCTCGTGCTCATCAAAAGACCCATCACATTGAGCGGAGATTCAACTACATAAGGGATGAAGTTGAAAAGGGAAAGATATGTATTCGCAAAGTTCACACAGATCTTAATATAGCGGATCCTCTCACGAAGCTCTTACATGGATCAAAACATGCAGGACATGTTTGTGCATTAGGGCTTCGATATTCTAGTGATTGGTCATGATCTATTTTAAGTATTGTAACGGAACGAAATTGTTCAAACTCATTAATATAATTATGGTTTAATTTATTTTGAGTTAAGTTCCTATTTTGCATATTTTATCCATGAATAAGCAATTATTCTAAATTCCGTAGTTGATCACATTTGTGGGAACAAGTGTGAGGTTTAGACTATTATGAACTTGGATTGGTATACATTCACGGAATGAATGTGGGGCAAGGTTGCAACCAAGGTTCATAGATATTTGTGGGATACAAATATTGGAAGACCCGCCCTCAAGATTTACTAAATGGAGCCTTTGTGGTTGATCACATGTAGTCTTGAGTAAAGGCGAATATCATTGTATCCTCTGACCTGAGATACATATTGGGTTCAGATATTTACCAAGTATTGTGCCTTGATTCATTCCTTCGCTATTCTGAAATATGGTAGTTCATAAGGAAGAGCTCAGGTATAATACAAGGTATATATATTTAGGACGTATGTAGTCAAGATGAAATTTGTCCCTCTTATTCGTTGAGAGTCAGATGTCTAAGGCCTGATAAAGTTAAATCTAGAAGAGAGTGATCACTCTGTGTCTCTTGGATTTAACATGACATCTAGGACGAAAGAATATAATGAAAAGATTCACCTATTCATATTCGAGATGGGAACTCGAAAGGGATGATGTTATTGAATGGCACAAAGTCATAACATATTGGGGGTGATGGACGGTCGTTAGGTGGTATCCATCACTTGCATTAATTTCTTATGTTTCTCGTGCAAGTGGGAGATTGAAGGTATTTCATATGCCCGAGAGACATATTAAATTAATGTGGCTAACATGTTATGATCCAAGTCGGGTCATACCCAATAACAAGCTTACCGACACCTTATTCGTATTTGATCTTAGCGATTGGTTCGTTGATTAAATACGCGACACTTGAATTTTAGAAAATGGTTCTAAAATTAATAACACTTGATATGTATATATATAAATTATGGAATAATTTATATAGCAAGGATTTAATTATTTATAGGTTAAATAATTAATTAAGTTATGTTACATTTTATAAATTGGTTTTATAAAATATACATAACAAATAATATGCAAGATTACAAAATGTGTTTTATAAAATCAAGTTTTATAAAAAAAAAAAACTGATTTTACAAAATCAGTTTTATAAAAACTAATTTTATATAATGGAAATGGGAGTGGCATTGGAGTCCATGTTGGCATGCTCTTACACACATTTTATATTAGTTACCTCCCATGCTTTTGCATATGACCAAGACATTGTGTTCTACAACAATGACATAAAACATATCAAGTTAAAATGACAAAAAACTGCTCAGTTTTTTCTTGCTACTGCAGCTAAAAACAACGTGGGCATAAGAGGGCAAAAGGAGGTTCTTTTGTTGATCTTGCAAGCCAATATTAAGTGTCAAACAAATCCTAACCAAAGTACAAGGTGTTGGGATCATGCTTGGGGTATAACAACTTGAGGTTTCATGCTTTTGGAACTTGCATTCAGCATCATTTCTTGAGGGCTGCTGTCCAGAAATTTTGGGTACAAAAAAGGGGTTTCAAGCTAGATTAACAAGGGTGTTAAGGTTATAAAGTCTAGTAAACTTAAGGGTGGTGTTGGAGGATCAAAGGCTTGAAGTTCTACACATTTGCTCATCATCTTATAAGCATTTGAACAGCCCTTAAACTTGTTTTAAGGAGGTATATATAACTCTCCCTTTCTTGTTAATTTGTAAGCATGATTTCATAACTTGATCCTATTGGGATTTAACTTTAAATTGGTTTAAAGATTAACAAGTTTAATTTATAATTACACGCTTCCGTTTTGATTATAATCTTAAATGGTTTTAAGAGTTTCAAACTTGTTAAATCCCAACATTAAGTTCATACTTAGTAGCTAATATACAATTCAACTACTACAATTCCATATGAAAAACTGATTATAATAATATATCACATATAAATATTCTTCAAACTTACAACATCGCTATATTACATATAACATGAAATATAGTACACTTTGATACAGGACAGTTTTGAAGATAAACCTAGTTAATACGCAAGTTGTTCAGCAAAGGAAATAAAGACACGTAATTCATAAGTCCAGAAACAAGTCATGCATTCTGGTTTTACTAAGACGACTTCCCATCCTTGGTCTTGTGGAAAATAACCGTTATGACCATTGGCTAGGCAGCATGTTGTAATGTCGTCAAAAGGACGAGGGTTTTGTAATGTCCAACAGCCCCGTAATAATCTAAAAACCTTGTTTCTCACCCCAACTACTGAATCCGTCACTTGTGGGAAGGTTTTATTTAAAAGTTGCAATCCGACGTTCTTTTTCTCACTTTGGTAAGAAGCGAACATCACTAACACGTAAGCGTAACATGCTTCTTTATGTTGCATGTTAGAAGCTCTTTCTAATTCACGAAATCCTATGTTGGGATATGTTGAGTCAAAATAGGTTCTTAACCCGTAGCGTAAAATTGCATTTGGGTTCCCCGCATTTAATGCTTTAAAGAAAACACGTCGTAACTTACGGTCTCCCCAATGTGATATACCCCACCTATCAAAGGAAAGCCTTTTATAAACTAAGGCATTTCCGGAAAGTCTTTCAAAAGTTTGACAAGTTAATTTAGCCATAACTAAATGTGCTGATGAATTCTGATCGACTCTAGACAAGATTTCCTCAATCATATCCTCTGGTAGGTCTTCTATAATATTCGGTTGTCTACCCTTAACGTCCATTTTGTTTTTATACTGTAAAATAGACAAGGATTAGATTCGTAAAAGATAATTGTCAAACAATACAAGCAATTTTTACATAGAACATAAAAGTACAAGCACAGTACAATATATATAATACACAACATGATTACAACCCTCTAATCTGAATCACTGGTTTCTTCTTCTTCAGACTTGGTTCGTTTTCCTAATGTTCTAGGAATATATGATGTTCCTCTAATACGAGCCGTCGTTTTCCATAATGGTTTAGAAAAATCTGGTGGTTTAGAGGTTCCCGGGTCATTGTTATATTTTAGAAAATACGGATGTTGTCGATACATATAAAGTTCATCGGGGTTGGAATCGGGTTTCTCTATTTTTATACCTTTTTCCCTTATTATTTTCTTTCGCTTTATTAAATTGGGTCGAGGTAATTTCTATAACATCATCGGAATCCTCATCGGGATCCGATTCATCAGAAAATTGGTAATCCTCGCAATATTTTGCTTCCTCGGCGGAAACACCATTGACCATTATTAACTTTGGTCCGTTGGTTGAGGATTTTCTTTTATTTAATCGATTTACTATAGGTATCAATATTTCTTCCTTCGGAACCTCTTCTTCTTCTGGTTCCTCCTCTTCCGATTCCTCCTCTTCTTTCGGTTCCTCCTCTTCTGGTTCCTCTTCGGGAATTTGTGAATCTTCCCAAAATATATTTGATTCTTCATTATTATTAGGTGAATCAATGGGATTTGTACTAGAGGTAGACATCTATCACACAATATCAAACACATTAAGAGATTAATATATCACATAATATTTACATGTTAATAATATATAGTTTCCAACAATAAAAAAGTTAAGCAATCGTTTTTGAAGAAAAACACGGTCGAAGTCCAGACTCACTAATGCATCCTAACAAACTCGGTAAGACACACTAATGCAATTTTATGGTTCTCTAAGACCAACGCTCTGATACCAACTGAAATGTCCCGTTCATATTGATTATAAACATTCCATATTAATTGATTTCGTCGCGAGGTTTTGACCTCTATATGAGACGTTTTTCAAAGACTGCATTCATTTTTAAAACAACCATAACCTTTATTTTATCGATAAAGGTTTAAAAAAAAGCATTATGTAGATTATCAAATAATGATAATCTAAAATATACCGTTTACACACGACCATTACATAATGGTTTACAATAAGAATATATTACATCAAAAATAAGTTTCTTGAATGCAGTTTTTACATAATATCATACAAGCATGGACTCCAAATCTTGTCCTTATTTTAGTATGCAACAGCGGAAGCTCTTAATAATCACCTGAGAATAAACATGCTTAAAACGTCAACAAAAATGTTGGTGAATTATAGGTTTAACCTATATATTATCAAATCATAATAATAGACCACAAGATTTCATATTTCAATATACATCCCATACATAGAGATAAAATTCATTCATATGGTGAACACCTGGTAACCGACATTAACAAGATGCATATAAGAATATCCCCTATCATTCCGGAAAATCCTTCGGACATGATAAAAACGAATTCGAAGTACTAAAGCATCCGGTACTTTGGATGGGGTTCGTTAGGCCCAATAGATCTATCTTTAGGATTCGCGTCAATTAGTAGATCGGTTTACTAATTCTTATGCTACCAAGCAAAAGGGGCATATTCGGCTTCGATCATTCACCCATATAATGTAGTTTCATTTACTTATGTCTATTTCGTAAAACATTTATAAAACTGCATGTATTCTCATCCCAAAATATTAGATTTTAAAAGTGGGACTATAACTCACTTTCACAGATTTTTACTTCGTCGGGAAGTAAGACTTGGCCACTGGTCGATTCACGAACCTATAACAAATATGTACATATATATCAAAGTATGTTCAAAATATAATTACAACATTTTTAATACGTTTTACTGTTTTAAATTTATTAAGTAAGCTGTCCTCGTTAGTAACCTATAACTAGTTGTCCACAATTAGATGTACAGAAATAAATCGATATATATTATCTTGAATCAATCCACGACCTAGTGTATACACGTCTCAGGCTAGATCACAACTCAAAGTATATATATATTTTTGGAACCAACCTCAACCCTGTATAGCTAACTCCCACATTACTGCATATAGAGTGTCTATGGTTGTTCCAAATAATATATATACATGGGTCGATATGATATGTCAAAACATTTGCATACGTGTCTATGGTATCCCAAGATTACATAATATATTAGAATACATGTATAATATAATATAAGTTAGCTAGGATATGATTAATATAGATTTGTTACCAATTTTCACGTAGCTACAACAAGAAAAATTATCCAATCTTGTTTTACCCGTAACTTCTTCATTTTAAATTCGTTTTGAGTGAATCAAATTGCTATGGTTTCATATTGAACTCTATTTTATGAATCTAAACAGAAAACGTATAGGTTTATAGTTAGAAATATAAGTTACAAGTCATTTTTGTAAAGGTAGTCATTTCAGTCGAAAGAACAACGTCTAGATGACCATTTTAGAAAACATACTTCCACTTTGAGTTTAACCATGATTTTTGGATATAGTTTCATGTTCATAAGAAAGATCATTTTCCCAGAAGAACAACTTTTAAATCAAAGTTTAACATAGTTTTTAATTAACTAACCCAAAACTGCCCGCGGTGTTACTACGACGGCGTATATCCGATTTTACGGTGTTTTTCGTGTTTTCCGGTTTTAAATCATTAAGTTAGCATATCATATAGATATAGAACATGTATTTAGTTTATTTTAAATGTCAAGTTAGAAGGATTAACTTTTGTTTGTGAACAAGTTTAGAATTAACTAAACTATGTTCTAGTGATTACAAGTTTAAACCTTCGAATAAGATAACTTTATATGTATGAATCGAATGATGTTATGAACATCATTACTACCTCAAGTTTTCTGGATAAAGCTACTAGAAATGAGAAAAATGGATCTAGCTTCAAAGGATCCTTGGATGGCATGAAAGTTCTTGAAGTAGAATCATGACACGAAAACAGTTCAAGTAAGATTTTCACTCGAAATAAGATTGTTATAGTTGTAGAAATTGAATCAAAGTTTGAATATGAATATTACCTTGAATTAGAAAGATAACCTACTTTAAATAACAAAGGTTCCTTGATCTTAGATGATTACTTGGAATGGATTAGAAAGCTTGGAAGTAGACTTGCAAACTTGGAACTATTCTTGATTTTTATGAAACTATACTTATGGAATTTATGAAGAACACTTAGAACTTGAAGATGGAACTTGAGAGAGACCAATTAGATGAAGAAAATTGAAGAATGAAAGTGGTTGTAGGTGTTTTTGGTCATTGGTATATGGATTAGATATATAGGATATGTAATTTTGTTTTCATGTAAATAAGTCATGAATGATTACTCATATTTTTGTAATTTTATGAGATATTTCATGCTAGTTGCCAAATGATGGTTCCCACATGTGTTAGGTGACTCACATGGGCTGCTAATAGCTGATCATTGGAGTGTATATACCAATAGTACATACATCTAAAAGTTGTGTATTGTACGAGTACGAATACGGGTGCATACGAGTAGAATTGTTGATGAAACTGAAAGAGGATGTAATTGTAAGCATTTTTGTTAAGTAGAATTATTTTGATAAGTGTCTTGAAGTCTTTCAAAAGTGTATGAATACATATTAAAATACTACATGTATATACATTTTAACTGAGTCGTTAAGTCATCATTAGTCGTTACATGTAAATGTTGTTTTGAAACCTTAAGGTTAACGATCTTGTTAAATGTTGTTAACCCATTGTTTATTATAACAAATGAGATGTTAAATTGTTACATTATCATGATATTATGATATATAATATATCTTAGTATGATATATATACAGTTAAATGTCGTTACAACGATGTCTCGTTTCGAAATCATTAAGTTAGTAGTCTTATTTTTACATATGTAGTTCATTGTTAATACACTTAATGATACATTTACTTATCATTTAACATAATTAACCAAGTATATCAATATCTTAATATGATTCATATGTACCTAGTAAGACGTTGTTATAACGATAATCGTTATATATATCGTTTTCGAGTTTTTTTATTTAATAAACTCAATTTTATGTATATAACTCATTGTTAAAATACCTAATGAGATACTTACTTATCATAATATTATGTTAACTATATATATAATCATATAGATGTCATCATATAGTTTTTACAAGTTTTAACATTCGTGAATCACCGGTCAACTTGGGTGGTCAATTGTCTATATGAAACTTATTTCAATTAATCAAGTCTTAACAACTTTGATTGCTTAACATGTTGGAAACACTTAATCATGTAATTATCAATTTCATTTAATATATATAAACATGAAAAAGTTCGGGTCACTACAATTCTACCTTCTCTTACATCAATGAACGCCTCTGTGGTTGCTAAAAATGGGCGACCTAAAATTAGAGGAATATTAAGGTCTTCCTCCATATTAATAACTATGAAGTTTGCAACAAAGGTCAAACTTTCCACTTTAACAAGTAAATTGTTTGCTATTCCAACCAGGTGTTTAATGGTTTGATCAAATAATTGAACACCTATTCTGGTTGGTCTTAATTTACCCACACCTAATCTTTTGTATAAGGAAAGAGGCATAACATTTGCACTTGCTCATAAATCTGCGAGTCCATTATACATAGCACCATCATTAAGCAAGCAAGAAATGATAAATTCACCTGGGTCTCCTACTTTAGTAAGTAGAGTTGGTTTGTTAACCTTTTCCAAGTGATCTTTTCTTGGTTCTTTCACTTCTACTTAAACTTCTTGTTCACATTTTTCTTCGTTTCTTGGAATGGGAGGTTTGTATAGGAATTCTTCTTCATCACTCAAATTTGAAGCTTCCCCGTCTTCCAATTTTGGTTTTTCATATGTTGTTGATAACATATTTATGTTTTCATTCTGAGGGTTTTCTTGGGTGGTGAAATTATGATTGACTTCGTTGTCAACTTCCATTGGACCATGTATGTAATGTTTAACTCTGTGACCCTTAACTTTAAATTCAATCCCATTTGAATTTATTAACTCTACTGTTCCATATGGGAAAACGTTTTTAACTATGAATGGTCCAGACCATCTAGATTTCAATTTTCCAGGAAATAGCTTGAATCGTGAATTGAAAAGAAGAACTCTGTCTCCTTCTTTAAATTCTTTTGAACTTCTGATTCTTTTATCATGCCATTTCTTCGTTCTTTCTTTATAGATTAACGAATTTTCATATGCTTCATATCTTAATTCTTCTAATTTGTTTAGTTAACTTAATCATAAACGTCCGGCTTCATGTAAATCAAGATTACATGTTTTCAAAGCCTAAAATGCTTTATGCTCAATTTCTACTGGAAGGTGACATGCTTTTCCATAAACTAGTTTAAAAGGTGTGGTTCCAATTGGAGTTTTGTAGGCTGTTCTAAAATCCCAGAGTGCATCCTCCAATTTCATAGACCATTCCTTCGAATTTGATCCTACGGTTTTCTCTAGAATACGTTTTAAAGCTCGGTTGGTATTTTCAACTTGTCCACTTATTTGTGGATGATAAGCGGTTGAGATTTTATGAGTTACTCCATATCTTTTAAGAACTTTCTCAAGTTGATTATTACAAAAATGAGTACCCCGATCACTTATTAAAGCTTTCGGTGTTCCGAACCTTGCAAAAAAGACGTTTTAAAAAGTTGACTACAACTCGTGCATCGTTAGTTGGGAGAGCTTGTGCTTCCGCCCATTTAGATACATAATCAATGGCAACGAGAATGTAAAGATTATTATGAGATTTTGGAAATGGACCCATAAAGTCAATACCCCAAACGTCAAATACTTCACATACTTGAATGATATTTTGTGGCATTTCATCATGTTGACTTATTTTTCTGGCCCTTTGACATGCATCACAGGATTTACAAAGAAGGTGTGCATCTTTGAAAATTGTAGGCCAATAGAATCCAGCGTCATAGACTTTTCTTACTGTGAGTTGAGGCCCATAATGCCCTCATGTTGGTCCTCTGTGACAATGGTTTAAGATTTTACTGGCTTCATCCCCGAATACACATCGGCGTATTATTCCATCGGGACAACTTTTAAACAAATGTGGATCTTCCCAAAAATAGTGTTTTATATCACTAAAGAATTTCTTTCGTTTTTGGTACGACAACCCTTTTTTAAGGAATCCACATACTAAGTAGTTTGCATAGTCTGCAAACCATGGAATTTCATTATAATCTATCTTCAATAGATATTCATCAGGAAAGTTATCTTGTATGGCCGATTCATTTAGAACTTCTAATTCAGGATTTTCAAGACGAGAAGGATGATCAGCGGCGAGATTTTCTGCTCCCTTTTTATCTCGGATTTCAATATCGAACTCTTGTAAGAGTAAGATCCAGCGGATTAATCGTGGTTTGGCATCTTGTTTCGAAAATAGGTATCTAAGAGCAGAATGGTCGGTATAAACCACCGTTTGGATCTACCAGCACAATTGAGCTCAGTTCATCCTACCTTCCACGTGTCAAACTTGAAGAAGTGTCTTGCTGCACCCGAACTCATCATACCACTTGAAGAACTTACAATTGATGACAAACTCCACTTCGTGGAAGAACCTGTCGAAATTATGGACCATGAGGTCAAAACTTTGAAACGCAAAAAGATTTCGATCGTCCGAGTACGATGGAATACCAAACGAGGACCTGAGTTTACTTGGGAACGAGAGGATCAAATGATGCGGAAGTATCCTCACCTTTTCCCAACTCCTGCATCTACCTAAACTTAAAATTTTGGGACAAAATTTTCTTTAACAGGTGGGTAATGTAACGACCCTGGATTTTCCAATGTTTATTTATTAATAATTATTATTATTAATACTTGTGATTTTACGAATGTATGTTATTACATTTACTTGTTACCATGATTGATCATACTTAACTTTTGAATGCCCGAAACGTCTTTGTGACACGCAAAACTTACACGAATAATATTTTCAAGTATTATTTACATTCATGATTAAGTTTTATTAATCATTTTAATTAACTAAGGTTATTGGTTAATTACTTGGACTCTTGTTGGATTAATTTGTTAATTAATGGAACTTGGGCTTTTATTGTATTAATGAACTTAAGAGCCCACACTACACACTAATTGGATTAATAAGCCCATTTATGAATGCAAGTATTACTTTGAGTTTAAACTAGATAGATTAACTTGGTGAAATCAAGTTACAAACTCATTACATCTAGTTCCCATGCAAATCAACCCTTGTAACCAACTTTTAAGCTTTTACATGCAACAAACTTATGGGTAAATCTCTTCCTCCCTTCCCTTGTTGTGACCGTCGGCCTAGGGCCCTTTGGAGAGCATTTTTGCTTTCTAATTTTGTTACTTACTCACTTACTTCCTCATTTTCTCACACACAGTTCAACTTGCATCTCAACTTTCTCTCTTTTCTCTCTAATTCTTGTAAGCAACTTGAGACTTTTTCTTCTCTTCTTCCTTTGCTTAAAACTGAACCATAAACATCTCTTCATCATCATTCGTTGTTTGTTAATTACTTGTTGTTGTTGATTAGTTACTTGAACTTTGTTGTTGTTATTTACTTACATGATTGTTAAGAACCAAACTCTTTAGTTTGATTCTTTATTTTATCTTGTATTTACAAGAACAAACAAAAACATAAACTTACTAGTTTATGATTCTACCTTTATTGTTTTAAAAGATGAAAGTGCATGTGTTGTTAAACTCATACTTGTGATTCATGTTTGTAAACTTAAAGTTTACATTCTTAAAGATCAAACTTTGGTTTGAATCTTTAAAAGTATGAACAACCATGACTTATTAACTTGTTTATTTGGTTTATTACTTCATTTATTGTACATTTAAATTCATGTTTGTTGTTAAATGGTCAAGTATTACAAGTTAGTCTTGATCTCATACTTCTTGGAACTAAAAGTTAACTTGAAAGTTCAAGAACATGGAAGTGTAACTCTTTAGTTATAACTTCATACACTTGTGTTAGATTTAACTTAATAACTTTAGATCTAGACTTTTGGGTCTTGGATCTTCAAGATCTAACTAAGAACTATGTTCTACATCTTAGGATCTTGATTAGTTAGTTTACTTTCTAGGTTGTAGTTCAATATTACTTTTATAGTTCATCTATGTGTTAAATCTAAGACTTTGATGTAACTTTGGTTCATCAAACTACATACAACACTTAATTGAGTTGTGCTACTTATCTTAGACTTACACTTGGGTTATGATGGTCAAAACTTGGTAAAGATGATGCAAACACATCAACGAGTTGTACACTTGAAGCTATATGCATCAAGGATGAGAACCGTGATAAGCATCGAGTACCAAGAAACCCTGGAACCTACTGTTTTACTGTTTCTGGGTCTGATCAGTACGACCTGGGCTACTGTAATGTTGATATTCAGGTAGCTCTGTTCGAGTATATAACTTTTCATTTAGGACTCGTATTAATCCGAATTACGGTTTAGGATTTATGGCCCTCCGATCGTCACTATGTCCATTTAACGTTGTGCTGAAAATTTTGACCTACTCGCACTTAGACCGTCGCCACGGTCAGACGAAGACGAGTTTGATTCTGGAATTTTTACCACAACTAAAGGACTCATATATGGAGCCATGTCCACTGGTCTCACCTTATTTCAGTAGGTTTAGAGGCCGTGGTGACTGACCGAAGTCAGCCTTTGTTTTAAACTTCTTTCATGAACGAAACTTACTTTACACCTTTTGTTTGATGATGAATGATGATGATCCTTAAGACCTTATTTACATACATTTAAACCTATTGAGACGATTTACTGACTTAGTACTATTTGACTTAGGTTGAGGACTTTCCGGACCTACGTACTTGCTTATTTCCCGACTCGACTTTACCACTACTTTACCACTGTGAGTTATAGCATCCATTTTTACTTTAACTATTTTGGGAACTGAGAATACATGCGCATTTTACATTTTACATACTAGGCATGAGTACTTAAACTTATATATGTGTGGGTTATACAACGGCATAAACATTCCCTTTAGCTCGGTAATGTTTAGTCATTGGTTTTTGAACCGGTGAACGTGAATCTTAGATATGGATCCATAGGGTTTGACATCCCCACTCGAGCTAGTAGCGCTAGCATTTAATGGGTGTTTAATACTTCATATACATACGCACTTTCCAAGTATACTTTTAGAGGCTATAAACGTTAAGTTAGTTACCAAGTGCCCACGGTTAACATATACTTTATCATACTGTTTTGAAACGCTCTTTGTAGCACTGAAATCTTGTGGCCTACCTTACATACTATTATACTTAAACTATAGCTCACCAACCTTTGTGTTGACGCTTTTAAGCATGTTTTTCTCAAGTGCTTAAGGTTACCTGCTTCCGCTGTGTACTAGTCTTGCTGTAGACACCCGCTGCTTTAGAGATGTCACTGCATGAACGTTATCTTGCATTCCTAAACTTAATTACTTTTGAACTATGATTTGTAACGACCTGAGGGTCATGTACTATTATCTTTTCTTCCATTCGTAGAAGCATACTTTTGATGTAAAACATTTGACGTTAGTTATGATGTCACCTTTTATCATGAATGCAAATGTATTTTGAAATAGCATATAGTGGTTGACCTTGTAATGATCCTGTTGTTGATGATTCGTACACGATGGTTTTGTACGGGGCATCACATTTGGTATCAGAGCATTGGTTGTAGGGAATTAGGTTGCATTAGTGAGTCTAAGACCGACCCGAGTAGGATTCACTAATAGGACTAATCTACAACTTGCTAGTTTACTTGTTTCCGCTGAACTTACTGCATGCTGCTGCTTACTTTTACTACTATATGCCATATGCTATTACATGATTTCACTACTGCATGCTATTATCTGCTTTCGATTGCATGATACTTGTTATTATTGCCATGCTAATTACTGTTACACATGATTTAGACTGTTGTAGTTACTTGGCCTAATACGTGCTTGCTTTATGACTTACTGACATGGAAAATTTATTTTTCCTTGTTCAGATGTCAGATATTCCACCTGCTATCGTTTTAGGCAGTTCAGACACTTCAGCCACTTCACCTGCCACTGTTGCCGATCCCCCGATCCCGTCAGCGACATACTCTAGTGACTCAGGTGCTTCGACTTCCGGAGCTAGCAGTCATACTCCCGCCCCAGTGGCTACTTCTGATGGAGCCCAGGACCTCCCGGAGATTCCAGCTCCATCTGCCCCAGGACCCTCGAGGTCACAGCCTCGCTCCGGTGATGTTGTGATTCTCGCGGAATTTGGAGAGGGTCCATTCCGTAACCAGTATCGCCATTGGTGCCGATGCGCTCCTGACGGACGTCTCGTGCCTATTTCACCCTTCAGATACCGACATATGATGGCCACCCGAGGGGAGCCAGTACAGCCACCTCCACATGATTCAGATGATCCTTCATCCGACGACTCATCTACAGACGACTCTAGTGATGATGACTCCGACGAGGAGGACTCCGATGATGCACCTGTTCAGCCACCCTCCACCCCGCCGAAGAAACGGTATCGCTTCGACGGTACCATTATTTCGGGGATCAACGGAGGACGAGCATTCACTGACGCATTTGGTCGGCGTCGTAGGGTTACCACCCGTAAGCGGCTTGTGTCGTATCCTGCTGATCCCTTCATCTGTAAGCCTTATCGCTTGGCAGCCTCTACATCTGGAGCTGGACCGTCAGCATCGCCAGCTCCACCAGCACCACCCGTACTGACTGCTCCGCCTGCCCCACCCACTCCCTCTGTCGAGGAACTGATGAGGGAGGTGGAGATCCTCCATGCTCGGGTAACTGAGCTCGAGGACCAGATGTCCCATGTATTGGACATCCTACACCCACCATCACCGTAGGACTTTTGTAGTATATTTCATTATGTAATCTAGTTGTAGTTTTATGTTTCACTTATGTATTGTACGAACTTATACTGATGTATGTAACTTATTATTATTAATGAATGGAACTTTGCGTTATTTAATTCTTGCACGATGTTATATTTACGTTACCGTATGATGATTCTGTGGTATTTGTACCTAGATGTGTTACTTAATAAACATGTGATATGTTGATTCCATGTTGGTTACCATACTGTATTATTACTATTTGCATACTGGATTTTGACTTGAGTCAAAATTTTAGTTTAGAACACCATGGCCAACGGATGATCCACACCTACCGCAGCCCAAATCGAAGATATGATCAATGAACGAGTCACCGCAGCCTTAGCAGAAAGAAACCGCCAAGCTCCACCGCCATCGCCACCGGTTATCCCGCCCATTCGTAATGGGTGCACGTACAAAGAGTTTCAGAGCTGCAAACCTCATAACTTCAGTGGAACGGAGGGGCCGGTTGGTCTCACTAGATGGTTCAAAAAATTAGAATCTGTGTTTCGAGTTAGTAACTGCTCGGAAGCGAATAAAACCAAGTTTGCTTCATGCACTTTGGAACACGTTGGCTCAACCAAATGGTATCGATGAGGCATTTGCTACTCCATGGGAGGAGTTCAAGGGGGCCCTGATTGAGGAATATTTCCCTAGGACCGAGATCCAGAAGATGAAAATGGAATTTATGCAGTTAAAGGCCGTTGGGAATGACCTTGATAGCTACAACCGGAGATTTTTGGAACTAGCCCTGATGTGTCCTACCGTGGTTACACCGGAGTTCAAGCATATGGAAAGATACTTTTGGGGACTTCCTAAGAGCATTAAGCGAAACGTCACCTCGTCCAAACCACCTAATGTCCCGGAGGCAATACGCATGGTGCATACTTTAATGAATCAAATTATCATCGATGAACCGGAGAAGGCTAAGTCTGAAGCTGGTAGTAGTGAGAAGTGCAAATGGGATAACAACAGGGGAAAGACCTATGATCAAAACCCGGCGAAACGACATGAGGGTTTCAAAGGAAACAACAACGATGGGAACTCCAACCCCAACTACAAAGGAACCTTACCATAATGCAAGCGGTGCTACAAGCACCATACTGGGTATTGTAATGTTGTTTGCGAAAAGTGCCAACGGACTGGGCATATCGGGAAGGACTGCAAGGTCACCACTTTGAATGGGAAGCCGAACACCAATGGACTGAAAAAGTGCTACGAATGCAGACAAATGGGCCATTTCAGAAATGCGTGCCCCAACAAAAGAAAAGACGGCGGACCACCCCGTGGTAGAGCTTTCAACGTTAATGCAAGGGATGCACGCGAGAATCCCGACTTGGTGACAGGTATATTCACTATCAACAATTTATTAGCTTCTGTCCTATTTGATACTGGTGTCGATAGAAGTTATGTATGTAGACATTTTTGCGATAAGATTAATTGGTCGTTAGTCCCTTTAAAAGAAAGTATGCTTGTCGAGGTCGCCAACGGTAAACTTGAAAAAGTTGACCACATTAGTCGAGGAGCTATTATCAACATAGCTGGTGCAGATTTCGAAATTGTCTTAATACCTATCAAATTGGGAAGTTTTGACGTAATCGTCGGCATGGATTGGTTGACCAAGATAAGGGCTGACATTATCTGTGGAGATAAAGCTCTACGTATACCACACGGAGACGGTGAGCCACTGATCATCTACGGAGAGAGATGTACCTCGAAGCTGAAGCTCATTAGTTGCGTGAAAGTACAAAAGATCATGAAGAAGGGACTTCTTGCTATCCTAGCACATGTGAAAACGGTAGAAACCGAGGTGAAGAGTGTGAACGACGTTCGAATTGTGAACGAGTTTTCCGATGTCTTTCCTGAAGAATTGCCTGGATTACCGCCGCCGAGAGCAGTAGAGTTTCAGATCGACTTAGTGCCAGGAGCTGCACCTGTAGCTCGCGCACTTTATCGACTCGTACCTTCCGAGATGCAAGAATTACAGAGTCAACTACAAGAACTACTTGACCGTAGATTTATCCAACCAAGTTTCTCGCCTTGGGGCGCACCTGTGTTGTTTGTGAAGAAGAAGGATGGATCCTTTCATATGTGTATCGACTACCGTGAACTCAACAAATTGACAATCAAGAATCGGTATCCTCTTCCCCGCATTGACGATCTTTTTGATCAACTTCAAGGATCGAGTGTTTACTCTAAGATCAATTTGCGGTCCGGTTATCACCAGTTGAGGGTGAAGGAAAGTGATGTGATGAAAACTGCATTCAGAACTCGTTATGGTCATTATGAGTTTCTCGTGATGCCATTCGGATTAACCAACGCACCTGTCGTGTTCATGGACCTCATGAATCGTGTCTGCAAGCCAAACTTGGATAAGTTCGTTATCGTCTTCATAGATGATATCCTCATCTACTCTAAGAGCGAAGAAGAGCATGAGCAACATCTTCGATTAGTGCTTGAACTCTTGAGACAAGAGCAGCTTTATGCCAAATTCTCCAAGTGTGAATTTTGGTTGAAGGAAGTCCAGTTTCTGGGTCATGTTGTGAGCGACTAGGGTATCAAAGTTGATCCCGCCAAGATTGAAGCTATCAGCAAGTGGGAGACTCCCACCACTCCAACTCATATTCGCCAATTCCTAGGTCTCACCGGTAATTACCGAAGATTTATTGAAGGTTTCTCTCTGATTGCACGTCCTTTGACCGCGCTGACTCACAAAGGGAAGAAGTTCATTTGGGAACCCGCACACGAATCAGCATTCCAAACTTTGAAGAAGAAGTTAACCACCGCACCTATCTTATCACTTCCTGAGGGCAGTGACGACTTTGTTGTTTATTGCGATGCATCGAAAAGTGGTTTTGGTTGTGTACTGATGCAAAGATCAAAGGTTATCGCCTATGCTTCTCGTCAACTGAAGATTCATGAATGAAACTACACTACTCACGATCTTGAACTTGGAGCCATTGTCTTTGCGCTCAAATTGTAGAGACGCTATTTGTATGGAACTAAGAGCACTATTTTCACCGACCACAAAAGCCTCCAACACATTTTGATCAGAAGCAACTGAATATGAGACAGCGTCGATGGATTGAGATGCTAAACGACTACGATTGTGAACTTCGCTATTACCCTGGCAAGGCCAATGTTGTAGCTGACGCTTTAAGCCAAAAGGAGAGGACGGCAGCTCTTCGTGTTAGGGCTCTGAACATCACCATCCATTCGAATCTCAACAGTTAGATCCGAGTAGCCCAATATGAGGCTCTCAAGGAGGAGAATATATCTCATGAACATTTGAACATTCTTATCTCTCGATTCGAGGTTAGGGAGTCTGGACTCCGATGTTATGCTGGAAGAATTTGGGTACCTCTTTATGGAGATCTACGGAACCTTATACTTGATGAAGCACACAAATCGAGATATTCGATTCATCCCGGAGTGGGCAAAATGTACCACGACCTTAAAGAACAGTATTGGTGGCCAAATCTTAAGAAAGACGTTGCTACTTATGTTGGTAAGTGTTTGACTTGCTCGAAGGTTAAATCCGAGCATCAGAGACCTTCTGGGTTACTTCAGCAACCGGAAATCCCACAATGAAAGTGGGAAAGGATCACAATGGATTTCATTACTAAGCTGCCGAAGACGGTGGGCGGATATGCTACCATTTGGGTTATTGTTGACCGCCTTACTAAATCTGCACACTTCCTAGCGATGAAGAAAACAGATACGATGGAGAGACTTGCTCAATTATACATCAAAGATGTTGTATCTCATCAAGGTGTACCTTTATCGATCATCTCAGATCGCGATCCCTGTTTTGTTTCCAGATTTTGGCGTTCTTTGCAAGAAGCCATGGGAACTCGTCTCGACATGAGTACTGCTTATCACCCACAGACCGACGGACAAAGTGAACGAATGATTCAGACCTTGGAAGACATGTTACATGCATGTGTTATTGATTTCGGAAAGGCCTGGGAAAGGCATTTGCCACTCGCCGAATTTTCTTACAACAACAGTTATCACTCGAGTATTAATGCCGCACCTTTTGAAGCATTGTATGGCCGCAAGTGCCGATCTCCTATTTGTTGGGCCGAGGTAGGCGAAAAGCAAATCACCGGACCCGAGGTAGTCCATGAAACAACGGAGAAGATTACTCAGATTCAAGCTAGACTTAAGACTGCCCGCGATCTTAAACGTAAAGACTTTGAATTCAACGTTGAAGACCGTGTAATGTTGAAGGTTGCACCTTGGAAAGGTGTGATTGGCTTTGGAAAACGTGGAAAGTTAAACCCACGATACATTGGTCCTTTTGAAATCTTGGAACGTGTTGGACCTGTTGCTTACCGTTTGGATCTACCAGCACAATTGAGCTCAGTTCATCCTACCTTCCACGTGTCAAACTTGAAGAAGTGTCTTGCTGCACCCGAACTCATCATACCACTTGAAGAACTTACAATTGATGACAAACTCAACTTAGTGGAAGAACCCGTCGAAATTATGCACCTTGAGGTCAAAACTTTGAAACGCAACAAGATTTCGATCGTCCGAGTACGATGGAATGCCAAACGAGGACCTGAGTTTACTTGGGAACGAGATGATCAAATGATGCGGAAGTATCCTCACCTTTTCCCAACTCCTCCATCTACCTCAACTTAAAATTTCGGGACAAAATTTTTTTTAATAGGTGGGTAATGTAACGACCCTGGATTTTCCAACGTTTATTTATTAATAATTGTTATTATTAATACTTGTGATTTTACGAATGTATGTTATTACATTTACTTGTTACCATGATTGATCATACTTAACTTTTGAATGCCCGAAACGTCTTTGTGACACGCGAAACTTACACGAATAATATTTTCAAGTATTATTTACATTCATGATTAAGTTTTATTAATCATTTTAATTAACTAAGGTTATTGGTTAATTACTTGGACTCTTGTTGGATTAATTTGTTAATTAATGGAACTTGGGCTTTTATTGTATTAATGGACTTAAGAGCCCACACTACACACTAATTGGATTAATAAGCCCATTTATGAATGCAAGTATTACTTTGAGTTTAAACTAGATAGATTAACTTGGTGGAATCAAGTTACAAACTCATTACATCTAGTTCCCATGCAAATCAACCCTTGTAACCAACTTTTAAGCTTTTACATGCAACAAACTTGTGGGTAAATCTCTTCCTCCCTTCCCTTATTGTGATCGTCGGCCTAGGGTCCTTTGGAGAGCATTTTTGCTTTCAAATTTTGTTACTTACTCACTTACTTCCTCATTTTCTCACACACACTTCAACTTGCATCTCAACTTTCTCTCTAATTCTTGTAAGCAACTTGAGACTTTTTCTTCTCTTCTTCCTTTGCTTAAAACCGAACCATAAACATCTCTTCATCATCATTCTTTGTTTGTTAATTACTTGTTCTTGTTGTTGATTAGTTACTTGAACTTTGTTGTTGTTATTTACTTACATGATTGTTAAGAACCAAACTCTTTAGTTTGATTCTTCATTTTATCTTGTATTTACAAGAACAAACAAGAACATAAACTTACTAGTTTATGATTCTACCTTTATTGTTTTAAAAGATGAAAGTGCATGTGTTGTTAAACTCATACTTGTGATTCATGTTTGTAAACTTAAAGTTTACATTCTTAAAGATCAAACTTTGGTTTGAATCTTTAAAAGTATGAACAACCATGACTTATTAACTTGTTTATTTAGTTTATTACTTCATTTCTTGTACATTTAAATTCATGTTTGTTGTTAAATGGTCAAGTATTACAAGTTAGTCTTGATCTCATACTTCTTGGAACTAAAAGTTAACTTGAAAGTTTAAGAACATGGAAGTGTAACTCTTTAGTTATAACTTCATACACTTGTGTTAGATTTAACTTAATAACTTTAGATCTAGAGTTTTGGGTCTTGGATCTTCAAGATCTAACTAAGAACTATGTTCTACATCTTAGGATCTTGATTAGTTAGTTTACTTTCTAGGTTGTAGCTCAATATTACTTTTATAGTTCATGTATGTGTTAAATCTAAGACTTTGATGTAACTTTGGTTCATCAAACTACATACAACACTTAATTGAGTTGTGCTACTTATCTTAGACTTACACTTAGGTTATGATGGTCAAAACTTGGTAAATATGATGCAAACACATCAACGAGTTGTACACTTGAAGCTATATGCATCAAGGATGAGAACCGTGATAAGCATCGAGTACAAAGAAACCCCGGAACCTACTCTTTTACTGTTTCTGGGTCTGATAACTACGATCTGGGCTACTGTAATGTTGATATTCAGGTAGCTCTGTTCGAGTATATAACTTTTCATTTACGACTCGTCTTAATCCGAGTTACGGTTTAGGATTTATGGCCCTCCGATCATCACTATGTCCATTTAACGTTGTGCTGAAAATTCTGACCTACTCGCACTTAGACCAACGCCACGGTCAAACGAAGACGATTTTGATTCTGGAATTTTTACCACAACTAAAGGACTCATATATGGAGCCATGTCCACTGGTCTCACCTTATTTCAGTAGGTTTAGAGGCCGTGGTGACTGACCGGAGTCAGCCTTTGTTTTAAACTTCTTTCATGAACGAAACTTACTTTACACCTTTTGTTTGATGATGAATGATGATGACCCTTAAGACCTTATTTACATACATTTAAACCTATTGAGACGATTTACTGACTTAATACTATTTGACTTAGGTTGAGGACTTTCCGGACCTACGTACTTGCTTATTTCCCGACTCGACTTTACCACTACTTTACCACTGTGAGTTATAGCGTCCCTTTTTACTTTAACTATTTTGGGAACTAAGAATACATGTGCATTTTACATTTTACATACTATGCACGAGTACTTAAACTTATATATGTGTGGGTTATACAACGGCATAAACATTCCCTTTAGCTCGGTAACGTTTAGTCATTGGTTTTTGAACCGGTGAACGCGAATCTTAGATATGGATCCATAAGGTTTGACATCCCCACTCGGGCTAGTAGCGCTAGCATTTAATGGGTGTTTAATACTTCGTATACGTATGCACTTGCCAAGTGTACTTTCAGGGGGTATAAACGTTAAGTTAGTTACCAAGTGCCCACGGTTAACATATACTTTATCATACTATTTTGAAACGCTCTTTGTGAAGGTATTTCGTATGCCCGAGAGACATATTAAATTAATGTGGCTAATGTGTTATGATCCAAGTCGGGTCATACCCAATAACAAGCTTACCGACACCTTATATGTATTTAATCTTAACGATTGGATTGTTAAATAAATACGCCACACTTAAACTTTGGAAAATCGGTTTTCTAAAATATTATTACTTGAGATAAATTATTTAAATAATTATGTTGTGTTATATTTTATAAAAGGTTATAAAATATATAAGTAACAAAATATATGTATATATATATTTATACATGAGTTTATAAATATTGTTTTATAAAACAATTTGCATATTATAATGCCCATGATGTGTGCAGAATTTGGGACTCCAAGAGAGAGCTCACATGCTTATTTTGCTACTTCTTATATACACAACTTCATAGGTGCATGTCTCACACTTGAACCAAGGCTTGACTCACTTTCTCTCAAGTAATACTAGACTTTTATACTTGTAAAAACTGCACAGAATTCTGCTCTAAAAGAGCTGAAGGCCGCGGCCTATTAGGGACTCAAGGGAGTTCATATTTTGGTTTTTACAAGCTCATATCTAGTGTCAATCAAATCCTAACTAATTACAAAGGTGTTGGTGCAAAGCTTGGGGTATAACTACTTGAGGTTTCATAGTTTTGGAGCTCCATTTATCATCATCTTCATCATCATCTATCAACAAGCTAGGAGAAGGTATAAACTCTTTTCTTGCTTGTAGTTTGTAAGTATGTTTCACAACTTGATCCAAATTAGGATTTAACTTTAATTGGTTAAAGATATACATGTTCTTAATTGATAATTAACATGCTTCCGCTTTCTTATTTCTTAAAATGGTTTAAGTATTATATGAACTTGTTAAATCCCAACAATGGTATCTAGAGCCGAAGTTGTTGAAATATGCTTCGAGATGATTATTAAACTCACTATATGTTTTGCATTTTATGTACATGCATGATTGTAAAATGCAAAATATTAATGTGTTTGGGTGGGTTTCCAATTTTGGCCAAATTTTAGCAAGTTCTAAATGGGTTTGGAACTTGAAATTTGGTCATATTTTGTTGTATGTAGAAGTTGACAATCAAGCCTTGAACCTTTATTTGAATGGTTGTATGTTTGGATGATTATTAATAATTCATTTGGTATGTAATATTAATTCCTTCATGTGGTTGTAATATTCATTCAATTTGGTTTGTAATTATATTATTTTGGTTATGTAATTTATTTTATATTTGGTATGTAAAATAGATTAGGTTGTAATTTCATTTTTCAGACAAAAATGTATTAGGATATATTTTGTAAAATGATGAAGATAATGAAGACTTAAGAACACATGAAGAAGCATTTGGATGCAAGATTAAGTGGGAGATTTAAAATCTCCTACTTTGTGTAATTACCCCTTACCCGGTGGCATTTTGTTTTAGGCTAAACAAAATGCTTACCAAAAGGCTTGATTGTGAACATGTTGTTTTGCATGCTTGGTTGTTTATTGTATGATTGTGGATTGTATGTATGCTACAAGTTAATCACACATGTTAACACCAAACTAAAATGACAATTTAATTGGTTAAATTTAACATTATTAACACATGCAAAACTACAATTTAATTGGTTAAATTGAAATGGCAAAAGACGTTAATAAATGGTTATTAAGAATTAGAAACGGATTGCACATATAAAATGGTTTATATCAAAGTAATAAAATTGGCATTGTTACATGACATGAAAATGGATTTTCATAAGAACCATACACTAAATGCATGTTGGTGTATGGCATAAAAGTTTTCTCAAACTAGAAATAATGAAAACTTAAAATCCCTTTAACACATTAGGTTAACAAGTTTAAACGCCATCCTATTGTATGACACTTAGACGTATTAAGGAACTTATAATGGGATAAAGGTCACCTAACCGTTATGAGCAAACTAATATGATTAAGGTAAATTTCGCACACTTGTGGGATAAAGGTCACCTAACCACTTGTATGTTAAGTTTACATGTCTAAACAAGTAGGATGACTTAATTTGGAAATCATGAACTTAGGGTCACCGAAGCATGATGAACAAATAGGCGTTGATGGGATAATATGTCATGCAAAAGGATTGCATGATCCCATAACTTAGAAGTTGCAAAAGGATTGCAATTGTCATATAATGACTACCTAGCTAAATCAAATGACGGGATAAAGGTCACCTAACCGAAATTTGGTTTACCGTTGGATTCTAAAATTTAATATATATCAATTGGATTTAAAGGGTATTGATTGTTAAATTTAAAATTGATACTTAAATGAACTTTGTTAAATTTTGTAGATGGCCGCCAATAACAACAACATGCAAAACGCACCTATTAACTTGAACAACCTATCGTTAAGGTCTCTCCTCGAGAAAGACAAACTCAACCATACGAACTTTATGGATTGGTTCCGCAATCTTAGGATTGTCCTCAAACTTGAGGATAAGGCGTATGTGTTGGAAGACCCCATTCCCGATCAACCCGACGAGGAAGATACGGAAGGCATAGCTTATTGGGATAAGTATTGCGCCGATTCGGTGCAAGTCGCTTGCCTAATGCTTGGGACTATGATACCCGAACTCCAAAAGGATTTCGAGCATCATACTGCATACGACATGATCACGCAATTGAAGGAGATGTTCCTTCAACAAGCACGTGTCGAGCGCTTCGAGACCGTTCGAGCACTTCATGCATGTCGTATGGACGACTCCCAATCCGTTTCATCTTATGTCCTCAAGATGAAAAGCCTCATTGATCGCGCAAACCGTCTTAATCTCAACATATCTAATGAGCTAGCCACGGATCTTATCCTAAACTCCTTGTCAAAGAGGTTTGACCAATTTGTAATTAATTACAATATGAATGGGATGGATAAGACCATTGGTGAACTTCATGGCATGCTTAGGACGGCGGAAACTAGCATGGGTAAGAGGGCTTCACCCGTGCTAATGATCAATGATGGTGGGTCCAAAGGTAACAACACCTCTAAGCTAAAGGCGGCTAAGAGGAAAGGACCCGCCCATCAAGGCAAGGGAAAGGGGAGGATGGTTACCCCAACCAAAAACAAGAACAAGAATCAAAAGATTGCCGGACAAGCAAACCCCAAGGAAGACCCGTGCTTCGGTTGCGGTGAAATGGGTCACTGGAAACGCAACTGCCCGGTCTACCTTAAGGAGTTGAAGGAAAAGAGGGATGAGGGGCAAACCTCAGGTAATGTATATATGGTATACATTGAGCTTAGTATTACTTCTTCTAATACATGGGTATTAGACACATGATGTGGAACTCATATTTGCAATTCTTTGCAGGGGTTCAAAAGAAGTGATCAAGAAGCGGGAACAACAAGTCTCTTCATGGGAAATGGAGCAAGGGTGCAAGTGAAAGCTCATGGAGACTTTGTTTTAAAGCTTCCAAGTGGTTTGGAGCTTATTTTGAAAAATGTTTTGTATGCACCCGATTTATCTCGAAACATTATTTCTGTATCCCGTTTGAAACAATATGGTTTTAATCTTAATTTTATTAATGATGATATCCATGTTTCTTTAGATAATGTGTTCTATTTTAAGGCTTCGCTTCGAATGGTATTTATGAATTGGTTCATGATGACACATCATACAATAGCTCAATATACCATGCAAACACCAAGAAACTCAAAAGGGATTTGAGTGATTCCTACTTATGGCATTGTCGCCTTGGTCACATAAACAAGAATCGAATGCATACACTTCAAAAGAATGGCCTTTTGAAATCAAATGAACTAGACTCGTTTGATGTATGTGAATCTGGTTTACAAAGCAAAATGACTAAAGCACCTTTCAAAGGGACTTATGAAAGGGCTAAGGACTTATTGGGATTAATACACTCCGATGTATGTGGACCCTTTAAGCCCATAACTAGGAATGGTGAAAGATACTTCGTTACTTTCATTGATGACTTTAGTCGTTTCGGATATGTCTACTTATTAAGACACAAGGACGAAACTTTTGAAGCATTCAAGGAATATCAAAACGAAGTACAAAATCAACTCAATAAGACAATCAAGGTACTTCGTACCGATAGAGGAGGTGAATACCTAAGCGATGCTTTCCAAGATCATCTTAAAAATTGTGGGATTATCTCGCAACTCACTCCTCCTGGAACACCCTAACTTAATGGAGTTTCCGAAAGGAGGAACCGAACCCTAATGGATATGGTTCGATCTATGATGGTTAGAAGCTCATTGCCTCTATCATTTTGGGGTTATTGTCTATGCTCCGCGGCTCGTATTTTAAATATGGCCCCAACCAAGAAAGTGGAACGAACTCCTCATGAGATGTGGTTTGGAAAACCTCCATCTCTATCATACTTAAAGGTATGGGGATGTGAAGCTTATCCTAAGCGTTACGTCCCTAATAAGTTGAATGCTCGATCCACGAAGTGTATCTTTATAGGATATTCCAAGGATGATATGGGATACTATTTCTATTATCCAACCGAGCAAAATGTATTTGTTGCTCGAAAGGCTGAATTCCTTGAAACTAAGTTCCTAATGGAAGGAAATAGTGAGAGGAAGATAGATCTTGAAGAGGTTCAAGATCAAGTAGATGATACACAATTGGTTAACACTAGCACTCAACATGAAAATGTTGAGAGTGATCAAATGGATGATCAAAATACACAAGACGTTCGCAGATCTGGTAGGATTAGTAATCCACCTGAGAGATATGGGTTTCTCATGGATGGTTGCTATGTGGTTGATTTGGATGAACCAACAAACTACCAAGATGCTTTATCAAGGATTGATAAAGATAAATGGCAGGAAGCCATGAACGCTGAGATGCAATCCATGTATGACAACCAAGTTTGGGAACTTGTTACACAACTGACTAGCTCAAGGCCAGTTGATTGTAAATGGATTTTCAAAATGAAAACCGACATACATGGAAACTTGGATACATATAAAGCTAGACTTGTAGCAAAAGGTTTCACTCAAACTCAAGGGGTTGACTATGATGAAACTTTTTCGCCTGTGGCAATGCTAAAGTCTATTAGGATATTACTTGCCATTGCTGCTCATTATGATTATGAAATATGGCAAATGGATGTCAAGACCGCTTTCCTAAATGGATATCTTGTGGAAGATGTCTATATGGTTCAGCCTAAAGGTTTTGTTGATCCGAAATATCCTAAAAAGGTATGCAAGTTAAAGAAGTCAGTCTACGGATTGAAACAAGCATCTAGAATGTGGAATCATCGTTTTAATGAGGAAGCCGAGAAATTTGGCTTCATTAAAAATGGTGATGAAGCTTGTGTATATAAGAAAGCTAGTGGGAGCACTATCATGTTCCTTGTACTATATATGGATGATATATTGTTATTTGGAAATGATATTCCGGCAATGCAAAGAGTTAAAACTTGGCTAAGTAAATGCTTCTCCATTAAGGATCTTAGAGAAGCACAATACGTTTCGGGGATTGGGATCTACAGGAATAGATCCAAGAAACTGATAGGTTTGAATCAAAGTGCATACATTGAAAAGATCTTGAAAAGGTTCAAGATGGAGAACTCTAAGAAAGGTTTAGTACCTATTCAAAAAGGAACGCTCCTTAGTTCATCTCAGTACCCCACCACGAAAGATGAACAGGAGAGAATGAAGAAAGTCCCATATGCGTCTGCCATTGGGTCAATCATGTATGTAATGATATGCACTAGACCGGATGTGTCATGCGCTCTTAGCTTGACAAGTAGATACCAGAATAACCCAGGAAACAGTCATTGGATTGCGGTTAAAATTATATTGAAATACCTTAGGAGGACTAAGGATATGTTTCTAATATATGGGTCTGGTGATGAGGAACTCGCCGTAAAAGGTTACGTGGATGCGAGCTTCCAAACTGATCGAGATGATTCTCGATCACAATCCGGTTATGTCTTCACATTAAATGGAGGTGCGGTCTCTTGGAAGAGTTTAAAATAGGATGTTGTTGCTTTATCCACTACAGAGTCGGAGTACATCACCGCATCATTGGCAGCTCAGGAAGCTGCATGGATGAAGAAATTCATCGACGACTTAGGAGTAGTCCCTTCCATTCAGGACCCTCTTGAGATCTTTTGTGACAACGAGGGTGCGATTGCTCAAATCAAAGAACCTCGTGCTCACCAAAAGACCCGTCACATTGAGTGGAGATTCAACTACATAAGGGATGAAGTTGAAAAGCGAAAGATATGTATTCGCAAAGTTCACACAGATCTTAATATAGCGGATCCTCTCACGAAGCTCTTACATGGAGCAAAACATACTGGACATGTTTGTGCATTAAGGCTTCGATATTCTAGTGATTGGTCATGATTTGTTTTAAGTATTGTAACGAAACGAAATTGTTTAAACTCATTAATATAATTATGGCATTAATTTATTTTGAGTTATGTTCCTATTTTGCATATTTTATCCATGAATAGGTAATTATTCTAAATTCCGTAGTCGATCACATTTGTGGGAGCAAGTGTGAGGTTTAGACTATTATGAACTTGGATTGGTATACATTCACGGGATGAATGTGGGGCAAGGTTGCAACCAAGGTTCATAGATATTTGTGGGACATAAATATTAGAAGACCCGCCCTCAAGACTTACTAAATGGAACCTTTGTGGTTGATCACATGTAATCTTGAGTAAAGGCGAATATCATTGTATCCTCTGACCTGAGATACATATTGGGTTCAGATATTTACCAAGTATTGTGCCTTGATTATTTCCTTCGCTATTCTGAAATATGGTAGTTCATAAGGAAGAGCTCAGGTATAATGCAAGGTGTATATTTAGGACGTATGTAGTCAAGATGGAATTTGTCCCTCTTATTCGTTGAGAGTCAGATGTCTAAGGCCTGATAAAGTTAAATCTAAAAGAGAGTGATCACTCTGCATCTCTTGGATTTAACATGACATCTAGGACGAAAGGATATAATGAAAGATTCACCTATTCATATTCGAGATGGGAACTCGAAAGGGATGATGTTATTGAATGGCACAAAGTCATAACATATTGGGGGTGATGGACGGTCGTTAGGTGGTATCCGTCACTTGCATTAATTTCATATGTTTCTCGTGCAAGTGGGAGATTGAAGGTATTTCGTATGCCCGAGAGACATATTAAATTAATGTGGCTAATGTGTTATGATCCAAGTTGGGTCATACCCAATAACAAGCTTACCGACACCTTATATGTATTTAATCTTAACGATTGGATTGTTAAATAAATACGCGACACTTAAACTTTGGAAAATCGGTTTTCTAAAATATTATTACTTGAGATAAATTATTTGGATAATTTATATTTAATTATTTATAGGTTTAAATAATTATGTTGTGTTATATTTTATAAAAGGTTATAAAATATATAAGTAACAAAATATATGTATATATATTTATACATGAGTTTATAAATATTGTTTTATAAAACAATTTGCATATTATAATGCCCATGATGTGTGCAGAATTTGGGACTCCAAGAGAGAGCTCACATGCTTATTTTGCTACTTCCTATATACACAACTTCATAGGTGCATGTCTCACACTTGAACCAAGGCTTGACTCACTTTCTCTCAAGTAATACTAGACTTTTATACTTGTAAAAACTGCACAGAATTCTGTTCTAAAAGAGCTGAAGGCCGTGGCCTATTAGGGACTCAAGGGAGTTCATATTTTGGTTTTTACAAGCTCATATCTAGTGTCAATCAAATCCTAACTAATTACAAAGGTGTTAGTGCAAAGCTTGGGGTATAACTACTTGAGGTTTCATAGTTTTGGAGCTCCATTTATCATCATCTTCATCATCATCTATCAACAAGCTAGGAGAAGGTATAAACTCTTTTCTTGCTTGTAGTTTGTAAGTATGTTTCACAACTTGATCCAAATTGGGATTTAACTTTAATTGGTTAAAGATATACATGTTCTTAATTGGTAATTAACATGCTTCCGCTTTCTTATTTCTTAAAATGGTTTAAGTATTATATGAACTTGTTAAATCCCAACACTTTGTAGCACTGAAATCACGTGGCCTACCTTACATACTGTTATACTTAAACTATAGCTCATCAAACTTTGTGTTGACGTTTTTAAGCATGTTTTTCTCAGGTGCTTAAGGTTACCTACTTCCGCTGTGTACTAGTCTTGTTGTAGACACCCGCTGCTTTAGAGATGTCACTGCATGAACGTTATCTTGCATTCCTAAACTTAATTACTTTTGAACTATGATTTTTAACGACCTAAGGGTCACGTACTATTATCTTTGCTTCCGTTCGTAGAAGCATACTTTTGATGTAAAACATTTGACGTTAGTTATGACGTCACCTTTTATCATGAATGCAAACGTATTTTGAAATAGCATATAGTGTTTGACCTTGTAATGATCCTATTGTTGATGATTCGTACACGATGGTTTTGTACGGGGCATCACAGAAATGAGTTGAGATTTTTCATTTTCCGTAAGAGAAGACGATATTATTACAGGTAATTCAGATTCACCATGTAAATAAGCGTATTCCAAATGGTTTGGAGATGGCTTTAACTCTAATGTCAGTGGTTCTTCTATCGATGATTTATATCGATATCTGTCTTCCACTTTTAGCATTTTAATTTCTTCTGTTGTTGGTTCGTATTCATTAGCCATGAGTGCGGCTAACATTTCAGCTTCATCAATTGGTTCAGTTCCTTCTCCTAAAGAACATTCTCCTGTTCCTTGTAATTCTGGAAATTCTTCTAACAATTCTGCATGTGAATCTATAGTTTGAATATAATAACATGTATCATCTATAGATTGCGGTTGTTGCATGGCTCTATCCACAGAAAAGGTAACACTTTCGTCCTCTATACTTAGGGTCAATTTCTTACCTAACACGTCTATTATTGTTTTAGCCGTGTTTAAGAATGGTCTTCCTAATATGAGAGGAACTCGAGAATCTTCTTCCATGTCCAGAATAACAAAATCTACTGAAAATACTAAAGTACCAACTTTAACTAGCATGTTCTCCATTATCCCTCTAGGATATTTTAGTGATCGATCTGCTAGTTGTATACTTATTCGTGTTGGTTTCAATTCTCCAAGGTCTAGTTTAGCGTATAATGAATATGGCATTAAATTTATACTAGTACCTAAGTCTTCCAATGCTTCTATTGAACTAAGACTACCCAGAAAACATGGAATTGTGAAACTTCCTGGATCTGATAATTTTTCTGGTATCTTATTCAACAATACTACAGAATAATTAGCATTCATTGTAACAGCCGAGAGTTCTTCCATTTTCTTTCTATTTGTGATTAGATCTTTCAAGAATTTAGCATATCTTGGCATTCCTGAAATTACGTCAATGAAAGGAAGATTTACATGTATTTGTTTAAACATATCCAAGAATTTGGATTGCTCGGCTTCAAGTCTTTCTTTTCTCATTTTACTCGGGTAAGGAAGCGGTGGTTGGTATGGTTTAACATAAGGTTTGGCCTTAACTGTGTTATCTTCATTAACCTTTTCAACTACCGGTTCTGTTTCCTTATCTTGCTCAGATTGTGGTTCTTGTGTAGTAGGAGTAGAATAATCAGAAATTACAGATATTTCAGGTGGTTTAAGTGTAATACCACTTCTCCTGGTAATGGCTTTAGCTGTTTCATTCCGGGGGTTAGCATTTGTATCGCTAGGTAGACTTCCCGGTTTTCTTTCACCTATCAATCTTGCTAGGTTACTTACTGTAGTGACCCGAACTTTTCCATGTTTATATAAATATTAAATGAAATTGTTATTTACATGATTAAGTGTTTCCAACATGTTAAGCAATCAAACTTGTTAAGACTTGATTAAATTTAAATAGGTTTCATATAGACAATTGACCACCCAAGTTGACTGGTGATTCAGGAACGTTAAAACTTGTAAAAACTATATGATGACATATATATGGTTATATATATAGTTAACATTATATTATGATAAGTAAACATATCATTAAGTATATTAACAATGAATTTCATTTGTAAAAACAAGACTACTAACTTAATGATTTTGAAACGAGACATATATGTAACGATTATCGTTGTAACGACATTTAATGTATATATATGATAATGCTAAAAACGAACATATATTTCATAGCATTATTCCTCAAGAAAGACAAGCTTTTAGTTGCAATTGTTCTATTTACAAGTGATATTCGTTTAAATAATAAAAGGTGAAGACAAAAGACAGATTCGACGAATTGAAGAAGCAAACGACCACAAAGCTCAAAAGTACAAAAGACAATCAAAAAGGTTCCAATTATTGATAAGAAACGTCTCGAAATTACAAGAGTACAAGATTCAAAACGCAAAGTACACGATATAAAATTGTACGAAAGGACGTTCGAAAATCCGGAACCGGGGCATGAACCAACTTTCAGCGCTCGACGCAACGGTGTAAAAATTACGAGTCAACTATGCACAAGAATAAAATATAATATTTAAATAATTCATAATAAGAATAATATTAAATAATAAAAAGTTGTTAATTGAGCATAGTTCAGGGGTCGTAAATGAAAATTCAATTTCTAATTTCGCCTATAAAAGGCTATGTAACGATCAATTGAACGATAACCTTTTTCTATCATTTTTTTTTATCTATATATCGATCCCTTTTTCTATCCTAAAAATCTATTATCAATATCAATATCTATAATTCTCTATCATAATGTTAATGTAATCAGATATAACAATAATCTTAATTTTAATTTTAAATTATGATAATAATAAGATTTATGATAGAGATCGTTTGAGTGTGTAAAGTTGAAATTCTGTCCGTGTAACGCTACGCTATTTTTAATCATTGTAAGTTATGTTCAACCTTTTTACATTAATGTCTCGTAGCTAAGTTATTATTATGCTTATTTAAAACGAAGTACTCATGATGTTGGGCTAATTACTAAAATTTGGTAATTGGGCTTTGTACCATAATTGGGGTTTGGATAAAATAACGACACTTGTGGAAATTAGACTATGGGCTATTAATGGGCTTTATATTTGTTTAACTAAATGATAGTTTGTTAATGTTAATATAAAGATTTACAATTGGGCGTCCCTATAAATTACCATATACACTCGATCGGACACGATGGGCGGGGTATTTATATGTACGAATAATCGTTCATTTAACCGGACACGGGAATGGATTAATAGCCACTAGAATAATTAAAACAGGGGTGAAATTATGTACAAGGACACTTGGTATAATTGATAACAAAATATTAAAACTTTGGGTTACACTCAGTCGACATCCTGGTGTAATTACTAAACAAAGTATTAAAATCTTGTTACAGTTTAAGTCCCCAATTAGTTGGAATATTTAACTTCGGGTATAAGAATAATTTGACGAGGACACTCGCACTTTATATTTATGACTGATGGACTGTTATGGACAAAAACCAAACGGACATATTAAATAATTCAGGACAAAGGACAATTAACCCATGGGCATAAAATTAAAATCAACACGTCAAACATCATGATTACGGAAGTTTAAATAAGCATAATTCTTTTATTTCATATTTAATTTCTTTTATTTTATATTTAATTGCACTTCTAATTATCGCAATTTTATTGTTATTTTATTTAATTGCACTTTTAATTATCGTACTCTTTAATTATCGCAAGTTTATTTTATCGCACTTTTATTATTCGTAATTTCATTATCGTTATTTACTTTACGCTTTAATTTAAGTCTTGTATTTATTTTTTTTTTTATATTTTACATTTGGTTTTAACTGCGACTAAAGTTTTAAAATCGACAAACCGGTCATTAAACGGTAAAAACCCCTCTTTATAATAATAATATTACTTATATATATATTTGTATTTTTACAATTATTGTGTATAAAAAAATATAGTGTTATACTTCACGAGCTCCCTGTGGAACGAACCGGACTTACTAAAAATTATACTATAATACGATTAGGTACACTGCCTATAAGTGTTGTAGCAAGGTTTAAGTATATCCATTCTATAAATAAATAAATATCTTGTGTAAAATTGTATCGTATTTAATAGTATTTTCTGCTAAAATAATACTATTTTGTACCACTCCGCTGCCACATCAAGTATTTTTGGCGCCGCTGCCGGGGAACTCGGCGAAACACTATATTTTTAATTTATATTTGTAAAAAAAAAGAAAAAAAAAATGACACGCTTTGTCCCTCTTTTGTTGTACTAGTTTTTTTTAAAAAAAAACCACTATCTTTGTTCCCACTATCGTTTTTCTTATATAAAAAATAAAAAATAAAAAAAAAATATAATAAAATTATGGCTTGTGTGCGTTCAGCGTATGGATAAAAATGTTAGGCAATTGTTTAATTTAATTATTAAAAGTTTGGTAAAAAAAGTAGACCACGCACGCTTCTTGTTTCATTCATATTTGTGGTTACCACACTTGAATGCTCTTTTTTTTTTATTCAAACCATAAATTAGGATATTAACTTTTGAGTGCTTTTCTTTTTCCCTTTTGTCAACATTTACCAAACAAAAATATACCCACTTGCCTACCTTTTTAATAGTGAGTACATGTGTAATTATTAAAGCATAAGATATTGTGCATGTGACTTAAACTAATAAAAAAGTAATTGGCCCATTGACTGTTCAGGATCTACTTTGCGTTTTTTTTTATTTTTTTTTATTATTTTTTTTATTGAATCACGAGGATGAGAAGGTTGCTAGATGATTAATGGTAATGGTTAATTGAAACTAAGGTGATAAACGATGATTAGGTGAATGTTGAAGGTTAAGTTGATGATAGTATGTACAAGGATATATTGATCGAATTTTTTTTTTTTTTTTTTTTTTTTTTTTTTTGATAATGCATACTGATGCACGCGAAAATTAGATGATGATAATCATGGTGATGTTTCCTTAAACCGATGGAGAAAAAGTATGTTAATGTTGATAATAAAAATCGAGTGATAATGGTGATATAATGAATGATATTGATAGTGGTGTCACAGGCCCACAGTACCTAATAGGTACCTCCGCCTCTGAAGAGTAGTTTTCCTTACTAGTATTTGCCATAGTTATTTTTTTTTCTAGATTTTTAGGCCTTGCCGAAAAATCCCTTAAGTACTTTTTCTTTAGATTAAAATTTAGGTGCTTTAGAATTTTACGACGCCATTTTTCGCGCTACTTTCTTACTTTTTTTTTTTATTTTTTATTTTTTTTCGACGTCTTTTACCTATGTATCAATTACAATTTCAATTAGTGATCTCAATTTGCAATTTTAATTTTAAGATAGTGATAGTAATAAGGTTGGATTAGTCGAGTGTTTTTAAGTTTTATAAGTTTTTTTTTTCCTATTTTTCGACGCCTTTTATTTTTCTACCTTTTTATTTTTCGACACTTTTCGACGCGCACTCTTTTTCTCTCTTATTTCTCGCCATTCTAGTTTTTAGGACTTAGAATTTTTTCTACTTCTTCTCTAAATTTCTTAAAATTACGAAAATTTATTTTAAGTGGTTAAATTGATAGACATCAAAATTTTCTGGTTCGTAGTAATAGTTGGATTTGTACGTGGACCGGGTTATTGGAGCCAAACAGTACTCAATTATATTGAGACCAAACGAATCCTGCCCCTCTGCTGCATCTTTTGGCTATTCAAAACGTGGGCAAAATCAGAAAAGTCTATTGGTTGGATAACTTATATAATTTTTCTTTCCTTTTTAAAAACTAATAGGATATTCAGTGAATGCACCGAGCAAGACGTTCACCACCTTTTGTACGTTCACCACCTGTAACTAGATCAAGACATTTAGCAAATATTGTCGCCGTTGATTTTTCTTTAGAATCGTCATCCAGTCGACCAAGTACTCCAATTCAAATCTCCGATAATCCATTTTTTGAACCCAACCTCACAATTGAGAATCCAGAGAATATTCAGGAACGGTTCGTAGATCCTGAACCATTAAACTTTCCTCCGGAACCACCAATCATTCAAACAGAGATTGTTGAGGAACGAACCATTAAATCAGAATCATCTAGTGATACCGATTCAACAAATTCAATTATGGAGAATCTGGAACCTCTAAGTATGGAAGACCGAATGAGAGCTAAACGCACTGGCCAAGGTCACGCAATTACTCATCCTGACATTAATGCGCCAGATTATGAAATCAAAGGACAAATTCTACATATGGTGACTAATCAATGCCAATTTAGTGGTGCGCCGAAGGAAGATCCTAATGAACATCTACGTACCTTTAATAGGATCTGCACACTATTTAAAATCCGAGAAGTGGAGGATGAACAGATATATCTCATGTTATTTCCCTGGACTTTAAAGGGAGAAGCCAAAGATTGGTTGGAATCGTTACCTGAAGGGGCGATCGATACATGGGATGTTTTAGTTGACAAATTTCTTAAACAATTCTTTCCTGCATCTAAAGCCGTAAGACTTCAAGCAGAAATTGTTACGTTCACACAGAAACTAAATGAAACTCTATATAAGGCGTGGACAAGATATGGAAAGTTATTAAGAGGATGTCCGCAACATGGTTTAGACACCTGTCAAATAGTACAAATATTCTACCAAGGATGCGACATCACTACAAGAAAAGACATAGATATAGCAGCTGGTGGTTCTATTATGAAGAAAACCGAAACTGATGCTTACAAAATTATTGATAACACTGCTTCCTACTCACATGAGTGGCACCAAGAAAAAGACATCGTTAGATCATCTAAAGCAGCTAGAGCCGATTCTAGCCATGACTTAGATTCCATTTCCGCAAAGATAGATGCTGTGGAGAGACGAATGGAAAAGATGACTAAGGATATTCACTCAATACGAATTAGTTGTGAGCAGTGTGGAGGACCACATTTGACAAAAGATTGTCTCAGTATTGAATTAACAATGGAACAAAGAGAGAATATTTCATACATAAACCAAAGGCCTGGAAATAATTATCAGAATAATTATCAACCGCCAAGACCGATTTACAATCAAAACCAGAATTATAATAGAAATATTCCATACAACAACCAACAAGGTCCTAGCAATCAACAAGTATCCAACAATACTTACAATCAGCAAAGACCAAATTTTCAAAACAAACCACCACAACAAACCGATGATAAAAAGCCGAATTTAGAAGATATGATGACGAAGCTAGTTGAAACTCAAACGCAGTTTTTCGCCTCTCAGAAACAAACCAATGAACAAAATGCTCAAGCATTTAGAAATCAACAAGCTTGTATTCAAAATCTGGAACAAGAAGTAAGTAACCTAGCAAGGTTAATAGGTGAAAGAAAACCGGGAAGTCTACCTAGTGATACAAATGCTAACCCCCGGAATGAAACAGCTAAAGCCATTACCACAAGAAGTGGTACAACACTTAAACCACCGGAAATATCTGTAACTTCTGATGAAGCTATTCCTACTCCACAAGAACCACAACCTGATCAAGATAAGGAAAAAGAATCGGTAGTTGAAAAGGTTAATGAAGATAACACAGTTAAGGATAAACCTTATGTTAAACCATACCAACCACCACTTCCTTACCCGAGTAAAATGAGAAAAGAAAGACTTGAAGCCGAGCAATCCAAATTCTTGGATATGTTTAAACAAATAAATGTAAATCTTCCTTTCATTGATGTGATTTCAGGAATGCCAAGGTATGCTAAATTCTTGAAAGATCTAATCACAAATAGAAAGAAAATGGAAGAACTCTCGGCTGTTACTATGAATGCAAATTGTTCAGCAGTGCTGTTGAATAAGATACCCGAAAAACTCTCTGATCCAGGAAGTTTCACAATTCCATGTTTTCTGGGTAGTCTTAGTTCAATAGAAGCATTAGCAGATTTAGGTGCTAGTATAAATTTAATGCCGTATTCACTATACGCGAAACTAGACCTTGGAGAATTGAAACCAACAAGAATAAGCATACAACTAGCCGATCGATCAATAAAATATCCTAGAGGGATAATGGAGAACATGCTAGTTAAAGTTGGTACTTTAGTATTTCCAGTAGATTTTGTTGTTTTGGACATGGAAGAAGATTCTCAAGTTCCTCTCATATTAGGAAGACCATTCTTAAACACGGCTAAAGCAATGATAGACGTGTTCGGTAAGAAACTGACCCTAAGTATAGAGGATGAGAGTGTTACCTTTTCAGTTGATAGAGCAATGCAACAACCACAATCTGCAGATGATACATGTTATTATATTCAAACTATAGATGCACATGCAGAATTATTAGAAGAATTTCCAGAATTACAAGGAACAGGAGAATGTTCTTTAGGAGAAGGTAATGAACCAATTGATGAAGCTGAAATGTTAGCTACACTTATAGCTAATGGATATGAACTAACAACAGAAGAAATTCAAATACTAAAAGAAGAAGACAGATATCGATACAAATCATCGATAGAAGAACCTCCGAAATTAGAGTTAAAGCCACTTCCAAACCATTTGGAATACGCTTATTTACATGGTGAATCTGAATTACCTGTAATAATATCGTCTTCTCTTACTGATAATGAGAAATCACAACTCATTTCTGTGTTGAAAGCTCATAAACCAGCTATTGCATGGAAGATTCATGATATCAAAGGCATAAGTCCTTCGTATTGCACACATAAAATCCTTATGGAAGAAGGTCATAAAACGTATGTGCAACGCCAACGAAGACTAAATCCTAATATGCAAGATGTAGTTAAGAAAGAGATTATTAAACTGCTAGATGCAGGTCTAATTTATCCAATCTCTGATAGTCCATGGGTAAGCCCAGTTCAATGCGTGCCTAAGAAGGGTGGCATGACTGTCATTACAAATGAGAAAAATGAGCTTATTCCTACTAGAACTGTAACAGGATGGCGTGTGTGTATTGATTATAGAAAATTAAATGACGCCACCAGAAAAGATCACTTTCCCTTACCTTTCATTGATCAAATGTTGGAAAGATTAGCCGGAAATAGTTACTATTGTTTTCTAGATGGATTTTCCGGATATTTTCAAATTCCAATAGCACCCGAGGATCAAGAGAAAACCACATTCACTTGCCCTTATGGTACTTTTGCTTACAAACGCATGCCATTTGGACTTTGCAACGCCCCTGCAACCTTTCAAAGGTGCATGATGGCGATTTTTCACGACATGATAGAAGAATGCATGGAAGTTTTCATGGATGACTTTTCAGTCTTCGGTGATACATTTGAATCATGTCTAGTTAATCTGGAACGAATGCTTATTAGATGCGAACAATCAAATCTAGTACTTAATTGGGAGAAATGCCATTTCATGGTTAAAGAAGGCATCGTTCTTGGACATAAAATTTCAAAAGAAGGAATTGAAGTGGATAGAGCTAAAGTAGATGTAATTGCTAAACTTCCACATCCCACCAATGTTAGAGGAGTTAGGAGTTTTCTAGGGCATGCCGGTTTTTACCGACGTTTCATAAAAGATTTTTCTAAAATTGCCACTCCTATGAATAAACTCCTAGAAAAGGATGCTCCATTCATCTTTTCGGATGAATGCATAAAATCTTTTAATATTCTTAAAGAAAAACTCACTAATGCGCCGATCATGATAACACCAAATTGGAATCTACCATTTGAACTAATGTGCGATGCAAGTGATTTTGCAATGGGAGCCGTTTTAGGACAAAGGATTGAAAAACGATTTCAACCTATTTATTACGCTAGTAAGACGTTACAAGGAGCACAAACAAATTACAAAACTACTGAAAAAGAACTCCTTGCTATTGTCTTTGCTTTTGACAAATTTCGTTCATATCTCGTTCTATCCAAAACGGTGGTCTATACCGACCATTCTGCTCTTAGATACCTATTTTCAAAACAAGATGCTAAACCAAGATTAATCCGTTGGATCTTACTCTTACAAGAGTTTGATATTGAAATCCGAGATAAAAGAGGAGCAGAAAATCTCGCCGCTGATCATCTTTCTCGTCTTGAAAATCCCGATTTAGAAGTTCTAAATGAATCAGCCATACAAGACAACTTTCCTGATGAATATCTATTGAAAATAGATTATAAAGAAATCCCATGGTTTGCAGACTATGCAAACTACTTAGTTTGTGGATTCCTTGAAAAAGGATTATCGTACCAAAGACGAAAGAAATTCTTCAGTGATATAAAACACTATTTTTGGGAAGATCCACATCTGTTTAAAAGTTGTCCCGATGGAATAATACGCCGATGTGTATTTGGAGATGAAGCTAGTAAAATATTAAACCATTGTCACACAGGACCAACAGGAGGGCATTATGGGCCTCAACTAACAGCAAGAAAAGTTTATGATGCTAGATTCTATTGGCCTACAATTTACAAAGACGCACACCTTCTTTGCAAATCCTGTGATGCATGTCAAAGGGCCGGAAAAATAAGTCAACGTGATGAAATGCCACAAAATGTCATCCAAGTATGTGAAGTATTTGACATTTGGGGTATTCACTTTATGGGTCCATTTCCAAAATCTCATAATAATCTATATATACTCGTAGCCGTTGATTATGTATCTAAATGGGCGGAAGCACAAGCTCTCCCAACTAACGATGCACGAGTTGTAGTCAACTTTTTAAAACGTCTTTTTGCAAGGTTTGGAACACCGAAAGCTTTAATAAGTGATCGGGGTACTCATTTCTGTAATAATCAACTTGAGAAAGTTCTTAAAAGATATGGAGTAACTCATAAAATCTCCACCGCATATCATCCACAAACAAGTGGACAAGTTGAAAATACCAACCGAGCTTTAAAACGTATTCTAGAGAAAACCGTAGGATCAAATCCAAAGGAATGGTCCATTAAATTGGAGGATGCACTCTGGGCTTTTAGAACAGCCTACAAAACTCCAATTGGAACCACACCTTTTAGACTTGTTTATGGAAAAGCATGTCATCTTCCAGTAGAAATTGAACACAAAGCATTTTGGGCTTTGAAATCATGTAATCTTGATTTACATGAAGCTGGACGTCTCCGATTAAGTCAACTAAACGAATTAGAAGAATTAAGACATGAAGCATACGAAAATTCATTAATCTATAAAGAAAGAACGAAGAAATGGCATGATAAAAGAATCAGAAGTTCAAAAGAATTTAAAAAAGGAGACAGAGTTCTTCTTTTCAATTCACGATTCAAGCTATTTCCTGGAAAATTGAAATCAAGATGGTCTGGACCATTCATAGTCAAAAGAGTTTTCCCATACGGAACGATAGAATTAATAAATTCAAATGGGATTGAATTTAAAGTTAATGGTCACAGAGTTAAACATTACATACATGGTCCGATGGAAGTCGACAACGAAGTTAATCACAATTTCGACACCACATCTAACTAAGTGTGGGGAGAATCAAGTCTTTAAAGGATAATATGTATTTCTGTTAGAGTTAGATTGTCTGTTTTCATGTAGTTCTCGAAAATGGAACCCGAATGGTCTTTCCCTAGCAGACCCTAAAGAACTAGTCTTCTCCCCCCATTCTGAATTTTTATTTTTTTTAGGAAATGAAGACTGCCTGTGAACTAAACCATGGTCTAATGCTACACGCTTTGATCACTAAACATAATAATGACATACTACCGAGTGAAATAGTATCAGTAATCAGAGAAAGAATGGACGGAGTTAGAAAAGAATCCAGATGCGAAGATAATAAGTTACAATTTGGTAAAGGAAAATCAAAATCCGCAGCGAAAAGAAGAGCACGACACCTAGAAAGATGTCACAAATGCGGAAAATGGTCACATGGAGGTAAATGTTCAAATAATCAAACCTATTCAAATACCGAATTTGTTACTTTATGCAGAGACGGACCGTTCATATGTTTAGAAGAAAAGACACTGAATGCTCGAGGTTACGCCTATGTAGCCATGGAAAACCAATTAAACCGACTATCTTATGAATGGGATAGATCATATAACTAAGAAATCTATTTCACAGGTATGTCTGTACAGTTTTTATTTTTATTTTTATTTTTAACCTTTTGATAATAAACGCTAATTTGTTCGCTAAAAAGTATTAAATTGGTATTGAATAAAATTAGGTTTGGCGACCGAAATTATTGATATCATTCAAAAATTTATTACATCACTGATAAATACCCATCAATCAACCCAAAATATTTCAAAAATTCGTCATGAGTTAAATTAGGTCTTGGAACCGAAATTACTTTACCGAAAAGAGGGGCGCATATTTTTGATAATATTTGATTGATTAAAGTGGGATAAAAAGCCAAAAAGATTTTTAATTTTATTTTTACCATGTTTTTTAAAATTAATATTTAAATCTTAAATTAATATTGTAAACTTTGTAAAAACAATATTTTTAAAATTGTAAATATTTGAAAAATTAATATAAGTTTGGTGTGAATTTATAATATGAATTTTTAAAATTAAGTTTGGTGTGAATTTTTAATTTTTAAAATATGAATTTTTAATTTTATGCATTTCAAATTTTTAAGTTTGGTGTGAATTTTTAATATTAATTTTGAATTTTATATTTAAGTTGTGTGAATTTAAAAACAAAAATTTACTTTATCTCATTAAGTTAAAAATATGATTTTTAAAATTCGTCGTAAGTTGAAGACTAGGTCATTGAACCGAAATTGCTTTACCCGAGGGAGGGACGAGAGTTATTATTATCATTATTTTTAATCTTATTGAATTAAAGTATGCCAAAAAAAAAAAAAAAAAAAAAAAAAAAAAAAAAAACCTAAAATCTTAGCTTTTAAAACAATCGCTACAAAAAGACAAATTTTAAAATTTTGTCGAAGGACGGACTAGGGCATCGTTCCGAAACGCCCTCATTCTTAAAAGAAACAAATTTTTAAAATTAATTAATATTTGTTTTATAAGTTAAAGGTTTTATAAATAAAAAAAATAGTATGTATATATTTGTTTGTAGTTTATCTTACAAGACAGGGTAAAACAACGCGTTTTCAAAGACTGGCATTAAGTTCAGCAAAAGCAAGTAATTTTGACGACAAGATGCAAAATATGTGTGAAATAACAAACAAGACGGAATAAATAAATGATGTGCACCATTTATCATTCAAAACAAACGCCAATATGTTTGAAAGTTTTGGTAAAATTTAATCATTTTTCTACGCTAATCACCCTCAATAATTTAAATTGTTACTGATTTCTTGCAAATGAGGGCATTGCAAGATCTTAAGTGTGGGAAGGGGTTAAATTCTTTCGGATTTTAAAAATTTTTTTGATTTAAACACTTGGTTACCATTAAAAATACTAGTAACGCAGTAGTTGTATTAGAATCTAGTGCTCTCCGATAACAAGGAACAGCCCTAGTCTTATATACTGACTACCCACTTCTAGTAAATTTTTCAAAATTTTCAACAAAATGAATTCAAAATCATGTTTATACATATTTATGAACGATGAAAACTAGGTCATTGAGCCGAAATTATCGTTACCTCGGAAAGGACATAAATTGAGAAACAACCAAAATGTTAGAATTCATTTAAGAATGGAATAGAGGAGAAAAAGGCAAAGAAAAACATAAATAAAAGCCAAGTGTGGGAAAACTTTACCAAACTATTCAAAACATATATCACATATTTTTGTACAAATTTTTGAAAATACTTTTGTTTTGGAACGATAATCAACTATTTTATCCGATGAAAGAAAAGAAGAGATAGATCTACACGATGAATCAATTCCATCATTTGAAGGAAGTAAAGTCTTCCGAAAATGACACGCGCTTCTTGATTTAGGTCATGAAGTTGTCGTCCAGACCAGCTGTAGGTTGACGAAAAATCTAGAAAAGTCATCACTAAAATCAGCAGGAAATCCACGGACCTCAGCATCAAACAGGGTCGCCAAGTGGTCAGATTTATCCTAACCATGAGAAGGATTTATCTCGTACAATGGGGGGGAACCATGCAAATTAGCTGGACAAGACTAATGAATCAGATCCCCAGAAAGGATAATCTCCTTAAAGATTAAAAATCAGCTTTTAAGACTGATATTACTCAATCCTAGAGATTGACCTTAAAGATTGAGAATTCAAACTCATGGAATTCAATGATATCTAAACTCGAGCTTGAACGGGAAAATATTTTGATCAAAATTATAAACCGATTTGTTTTCTGAAAACCCTATTTTCAATGCGTTCATTACCATTGAACGTAAAATCCTAGGAATTCACCTGGAATTCATTAGGTCACCTGAACTAAATCGGGTGTCAACCGTAAGAACGGTGGTTGCATAGTGGTCAAAGACAGGACCTTGTGCCAGACCGAAAAATTATAAGGGTGAGCTTTACTATTGCTCCTACCAAGGATAGTAATTGCGTCCGACACGTTATAGACCATAATCAAAAGCATGTCACGGGACATTGCCTTAACAGTTGCTTGTTCAACGCTTTCCTTTACAACCGGACGGTAGTTTGCCGAAAGGTAATATACGGAACAAGTAAACTGGACGTGTTGCTTTCCTAATACAAGGTTAGCAAGTGGGTGACACAAAACAGCAAGTTTTGAGCTAAAATTTTCAATTCTGAAACCCACCAAACCCACAAAAATATTTTGCAAACACCGGTAAAGGGTTATCCCGGAAAACTTATCTAGGGTAAAAACTAGATTTAATTTTCAAAAGATCAAATGTTTTCATAAAGATCCAATTTCCTTAATGGATCTAAATTTTTATAGTCATGTGGGACTGTAAACCATATCGTTACTACCATTGTTTATACCGCCGTATAGAAATCACTGATGTACAAAGTGTGAAGAATAAAGAAGTGATTCTAGTATTTCAAGACAATATTGCTTGAGGACAAGCAACGCTCAAGTGTGGGAATATTTGATAATGCTAAAAACGAACATATATTTCATAGCATTATTCCTCAAGAAAGACAAGCTTTTAGTTGCAATTGTTCTATTTACAAGTGATATTCGTTTAAATAATAAAAGGTGAAGACAAAAGACAGATTCGACGAATTGAAGACGCAAACGACCACAAAGCTCAAAAGTACAAAAGACAATCAAAAAGGTTCCAATTATTGATAAGAAACGTCTCGAAATTACAAGAGTACAAGATTCAAAACGCAAAGTACACGATATAAAATTGTACGAAAGGACGTTCGAAAATCCGGAACCGGGGCATGAACCAACTTTCAGCGCTCGACGCAACGGTGTAAAAATTACGAGTCAACTATGCACAAGAATAAAATATAATATTTAAATAATTCATAATAAGAATAATATTAAATAATAAAAAGTTGCTAATTGAGCATAGTTCAGGGGTCGTAAATGAAAATTCAATTTCTAATTTCACCTATAAAAGGCTATGTAACGATCAATTGAACGATAATTTTTTTCTATCATTTTTTTTTATCTATATATCGATCCCTTTTTCTATCCTAAAAATCTATTATCAATATCAATATCTATAATTCTCTATCATAATGTTAATGTAATCAGATATAATAATAATCTTAATTTTAATTTTAAATTATGATAATAATAAGATTTATGATAGAGATCGTTTGAGTGTGTAAAGTCAAAATTCTGTCCGTGTAACGCTACGCTATTTTTAATCATTGTAAGTTATGTTCAACCTTTTTACATTAATGTCTCGTAGCTAAGTTATTATTATGCTTATTTAAAACGAAGTACTCATGATGTTGGGCTAATTACTAAAATTGGGTAATTGGGCTTTGTACCATAATTGGGGTTTGGATAAAATAACGACACTTGTGGAAATTAGACTATGGGCTATTAATGGGCTTTATATTTGTTTAACTAAATGATAGTTTGTTAATGTTAATATAAAGATTTACAATTGGGCGTCCCTATAAATTACCATATACACTCGATCGGACACGATGGGCGGGGTATTTATATGTACGAATAATCGTTCATTTAACCGGACACGGGAATGGATTAATAGCCACTAGAATAATTAAAACAGGGGTGAAATTATGTACAAGGACACTTGGTATAATTGATAACAAAATATTAAAACTTTGAGTTACACTCAGTCGACATCCTGGTGTAATTACTAAACAAAGTATTAAAATCTTGTTACAGTTTAAGTCCCCAATTAGTTGGAATATTTAACTTCGGGTATAGGAATAATTTGACGAGGACACTCGCACTTTATATTTATGACTGATGGACTGTTATGGACAAAAACCAAACGGACATATTAAATAATTCAGGACAAAGGACAATTAACCCATGGGCATAAAATTAAAATCAACACGTCAAACATCATGATTACGGAAGTTTAAATAAGCATAATTCTTTTATTTCATATTTAATTTCTTTTATTTTATATTTAATTGCACTTCTAATTATCGCAATTTTATTGTTATTTTATTTAATTGCACTTTTAATTATCGTACTCTTTAATTATCGCAAGTTTATTTTATCGCACTTTTATTATTCGCAATTTCATTATCGTTATTTACTTTACGCTTTAATTTAAGTCTTGTATTTATTTTTTTTTTTATATTTTACATTTGGTTTTAACTGCGACTAAAGTTTTAAAATCGACAAACCGGTCATTAAACGGTAAAAACCCCTCTTTATAATAATAATATTACTTATATATATATATATTTGTATTTTTACAATTATTGTGTATAAAAAAATATAGTGTTATACTTCACGAGCTCCCTGTGGAACGAACCGGACTTACTAAAAATTATACTATAATACGATTAGGTACACTGCCTATAAGTGTTGTAGCAAGGTTTAAGTATATCCATTCTATAAATAAATAAATATCTTGTGTAAAATTGTATCGTATTTAATAGTATTTTCTGCTAAAATAATACTATTTTGTACCACTCCGCTGCCACATCAATATATATATATATATATATATATATATATATATATATATATCATATTAAGAGATATTCGTACATCATAATATCATGATAATATAATAATTTAAAATCTCATTTGATATTATAAATATTGGTTAACAGCATTTAACAAGATCGTTAACCTAAAGGTTTCAAAACAACACTTACATGTAACGACTAACGATGACTTAACGACTCAGTTAAAATGTATATACATGTAGTGTTTTAATATGTATTCATACACTTTTGAAAGACTTCAAGACACTTATCAAAATACTTCTACTTAATAAAAATGCTTACAATTACATCCTCGTTCAGTTTCATCAACAATTCTACTCGTATGCACCCGTATTCGTACTCGTACAATACACAGCTTTTAGATGTATGTACTATTGGTATATACACTCCAATGATCAGCTCTTAGCAGCCCATATGAGTCACCTAACACATGTGGGAACCATAATTTGGCAACTAGCATGAAATATCTCATAAAATTACAAAAATATGAGTAATCATTCATGACTTATTTACATGAAAACAAAATTACATATCCTTTATATCTAATCCATACACCAAAGACCAAAAACACCTACAAACACTTTCATTCTTCAATTTTCTTCATCTAATTGATCTCTCTCAAGTTCTATCTTCAAGTTCTAAGTGTTCTTCATAAATTCTACAAGTTCTAGTTTCATAAAATCAAGAATACTTCCAAGTTTGCTAGCTTACTTCCAATCTTGTAGAGTGATCATCCAACCGGAAGAAATCTTTCTTATTTACAGTAAGATATCTTTCTAATACAAGGTAATACTCATATTCAAACTTTGATTCAATTTCTATAACTATAACAATCTTATTTCGAGTGGAAATCTTACTTGAACTTGTTTTCGTGTCATGATTCTGCTTCAAGAACTTTCAAGCCATCCAAGGATATTTTGAAGCTAGATCCATTTTTCTTATTTCCAGTAGCTTTATCCAGAAAACTTGAGTTAGTAATGATGTTCATAACATCATTCGATTCATACATATAAAGCTATCTTATTCGAAGGTTTAAACTTGTAATCACTAGAACATAGTTTAGTTAATTCTAAACTTGTTTGCAAACAAAAGTTAATCCTTCTAACTTGACTTTTAAAATCAACTAAACACATGTTCTATATCTATATGATATGCTAACTTAATGATTTAAAACCTGGAAACACGAAGAACACTGTAAAACCGGACATACGCCGTCGTAGTAACACTGCGGGCTGTTTTGGGTTAGTTAATTAAAAACTATGATAAACTTTGATTTTAAAGTTGTTCTTCTGGGAAAATGATTTTTCTTATGAACATGAAACTATATCCAAAAATCATGGTTAAACTCAAAGTGGAAGTATGTTTTCTAAAACGGTCATCTAGACGTCGTTCTTTCGACTGAAATGACTACCTTTACAAAAACGACTTGTAACTTATATTTCTGACTATAAACCTATAATTTTTCTGTTTAGATTCATAAAATAGATTTCAATATGAAACCATAGCAATTTGATTCACTCAAAACGGATTAAAAATGAAGAAGTTATGGGTAAAACAAGATTGGATAATTTTTCTTGTTGTAGCAACGTGAAAATTGGTAACAAATCTATATTAATCATATCCTAGCTAACTTATATTGTATTATACATGTATTCTAATATATTATATAATCTTGGAATACCATAGACACGTATGCAAATGTTTTGACATATCATATCTACCCATGTGTATATATTATTTGGAACAAACATAGACACTCTATATGCAGTAATGTGGGAGTTAGCTATACAGGGTTGAGGTTGATTCCAAAAATATATATACTTTGAGTTGTGATCTAGCCTGAGATGTGTATACACTGGGTCGTGGATTGATTCAAGATAATATATATCAATTTTTTTCTGTACATCTTGTAGTGACCCGAACTTTTCCATGTTTATACATATATTAAATGAAATTGTTATTTACATGATTAAGTGTTTCCAACATATTAATCAATTAAACTTGTTAATACTTGATTAATTGAAATAGGTTTCATATAGACAATTGACCACCCAAGTTGACCGGTGATTCACGAACGTTAAAACTTGTAAAAACTATATGATGACATATATATGGTTATATATATAGTTAACATGATATTATGATAAGTAAACATATCATTAAGTATATTAATAATGAACTACATATGTAAAAACAAGACTACTAACTTAATGATTTGAAACGAGACATATATGTAGCGATTATCGTTGTAACGACATTTAATGTATATATATCATATTAAGAGATATTCGTATATCATAATATCATGATAATATAATAATTTAAAATCTCATTTGATATTATAAACATTGGGTTAACAGCATTTAACAAGATCGTTAACCTAAAGGTTTCAAAACAACACTTACATGTAATGACTAACGATGACTTAACGACTCAGTTAAAATGTATATACATGTAGTGTTTTAATATGTATTCATACACTTTTGAAAGACTTCAAGACACTTATCAAAATACTTCTACTTAACAAAAATGCTTACAATTACATCCTCGTTCAGTTTCATCAACAATTCTACTCGTATGCACCCGTATTCGTACTTGTACAATACACAGCTTTTAGATGTATGTACTATTGGTATATTGAAAGGACCCGTTCATATACATTATGTAACGACCCGCACTTTTTCGATCATACTATACTTATAAGATTAATATTTACATAAATTAAACCTTGCCAACATGATAAGCAATCCAAATTGTCGAGACTTATATTTCCGAAAAGAGTTTTACACAACGTTTGACCGTCTAGTTTGACCGATGATATCACGAACTATACAATATATGATAACTATACGTTTGTGTATATATATGTATATATACATATTTAACATGATTAATGAATGTTTTAATATCTCATTTTTTATTAATAACAACAAGTTATATGTGTATTTTGAAACTACTAACTTAAGTTTTCAAAACGATAACAATACGTAACGTTATTTGACTTAAATACTTAAGACTATAATGTTTATACATATATTGTATAAGTAATGTATTTAATCACTTTTAAGAACTTAAATACATAAAATCATATAAGTGTATTCACAAAAGATAGCTATATTTGAATCCTCATTCCATTTTTCACAAAATTTCTATACGTATATTTAGAGTATTTGTACTCGTATCATACCTAGCTCCTATACGTATTTACTAATAGTAAATACACATCAAAATCACCACCTAACCAGCCATTATTCATGCCCTTAGAGCTAGGTAATTACTTTTGAATCATTGCAAGACTAATTACAAAAATACAAACTAGAATTTTGTCATGTTATCCTTAAAGATCACATTTTTAGGAGTATATATGTATCATCATTTTTGATTCATTTTTACTTCAATCTCTTAACTAAAAACACACACTCTTTCTTACTCTCTAAACTCCATAACAATCCAGCAAAGTTCCATAAAGATCTAGCTTCAAAAACCATACTAAAACACCATAAGAAAACCATACAAAAACACTTCAAGAAAACCTTCCAAGAACACCAACTTACTTCCAATCTTTCATCCACTTCTATCACCCTTTTGATTCTAGCTTCTTACTCCTCTTTTACAGCAAACTTATCCAAGGAACTTGAGGTAGAATCTATGTTCATAACCTTATTCAATTCATATATATATAGCTATCTTATTTTGTGGTACAAAAGTTTAACAACAAGAACATAGTTTGAATGTTTTCAAACTTGTTTGCAAACTAAATAGATCCTTCTAACTTAACTTTTAAAATACTTCAAGACCTGTAATATAACTTATGTATATACTAATTTAACAAGGTAAAACTTGGTTTTTCAAAGTATAAGTATTTTTAGAAAAATGGTCATTAAATGATTTTGTTGTAACAAAAATGTTTAACTTCATATGTTTCACTAATGTTTCACTTATGCCGTATGATTTTGAATACAAACCAAGGTATTTACAGTTCATAGTCTTAAAGAAGAACTCGATCCAAGAAGATGGCAATTTGAATCAACGAAAACGGATTTGTAACGAAGAAACTATGACCGAAACAAAATTGGTTATCCTAGATCATTTCAACTACGGGATCAATTGGAAAAAAATGATATAAATCACATATTTCTAAGATAACATGATATTTTATATATATGTACTTATAATTCAATTTTATATGGTTCAGGATCACCCGTAAACAATACGAGAAGATTAATCATAAGATCCCGTGTTTGTACGCAACACGTCATTTGACAACACCGGTACTTTATGTACGCAACACGTCATTTGACAACACCGGTACCATGGGTCAAGATTAATCTCGACCAATACATATACGATGGGGTTTTATTTATTTCGTTGGGGGTTTTGTTTATTGCGGGTATATTAAACATCTAAAAATGAACCATTAAAAATTGAATTACTAACATCGGAATGCTAACTACGGACTAAGGAAATATTCAAAATATTAAAAGTATAACAAGTATATATATATATAACGTTTGTTTTAAAATGAAAACATATTGATATATTATATATGGATAGGTTCGTGATATCAACCGGAAGACCGAGTCAAAATATATATATCATCAAGACAAGAGTGAGTATATAGTCCCACTTTTAAACTCTAAATATTTCGGGATGAGAATACATGTATTTTATGTTTTACGATATGGACACAAGTAACTGAAAAATATATTCTACGTTGAGTTGTACCACTAGCATACTTCCCTGTAGCTTGGTAACTAATATTTACAGCGGTATTGTAAACGCGAATCCTGTTGATAGATCTATCGGGCCTGACAACCCCAACCGGACTGGACGACCAGTATTCAACGGTTGCACAGTACTTCGTTTTGTGACTACACTTGGTACGGTGTAGTAAGATTTCATATTAAAGGGAATATGCGACGTGAAAATGTTAAGTATGGTTACCAAGTGCTCAACCACTTAGAATATTTTTATTGAAATGTTTATATACGAAATCTTGTGGTCTATATATATATATTGCTGCGCACTAAACCTATATCTCACCAACTTTATGTTGACGTTTTTAAAACATGTCTATTCTCAGGTGATTTCTAAAGCTTCCGCTGCATCATGTTGGATCTAACCAGGATCTTGCGTACGCATGTTTGTGTCAAAAATAAAACTGCATATCCGAGATGTTGTATTGTAAAATATGCTAGAAACCGTGTTGTTGTCATCATTTGTAAAGTTTGTAAGTCGAAGATTATCGCTAAACGTTAATCTTCTTTTTATTGTCTTAAGCTTGTAACAAAAATAATGGTTGTGGTTTGTAATGTATAATATATGCAGTTTTTCTTTTAAAAATGTCTCATATAGAGGTCAATACCTCGCAATGAAATCATACGTTATCTAACGCGTTCTTATGGTTAAGGACGGGTTATGACATGTGGTATCAGAGCGTTGGTCTTAGCGAACCAGGTCTGCATTAGTGTGTCTAACCGAGAAGCCGTTAGGATACATTAGTAAGTCTGGACTTTGACCGGGTCTGATTTAAAAAAAAAAAAACCATTGCTTATCACTGTTGGTTAAAAATTTATATGTAAATATTATGTAAGTACTAATGGGTTAGTTGTTATGTGATAGATGTCGGGCTCGAAACTTATTATCACATTCAGCGACTCCGAATCAGAACCTTCAGATTGTGTTTCAGTCATTAACATATCCGATGACGAAAGTGGTATTTTTGGAGAAGACTCACAATTTCCGGATGAACCAACTATAGAAATATCGGAAAGTGAACCCGAGGAGGAAAGTGAACCCGAGGAGGAAAGTGAACCCGAGGAGGAAAGTGAACCCGAGGAAGAAATACAGGAAATTACAAAAGACGAGTTCGAACTAGGAAAGAAACGAAAGGCTAATGAATTAGAAAATCCAAATCCCGAGTTTAATGAGAATGATGTGGCACCAATTCCACTCAACACTACCACCCCTATCCCCGCTATTCCTATTCGTTCTGTCCCGGCATCCAGTTCTTCAGTCCCACAGCCAAAATATAGGCAGACAGTTAGGATAAGCGTTAAGCAAATCTTTGTGTCTAAACGTCCTAGAAAATAGATCAAACGATGCGCTGCTGTGTCAAACCATGGAACCGAATAATGTTTTGTATAATATTAATAGTGTGGTTTGCTTAATGTTCGATGTAAGATAAGCATATGTAAAATATTGAAGTATGAAATGCAATAATTTTCCATGGTTAAGTATTATTTAGATTGTAGTAATTGATTCTGTACTAAGCTATTAAGTATGAACATTAATGGGTAGGTACTACCCTAGATATAATTATAAAACGCTAATAAGAAGAAAAGGCTTTTATAATAATACCTAGTTCATATTATTAATAAGCTATAATGTACTATAAATACACACTACATCTATAATAATCCATGTGAATAATTATTTTCTTTCATTAGGAAATGGCGCGATTGAATCGAATGACGGAACAAGAAGTCGAGGACTTCATCAACCAGCGAGTGAACGATAGAATGTTATGGGTTGAGGCTGCAAGAGCTGCTGCAGTTAATCCAAATCCTCGTGTAGGATGCTCCTACAAGACGTTTCAAGCTTGCAAGCCATCATCATTCAGTGGAACGGAAGGACCGATCGGTTTAACCCGATGGATAGAAAAGATGGAGACGGTGTTTAAAATCAGTGGTTGTGATGAAAAAGACATGACCAAGTTTGCATCGTGCACTTTACAAGATAGTGCACTCACATGGTGGAAGAATTATGTGAAGGCGGTAGGAGGAGATGTAGCTTATGATACTCCATGGGAAGAATTCAAAGCAATGATAATCACCGAGTATTGTCCAAGGAATGAGGTTATTAAGTTAGAAGATGAGTTACGAAGTTTGAAGGTGGTTGGTACTGAAATCACCAACTACAATCAGCGATTCATGGAATTGGTTTTACTATGTCCTGAATTGGTTCCAACCGAAGCACGGAAGATTGAAATGTACAAAGGTGGTTTGCCCAAAAAGGTCAAGGCAAACGTTACGGCGTCGAAACCTAAGACAATTCATGAAGCTATAACCATGGCGAACGAGTTAATGGATCAGGTTATTCTGGATAAGAAAGCATTCACTACTGAGGTGAAGGTATCGAGTAACAAAAGGAAGTGGAACGGAAATTATGATCGAGGTAACCAACAACAACCTTATAAGAAACAAGAAACCACAAAAGGTGCGAGTAGTGGTTCAGGTTTTGGTTATAAAGGACAAAGTCCTTTATGCAACCGTTGCCACAAACATCACTTTGGTTACTGTAGTGTGTTATGCACCAAGTGTAATCGACAAGGTCATCTTGCGGAAGATTGTAAGGCTCTCGTTACAAATGGCAACAAGACTCCTGCCACCAACGCAAATAGAACTGCTTTGGCTACCATTACTTGTTTTGGTTGTGGAAAACAAGGTCACTATAAGAGTCAGTGCCCGAATCAGAATGGCGGACCTGCACGTGGAAGAGCGTTTGTTATTAATGCTAGAGAGGCACGAGAAGACCCGGAGCTTGTTACGGGTACGTTTACCATTAATAACTTATCAGCATCTATTTTATTTGATACTGGCGCCGATAGAAGTTACGTGTGTATAAATTTTTACACTAAATTGAATTGTTCATCATTACCTTTAGATGCTAAGTACTTGATTGAGTTAGCTAATGGTAAACTAATTGAAGCCGATAAAATTTGTCGTGATTGTGAAATAAATTTAGCCGGAGAAACGTTTAAAATCGACTTAATACCCGTAGAATTAGGAGGTTTTGATGTAATAGTCGGCATGGACTGGATGTCCAAAATAGGAGCGGAAGTTGTTTGTGCTAAGAAGGCAATTCGTATTCCTGGTAAGGATAAAATACCGGTGATGATTTATGGAGAGAAGGGTAATTCAAAGCTAAAACTCATTAGCTGTTTGAAAGCCAAGAAGTGTTTAGAAAAGGGATGTTATGCTATTTTAGCACATGTTAATAAAGTCGAAAAGAAAGAAAAGTGCATCAACGACGTGCCTGTGGCAAGAGATTTTCCTGAAGTTTTTCCGGAAGAATTGCCGGGATTACCTCCATTTAGATCGGTAGAATTTCAAATAGATTTAGTACCAGGAGCTGCACCAGTGGCTCGTGCGCCATATAGACTTGCACCGTCCGAACTAAAAGAACTTCAAAGTCAGTTAAAAGAATTACTGGACCGTGGATTCATACGACCAAGTACTTCACCGTGGGGAGCTCCAATTTTGTTTGTTAAGAAGAAAGATGGATCTTTTAGGATGTGTATAGACTATCGTGAATTAAATAAGTTAACTATCAAGAATCGGTATCCACTACCAAGAATTGATGACTTATTTGATCAATTGCAAGGATCATGTGTTTATTCGAAAATCGACTTAAGATCGGGCTATCATCAACTACGCGTCAAAGAAGAGGACATTCCGAAAACTGCTTTTCGGACACGTTATGGTCATTACGAATTTTTGGTTATGCCGTTTGGATTGACGAATGCGCCAGCTGTATTCATGGACCTCATGAATCGAGTTTGTAGTCCGTATTTAGATAAGTTTGTTATCGTTTTCATTGATGATATTCTTATCTATTCCAAGAGTGAGCAAGAGCATGAAGAGCATTTAAGGTTGATACTGGAGTTGTTGAGAAAAGAACAACTTTATGCTAAATTTTCTAAGTGTGCTTTCTGGTTGAAAGAAGTACAATTTCTTGGCCACGTTGTTAGTAGCAAAGGAATTCAGGTTGATCCAGCAAAAATTGAAGCCATTGAAAAATGGGAGACTCCTAAGACACCAATGCAGATACGCCAATTTTTGGGTTTAGCCGGTTATTATAGAAGGTTTATTCAAGATTTTTCTCGAATAGCTAAGCCGTTGACAGCATTAACGCAAAAAGGGAAGAAATACGAATGGACCTCGGAGCAGGAGAACGCATTTCAATTATTGAAGAAGAAGTTAACTACGGCGCCTATTTTATCGTTACCTGAAGGGAACGATGATTTTGAAATATATTGTGACGCTTCGCGACAAGGTTTTGGTTGTGTTCTTATGCAACGGAAGAAAGTTATTGCATTCGCATCCCGACAATTGAAGATTCACGAGCGAAATTATACGACGCATGATCTAGAATTGGGAGCAGTCGTGTTTGCATTGAAGATGTGGAGACACTACTTGTATGGGGTTAAATTCACTGTGTTTACTGATCATAAAAGCCTTCAACATATTTTTGATCAGAAACAATTGAACATGAGGCAACGTAGGTGGGTCGAGTTAATAAACGACTATGATTGTGAAATTCGTTATCATTCCGGGAAAGCGAATGTGGTGGCTGACGCACTAAGCAGAAAGGAACGAGAACCAATTCGAGTACGAGCGATGAACATAAAAATTCGCATGAATCTCAACTCACAAATCAAAGAAGTTCAACGAGAAGCACTTACTAAAGAAAATATAGGAAATGAAATAATGAAGAAGTATGCGAAGCAACTCGTTATGCGGGAAGATGGAATTCGATATTTTGCAAATCGTATTTGGGTACCGAAGTTGGGTGGATTAAGGAAGTTGATATTGAACGAGGCACATAAGACAAGATATTCGATACATCCTGGAGTTGGAAAGATGTACCAAGATCTTAAGACGCATTATTGGTGGCCTAATTTGAAGACAGACGTTGCAACATATGTTGGGGAATGTTTAACTTGTTCCAAAGTCAAAGCAGAACATCAAAAGCCGTCAGGGTTACTTCAACAACCAGAAATCCCAGAATGGAAATGGGATGGTATTACCATGGATTTCATCACGAAGTTACCAAAGACTGCCTGGGGATACGACACCATTTGGGTGATTGTTGATCGTCTCACCAAGTCTGCACATTTCTTGCCTATAAAGGAAACGGATAGAATGGAGAAACTATTACGATTGTATATAAAGGAAGTTGTTTCAAGGCATGGGATACCTATTTCCATTATATCCGATCGTGATAGTAGATTTACTTCAAAGTTTTGGCAATCACTACAAGAGGCACTAGGAACTCGTTTGGATATGAGCACCGCATATCATCCGCAAACCGACGGGCAGAGTGAAAGGACAATTCAGACTCTCGAGGACATGCTCAGGGCATGTGTGATTGATTTTGGAAACGGATGGGATAAATATCTACCGTTAGCAGAATTCTCGTATAATAATAGTTATCATGCGAGCATTGGAGCTGCGCCATTCGAAGGATTGTATGGAAGGAAGTGTAGATCTCCTATCTGTTGGAATGAAGTAGGAGATCGACATTTAACTGGTCCCGAAATCATACACGAAACGACCGAGAAGATAGTACAAATCAAGGAGAGATTGAAAACAGCTCGTAGTCGCCAAAAGAGCTACGCCGATGTTCGAAGGAAACCATTAGAGTTTCAGGTCGGGGACATGGTTATGCTAAAGGTGTCACCTTGGAAAGGTGTAATACGTTTCGGCAAAAGATGTAAACTGAACCCAAGGTACGTAGGCCCGTTCAAGATCATCGAACGCATTGGACCGGTAGCTTATCGACTCGAGTTACCGCAACAACTCGCCGGAGTACATAATACCTTTCACGTCTCAAACCTTAAGAAGTGTCTTGCAAAGGAAGACCTCACCATTCCTCTTGAAGAAATTCATGTCGACGAGAAACTACAATTCGTCGAAGAACCAATCGAAATCATGGACCGTGAAGTTAAACAGCTCAAACAGAGTAATATACCGATTGTTAAGGTTCGTTGGAATGCTAGAAGAGGTCCCGAGTTTACTTGGGAACGAGAGGATCAGATGAAACGAAAGTATCTGCATTTGTTTCTCGATGACGCAAAATAGGTACAATTTTAAAATTTCGGGACGAAATTTATTTAACGGGGAGGTAATGTAACGACCCGCACTTTTTCGATCATACTATACTTATAAGATTAATATTTACATAAATTAAACCTTGCCAACATGATAAGCAATCCAAATTGTCGAGACTTATATTTCCGAAAAGAGTTTTACACAACGTTTGACCGTCTAGTTTGACCGATGATATCACGAACTATACAATATATGATAACTATACGTTTGTGTATATATATGTATATATACATATTTAACATGATTAATGAATGTTTTAATATCTCATTTTGTATTAATAACAACAAGTTATATGTGTATTTTGAAACTACTAACTTAAGTTTTCAAAACGATAACAATACGTAACGTTATTTGACTTAAATACTTAAGACTATAATGTTTATACATATATTGTATAAGTAATGTATTTAATCACTTTTAAGAACTTAAATACATAAAATCATATAAGTGTATTCACAAAAGATAGCTATATTTGAATCCTCATTCCATTTTTCACAAAATTTCTATACGTATATTTTGAGTATTTGTACTCGTATCATACCTAGCTCCTATACGTATTTACTAATAGTAAATACACATCAAAATCACCACCTAACCAGCCATTATTCATGCCCTTAGAGCTAGGTAATTACTTTTGAATCATTGCAAGACTAATTACAAAAATACAAACTAGAATTTTGTCATGTTATCCTTAAAGATCACATTTTTAGGAGTATATATGTATCATCATTTTTGATTCATTTTTACTTCAATCTCTTAACTAAAAACACACACTCTTTCTTACTCTCTAAACTCCATAACAATCCAGCAAAGTTCCATAAAGATCTAGCTTCAAAAACCATACTAAAACACCATAAGAAAACCATACAAAAACACTTCAAGAAAACCTTCCAAGAACACCAACTTACTTCCAATCTTTCATCCACTTCTATCACCCTTTTTATTCTAGCTTCTTACTCCTCTTTTACAGCAAACTTATCCAAGGAACTTGAGGTAGAATCTATGTTCATAACCTTATTCAATTCATATATATATAGCTATCTTATTTTGTGGTACAAAAGTTTAACAACAAGAACATAGTTTGAATGTTTTCAAACTTGTTTGCAAACTAAATAGATCCTTCTAACTTAACTTTTAAAATACTTCAAGACCTGTAATATAACTTATGTATATACTAATTTAACAAGGTAAAACTTGGTTTTTCAAAGTATAAGTATTTTTAGAAAAATGGTCATTAAATGATTTTGTTGTAACAAAAATGTTTAACTTCATATGTTTCACTAATGTTTCACTTATGCCGTATGATTTTGAATACAAACCAAGGTATTTACAGTTCATAGTCTTAAAGAAGAACTCGATCCAAGAAGATGGCAATTTGAATCAACGAAAACGGATTTGTAACGAAGAAACTATGACCGAAACAAAATTGGTTATCCTAGATCATTTCAACTACGGGATCAATTGGAAAAAAATGATATAAATCACATATTTCTAAGATAACATGATATTTTATATATATGTACTTATAATTCAATTTTATATGGTTCAGGATCACCCGTAAACAATACGAGAAGATTAATCATAAGATCCCGTGTTTGTACGCAACACGTCATTTGACAACACCGGTACTTTATGTACGCAACACGTCATTTGACAACACCGGTACCATGGGTCAAGATTAATCTCGACCAATACATATACGATGGGGTTTTATTTATTTCGTTGGGGGTTTTGTTTATTGCGGGTATATTAAACATCTAAAAATGAACCATTAAAAATTGAATTACTAACATCGGAATGCTAACTACGGACTAAGGAAATATTCAAAATATTAAAAGTATAACAAGTATATATATATATAACGTTTGTTTTAAAATGAAAACATATTGATATATTATATATGGATAGGTTCGTGATATCAACCGGAAGACCGAGTCAAAATATATATATCATCAAGACAAGAGTGAGTATATAGTCCCACTTTTAAACTCTAAATATTTCGGGATGAGAATACATGTATTTTATGTTTTACGATATGGACACAAGTAACTGAAAAATATATTCTACGTTGAGTTGTACCACTGGCATACTTCCCTGTAGCTTGGTAACTAATATTTACAGCGGTATTGTAAACGCGAATCCTGTTGATAGATCTATCGGGCCTGACAACCCCAACCGGACTGGACGACCAGTATTCAACGGTTGCACAGTACTTCGTTTTGTGACTACACTTGGTACGGTGTAGTAAGATTTCATATTAAAGGGAATATGCGACGTGAAAATGTTAAGTATGGTTACCAAGTGCTCAACCACTTAGAATATTTTTATTGAAATGTTTATATACGAAATCTTGTGGTCTATATATATATATTGCTGCGCACTAAACCTATATCTCACCAACTTTATGTTGACGTTTTTAAAACATGTCTATTCTCAGGTGATTTCTAAAGCTTCCGCTGCATCATGTTGGATCTAACCAGGATCTTGCGTACGCATGTTTGTGTCAAAAATAAAACTGCATATCCGAGATGTTGTATTGTAAAATATGCTAGAAACCGTGTTGTTGTCATCATTTGTAAAGTTTGTAAGTCGAAGATTATCGCTAAACGTTAATCTTCTTTTTATTGTCTTAAGCTTGTAACAAAAATAATGGTTGTGGTTTGTAATGTATAATATATGCAGTTTTTCTTTTAAAAATGTCTCATATAGAGGTCAATACCTCGCAATGAAATCATACGTTATCTAACGCGTTCTTATGGTTAAGGACGGGTTATGACACATTATGAACGATTCACAATAGTTGATTACATCGCGAGGTATTTGACCTCTATATGATACATTTTACAAACATTGCATTCGTTTTTAAAAGACAAACTTTCTTTACAACGAAAATTGACGGTATGCACACCATTTCATAATATATCCAACTATAATTGACTTAATAATAATCTTGATGAACTCAATGACTCGAATGCAACGTCTTTCAAAATATGCCATGAATGACTCCAAGTAATATCCTTAAAATGAGCTAATGCACAGCGGAAGATTTCTTTAATACCTGAGAATAAACATGCTTTAAAGTGTCAACCAAAAGGTTGGTGAGTTCATAGGTTTATCATAACAATCATTTCAATATATTAATAGACCACAAGATTTCCGTTTATAAATATATGTACACTCGCAAGTGTATAAAAGTATTCTATAAGTTGTAGGCACCCGGTAACAAGCTTTAACGTTCATGTTTTACCCTCTGAAGTACACCAGATCAGGTGTGTTTAAAATAACCTCGAAGTACTAAAGCATCCCATAGTCAGGATGGGGTTTGTCAGACCCAATAGATCTATCTTTAGGATTCGCGCCTACCGTACATAGACAAGTAGTTTAATGTTACCAAGCTAAGGGTATATTTCTGGTTTAAACCCACATAGAATTAGTTTTAGTACTTGTGCCTATTTCGTAAACCATTTATAAATCAGCGCATGTATTCTCAGCCCAAAAATATATATAAAAAGTGAGCAAATGAAACTCACTTTTTCCTTGAAGGTATTTAATTCGACTTGGTCTCCGATAGATATCACGAACCTAACCATATATATAATATATCAACATATTTTCTTTTTTAAGTAATCGTTACATATATATATACTTTTAATATTTTCTTTGTCCGTAGTTAGCAGTCCGATGTTAGTGGTCCACAATTAGTTGCTTAAATAAAATAAATAAAGACCCCATCGTATTCGTATTGATCAGAATTAATCTCGACCCATGGTACCATGTTGTCAAATGACGTGTTGCGTACATAAAGTACCGTGTTGTCAAATGACGTGTTGCGTACAATCATGAGATCTTATGATTAATCTTCTCGTGTTGTTTACGGGTGGTCCTGAAATATATAAAATCAAATCATAAGTAATTATATATAAAATATCATATTAATTAGAAAAGATATGATTAATTTACTTTTTCTCCAAATATTTTCGTAGCTAAACTAGCTTCGGATACCCAATCTTGTTTTAGTCGTAGTTTCTTCATTACAACTCCGTTTTTGTTGGTTCAACTTGCCACTTCCTTGGATCGAGTCAAATTTTAAGAATATGAACTGAAAATACCTTAGTTTGTATTCGAAATCATAGGTTATAGGTCAAACTTTGGTGAAACTTATGAAAGTGATCATTTTCCATCATAAAAACAACATTTAATGATCATTTTTCTAAAAATACTTACACTTTGAGTTAAACCATGAAATTTTTATGTGTTAACATATTCATAAGAAATATTATTTTTCCAGAACATGAACTTCCAATTCAAAGTTCAAGATGGTTTTTAATTATCCAACCCAAAACAGCCCCCTGTTGCACTCCGATGACGTAGATTCAGTTTTTAAGATGTTCTTTGTAAAACCAAGTTATATCTTGTTAGGTTAGCATATCATTATAATATATTACAGGTCTTGAAGTGTTTTAAAAGTCAATTTAGAAGGATCTATTTAGTTTGCGAACAAGTTTGAAATCATTCAAACTATGTTCTTGTTGTTAAAATTTTATACCACAAAATAAGATAGCTATATGAATATGAATTGAATAAGATTATGAACAAGGTTACTACCTCAAGTTACTTGGACAAAGTTACTGTAAAAGATAAGAAATAATCTTGAAATCAAAGAGTGGTGGAGTTAGATCAAAAGGTTGGAAGTAAACTTCTTCAAATGGGTGGTTATTTTGATATGTTCTTGAAAGAGTTTTCTTATGGTGTTTAAGGCTTGTAATTGAAGCTAAATGATGGGGAAAATGCTTGGAGATTATCAAGTATAAAGTTAGGAGTATTTTGAGAGAGAAATGAGGGTGTAGGTATGAGAAAATGGAGTGAAGAAATGGTGTTCATTTATAAAAACGTTTTTAGTTTATAAAGAAAGAAAAGGATTTCTAATTTTGTTTTCTTACTAATAATTCATACTACTTGACAAATTCTAGTTACCTCATATCTAGGGCAGTAATAATGTTGATTAGGATGTTGATTTGATGTGTATATACCAATAGTAAGTACGTATAGAAGCTGGGTATGATACGGGTACATATACCCTAGATATACGTATAGAAATCTTGAGGAAACGGAACGAGAATTCAAATATAGCTATCTTTTGTGAATATACTTATATTGTTTTATGTATTTAAGTCCTTAAAAAGTGATTAAATACATTATATATACGATACATGTATAAGCATTATAGATTATAAGTATATATATCAAAGAATGTTACGTATAGTTATCGTTTTGAAAACTTAAGTTAGTAGTTTCAAAATATACTTATAACTCATTATCATTAGTACACAATGAGATGTTAAACCATCCTTAGATCATGTTAAATATATATAAATACATATATATACACAAACGTATAATTATCGTATGTTATATAGTTCGTGATATCATTGGTCATATTGGACGGTCAAACGTTGTGTAAAACTCTTTTCAAAAACACAAGTCTCTACAATTTGGATTGCTTATCATGTTGGTATGGTTTAATTTATGTAAATATTAATCTCATAAGTATAATTTGGTCGGAAAATTCCGGGTCATTACAGTACCTACCCGTTAAAGAAATTTCGTCCCCGAAATTTGATAGAGGTTGTTATGGATAACAATTAGAAGGTTTTCATGACAAATATAAGGTGATAATGGAGTTTTATCATCATTGAGTAATGTAGATAAAACGATTCGATTATGCGAAGAATATAAATGAGACTATCGTAAACGAGTGAGATGAGTAAAATATATTCGTCTTAACCGAAGACGTAGTTATGATTGATTTCCGAGATTTAAGGGATTTAAAGAGAATCTTACGTAATAAGATTTGGTTCTTTGGTGATTAAGGAAATCAGGATCTTCTTTGATTATATGCAATAATCTGTTTCGATTGCTCTATCGGATATTTCACTATAAATTCACCCCTTCGTTTCCTTATTTTCCACGACTCACACCTTCTATTCTTTCTCCCTTGATTCTTACTTTAAAGCATTCATCAATATGCTCCATCCAGTCCTGATTCTTGATATACTCCTAACTTTTATATCTGTCATTCTTCTTTTTCATCTACCACCAGAAGAATCTATTTACTTCTACTATACTCTTGTGTTTATAGTGTTTCTAATTCTCCCGTGTCTCTATATTGCTATATGCATCGATATACATGGTTTGTAATTTTGAGGTTATTATCGAAGTTTATATTCTTCATTATTTTTCGGAGCTTCATGCTTTCGTTTTCTCTTCCCGACTTCGAGTCAAGCGAGTAAAGGTCCGGAATTCGTAGATATGAAATTCAGAATGAACATAGCTAATGCTCTAAGAAGAAAATGATAATAGAACGATTTTGATTTGTTAAATTACCAGAATACCCTGGAGAAGACCGAGTCATCCAGAAAAATATTCTCTTGATATGTTTAGAGATTAGATAGAATGTAAGAGTCATGTAAATGGCACATGATGACGGTACTGTGAATCATCATGCTTTATTAGAAACTCAGCATGACTTACTGTAATATAATGACGTTGATCAAGTGTCATTATATTATACTAATCCATGCTTCAGTTCCCAACACTACTTCAAAACATTCATATTTTAAACTCGAAGGTTTTAGAATTTAGAAACTAACACAGTTTCTTTTATGTTGCAGATATTACGGAGAGATAAATGATCTCAGATAAGAATAGTTATGAAAATATCCCCAGAAATATGGAGGATATTTATAATAGAACATACGAGAATATCTTAGAATTCCTAATATCAATGGATGATGAAGAAGATTTGTCTGTGAAGGTTTAGAATGAGAAATAAGATGTTTGCTAACGATTTCAGCAGGCACAACATTATTTGGATTCTTTGAAGGCAAATTTATTCTTTGTGATTTATCCACGGCTTTTTTCATAGTTTCGCATAATCCGCTTTTCGGTACTAAATTTTCTATCGAGCGTTCCTAACACTCCTTTCTTTATCATCAAACTTTTGGCCATTAAGATCATCTACAACATGCTGCTTCGTCAGCATTTTCAAAGTTAACTGATCTGGGTCATCGGTTATCAAACCGAGGTAGTTTCAGGAGAATTGTGTTTTTAGAATGATTAATCGCTGATGGTAATATTGTGGAATATAAAAGGTTCCCCAGTAACAATAAAGAGTACACATATATATCGCAGTTATAATAAAGTTGTTTCGGACGAAAAGTCGGAGTTGACTTGCTGGAGCTGTGACAAAATTAGCTACTTTGGAAAGGGATTGCAAAACGATCTTCGGTAATAACAATGTCAAAGGAACTAGAACAGATACGTGTCAAACGTTTACTCAGTTTCTGAGGGTTTTTCAGGTGCATAACTATATGCATCAATCTTTTCTTCCGTAGATGAAGTGCGGTTGGTTGTTTTTAAGAATCATGATAGATTTGAACGCTGATTGTAATCGTCGAGATACAATGAGGTTTAAGATGAAATCAAGTGGCAATCTTGAAGAAATATTTAGTTTCATATGTTATAATTAATATTTTAATTCATTTTAATTGTCCAATGTCATTAGTTCACAGTCGATAGTCCACAGTAACAGTCCAATAATTCATATATAGTTTAATATATAATATACGAATTAATTAATACGTGTCGTGACACGTATACGTCTCAGACTCGATCACAACTCAAACTATATATATTATTGTAGAATCAACCTCAACCCTGTATAGAGAACTCGATCATTACTGCATATAGAGTGTCTATAGTGATTCCAAATAATATATATAGATGCATCGATATGATATGTCAAAACATTGTATACGTGTCCTGATATTTAAAGTGCGTAAAATAATTACAGAAATTAAATGACGATAAATAAAAGTGCGATAATTAAATTGCGATAAATAAACTACGATAAATAAAATGTAATCAGTTAGCTAGGAACAGTTAGCTGGAACAGTTAGCGTGGATTCTTAACAAAAATTTTCATAGTTAATTTGTTTGTTTCTAACAGATTTTATTTTGTCATATGTTTTCTTCATATGCCACTTGTTGGATTCTGGGAAGTCAAAATCCAAATATGAAATTGAATGAAAATGGTTATTCTGTGGTGAACGGATACGTATATCGGTGGTTGTAAGTAGGATAGTAAATGACTGTTGAATCAGCTTCGACGAATGTACAATGTAACTTATTAAGATGAAATCTAATTATTCCTCGGGTATTACCTACCCGTTAAAAAAAAATTCACCATTAATATTTTGTACAAAAGAACTTTTAATTACAATCTTTATGAAAACATATATACATATATATTTTCTTCAGATGAAATTATGAATTTAATGAGTTAATATGATATTAATCTCATTTGCTTTTCGGTTTGAGCTAGAATAAGAAATCTCTAAAACTTTTTGAAACCACATATTCTTCGCAGAACATCAATGAAGTTATGGATCAATACTTCATCGTTCATTATTGTTGGTACTCCTTGGTATCTATGGTACGTATGATGTTGATGTTTGTGGAACAGATTATGATGTCGAGACGTGTGATACGGATGTTGTTTGTTAGTGGTGATGATGGTATTGTTGATGTTATTGATGGTGGTGCTGATTATGCTGCTGGTGCTGCTGCTGGTGTTTGCAACCTTCGCACCATGTTCTCCAAAGCCGTCACGCGAGCGCGAATTTCGTTAACTTCTGCTAGTACACCTGGATGATTGGCGGTTGGAGCGAGCGAATGAACAAGATTTGTAATATGGGATAGTATATAATCGTGACGAGATACTCTAGAAATGAGAGAGAAAATGGTGTTTCGAATAGGTTCGCCAGTAAGTGCTTCAGGTTCATCGCCAAGAGGGCAATTTGGTGGATGGAATGGATCACCTTCTTCTTGTCTCCAGTGATTTAGTATATTACGAACCCATCCCCAATTCATCCAGAATAGATGATGGGAAATTGGTTGATCCATTCCGGTGACGCTGCTTTCGGAGCCCGAATGGAAATCCATATCGGCATAACTGTCGGAATCTGAAGAATTCCAACTAGATGCGAAATCCATCTTGCATAATGGGGAAAATGAATTTTTGGTATGGAATAGATTATAGGAGTTAGATTTGGTACTCTTCAATACATAATTTACATATGTATATATAATACCAAAATCCAGTAAATTACGGAGAATCTTTGAAAAGATATCAGTCAAAGTTCGCAATAACAGATATGCTAAGATAAGAATTCGTCTATACACTATCAATGCAGTAAATGCAGTAAAACGTGTCTAGACTTATGAATGATAAGCAGGTAATTTCCTAAGGATGATAAGCAGATGATTTCCGACTAGAAATGATAAGCAAAACTTTTGACATGTAGACACGGTCGAAGTCCAGACTCATTTATGCATCCTAACAACTACTAGTTAGACACACTAATGCAAGACCTGGTTCGCTACGACCACCGCTCTGATACCAACTGAAAGGACCCGTTCATATACATTATGAACGATTCACAATAGTTGATTACATCGCGAGGTATTTGACCTCTATATGATACATTTTACAAACATTGCATTCGTTTTTAAAAGACAAACTTTCTTTACAACGAAAATTGACTGTATGCACACCATTTCATAATATATCCAACTATAATTGACTTAATAATAATCTTGATGAACTCAATGACTCGAATGCAACGTCTTTCAAAATATGCCATGAATGACTCCAAGTAATATCCTTAAAATGAGCTAATGCACAGCGGAAGATTTCTTTAATACCTGAGAATAAACATGCTTTAAAGTGTCAACCAAAAGGTTGGTGAGTTCATAGGTTTATCATAACAATCATTTCAATATATTAATAGACCACAAGATTTCCGTTTATAAATATATGTACACTCGCAAGTGTATAAAAGTATTCTATAAGTTGTAGGCACCCGGTAACAAGCTTTAACGTTCATGTTTTACCCTCTGAAGTACACCAGATCAGGTGTGTTTAAAATAACCTCGAAGTACTAAAGCATCCCATAGTCAGGATGGGGTTTGTCAGACCCAATAGATCTATCTTTAGGATTCGCGCCTACCGTACATAGACAAGTAGTTTAATGTTACCAAACTAAGGGTATATTTCTGGTTTAAACCCACATAGAATTAGTTTTAGTACCTGTGCCTATTTCGTAAACCATTTATAAATCAGCGCATGTATTCTCAGCCCAAAAATATATATAAAAAGGGAGCAAATGAAACTCACTTTTGCCTTGAAGGTATTTAATTCGACTTGGTCTCCGATAGATATCACGAACCTAACCATATATATAATATATCAACATATTTTCTTTTTTAAGTAATCGTTACATATATATATACTTTTAATATTTTCTTAGTCCGTAGTTAGCAGTCCGATGTTAGTGGTCCACAATTAGTTGCTTAAATAAAATAAATAAAGACCTCATCGTATTCGTATTGATCAGAATTAATCTCGACCCATGGTACCATGTTGTCAAATGACGTGTTGCGTACATAAAGTACCGTGTTGTCAAATGACGTGTTGCGTACACTCATGAGGTCTTATGATTAATCTTCTCGTGTTGTTTACGGGTGGTCCTGAAATATATAAAATCAAATCATAAGTAATTATATATAAAATATTATATTAATTAGAAAATATATGATTAATTTACTTTTTCTCCAAATATTTTCGTAGCTAAACTAGCTTCGGATACCCAATCTTATTTTAGTCGTAGTTTCTTCATTACAACTCCGTTTTTGTTGGTTCAACTTGCCACTTCCTTGGATCGAGTCAAATTTTAAGAATATGAACTGAAAATACCTTAGTTTGTATTCGAAATCATAGGTTATAGGTCAAACTTTGGTGAAACTTATGAAAGTGATCATTTTCCATCATAAAAACAACATTTAATGATCATTTTTCTAAAAATACTTACACTTTGAGTTAAACCATGAAATTTTTATGTGTTAACATATTCATAAGAAATATTATTTTTCCAGAACATGAACTTCCAATTCAAAGTTCAAGATGGTTTTTAATTATCCAACCCAAAACAGCCCCCTGTTGCACTCCAATGACGTAGATTCAGTTTTTAAGATGTTCTTTGTAAAACCAAGTTATATCTTGTTAGGTTAGCATATCATTATAATATATTACAGGTCTTGAAGTGTTTTAAAAGTCAATTTAGAAGGATCTATTTAGTTTGCGAACAAGTTTGAAATCATTCAAACTATGTTCTTGTTGTTAAAATTTTATACCACAAAATAAGATAGCTATATGAATATGAATTGAATAAGATTATGAACAAGGTTACTACCTCAAGTTACTTGGACAAAGTTACTGTAAAAGATAAGAAATAATCTTGAAATCAAAGAGTGGTGGAGTTAGATCAAAAGGTTGGAAGTAAACTTCTTCAAATGGGTGGTTATTTTGATATGTTCTTGAAAGAGTTTTCTTATGGTGTTTAAGGCTTGTAATTGAAGCTAAATGATGGGGAAAATACTTGGAGATTATCAAGTATGAAGTTAGGAGTATTTTGAGAGAGAAATGAGGGTGTAGGTATGAGAAAATGGAGTGAAGAAATGGTGTTCATTTATAAAAACGTTTTTAGTTTATAAAGAAAGAAAAGGATTCCTAATTTTGTTTTCTTACTAATAATTCATACTACTTGACAAATTCTAGTTACCTCATATCTAGGGCAGTAATAATGTTGATTAGGATGTTGATTTGATGTGTATATACCAATAGTAAATACGTATAGAAGCTGGGTATGATACGAGTACATATACCCTAGATATACGTATAGAAATCTTGAGGAAACGGAACGAGAATTCAAATATAGCTATCTTTTGTGAATATACTTATATTGTTTTATGTATTTAAGTCCTTAAAAAGTGATTAAATACATTATATATACGATACATGTATAAGCATTATAGATTATAAGTATATATATCAAAGAATGTTACGTATAGTTATCGTTTTGAAAACTTAAGTTAGTAGTTTCAAAATATACTTATAACTCATTATCATTAGTACACAATGAGATGTTAAACCATCCTTAGATCATGTTAAATATATATAAATACATATATATACACAAACGTATAATTATCGTATGTTATATAGTTCGTGATATCATTGGTCATATTGGACGGTCAAACGTTGTGTAAAACTCTTTTCAAAAACACAAGTCTCTACAATTTGGATTGCTTATCATGTTGGTATGGTTTAATTTATGTAAATATTAATCTCATAAGTATAATTTGGTCGGAAAATTCCGGGTCATTACAGTACACTCCAATGATCAGCTCTTAGCAGCCCATATGAGTCACCTAAGACATGTGGGAACCATCATTTGGCAACTAGCATGAAATATCTCATAAAATTACAAAAATATGAGTAATCATTCATGACTTATTTACATGAAAACAAAATTACATATCCTTTATATCTAATCCATACACCAACGACCAAAAACACCTACAAACACTTTCATTCTTCAATTTTCTTCATCTAATTGATCTCTCTCAAGTTCTATCTTCAAGTTCTAAGTGTTCTTCATAAATTCTACAAGTTCTAGTTTCATAAAATCAAGAATACTTCCAAGTTTGCTAGCTTACTTCCAATCTTGTAGAGTGATTATCCAACCTCAAGAAATCTTTCTTATTTACAGTAAGATATCTTTCTAATACAAGGTAATACTCATATTCAAACTTTGATTCAATTTCTATAACTATAACAATCTTATTTCGAGTGAAAATCTTACTTGAACTGTTTTCGTGTCATGATTCTGCTTCAAGAACTTTCAAGCCATCCAAGGATCCTTTGAAGCTAGATCCATTTTTCTCATTTCCAGTAGCTTTATCCAGAAAACTTGAGGTAGTAATGATGTTCATAACATCATTTGATTCATACATATAAAGTTATCTTATTCGAAGGTTTAAACTTGTAATCACTAGAACATAGTTTAGTTAATTATAAACTTGTTCGCAAACAAAAGTTAATCCTTCTAACTTGACTTTTAAAATCAACTAAACACATGTTCTATATCTATATGATATGCTAACTTAATGATTTAAAACCTGGAAACACGAAAAACACCGTAAAACCGGATTTACGCCGTCGTAGTAACACCGCGGGCTGTTTTGGGTTAGTTAATTAAAAACTATGATAAACTTTGATGTAAAATTTGTTCTTCTGGGAAAATGATTTTTCTTATGAACATGAAACTATATCCAAAAATCATGGTTAAACTCAAAGTGGAAGTATGTTTTCTAAAATGGTCATCTAGACGTCGTTCTTTCGACTGAAATGACTACCTTTACAAAAACGACTTGTAACTTATATTTCCCACTATAAACCTATACTTTTTCTGTTTAGATTCATAAAATAGAGTTCAATATGAAACCATAGCAATTTGATTCACTCAAAACGGATTTAAAATGAAGAAGTTATGAGTAAAACAAGATTGGATAATTTTTCTTGTTGGAGCAACGTGAAAATTGGTAATAAATCTATATTAATCATATCCTAGCTAACTTATATTGTATTAACCATGTATTCTAATATATTATGTAATCTTGGGATACCATAGACACGTATGCAAATGTTTTGACATATCATATCGACCCATGTGTATATATTATTTGGAACAACCATAGACACTCTATATGCAGTAATGTGGGAGTTAGCTATACAGGGTTGAGGTTGATTCCAAAAATATATATACTTTGAGTTGTGATCTAGCCTGAGACGTGTATACACTATGTCATGGATTGATTCAAGATAATATATATCAATTTTTTTCTGTACATCTAACGTTGGACAACTAGTTGTAGGTTACTAACTAGGACAGCTGACTTAATAAACTTAAAACATCAAAATGTATTAAAAGTGTTGTAAATATATTTTGAATATACTTTGATATATATGTACATATTTGTTATAGGTTCGTGAATCGACCAGTGGCCAAGTCTTACTTCCCGACGAAGTAAAAATCTGTGAAAGTGAGTTATAGTCCCACTTTTAAAATCTAATATTTTTGGGATGAGAATACATGCAGGTTTTGTAAATGATTTACAAAATAGACACAAGTACGTGAAACTACATTCTATGGTTGAATTATCAAAATCGAATATGCCCCTTTTTATTAAGTCTGGTAATCTAAGAATTAGGGAACAGACACCCTAATTGACGCGAATCCTAAAGATAGATCTATTGGGCCTAACAAACCCCATCCAAAGTACCGGATGCTTTAGTACTTCGAAATTTATATCATATCCGAAGGGTGTCCCGGAATGATGGGGATATTCTTATATATGCATCTTGTTAATGTCGGTTATCAGGTGTTCACCATATGAATGATTTTTATCTCTATGTATGGGATGTATATTGAAATATGAAATCTTGTGGTCTATTGTTACGATTTGATATATATAGGTTAAACCTATGACTCACCAACATTTTTGTTGACGTTTAAAGCATGTTTATTCTCAGGTGAATATTAAGAGCTTCCGCTGTTGCATACTAAATAAGGACAAGATTTGGAGTCCATGTTTGTATGATATTATGTAAAAACTGCATTCAAGAAACATATGTCGATGTAATATATTTCTATTATAAACTATTATGTAATGGTCGTGTGTAAACAGTATATTTTAGATTATCATTATTTGATAATCTACGTAATGCTTTTGAAACCTTTATTGATAAAATAAAGGTTATGGCTGTTTTAAAAATGAATGCAGTCTTTGAAAAACGTCTCATATAGAGGTCAAAACCTCGCAACGAAATCAATTAATATGGAACGTTTATAATCAATATGAACGGGACATTTCACATCTAACGTTAGACAACTAGTTGTAGGTTACTAAAGAGGACAGCTGACTTAATAAACTTAAAACATCAAAATGTATTAAAAGTGTTGTAAATATATTTTGAACATACTTTGATATATATGTACATGTTTGTTATAGGTTCGTGAATCGACCAGTGGCCAAGTCTTACTTCCCGACGAAGTAAAAATCTGTGAAAGTGAGTTATAGTCCCACTTTTAAAATCTAATATTTTTGGGATGAGAATACATGCAGGTTTTATAAATGATTTACAAAATAGACACAAGTACGTGAAACTACATTCTATGGTTGAATTATCAAAATTGAATATGCCCCTTTTTATTAAGTCTGGTAATCTAAGAATTAGGGAACTAATTGACGTGAATCCTAAAGATAGATCTATTGGGCCTAACAAACCCCATCCAAAGTACCGGATGCTTTAGTACTTCGAAATTTATATCATATCCGAAGGGTATCCCGGAATGATGGGGATATTCTTATATATGCATCTTGTTAATGTCGGTTACCAGGTATTCACCATATGAATGATTTTTATCTCTATGTATGGGATGTATATTGAAATATGAAATCTTGTGGTCGATTGTTACGATTTGATATATATAGGTTAAACCTATAACTCACCAACATTTTTGTTGACGTTTTAAGCATGTTTATTCTCAGGTGATTATTAAGAGCTTCCGCTGTCGCATACTTAAATAAGGACAAGATTTGGAGTCCATGCTTGTATGATATTGTGTAAAAACTGCATTCAGGAAACTTATTTCGTTGTAACATATTTGTATTGTAAACCATTATGTAATAGTCGTGTGTAAACAGAATATTTTAGATTATCATTATTTGATAATCTACGTAAAGCTTTTTAAACCTTTATTTATGAAATAAAGGTTATGGTTTGTTTTAAAATGAATGCAGTCTTTGAAAAACGTCTCATATAGAGGTCAAAACCTCGCAACGAAATCAATTAATATGGAACGTTTTTAATCAATAAGAACGGAACATTTCAGTTGGTATCCGAGCGTTGGTCTTAGAGAACCAAAATTTTGAATTAGTGTATCTTATCGAGTTTGTTAGGATGCATTAGTGAGTCTGGACTTCGACCGTGTTTACTTGAAAAATGATTGCTTAACAAATTTTGTTGGAAACTATATATTTTTAACATGTGAATATTATGTGATATATTAATCTCTTAACGTGTTTGATATTATGCGATAGATGTCTACCTCTAGAACAAGTCCCATTGACTCACCTAATAATAATGAAGAGTCAAATGTAAATTAGAATGATTCGTGGACTGATTCACAAGTTCCCGAAGAGGAACCGGAAGAAGAGTCGGAACCGGAAGAAGAGTCGGAACCGGAAGAAGAATCGGAACCGGAAGAAGAATCGGAACCGGAAGAAGAATCGGAACCAGTGGGGGAAATAATAAAACGGTTAAGTAGAAGAAAATCCTCAACCAACCGACCAAAGTTAATTACGGTCAATGGTGTTTCCGCCAAGGAAGCAAAGTATTGGGAGGATTACCAATTCTCCGATGAATCGAATCCCGACAAGGATTCCGATGATGTTATAGAAATTACCCCAACACAATTTAATAAGGCAAAAGAGAACAATAAGGGAAAGGGCATAAAAATAGAGAAATTTGATTCCAAACCCGATGAACTTTATATGTATCGTCAACACCCGTATTTCTTAAGTTGTGACAATAACCCGGGAACCTCTAAACCACCAGGTTTTTCTAAACCAATGTGGAAAACGACGGCTTGTATTAGGGGAACATCATATATCCCTAGAAACTTGTCAAAACGAACCAAAACCGAAGAAGAAGAAACGAGCGAGTCGGAATAAGATAGTTGTATTCGTGTGGTGTAATATATGTAATATAGTGTGCTTATGCTTTATGATATATGTAAAAATTGCTTGTATTAATAAGTATTTTTTTTATGAATCTAACTCTTGTCTATTTTACAGTATAAAAACACAAAATGGATAGACAACCCAATATTTTAAGAGACCTACCTGGAGACATGATTGATGAAATCTTGTCTAGAGTCGGTCAAAATTCCTCGGAATAAATATTTAAGGCGAGATCAGTTTGTAAGACATTCGAAGAACGTTCCAAGAATGCCTTGGTTTATAAAAGGCTTTCGTTCGAAAGATGGGGGATATCACATTGGGAAATCCATAATTTACGATGTGTTTACTTTGACGCATATATTGCGGGGAACCCAAATGCTATTTTACGCAACGGGTTAAGAAATTATTTTGACTCAATATATCCGAATATAGGACTTCGTAATTTAGAAAAAGCGGCTAACATGCAACATAAAGAAGCATGTTATGCTTACAGGTTAGTAATGTTCGCTTCTCACCAAAGTGAGAACAAGAACATCGGGCTACAACTATTAAACAAAACGTTCCCACAAGTGACGGAGTCGGTAATTGGGGTAAGAAATGAGGTTTTTAGATTGTTACGGGACTGTTGGATATTACGTAACCCTCGTCCCTTTGATGATGTTACAACACGCTGTCTTATCAACGGCCATAATGGTTATGTTCCACAAGACAAAGGATGGGAAGTAGTCCTAGTAAAACCAGAATGCATGACTTGTTTCTGGACGTATGAATTACGTGTCATTATTACCTTTACTGAATGACTTGTGTACTAGCTAGAATTATCTTCACAACTATCTTGTATCAAAGTTATTGTGTGCTATATTTCATGCTATATGTAAAATAAGCGGTATTGTAAGTTTGTAAAATATTGTGTAAAAGTTTGAATGCGAAATATTATTATAATCAGTTTTTCATATAGAATTGTAGTAGTTGAATTGTATATTAGCTACTAAGTATGAACTTAACGGGTAGGTACTACCCGAATTTAAACTTATAAAACGCTAATATGAAGAAAAAGCTTTTATAAATGAGTTCATATTATGCTACGAGATACTATTGACTACTCTTAATATTCTGTATGATTAACTTGTTTCATTTGACTATTTGAAGGAAATGGCACCGACTACTCGACAAACCATGAATATGAGCGAAGAGGAATTTCGTACCTTTCTTGCTGCAAACATAGCCGCAGTACAGGCTGCGCTACATACCAACAATAACTCCGAATCTAGCAATGCAGCTAACGGTACAAGAAATCGTGTAGGATGCACCTACAAAGAATTCACTGCCTGCAAACCTTTGGAATTTAATGGAACCGAAGGACCGATCGGATTGAAACGGTGGACCGAGAAGGTCGAATCGGTGTTTGCCATAAGTAAGTGTACTGAAGAGGACAAAGTTAAGTACGCTACGCATGCCTTCACAAGTACTGCGTTAACATGGTGGAATACTTATCTAGAACAAGTGGGACAAGATGATGCATACGCACTACCGTGGTCAGCATTCAAGCACTTGATGAATGAGAAGTACCGTCCCAGAACCGAGGTCAATAAGCTCAAGACAGAACTTAGAGGGTTACGAACCCAAGGATTTGATATTACCACGTATGAAAGACGATTCACAGAATTGTGCCTATTGTGTCTGAGAGCGTTTGAAGATGAGGAAGAGAAGATCGACGCGTTTATGAAAGGATTACCGGAAAGAATCCAAGAAGATATAAGTTCACATGAGCCCACCTCCATACAACAGGCATGTAGAATGACTCACAAACTAGTGAACCAGATTGAGGAAAGAATTAAAGAACAGTCGGCTGAAGAGGCCAATGTGAAGCAAGTCAAAAGAAAGTGGGAGGAAAACGGTGATAAGGGTCACCAAAACAACAACAACTATCCCAATAATCGCAACATCAATCGCAAATACAACAAACAGCACAACAACAACAACAACAACAACAACAACAACTACAACAATCATTCCAACAACAATAACAACCGCAACAACAACAGAAATCAAAAGCAGCTATGCCAAAGGTGTGAAAAGTATCACTCGGGGTTCTGCATCAAATTTTGCAACAAGTATAAAAGAAATGGTCATAGCGCGGCGAAGTGTGAGGTCTACAGACCAGGGTTTAACAGAACGAAAGGAACAAATGGTGTCGGAATGAGTAATGGCGGAGCAAGTAGTGTCGGAGCAAGTTATGCCAATGTAGTTTGTTATAAATGTGGAAAACCGGGCCACATTATTAGAAATTGCCCTAACCAGGAGAATACGAATGGACAAGGTCGCGGAAGAGTTTTCAATATTAATGCGGCAGAGGCACAGGAAGACCCGGAGCTTGTTACGAGTACGTTTCTTATTGACAATAAATCTGCTTACGTTTTATTTGATTCGGGTGCGGATAGAAGCTATATGAGTAGAGATTTTTGTGGTAAATTAAGTTGTCCATTGACGCCTTTGGATAGTAAAGTTTTACTCAAATTAGCAAATGGTAATTAATTTCAGCAGATAATATATGTCGGAATCGAGAAATTAAACTGATTAGCGAAACATTTAAGATTGACTTGATACCAGTAGAGTTAGGGAGTTTTGATGTGATAATCGGTATGGACTGGTTGAAAGAAGTGAAAGCAGAGATCGTTTGTTACAAAAATGCAATTCGCATTATACGAGAAAAAGGAAAACCCTTAATGGTGTACGGAGAAAAGGGCAACACGAAGGTACATCTTATTAGTAATTTGAAGGCACAAAAACTAATAAGAAAAGGTTGCTATGCTGTTCTAGCACACGTCGAGAAAGTACAAATTGAAGAAAAGAGCATCAATGATGTTCCCATTGCAAAAGAATTTCCCGATGTATTTCCGAAAGAATTACTGGGATTACCCCCACATCGATCCGTTGAATTTCAAATAGATCTTGTACCAGGAGCTGCACCAATAGCTCGTGCTCCTTACAGACTCGCACCCAGCGAGATGAAAGAACTGCAAAGCCAATTACCAGAACTTTTAGAGCGTGGTTTCATTCGACCAAGCACATCACCGTGGGGAGCTCCTGTTTTGTTTGTCAAGAAGAAAGATGGTACATTCAGGTTGTGTATCGACTACCGAGAGTTGAAAAAACTTACCATCAAGAACCGCTACCCACTACCGAGAATCGATGACTTATTTGATCAACTACAAGGCTCGTCTGTTTATTCAAAGATTGACTTACGTTCCGGGTATCATCAAATGCGGGTGAAAGAAGATGATATTCCAAAGACTGCTTTCAGAACACGTTACGGTCATTACGAGTTTATGGTCATGCCATTTGGTTTAACTAATGCACCAGCTGTGTTCATAGACCTTATGAACCGAGTGTGTGGACCATACCTTGACAAGTTTGTCATTGTTTTCATTGATGACATACTTATTTACTCAAAGAATAACCAAGAACACGGTGAACATTTGAGAAAGGTGTTAGAAGTATTGAGGAAGGAAGAATTGTACGCTAAGCTTTCAAAGTGTGCATTTTGGTTGGAAGAAGTTCAATTCCTCGGTCACATAGTGAACAAAGAAGGTATTAAGGTGGATCCGACAAAGATAGAAACTGTTGAAAAGTGGGAAACCCCGAATACTCCGAAACACATACGCCAGTTTTTAGGACTAGCTGGTTACTACAGAAGGTTCATTCAAGACTTTTCCAGAATAGCAAAACCCTTGAATGCATTAATGCATAAAGGGAAGAAATTTGAATGGAAGGATGAACAAGAGAAAGCGTTTAAGTTATTGAAGAAAAAGCTAAGTACGGCACCTATATTGTCATTGCCTGAAGGGAATGATGATTTTGTGATTTATTGTGACGCATCAAAGCAAGGTTTCGGTTGTGTATTAATGCAATGAACGAAGGTGATTGCTTATGCGTCTAGACAATTGAAGATTCACGAACAAAATTATGCGACGCATGATTTGGAATTAGGCACGGTTATTTTTGCATTAAAGACTTGGAGGCACTACTGATATGGGGTCAAAAGTATTATATATACCGACCACAAAAGTCTTCAACACATATTTAATCAGAAACAACTGAATATGAGGCAGCGTAGGTGGATTGAATTGCTGAATGATTACGACTTTGAGATTCGTTACCACCCGGGGAAGGCAAATGTGGTAGCCTACGCCTTGAGCAGGAAGGACAGAGAACCCATTCGAGTAAAATCTATGAATATAATGATTCACAATAACCTTACTACTCAAATAAAGGAGGCGCAACAAGGAGTTTTAAAAGAGGGAAATTTAAAGGATGAAATACCCAAAGGATCGGAGAAGCATCTTAATATTCGGGAAGACGGAACCCGGTATAGGGCTGAAAGGATTTGGGTACCAAAATTTGGAGATATGAGAGAAATGGTACTTAGAGAAGCTCATAAAACCAGATACTCAATACATCCTGGAACGGGGAAGATGTACAAGGATCTCAAGAAATATTTTTGGTGGCCGGGTATGAAAGCCGATGTTGCTAAATACGTAGGAGAATGTTTGACGTGTTCTAAGGTCAAAGCTGAGCATCAGAAACCATCAGGTCTACTTCAACAACCCGAAATCCCGGAATGGAAATGGGAAAACATTACCATGGATTTCATCACTAAATTGCCAAGGACTGCAAGTGGTTTTGATACTATTTGGGTAATAGTTGATCGTCTCACCAAATCAGCACACTTCCTGCCAATAAGAGAAGATGACAAGATGGAGAAGTTAGAATGACTGTATTTGAAGGAAGTCGTCTCCAGACATGGAATACCAATCTCTATTATCTCTTATAGGGATGGCAGATTTATTTCAAGATTCTGGCAGACATTACAGCAAGCATTAGGAACTCGTCTAGACATGAGTACTGCCTATCATCCACAAACTGATGGGCAGAGCTAAAGGATGATACAAACGCTTGAATACATGCTACGAGCATGTGTTATTGATTTCGGAAACAGTTGGGATCGACATCTACCGTTAGCAGAATTTTCCTACAACAACAGCTACCATTCAAGCATTGCGATGGCGCCGTTTGAAGCACTTTATGGTAGAAAGTGCAGGTCTCCGATTTGTTGGAGTGAAGTGGGGGATAGACAGATTACGGGTCCGGAGATAATACAAGAAACTACCGAGAAGATCATCCAAATCCAAAAACGGTTGAAAACTGCCCAAAGTCGACAAAAGAGCTACGCTGACATTAAAAGAAAAGATATAGAATTTGAAATTGGAGAGATGGTCATGCTTAAAGTTGCACCTTGGAAAGGCGTTGTTCGATTTGGTAAATGAGGGAAATTAAATCCAAGGTATATTGGACCATTCAAGATTATTGATCGTGTCGGACCAGTAGCTTACCGACTTGAGTTACCTCAACAACTCGCATCTATTGAAGAAATGTTTTGCTAAAGAAGATCTCACTATTCCGTTAGATGAAATCCAAATCAACGAAAAACTTCAATTCATCGAAGAACCCGTCAAAATAATGGATCGTGAGGTTAAAAGACTTAAGCAAAACAAGATACCAATTGTTAAGGTTCGATGGAATGCTCATAGAGGACCCGAGTTCGCCTGGGAACGAGAAGATCAGATGAAGAAGAAATACCCGCATTTATTTCCAGAAGATACGTCAACACCTCCAACTGCTTAAAATTTCGGTACGAAATTTATTTAACGGGTAGGTACTGTAGTGACCCGAACTTTTCTGTGTTTATATATATATTAAATGAAATTGTTATTTACATGATTAAGTGTTTCCAACGTGTTAAGCAATCAAACTTGTTAAGACTTGATTAATTGAAATAGGTTTCATATAGACAATTGACCACCCAAGTTGACCGGTGATTCACGAACGTTAAAACTTGTAAAAACTATATGATGACATATATATGGTTATATATATAGTTAACATTATATTATGATAAGTAAACATATCATTAAGTATATTAACAATGAACTTCATTTGTAAAAACAAGACTACTAACTTAATGATTTTGAAACGAGACATATATGTAACAATTATCGTTGTAACGACATTTAATGTATATATATATATCATATTAAGAGATATTCGTACATCATAATATCATGATAATATAATAATTTAAAATCTCATTTGATATTATAAATATTGGGTTAATAGCATTTAACAAGATCGTTAACCTAAAGGTTTCAAAACAACACTTACATGTAACGACTAACGATGACTTAACGACTCAGTTAAAATGTATATACATGTAGTGTTTTAATATGTATTCATACACTTTTGAAAGGCTTCAAGACACTTATCAAAATACTTCTACTTAACAAAAATGCTTACAGTTACATCCTCGTTCAGTTTCATCAACAATTCTACTCGTATGCACCCGTATTCGTACTCGTACAATACACAGCTTTTTGATGTATGTACTATTGGTATATATACTCCAATGATCAGCTCTTAGCAGCCCATGTGAGTCACCTAACACATGTGGGAACCATTATTTGGCAACTAGCATGAAATATCTCATAAAATTGCAAAAATATGAGTAATCATTCATGACTTATTTACATGAAAACAAAATTACATATCCTTTATATCTAATCCATACACCAACGACCAAAAACACCTACAAACACTTTCATTCTTCAATTTTCTTCATCTAATTGATCTCTCTCAAGTTCTATCTTCAAGTTCTAAGTGTTCTTCATAAATTCTACAAGTTCTAGTTTCATAAAATCAAGAATACTTCCAAGTTTGCTAGCTTACTTCCAATCTTGTAGAGTGATCATCCAACCTCAAGAAATCTTTCTTATTTACAGTAAGATATCTTTCTAATACAAGGTAATACTCATATTCAAACTTTGATTCAATTTCTATAACTATAACAATCTTATTTCGAGTGAAAATCTTACTTGAACTGTTTTCGTGTCATGATTCTGCTTCAAGAACTTTCAAGCCATCCAAGGATCCTTTGAAGCTAGATCCATTTTTCTCATTTCCGGTAGCTTTATCCAGAAAACTTGAGGTAGTAATGATGTTCATAACATCATTCGATTCATACATATAAAGATATCTTATTCGAAGGTTTAAACTTGTAATCACTAGAACATAGTTTAGTTAATTCTAAACTTGTTCGCAAACAAAAGTTAATCCTTCTAACTTGACTTTTAAAATCAACTAAACACATGTTCTATATCTATATGATATGCTAACTTAATGATTTAAAACCTGGAAACACGAAGAACACTGTAAAACCGGACATACGCTGTCGTAGTAACACCGCAGGCTGTTTTGGGTTAGTTAATTAAAACTATGATAAACTTTGATTTAAAAGTTGTTCTTCTGGGAAAATGATTTTTCTTATGAACATGAAACTATATCCAAAAATCATGGTTAAACTCAAAGTGGAAGTCTGTTTTCTAAAACGGTCATCTAGACGTCGTTCTTTCGACTGAAATGACTATCTTTACAAAAATGACTTGTAACTTATATTTCTGACTATAAACCTATACTTTAACTATTTAGATTCATAAAATAGAGTTCAATATGAAACCATAGCAATTTGATTCACTCAAAACGGATTTAAAATGAAGAAGTTATGGGTAAAACAAGATTGGATAATTTTTCTTGTTGTAGCAACGTGAAAATTGGTAACAAATCTATATTAATCATATCCTAGCTAACTTATATTGTATTATACATGTATTCTAATATATTATGTAATCTTGGGATACCATAGACACGTATGCAAATGTTTTGACATATCATATCGACCCATGTGTATATATTATTTGGAACAACCATAGACGCTCTATATGCAGTAATGTGGGAGTTAGCTATACAGGGTTGAGGTTGATTCTAAAAATATATATACTTTGAGTTGTGATCTAGCCTGAGACGTGTATACACTGGGTCGTGGATTGATTCAAGATAATATATATCAATTTTTTTTTCTGTACATCTAACGTTGGACAACTAGTTGTAAGTTACTAACGAGGACAGCTGACTTAATAAACTTAAAACATCAAAATGTATTAAAAGTGTTGTAAATATATTTTGAACATACTTTGATATATATGTACATATTTGTTATAGGTTCGTGAATCGACCAGTGGCCAAGTCTTACTTCCCGACGAAGTAAAAATCTGTGAAAGTGAGTTATAGTCCCACTTTTAAAATCTAATATTTTTAGGATGAGAATACATGCAGGTTTTATAAATGATTTACAAAATAGACAAAAGTACGTGAAACTACATTCTATGGTTGAATTATCGAAATCGAATATGCCCCTTTTTATTAAGTCTGGTAATCTAAGAATTAGGGAACAGACACCTTAATTGACGCGAATCCTAAAGATAGATCTATTGGGCCTAACAAACCCCATCCAAAGTACCAGATGCTTTAGTTCATATCCGAAGGGTGTCCCGGAATGATGGGGATATTCTTATATATGCATCTTGTTAATGTCGGTTACCAGGTGTTCACCATATGAATGATTTTTATCTCTATGTATGGGATGTATATTGAAATAAGAAATCTTGTGGTCTATTGTTACGATTTGATATATATAGGTTAAACCTATAACTCACCAACATTTTTGTTGACGTTTTAAGCATGTTTATTCTCAGGTGATTATTAAGAGCTTCCGCTGTCGCATACTTAAATAAGAACAAGATTTGGAGTCCATGCTTGTATGATATTGTGTAAAAACTGCATTCAAGAAACTTATTTCGTTGTAACATATTTGTATTGTAAACCATTATGTAATAGTCGTGTGTAAACAGCATATTTTAGATTATCATTATTTGATAATCTACGTAAAGCTTTTTAAACCTTTATTGATGAAATAAAGGTTATGGTTTGTTTTAAAATGAATGCAGTCTTTGAAAAACGTCTCATAAAGAGGTCAAAACCTCGCAACGAAATCAATTAATATGGAACATTTTTAATCAATAAGAACGGGACATTTCACTTACTTCTTGTTCCAGATTTTGAATAGAAGCTTGTTGATTTCTAAATGCTTGGGCATTTTGTTCATTAGTTTGTTTCTGAGATGTGAAAAACTGCGTTTGAGATTCAACTAGCTTCGACATCATGTCTTCTAAATTTGGCTTTTTATCATCGATTTGTGGTGGTTTATTTTGAAAAATAGGTCTTTGCTGATTGTAAGTATTATTTGATACTTGTTGATTGCTAGGACCTTATTGGTTGTTATATAGAACATTTCGGTTATAATTCTGGTTTTGATTGTAAATTGGTCTTGGCGGTTGATAATTATTCTGATAATTATTTTCAGGCCTTTGTTTTATATATGAAACATTCTCTCTCTGTTCCATTGTTTGTTCAATACTGAGACAATCTTTTGTCAAATGTGGTCCTCCACACTACTCACAACTAATTCGTATTAAGTGAATATCTTTCGTCATCTTTTCCATTCGTCTCTCAACAGCATCTATCTTTGCGGTAATGGAATCAAAGTCATGGCTAGAATCGGCTCTAGCAGCTTTAGATGATCTAACGATGTCTTTTTCTTGATGCCACTCATGTGAGTGGGAAGCAGCGTTATCAATAATTTTGTAAGCTTCGGTTGCGGTTTTCTTCATAATGGAACCACCAGCTGCTATATCGATGTCTTTTCTTGTAGTGATGTCGCATCCTTGGTAGAATATTTGTACTATTTGATAAGTGTCTAAACCATGTTGCGGACATCCTCTTAACAACTTTCCAAATCTTGTCCACGCCCCATATAGAGTTTCATTTGGCTTCTGCGTGAACGTAACAATTTCTCCTTGAAGTCTAACGGCTTTAGATGCCGGAAAGAATTGTTTAAGAAAATTTTCAACTAAGACATCCCATGTATCAATCGCCCCTTCAGGTAACGATTCTAACCAATCTTTGGCTTCTCCCTTTAAAGTCCAAGGAAATAACATGAGATATATCTGTTCATCCTCCACTTCTCGGATTTTAAATAGAGTACAAATCCTATTAAAGGTACGAAGATGTTCGTTTGGATCTTCCTTCGGCGCACCACTAAATTGGCATTGATTAGTTACCATGTGTAGGATTTATCCTTTGATTTCATAATCTGGCGCATTAATGTCTGGTTGAGTAATTGCGTGACCTTGGCCAGTGCGTTTAGCTCACATTCGGTCTTCCATACTTAGAGGTTCCAGATTTTCCATGATTGAATTTGTTGAATCTGAATCACTAGAGGATTCTGACTTAATTGTTTCTTCCTCGACAATCTCTGGATGAGTGATTTGTGGTTCAGGAGGAATGATTAGTGGTTCAGGATCTCTGAATTGTCCCTGAATATCCTCCGGATTCTCAATTGTGAGGTCGGGTTCAAAAAATGGATTATCGGAAATTTGAATTGGAGTACTTGGTCGACTGGATGACGATTCTAAAGAAAAATCAACGGCGACAATGTTGGCTAGATGTCTTGATCGAGTTACAGGTGGTGAACGTATGAAAGGTGGTGAACGTATGAAAGGTGGTGAACGTTTTGCTCGGTGCATTGACTGAATATCCTATTAGTTATAAAAGATAAAAATTATATAAGTTATCAAATTAATAGATTTTTCTGATTTTGCCCACGTTTCGAATAGCCAATAGATGCAGCAGGTAGCTAGGACCCTTTATATCGGAAGCCCACAACTCGCCACTAACAAATCCAACTATTACTACGAACCAGAAAATTTTGGATGTCTATCAATTTAACCGCTTAAAATAATTTTTTCGTTTTGAATTTTTAGAGAAGAAATAGAAAATTCTATGTTCTAAAAACTAGAGCGTCGAGAAATAAGAAAGAAAAAGAGCGCGTCAAAAAATGTCGAAAAATAAAAGGTCAAAAAATAAAAGGTGGAAGAATAAAAATAAGATAGTAAAACGTCGAAACTTAAAAGTCTAAAAACTAAATCTAAAAAGTTGCGCCTAAAGGTATTAAAGCTTAAAAGGAAATCTATATCCAAAACGGCAATAACTTAAAAAGTACTAAAATCTTAAAACGGCGTCGCAAAATTCTAAAGCACCTAAATCTTAGTCTAAAGAAAAAGCACTTAAGGGATTTTACGGCAAAGCCTAAAAATCTAGAAATATAAAATAAACTACGGCAAAAACTAATCTTAAAACTAATTACGAATGATAAATATATAAATTACGATTAAACGATTAAAAATACAAATTATAACTAAAATGATAAAAATACAAATTTTATAAAAACATTATTTTTATATTATTATTTTATAAAAGTAATAATTTTAAAACTAATTAAAACTTAAAATACAAATTAATTAATAAAACTAAAACTAATTAATAAAAACTAATTAATTAATTAAACCTAAATTAGGGTTAATTAATAATAATAAATAATACTTAACCCTAATTCGATCTGACTAAGGTACCAGGTCAGTCAAATCAGCTCATGCGATCGCATGAGCTGAGTGTTGAAAATCCATGCGGTCGCATGGTGCTTGGATTCAGTTCGGATGTTGGGCTGCTACAGTGTAGTGGCCCGATTATTATTATTATTATTATTATTATTATTATTATTATTATTATTATTATTATTATTATTATTATTATTATTATTATTTTCTGTTTTTAATTTATTTATATAAAATAAATAAAAACTTAATTTTTTTAAAAATTAAAATAGAAATAGAAAAACTTTATAATTATATATATTTTAAACAAACTCTTAAAAATATATATTTCGTTTTTCCTTTTTTATATTTTTGTATTTTTTATATTTAAAATGTGTTTTTACAAAAAGAAATTAAAACTTAATAATTTTTTTTTATAGCGTTTCGCTTTCGGGTCCCCGGCAGCGGCGCCAAAAATACTTGATGTTAAAGCAGAGGGGTACAAAATAGTTATATTTTTGCTACGAAATACTATTAAATACGATACAATTTTACACAAGTTATTTATTTATTTATAGAGTGGATATATACATAAACTTTGCTACAACAATATAGGCAGTGTACCTAATCGTACAGTAGTGTAGTTTTTAGTAAGTCCGGTTCGTTCCACATGGATACAGTAAACAAGTTTAACGCTATAATTATTTTAACCTATAATTGTAATATATATATATATATATATATATATATATATATATATATATATATATATATATATATATATATATATATATAAGTATTATTATTATAAAAGGGGGTTTTTATCGTTTAATGACCGGTTTGTTGATTTTATGTCTTAAGTCGCAGTTAAAACCTAATGTAAAATATTAAATATAACTTAATTTAAAGCTTAAAGTAAATGACAATAATTAAAGTGCGATAAATTAAAGTGCGATAAATAAAATGACGGTAAAATAAAATTGCGATAATTAAAAGTACGATAATTAAAAATGCGATAAGATATAAAATAAAGGAATTATGCTTATTTAAACTTCCGTAATCATGATGTTCGACGTGTTGATTTTAATTTATTACCATGGGTTAATTGTCCTTTGTCCTGGATTATGCGATATATCCATACTGTTTTGTCCATAATAGTCCATCAGTCATAAATATAAAGTGCGAGAGTCTTCGTCAAATTATCCTTATACTCGAAGTCAAATATTCCAACTAATTGGGGATTCGAACTGTAACAAGGTCTTAATACTTTGTTTAATGAATACACCAGGTTATCGACTGCGTGTAATCCAAGGTTTTACTACTTTGTTAACAATTACACCAATTACCCTTGAATGTAATCCACCCTTGTTTTAATGAGTCCATTAACCATTAATCCATTCCCGTGTCCGGTAAAATGAATGATAATTCGTATTTATAAATATCCCGCCCACCGTACCCGATTAAGCGTATAGATACGTCAAATTGTAATCTTTATATTAAATTAATAAGGTATCGTTTAGTTAATATAAAGCCCATTAATAGCCCGTAGTCCAATTTCCACAAGTGTCGGTCTTTTGTCCAAACCCCAATTATGGTCCAAAGCCCAATTACCCCGTCTTTAATATTTAGCCCAACATCACGATTACTTCGGCTTAAATAAGCATAATAATAACTTAGCTACGAGACATTAATTTAAAAAGGTTGAACATAACTTACAATGATTAATAATAGCGTAGCTTTACATGGACAGAATTTCGACTTACACACTTACAACATTCGCTAACATAACCTTATTATTATTAATCTTAAATTAAAATTAAAATTATAAAATATATATATATATATATATATATATATATATATATATATATATATATATATATATATATATATATATATATATATATATATATATATATATATATATATATATATATCGTGAGAGAGAGATTGAAAAAGGAGTACTCCATTCGTCCGAAAAACTGACTTTTTATAGAATGTGGCGTGCTACAGGAACTCATGCGACCGCACGAGTTTTGTTCTTCCAGGCCATGCCGTCGCATGGCCTTCTTTTACAGCTCACAAAGCTTTGTTTTCTTGTTTCCGACGGTTTTATTAAATATATATAATATATATATAATTTTAAGAATTATTTATATATTATATTATATTTATGTGTATAGTTGACTTGTAATTTTTGCTCCGCTGCGTCGCGCATTGAAAGTTTGTTCATGTCCCGGTTCCAGATTTTCGAACGTCCTTGCGTACAATTTAATATCTTGTACTTTGCGTTTTGCGGCTCGTACTCTTGTAACTTTTAGACGTTTCTTATCAATAAATTGAACCTCTTGGATTGTACTTTGTACTTTTGAGCTTTTTGGTCGTTTGCGTCTTCAAATCGCCGAATCTGTCTTTTGTCTTCACCTTTTAATATTTAAACGAATATCACTTGTAAATAGAACAATTGCAACTAAAAGCTTGTCTTTCTTGAGGGATAATGCTATGAAATATATGTTCGTTTTTAGCATTATCAGTCTTCAACACACCGCGCAAATGGTGTTCATGTTCCTTCATACTCTTCGAATAGACAAGTATGTTGTCAATGAACACGATTACCGACTTGTCCAACATAGGTTGGCACACTCGGTTCATAAGATTCATGAATGTCGTCGGTGCATTCGTAAGACCAAAAGGCATAACTACAAAATCAAAATGCCCGTAACGCGTTCAGAAAGCCGTTTTCTCAATGTCTTCCTCACGGACCCGCATTTGGTGATAGCCGGACCGTAGGTCAATCTTAGAGAAATACGTTGCACCTTGGAGTTGGTCAAACAAATCGTCAATCCGAGGCAATGGATAACGATTCTTGATCTTACTTTGTTCAACTCCTGATAATCGATGCACATCCGCATACTACCATCCTTCTTCTTCACGAATAAAACCGGAGCACCCCATGGCAAAGCACTCGGTCGAATAAAACCCTTTTCAAGCAACTCTTGGGTTTGATTTAACAACTCTTGCATTTTTGTCGGCGCTAAACGATAAGGAGTTTTAGCAATGGGAGTAGCACCCGGAACTAACTCAATGCGAAATTCAACTTGCCTTTCCGCCAGAACACCCGGTAATTCATCCGGAAAAACATCTTCGAATTCATTAACTACCGGAATTTCGCGAATGGATGGTGGCTCTTCGCGAGTATCAACTACATGAGCAAGAAAAGCCATGCCACCACTAGTAAGAAAACGACGTGCCCGAGCAATAGTGCATAGTGGCACAAGTCTTCTCCGTCTCTCACCATGAATAATTAGTTCTCCCCCGCTTGGGGTCTTTACACGAATAGACTTTTCATGGCATGCAATATCGGCTCTATCACGATCGAGCCAATCCATACCAACGACAATGTCAAATTCACCCAACGTCATCGGGATAAGATCAATTTTAAACGTTTCAGTACCAAACACAATATCACAATCATTACACACATCAACCCCTAGCACCGTCTTACCATCCACTATCTCAACTTCCACCGGATGACTTAACTTAGCTAGCGGCTTATTAAGTTTAGGCACAAATTGAGGTGCCACAAACAACAAGTTAGCACCGCTATCAAATAATATTCTTGTCGAATTAGAGTTAACCATGAAAGTACCTGAGACAACTTCATTTGATTGCTTGGCCTCATCATTGGTCATTAGGTAATTTCGTCCTCTAGCCGTACCCGCCGCCTTCTCTAATCGTTTAACATGATCGGAGTTCAAATCGGGACACTCCGACTTTTGGTGCCCTTCCTTATTACAATAAAAATAAGTGAGCTTGTTTGTCGAAGAAGGCTTCGTACAATCTCGAGCCAAATGACCTCGTACCCCACAATTGTAGCAAGTAGGGATAAAGTTTCCGAAACCACTGTTCTTTACACTATTTACACTTTCGGAACCCTTCTTGCTTTTCTTGTTGGAAAAGTTCGAATGACTCGAACCTTCAAATTTTCTCTTTGAGAAAGAGAAGTCGCTTCTTTTTGGAACCTCCGGCTCAAAACCCCGAGCCAATTCAAATAATTCGACAAAAGACTTAGCCATTCCCCGACTAATCTTACCCTTCAAATCATCGTTCATGGTACGGTAGAAATCTTGCATCAACTTGCGATCATCACCAACATACTCCAGATAAAAACGAGTCTTTGCCAAGAAGGTAGACTTGAGAGTAACCAAATCCATTAAACCTTGTCGCAAATTGTGTAACTCGTCCCGGATTTTATCAAGGTCGGAAGGAGTTCGGTATTCTTTGAAAAATTCCTTTTTAAACTCTTCCCACGTCAAGCTCATGCATTGCTCTTCCCCATATAATTGGATTTTATCATCCCACCACATCTTTACCTCTTCACGCAACATGCTAGAACCGTACCTCGCTTTCTTCTCGGGAGGACATTCCGCGGTACGAAAAGCCCCCTCGATATCGAAGATCCAACACGTACTTTTCACCGGGTCCCTCACTCCATTAAACATAGGAGGTTGGGCATCCTTGAAATTTTTATAATGGAAGTCCCGCCTTCCATGTCCACCGTTACCCTCACCACCTTCACCACGAGGATAAATATTTCTAGCGTCAAGTGCCTCTTCGATCGTGGCCTTCATTCGTTCCCGTCGACCGAATCTTGGAAGACCCTTCGGACGTCCTCAAGAAAGTCCGCTTTTTGCTTTTTAAAGATGGCCTCAACTTTGGCCGTGAATTCGAGGTCCTCGCTCGTACCTCCGTCATTGTTTTCGGGTCCGTTTCTCTCTCTTCATACTATAAAACGGAAATAGGTTAAACAACGAAAACGAAAGGACATCATGTATATACAATTACACCTCACCGCCCCATCTTGCTCAACAATCATTGTACATCGCTTGTTTGACACGATTTGAACCCGTAACAATGGTAGCTAATCATTGTTACGCGAGCACGTCGCATTAACTTGCTAGTACAACGTATATCTCGCTTGATGATTGCAAAACACAACACAAACAATCAGCGCATAGTTAGCTCACCTAAACCTAGGCACTAACCAATCCCCGATCCGACCCGTCTCCTACAAGTCCCGCATAAAGGGCATACACAATAAATTCTAAGTTTAGGCACCTATCTCAAGTCGCCTAAATCCCTTAGACCATGCTCTATTTTTTTTATTTAATATAAACCATTATGGCGCCATTTAATAAATCGGAAGAGGTAAACCATTCCATTTAAACTTACAACGAGTTTAATGTTTACAAAAAGGCACGAAAGCCATTAGTCAAATGTAATACAAGTTCGACCCATTAAAATCATAGTTTTAATCCAAACTACACCCGAGCATTATTTGGGGCTAAACTACCCAAAACACTAGGTTGACTTCCAAAAGCTTCATCCAAAAGCATCCCCTATCAAAATAAAGCGGGAGGCCACTAATCCAATCGAATACCCTTGCCTTTATCCAAGCCGGAGACTAAAAAGGTAAACAACAAGAGGGTAAGCAATACGCTTAGTGAATGCAATAATTATACACATACATATACAACTTACTTACTTGCAAACACTTATACCAATTCCACATACGTACTAGCAATATAGTTAGCATACCATCATAAAGTATAACGCTAAATCTCCGATAACACAAGCTAGTATAACGAAAGCATATAACACAAGCAATATAATATGCTATACTATAACACACAAACATTGATGTTCACAACATCCATTAATATTCAAATTTCAAGGCTAGCACTACGAATGGTATCGTCAACATCGAACTTAATTCCCATCCGCCCTAAATAATGTGGTATCGTCAACATCGAACTTAAACCCATATATGAGGTATCATCAACATCGAACATGAACCCTCATCAAATGTGTTAGGACCCCGAAGTTGTATAGTGTTAATGTGAAAATAAGCTTAAATGAAGGTTCCTTAGAAGAGGGCTATATAAGGAACCTAAGTAGTCCTAATTAGATAGTCATTGCATTGTAACTGAGTTCTAGAAGCTGTGGAATGTATTTGTACCGATTCTCTCTAATACCGAGTCTCATTCCTATCTACCGAATCTCTCTTTATCTTATCATTTCTCTCAATCTCAACATGATCTGACCTATCATTTGGTATCAGAGCTTCCAGGAAGTGATTCTACATCACTATATCGATCCAGAGATTGAAGATTACAGAATCTGATTACTCTCGGTATTTTGAATCACATTCGGTATCATCGAATTTGATAATCTAACGTTCAGATTCTTGTGATAAGTTCAGCAAAGGTGCATTAGGTATTTTAGAAAGAGTTTCGATCATCATTACAGCTTTTTAACTTCAATTATGGAGAATCAAGTTGATTTTTAGAGTTTGTGGCTAAAACTCTCAGTATTGCTTAATTCAAGCTTGATTCTGGATTTTTGTGAAGATTTAAGGATTCAGTTGTGTTCATGAGGTGTTAAATCACATTTCTGACGGTTCAATTTCTTCAATTCATTAAGTTTTGAAGATTTGATCAACACTCGGTATCGTAACTGTTATACCGAGTCTGCTTCATTACTTAAATTCATCTTAAGTGTTGCAGATTGTGGTGTGATTGTGATTCTATCACATTCGGTTTGATCATACGTAGCTAATTGGTGTGGTTTGAGAAAGGATTCTGTCATATTTCTAAGTTTTAAACTTAGACTCGGTATTGTCAACTGCTACAGTTGACATTCGGTATCCTATACTTTCGGTATCTTTGATATTTTGTGTGATACTAACGTGTTTCCTTGTGCAGCAAGGTTACAGAATCAAATTCAAAAGGATTGAATTGAGATTGAACTTCAAATTCTTACAGAATCTGACTACCGAATCATATACAGAATCTGAGTTTCTGTATCACTTAATTCATTGTTTTAAGTGGTTACAGGCTACAATTCTTGTGGTTACCGAATCTATACTGAATCTGGGTGTGTCTCTTGTATTTCTGATCAGTTTCTTTTACAGAATCTGATATACAGAATCTTTACCGAATTTGCTACTTTACTGAATCTGCTACAGTACCGAATCTGTTACAGAATCTGACATTCTGATCAGATTATTGTGATTTTTCATCTGAGATTTGTGTAATACAGAATCTTTACCGAATCTACCTCATTTTCAAGATGTCTACTCAAGATACTTTGATCATTGGATCAGATTCCCGTCCTCCAGTGTTGTTTGATGGAAAGTACACTCAGTGGCTTCACCGTATCACTCAGTACATAGACTATAAGGGTGAGAAAGCAAAGTACATTTGGGCTTCTCTGAGAGATGGTCCAGTTGTTGATTATCATCCGGATACTGGTATGCCAATTCCAGTCTATGAACTTTCTGGTGATAAGCGTGAGAGAGCTCACGGTGACATAGAGGCAAAGAATATTGTTATGCAAGCTATCCCGTATGAATTGTTTGAAAATGTTGATAGCAACACAACAGCAAAAGATATATGGGATGAGATCAAACGATAGCAAGAAGGTTATGACATGTCAGATGTTACTAAATTGAATAAGGCTCTGGGATTCTATGAAGATTTCAAGCAGGAAACTGATGAACCACTCAAGGATACCTATCGTCATTTCAATGGTGTTCTCAATGAGTTGAAAAGGTGCAAGATCATAAAAGTAAATGCTGAAGTCAACATGAAGTTTCTCAAAAAGCTCAATGCTGATTGGCTTCCTTATGGAACCATTGTTCGATCTACTAAAGAGATTGACAAGTTGACTATTCATGAGCTTGTTGGAGTTCTTATGCATTACCAACCTGAAGTGTCTAAACTTCAAGAAGGAAGGAAAGAGTCTTCTCCGGGCGATCTACTTGCCCTAATTGCTAAAAAGAAGAGCAAATCGTTGACGTCTTCCAAAGGCTTGTCCAAGAAAGTGCTTGTTGAAGAATCAACTGATTCAGAAGATTTGAATCTTTCTGATGTTGATGATTCTCACCTTGAATTAGTTAAGATGGCAGCCATGTTCACAAAAGCCTTGAACAAACACAAGTTTAAAGGCAAATCAAGCAATCAACGCAAAAACTCATCATCTTCCTCGTACTACAAGAAAGCTGATCAATCTAAACAACAATGTGCTGATGATTCCAAGAAGGAAGATTCAATTTGTTTCAATTGTGGCAAAGCTGGTCATTACTCTCGTGAGTGCAAGATGCCTAAGAAGAAGGACGCAGCTTACTACAAGAATAAAATGTTGATGGCTAAGATTGTGGAAACAGGGGGAGAGCTAAAACCGGTTGATGATACTTGGTTTAACTGGACTGACGATTCAGATTCAGAAGTGGAACATGCAAATGTTTGCAAGGTGACAAAGCTCATCAAAGCTAAGGAAGCAATGGAGAATTCTGACTCAACATCCGATGATGATGAGGTACAATCATCTGAAATCTCACCTGATTTTATCAAAATGCAAAATGACTTGATGAAGAATCTGGTCTCAATGTCAAAAGAAGTCAAAGGCTTAAAATCTGAAAACAAGGTTTTAAAAGATAAAATCAAAATGAATGAGACCAGACCTTCCTCATCCAAATTGCAAACGGATGTGCAACAATTGACTCTCCAACTCAACCCTACGGAAACTGAGTTGGAAGATCTGAAAAAGACAATTCATCCAATTAAAGTTGAAAGAACTGATTATCGTTTAAAATCGGAACGACTTGCAGAAAAAGTTCAATTTTTAGAAAAAAATCTTTCTGATTTGAAAAACCAACATGAACCCACACTTTTAAAACTAAACAAGAAAATCGTTCAATTGGAAAACACCATAATTGAAAAGAACACTGAAATTTCTTTATTGTCAAAAGAATCTTTTCAAATGAAAGCACAACTTGCTCGATATGAGGAAAAACTCTATCTAACAGAGCAATCTAAAGCTATCATGGATATGGAACTTTAAAAACAAACGATTTTCATGAATAGACCAAAAACGATTCATGGTGAAAAGTGGGGGTTGGGTTATGAAGATCCGAAAATTTTGGAAAATGCTTCCAAAAAGATTCCAGGATTATATCATTCTGATTATTTTCAAGCTGGTTTACCATCGCATTTTGTACATGCTTCTGATGCTGATTTTGATGATATTATTGAAAATCGTAAATCTAGGAAATACCATCAAATTAGCTTAATGTATGAAAAAATCAATGCTACGATAGGTAAATCGAATCCTGATTTCTTGAAAAATCTTGTTGAAACTGAAAAGAACATGCAACGTGAAGATTATGTGCCTAAGCGTAGACTGGTTTATATCCCAACACTCATGCTAGAGAAATACATTTTAATGCTTGAGAATGAAGTGTTTAACAAACCTAGTTCTAGCATTACTGCAATAGATGAGGTGTTTGATGAACCAATTTTTGATGTAAAACCAATTCTACCAACTTTACCTGCATGTCCAGATGATGTTTTTCGTGAAGACCTAGCACATGAACTAACTGTCTTCTTTGAGACAGATTCTCTAGGTCAAAATTCTTTAGATGAAAAAGTAGAACCTCAGGATGAACCGAACATTGAACCTTTGATAGATTTTGAAAGTCAACTTCATCCTTTGCATGATTATTACTTGCATTTGCCTGCTGTACGTAATTTGAATCGTATAGTAGCTCAACTTGAACAGGAGAATATTGACTTGCAACTTAAGTGCCAATCATTAGAACAAATGCTTGCTTTGTGTGATAAATTGCCTTCACTGCCTAAGAAAGAATGTACTTATGCTTTTAAGGAGGGTGAAGTGATAGTTTCTGCTGAAGAATTATGTCTTGAGATTAAAAGCTTAAAACAAAAGATAATTCAAATGAAACACGCTAACACACTTAAGCAAACGTCTAATGTTGCAACCAATGTGCTTGAATGTACTGATGGGATTACTAAGAAGGGGAAGGGAAAAACAACATCTAAGGATGTAAAACCCATTACTATTCTTAAAAATCCTCTACGTTCTCAATTTGGCAATCATGGTTCGAAAGTTGTTTCTACAACTCAATATTTTGTTAAAAAGGTTCATTCTCCAAATGGTTCTGTGTTAACTGAAAGGATTCCTATGATTCCTATGTCAAAAACTTCAAAAGAGAGTCTTTTAAAGAAATCAGTTAAGTCCACAACACACACAAGTTCTAAACCTGATTTAAGTGAGTATGATGCAAAAGAACGTACAATCAAATTGGAAATTCTGCAAAATCAGTCATCTCATGTGTCAACTGAAAAGTTTGGACGTCTAACTAACAACGGTGTTTTTCATGTCACAGGTCATAATTCAAACTTGAATTACAAATCTGTATGGGTTCCTAAGTCCACGACTAAGAAAGTAGCAACCAAACCAAAGCAAACTGCTAGTCGGCCTAGGAAATCCTCTCATGTTTTTCAATTTTTGTCTGTGAACAAAACATCTACTTGGAATAAATTGTGTGTTAAGACTTCTGATAACGATGTAAAGATTGATATTGCGTATGATGCTTCATGTAATGTGGTTTTAAATGATGTTTTATTGTCTAAACTGCATGATGCTTTACGTGATTATTTCATCATTGATCCAAAGTTTGTTGTTAATCCAAAGTTTATTGTTGGTACTAACCGCAAAGGACCCAAAAAACTTTGGGTACCTAAACTCTAGGAAATTCACATTTACAGGGTTTCGACATCTGTGTTTGGTATATCGATTTCGGTTGTTCTCGACACATGACGGGCGATAAATCCTTGCTTGTCAACTTCATTGACAAATTCCTAGGAACGGTTACATTCGGAAACGATGAGATTGCAACAATAACGGGTTACGGAGATTTTGTGCAAAATGGCATAACAATCAAACGGGTTTCATATGTTGAGGGTTTGGGGTGCAGTTTATTTAGTGTGAGCCAATTCTGCGATGGAGATCTCCAAGTTCTGTTTGAACGTCGACAATGCTCGGTGCAATCCACCGAAGGGAATGATCTTCTTGTTGGTAAACGTTGTGCTTCACTATATACTATTGACCTCAATGATGCACCATCACATGCAACTATGTGTTTGGCCACTCGTTCTACCAAAGAAAATTCATGGTTATGGCATCATCGGATGTCACACCTGAATTACAAGGGTATCAATCGACTAGTCTCTAAAGATTTAGTTGATGGTATTCCAACCTTTCAATATGATAAGCATCATGTGTGTCCATCATGTGCAATGGGTAAGCTGAAACGGACTAATCATCTGCTTAAGCAAAACCCCAGTACTTCATCGTCTTTGCAATTATTGCATATGGACTTATGTGGGCCCATGTGTATTTCTAGCCTCGGTGGCAAGAAATATGTGCTTGTCATTGTTGATGACTATACCCGGTTTACATGCATTTTTCTTTTGCAAACTAAGTCCGAAACCCCCGCCATTATCATTGAATTCATTAAAAAGATTTAACGCTCTTTTAACAAACATGTTAAGAGCATCAGAACTGATAATGGGACGGAATTTAAGAATGACCCGCTTGATAGTTATTTGAAAGACCAAGGCATTGAACATCAGTTCTCTGCTGCTCGGACCCCCCAACAAAATGGAGTCGTCGAACGACGTAATCGTACGTTGTGCGAAGCAGCATGAACGATGCTTGCCTACTCCAAATTACCTCCAAAAATGTGGGGGGAGGCCATTTCAACTGCATGATAAACCCAAAATCGTTGTATTGTAAACAAACGTTTTGATAAAACTCCATATGAGTTATTATATGGTAGACGCCCGAATGTCAAATATTTCCGTGTTTTTGGTTGTATATGCTATGTGCTTAACGACTTTGACAGCCTCAGAAAGTTTGATCCTCATGGCGATCAGACCATATTTCTTGGTTATTCCTCGAACAAAGTTGCTTATCGTGTTTATCATAAGTGGACAAAGATGATTAAAGAGAGCATCAACGTCAAGTTCGATGAATTTTCGGGAATGGCTTTTGAACAACTCAGTTCAAAACCCGATCCTAACCTGGCTACTACTTCTTCCGCGCAAAACTCGATTTTCTCGAAGAAGGGTGTTCCTACGGTTACTTCAGAGGAACTGGATATCTTGTTTGATAGTCTTTATACTCCTCAACGGGATTCAAATGTTCAAGCCGTACCAGTTACACCATCACAGTCAACTACTGTGGAGACTCTTCAAAGTCTTTTTGATGAAGATTCAACACCAACTGATTCACCTGTTACTTCTTCATCCTCCCTCCAACCTCCTGTTACTGATAATCTTGACCCAATTCAAGATTCATCAGTTGATACAACTCCAGCTGTTTCTCCAGATACTCTATTGAATCCATTAGATAATGTTACATCAGATCAAGCGGATCAAGGCTCAACGTCAACAACGGTTGATGTTTCAATGGATACCACTGATGTATAACCTCTTCCACACACCCGATGGACTAAAAGTCATCCAATAGATCTTATTATTGGTGACGCATCTGCTCCAGTGTCAACTCGAAGGGCTACTCAGAATATGTGTCTATTCACAGCCTTTCTTAGTAAGATTGAACCAACAACGGTTGCTCAAGCTTTACTAGATCCATACTGGGTAGTTACAATGCAAGACGAGATCAATCAATTTGAACGATTGAAAGTATGGCGATTAGTTCCAAGACCAACGGGTCAATGACCAATAGGGGTAAAGTGGATTTTCAAGAACAAGAAAGATTCTGATGGAATTGTGGTTCGAAATAAGGCACTTCTTGTGGCCAAAGGATATCGACAACAAGAAGGCATTGATTATGATGAAACGTTTGCTCCGGTTGCTAGGATTGAGGCAATTCGTCTTTTCCTCGCATTTGCTTCTCATATGAAGTTCACGGTGTTTCAAATGGATGTCAAAACTACTTTTCTGAATGGTTATCTTCAAGAGGAAGTCTATGTTGATCAACCAGAGGGCTTTGTCGATCCCATTCATCTAAACCACGTCTACTACTTGGAGAAAGCTTTATACGGTCTGAAGCAAGCACCGCGTGCATGGTACGAGACCTTAACAAAGTATTTGCTGGACAATGGCTTCTCTCATGGAACGATTGATACAACGCTATTCATCCGTAAAAACCACGGTCACATTCTCTTGGTTCAAATTTACGTTGATGATATTATTTTTGGTCCCACGTCCCCGGCCTTATGCAAAGAATTTGGTGACCTTATGGCCAACAAATTCGAAATGAGCATGCTTAACTGATAAGGTTAAAAAGGAACATATATTTCATAGCATTATCCCCCAAGAAAGACAAGATTTTAGTTGTAATTGTTCCATATTCAAGTAATATTCGTTTATATTTAATAAGTGCGAAGACAAAAGGCGTAAACGAAGATTTGAAGACAAAAAGGTCCAAAATGCTCAAATGTACAAGATTCAATCAAAAAGGTTCAAAATATTTATGAAGGACGTCTAAAAATGACAAGAGTACAAGTTGCGGAACGCAAAGTACACGATATAAAATAATACGCGAAGACGTCCGAAAATCCGGAACCGGGACCCGAGCCAAGAAGAAACGCGCGACGCAACGGACCAAAAATATCTAGTCTACTATGCATATAAATATAATATAATATATAAATAATTATTAAAATTATTTATATTTTATTTATATTTAATATTATGTCGGAAAGCTATGAGACAAATCAATGTGAGCTGTCCAGGGTGGCCATGCGACTCGCATGGCCAGAAGGCTATTTCCCATGCGAGTCGCATGAGGATCAGAATCAGGCCTGGTCTATAAATTTGCCAGTTTTCGTTCGTTTTTACATACCACACACACAAATAATAATAATAATACTCCATAAGATAATAAATATATATATATATATATAGTATAGATTAGTGTTATATTAGATTAGTTCGGGTTATGTAAAGGTTATTTTACGGGTTTTTGAAGTCGAAATTCTGTCCGTGTAACACTACGCGATAAATACTCAATGTAAGTTATGTTCTCCTTTTTAAATTAATGTCTCGTAACTAAGTTATTATTATGCTTATTTGAGCCGAAGTAATCATGATGTTGGGCTAATTACTAAAATTGGGTAATTGGACTTTGTACCATAATTGGGGTTTGGACAAAAGAACGACACTTGTGGAAATTAGACTATGAGCTATTAATGGGCTTTATATTTGTTTAACTAAATGATAATTTGTTAATGTTAATATAAAGATTTACAATTGGGCGTCCCTATAAATTACCATATACACTCGATCGGACACGATGGGCGGGGTATTTATATGTACGAATAATCATTCATTTAACCGGACACGGGAATGGATTAATAGCCACTAGAATAATTAAAACAGGGGTGAAATTATGTACAAAGGACACTTGGTATAATTGATAACAAAATATTAAAACCTTGGGTTACACTCAGTCGACATCCTGGTGTAATTATTAAACAAAGTATTAAAATCTTGTTACAGTTTAAATCCCCAATTAGTTGGAATATTTGACTTCGGGTATAAGAATAAATTGACGAGGACACTCGCACTTTAAATTTATGACCGATGGACTGTTATGGACAAAAACCAGACGGACATATTAAATAATCCAGGACAAAGGACAATTAACCAATGGGCATAAAACTAAAATCAACACGTCAACCATCATGGTTACGGAAGTTTAAATAAGCATAACATATTTTATTTCATATTTCCTCGTACTTTTATTTATTGTCATTTTAATTATTGTTATTTATTTTATATTGTTATTTAAATATCGTCATTTACTATACGCTTCGCTTAAAATATAAAATCGACAAACCGGTCATTAAACGGTAAAACTCCCCTTTTTATATTTATATTTATATATTGTTATATAAAAATAAAGTGTTTCATAAGCCCGTCTCCCTGTGGAACGAACCGGACTTACTAAAAACTATACTACTTCGCGACTAGGTACACTGCCTATTGTGTTGTAGCAAGGTTTAAGTATATCCATTCTATAAATAAATAAATATCTTGTGTAAAATTGTATTGTATTTAATAGTGTTTTCTGCTAAAATTAATAACTATTTTATATACACCTCGCATAACATCAAGTTTTTGGCGCCGCTGCCGGGGAGTCGGCGAAATATTTATTTACATTTTTAGAAAAACAATATAAAATCTATAAAAAAAAAAAATTTAAAAATTTAAAAACCGAAAAAAAAATAATTGCTTTTATATATTTTTAAGATTTTTATTTATGAAAATATAAAATATTTTTATTTTAGTTTTATAAAAATATAAAGTTTTTATTTAATTTATATATTTTATATAAATATTTTTAAAACAGAAAAATTAAAAATTTGAAAAACAGAAAATAAAAATAAATAATAAATAAAACGTGAACCTGTCATTTTTTGACCCCCATTTGAACTGGACCAACAGGTCATGCGACTCGCATGACCCTTCTGCATAAACCCATGCGAGTCGCATGAGGTCTTCTGACAGGCCACCATTCTACCCTAATTTCGCATTTATTACGGATTTTATTATTATTATTATTATTATAAACCCTAATCTATTTATTATTATTATATTTCAGTTTTTAATTAGTTATTATTACTTATAATTAGTTTTATTTTATTTAAAATTAATACTTTTATAATATAAATATAAAAATAATATTTTTATAAAAATATATAATTTTATCAACTTTTTATTTTCCTTTATATTTTGTATCTTTTATTTATTTTTAGCGTAATTTTTGTATTTTTATCATTCGTGCTTAGTTTTAAGTCTAGTTTTTGCCGTAGTTTCATTTTTATTTCTAGAATTTTTAGGCATTGCCGTAAAATCCCTTAAGTGCTTATTCCTTAGACTAAGATTTAGGTGCTTTAGAATTTTGCGACGCCGTTTTTCGCTTTAGTTTTACCTGTAGACCTTTAGGCGCAACTTTTTAGATATAATTTTTAGACTTTTAAGTTCCGACGTTTTTCTTTCTTATTTTTATTTTTCGACACTTTTCGACGCGCAATCTTTTTCTTTCTTATTTCTCGACATTCTAGTTTTTAGGACTTAGATTTTTCTCTACTTCTTATCTAATTCTCCAAACGGAAAGAAAAATTATTTAAGTGGTTAAATTAATGGACGTTGACATTTTTCTGGTTCGTAGTAATAGTTGGATTTGTTAGTGGCTAGTTGTGGGCTTCCGATTTAAAGGGTCCTGGCTACCTGCTGCATCTTTTGGCTATTCGAAACGTGGGTAAAATCAGAAAAGTTTATTAATTGGATAACTTATATAAGTTTTTCTAAATTTTATAACTAATAGGATAATTCGTGATTGTACCACATTGTAGCTAAAATTTGGCCATCGCAATAAAATGGAAAATTTTGAAAGCAAGGCCTTGGAAACTCTTTTTGAACTCCAAAATCAATTAAATCAATACTCTCAACCGAGTGTTGATGACAATTCATTCAGTCAATCTTGGATCGCGAACGATGAAACAATAACTGGTTGTGAAATCTGTGGAGATTATCACTCAACATGGGAATGTTACTATTACGTTCCTATAGAAAATTACGCACCCACAGAACCTGTATGGAACGATTATGAAGAACGCAATTCAAACTGGGATTATTCCCAAGAATATATCCAAACTCAACAACCAGAAGACGAGGAAAATTACGTGTCCGAAAATTCTTTAGATCATATGAAAATCAAACTCGAAGAACTCGATGCTCAAAATGAACAAATGAGCGAGTTTGTAAACCGGCAAGCTGAAACTCTATCAGACTACACACCTGTTGATCTGAGGAGTATTGTTCAAGAAAATCTCAAATCATCGAATTTTGATGAATTCGAGAGCTCCGAAATCACCAACTATCCCGATGATACTTTTTATTCAGTTTTACCAATTTCACAACATATCGACACATTAGCCTCTACCGACGAAATCATCGATCCACCAATGGATGAAGAAGAAGTAAGGGTGACAAATTGGTGCTCTTGGGAAAACGATAACGTTGAAAATTTTACCCCCGAGACCAAAGTGGTGGGACCGATAAGTACCATTAATGAAGAAGAATCTACTTCGATCCCGAAATTCACCATTCCACAACCTTCCAACCCAATATTCTCAATAGACAAATCATCTACCGAAGATGAACTAAGAACTGTAATAGATAATGACACCTCAAATTCTACCCAAATGGGTAATAGAGGTGAAAACTTTGATCCCGAGAATGAACGGAAGGAAATGTTAGGAATTGACCACCCTATAGGAATATGTATGTCAGTGTATAACGATCCATTTGACCAAGAACCAGAAAAGAGACATATCCATTTACTAAAAGCTACACTTAAAAAAGAATTAAGTAGTGACGATCAACGGGTGAGTCTAAACTTTAAACCCATTGATATATTATACACCACCCGAGATATAAATAACTGGCTCACTATTTTAATTCGAGGAACTTATTCCACCGACTTCACATGTCGTCAGCTAAGTGTGGGGAAGTCTAACCCCACTTAACGTTAAATTAGGGGTTCGGGTTAGTGCATAACTCGTTAATAAACATGCATGATAAGTTAGGGTAAAAGACGCATTTTCAAAGATTAGCAAACTGTTCAAAAAAGCAACCATTTTTGAAGAAAAACATGTGTGATAAAATAAGAAGGAATGAACGATGAGGCGCGCCATCTATCATTCGACGAGCTTTGTAAGTACAAACTAGGTATTCTTAATCACTTTTCTACACTAATCACCCTCATGAATTTATAATTATAGTCTGATTTCATGCAAATGAGGGCATTGCATGATCTCAAGTGTGGGGAAGGGTTATAAATTCTCTCGGGTTTACACTTAGTTTATTTGCCAAATTTTGTGAAAATTTGAAAAATTTTCAATTAAATGAAGTCAAAATCATGTTTATATATATTTATGAACGATGAAAACTAGGTGTTAATACCGAAATTATCGTTACCTCGAAAAGGACATAAATTGAGAAACAACCCAAAATGCTTGAATTCATTTAAGAATGGAATAAAGGAGAATAAAAAGGCAAAGAAAGAAACTAAGTGTGGGGAGAATATACCAAGTCATTCAATTAAGAACTATCTATCACATGTTTCTGTAAAGTTATTGCAGGTGTTTTGTTTTGGACTAAATTAACTGTTTTACCCGATTTACTGTAATGAGAGATGGATCTACACGATGAATCAATTCCATCATTAAAAGGAAGTAAAGTCTTCCGAAAAAGACACGCGCTTCTTGATTTAGGTCAAGAAGTTGTCGTCCAGACCAGCTGTAGGTTGACGAAAAATCTAGAAAAGTCATTTCTAAAATCAGCAGGAAATCCACGGACCTCAGCATCAAACAGGGTCGCCAAGTGGTCAGATTTATCCTAACCATGAGAAGGATTTATCTCGTACAATGGGGGGCACCGTGCAAATTAGCTTGATAAGACAAATGAATCAGATCCCCAGAAAGGATAATCTCCTTAAAAGATTAAAAATCAGCTTTTAAGCCTGATATTACTCAATCCTTGAGATTGACCTTAAAGAATGAGAATTACAAACTCATGGAATTCGATGATATCTAAACTCGAGCTTGAACGAGAAAATATTTTGATCAAAAATACAAACCGATTTGTTTTCTGAAAACCCATTTTCAATGCGTTCATTACCATTGAACGTAAAATCCTAGGAATTCACCTAGAATTCATTAGGTCACCTGAACCAAATCGGGTGTCAACCGTAAGAACGGTGGTTGCATAGCATGGTCAGAGACAGGACCTTGTGCCAGACCGAAAAATCATAGGATGATCTTTACTATTGCTCCTACCAAGGATAGTTCTAGCATCCGACACGTTTTTAGACCATGAACAAATGCATGTCATTAGACATTGCCTTAACAGTTTCTTGTTCATCGCTTTCCTTTACAACCGGACGGTAGTTTACCAAAAGGTAATATACGGAACAAGTAAACTGGATGTGTGCTTTCTGATACCAGGATAGCAGTGGATTACACGAACCTAAAAGTTTTAAGCCAAAATATTGATCCACAAATATATTTTGCAACACCAAAGAATGGATTAAATCAGAAAACTTGTCTAGGATAAAATCTAGCTTGAATTTTCAAAAGATCAAATGTTTTCATAAAGATCCAATTTCCTTAAGGATCTACATTTTTATAAGTCATGTGGGACTGTAAACCGCCTTTCAAATGTGCACTTTGCTTTGGAAACCGAAAGTAAATCGGCTATTTGATTGCCAGTGTCGTTGACCTAAACCCGAGGCAACTATAAAAGACACACCCACCTTTAACCACATCGTTACTATCATTGTTTATACCGCTCTATCAAAATCACTGATGTATAAAGTGTGAAGAATAAAGAAGTGATTTGTATTATCCTATTTCAAGACTGTATTGCTTGAGGACAAGCAACGCTCAAGTGTGGGGATATTGATAAGGTTAAAAAGGAACATATATTTCATAGCATTATCCCCCAAGAAAGACAAGATTTTAGTTGTAATTGTTCCATATTCAAGTAATATTCGTTTATATTTAATAAGTGCGAAGACAAAAGGCGTAAACGAAGATTTGAAGATAAAAAGGTCCAAAATGCTCAAATGTACAAGATTCAATCAAAAAGGTTCAAAATATTTATGAAGGACGTCTAAAAATGACAAGAGTACAAGTTGCGGAACGCAAAGTACACGATATAAAATAATACGCGAAGACGTCCGAAAATCCGGAACCGGGACCCGAGCCAAGAAGAAACGCGCGACGCAACGGACCAAAAATATCTAGTCTACTATGCATATAAATATAATATAATATATAAATAATTATTAAAATTATTTATATTTTATTTATATTTAATATTATGTCGGCAAGCTATGAGACAAATCAATGTGAGCTGTCCAGGGTGGCCATGCGACTCGCATGGCCAGAAGGCTATTTCCCATGCGAGTCGCATGAGGATCAGAATCAGGCCTGGTCTATAAATTTGCCAGTTTTCGTTCGTTTTTACATACCACACACACAAATAATAATAATAATACTCCATAAGATAATAAATATATATATATATATATATATAGTATAGATTAGTGTTATATTAGATTAGTTCGGGTTATGTAAAGGTTATTTTACGGGTTTTTGAAGTCGAAATTCTGTCCGTGTAACACTACGCGATAAATACTCAATGTAAGTTATGTTCTCCTTTTTAAATTAATGTCTCGTAACTAAGTTATTATTATGCTTATTTGAGCCGAAGTAATCATGATGTTGGGCTAATTACTAAAATTGGGTAATTGGACTTTGTACCATAATTGGGGTTTGGACAAAAGAACGACACTTGTGGAAATTAGACTATGAGCTATTAATGGGCTTTATATTTGTTTAACTAAATGATAATTTGTTAATGTTAATATAAAGATTTACAATTGGGCGTCCCTATAAATTACCATATACACTCGATCGGACACGATGGGCGGGGTATTTATATGTACGAATAATCGTTCATTTAACCGGACACGGGAATGGATTAATAGCCACTAGAATAATTAAAACAGGGGTGAAATTATGTACAAAGGACACTTGGTATAATTGATAACAAAATATTAAAACCTTGGGTTACACTCAGTCGACATCCTGGTGTAATTATTAAACAAAGTATTAAAATCTTGTTACAGTTTAAATCCCCAATTAGTTGGAATATTTGACTTCGGGTATAAGAATAAATTGACGAGGACACTCGCACTTTAAATTTATGACCGATGGACTGTTATGGACAAAAACCAGACGGACATATTAAATAATCCAGGACAAAGGACAATTAACCCATGGGCATAAAACTAAAATCAACACGTCAACCATCATGGTTACGGAAGTTTAAATAAGCATAATATATTTTATTTCATATTTCCTCGTACTTTTATTTATTGTCATTTTAATTATTGTTATTTATTTTATATTGTTATTTAAATATCGTCATTTACTATACGCTTCGCTTAAAATATAAAATCGACAAACCGGTCATTAAACGGTAAAACCCCCCCTTTTATATTTATATTTATATATTGTTATATAAAAATAAAGTGTTTCGTAAGCCCGTCTCCCTGTGGAACGAACCGGACTTACTAAAAACTATACTACTTCGCGACTAGGTACACTGCCTATTGTGTTGTAGCAAGGTTTAAGTATATCCATTCTATAAATAAATAAATATCTTGTGTAAAATTGTATTGTATTTAATAGTGTTTTCTGCTAAAATTAATAACTATTTTATATACACCTCGCATAACATCATTAACCAATTAACTTTCTTCTTGGGGTTACAAGTAAAACAATTACCAAATGGAATTTTTATCAGTCAAACTAAGTATATCGATGATATGCTAAAACGTTTTAAAATGACTGCTTTAAAACCAATGTCAACCCCAATGAGAACTTTACTGGATGCTGATACTAATGGGGAACCCTTTGATATTACGCTTTATCGAAGCATGGTTGGTTCTTTAATGTATCTGACTGCAAGTCGACCAGACATTACACTTGTCGTAACTGTCTGTGCTCGCTTTCAGTCCAACCCAAAAAAATCTCACTCCAAAGTGGTTGTTAGGATTTTTCAATACCTTAAAGGTACACCTAACCTTGGGATCTGGTATCCTCATGGATCCGATTTCAATCTCACTGCTTATACTGATGCGGATCATGGTGGTTGCTATGTTGATAGAAAAAGCACATCTGGATCAATTCAGATGTTGGAGAATAGGCTAGTTGGTTGGCCATCCAAAAAGCAAAATTGTGTGTCTTTATCAACAGCTGAGTCTGAGTACATTGCTGTAGCTCACTGTTGTTCACAAGTTTTGTGGATGCAAACTCAACTCTTGGACTATGGCTTTAAGATTTCTCAGACCCCGATCTATTGTGATTCACAAAGTGCTATTGCAATAACAAGCAACCCGGTTCAGCATTCTAAAACTAAACACATAGATATTCGTTATCATTTCATTAAGGACCATGTAGAGAAAGGGGATGTAGAATTATACTTTGTGCCTACTAAAGTGCAATTAGCTGACATGTTCACTAAACCTTTAGATGAACTTAGGCTAAAATTCTTGATCAAAGAGATTGACATGGTAGAGTATAGTGCTTGATATTCCTTAGATCTGTTGGGACTTATTTTTGAGATCTTGTGTTTAAGGGGAGTAGACACTTTCTAGGGGGAGCAACTAAGTTTCTATGCTTTAGATAATTTTTCTTTAAGGGACTGCCTTTAGATTAATGATATCTTCCTAGGTACATTTGTTCAATGTTTACGCAAGGGGGAGGTAACTCATTGATATCCTATTTCAAGGGGGAGTTAATTCATTTTCTTGGAAACATAATCAAAATGCTGATTTAATTTCTTGTATATCACATTTTGAAGGGGAGAAAAAGGGAGAAAATGAGAAAATTATTCAAAAATATTGTTTTTTTCAAAAAGTGAATTAAAAATTTCTTTATTTTTATCTGAAATAATTCACTATGGCTTGTATACATCTCAGTATGCAACCCGTGTTAACAATTGGTATCACTAAAGATTTGTACTTTGTATAAAATTCAAAGCTCTTTTGAGTACAAATCTTATTTTGAAAAATTCATAAAAATTGGAAAAGATAAAATCCAAAAATATTTAAATTTTACTGAATAAATGCTATTTTTAGCATTTTACCGAGTCTGACAACCAACTGCACAGATTTGGTAAGTTCAAAGTTTTCAAAAAAATTGTCTCAGAATTGTTTTTCATGAAAAGATTAAAATGGATTTCAAGAGGAAAAATCAATTTGTCAAGATTTGAAATTAAATTGTTAATGTTTTGAAAAATTGGACTGAATTCGGTATATTAGGCCCATTCTGTAAAGCCCATTCGGTATTTTACCTTCGGTATCTATAAAAGGAGAGTCAAAGTCAAACATTACTCTTACTGTTATTAATTACCTACCGAGTCTATTGATTATACCGAATCGGCCTAATTCTACCGAGTCCGTCATTCTGTTTCTTCAAATTCTTAGTAATTGTTCATTTTAATCAATGTTTAAGATATATAATTGTAGATCTGAGATAATTATATTTTTATCAACCAGAAAAGCTCAAAATAACTGGATTATGACCTTTAATTTTTGAAATCTTGTTGATTATACCGAGTCTGAGTCGAGTTCAATTAATCTTTGATTAAACTCAATTGATTTTGAAAATCAACATGAAATCTTGTCTAATCTGAGTTAAATTGACTGATCTATCATTTGACCGAGCCTGATTACATGTTTAATTGCTTATTTGATGGATTCTGTATCTACCGAATGTGTTCTTATCCTGATACCGAATTTGTTCATACAATTAACATGTTAATATGCTTATAATTGAATGGTTGATTGATCATGGTTGTGAAATTACATGATATATGATAGAATATGCATGTTTGAGTGACTTTCTATTAATTGTTGAAGATACCGAATCTGGTTTTCCTTCTTGATACCGAGTCTGAAACTTGGTACCTTGAAAGTTTCTAATTTATATCTTCAAACACTTAACATGTTTATTCTATATTTTTCTGATATGAAAACTCAAGCTTATTTGGTTACAGAATCTAAAGTTTTCATAACTACCGAATCTGCTTGAATTGTGCTGAAATTGACTAAGTGTTATATAATTGACTTTGCATGATGATTTTGTACTAAGATGAATATCATATGAATGTCATGGTTGTCAATTATTTGTTCATATTTGAGAATAAAAGTCTTTTATATTTTTGAAAAATCATAAAAATCTTAAAATTTAAAAAATATAAAAAGGATTTCAAAGGCAAATAAGAATAGAGATATATGCTTTTTGTTAAATATCTTGTGGTCTTCTATTTCTTATCTTTACAGCTAAATGGCGAACAATCACTTTATCAACTCTGAAACCAATATTCCCTGCAAATATTGGACTGCAATTCTAGAGAGGCATACTTTATGGCCTGCTCTGAGCTCCACAGTTAGTGTGCCAGAAACAGACTTGGATATTCTTAACATATCAATCAGATTTGTGGAGGCCACACAACCAAATGCTACTAATCCACAGGGCGAACCAGCCAGATTTGAATTTAGGCTAAGGGGAGTACAAGGATTCAGGAGTTTCACAAAAGCTGACTTCAGGAGGATATTCAGACTTCCTCTTGTACAGAATGCTCCTGCTTTTCCTGCTACTCAGCAAATGATGACTTCTGTCTTTGATCTTGGTTATGTTGGAGCTACCAATGTTCCACCAGCTAAGTTTCAGAAGAAATATCTGCATTCAAGGTGGTATGTGATCTTATCAATCATCAACAGATGCTTGTTGATGACAAGAAGTGGATCTGATAGCTTAACTGTGCCGATGCTCAAACTTTTCTACTCATTCACAAGAGTAGAGAATCCTGATTATGCAGAACTTATATGGGATTTGGTTCAGGCACAGGTTGAAAAGCCAAGGGGTTCATACATCCCTTGCGAAAGGTTTTTCTGTATCTTTATCCATGATGCTATCAATGCTTGCAGAAATGCAAATATCTTTGTACCAGGTACACATGGATTATAGATGAAAAGGTTTGGAGAGCTGAAGATGAACACTCCTATGGTGTCTGATAATCAATTCACTGCGCCAATTCCAAATTGGCTAGTGAGGCTAGCTGAACCCCAAGACACTCGTATGCGTTCTTATTTTCAGGCTGTAGGAATACCTCTTCCGAACCTGGTACAACAAGAACAAGTTGAACCTGCCGTGGTTCCAGCCCCAGAGATTGTAGGGGAACCTGTAGTTCAACCACCCGAGCCAGCTAATCCTCCACTTAGAGTAAACCTCAAACGATCTAGGGTAGCACACCAAGCTCAACCCGTGAGGATCAGGGAACCTAGTCCAACTAGGATTGAACCAACCCTTTCCACAACACCCGAAGTAAGCAGTGACACTTCAGCAATAGCATCTGAATCATCTCCTGAAAATTCTCCTAAGAGAACTCGATACATGCCTGATGAGATGATTTAGACTCCACCAACCCAACGAGTAACTAGATCTAGGACTTCGACACCCATCGTCCACCAAACAGTTACTCCAACCAGTGGTGATACGGACCAAGACCTAGAACCAATTAGGTCACCCTCACCCATATCCGTATCACATTCAAGAATAACAGTAAGCCCTATGCTAAATGAAGCGCAAGCTTCGGTAGGCAAGAGATCTAAACGCACAGATGGTAAAACGACCACTAAGCCCATCCAATCTAAACAGGACTTAATAATAAATCCTACAAAGCAAGGTGCTTCGGCATCTAAGGAAGTAAAGTCTTCCTCTGTAGTAAAGTCTGCGTTGACTCAATTGATTGAGGAAACTCAATCATTGAAGTCCAGAACGGACGAAGGGGAGCCGAAAAATCTTGAAAAGGCACCCTGCGTATCGGCTGGAAATCCTCCTGTACCTCAACGTACAACAGGGTCTCGAGGTCCGGCTTATCTTGATGAGGAAGATCTATCGCGTCCCATGGAAACGAGTCAACAAGACAATCCTTCGGGATATTTATCAGACTTCCAGCAGACTGTTCCCTTGGTTCATGAAAGTGATCCATTGGTTCAAACCACTTCTCTTCCGGATTATGAATCTCAGGGTCTGGAGGAAGAGTCTTTAACTGAAAGAGATGTGCCACCTCATGGTATATCAATGATTTCAGGAGTCGGGGATAGCAATATCTCTGCGAGAACTAAACAGACTGGTAGTTCTACTACTTTGTCAGAGTTCCATGAGACCAAAGTCATGGAGGCGGATGCTTCGAAAGAAACTTCGCCGGTGACAACTCCGGTTGTTACCCAACCTCCATCAGAAGGGGATAACACGAATCTAACTAGTAGTACGTACAGCCCTACATATAAGAATAACACCGTACAATCATCCTTACCTGCCCTCACGGCAACTCAAACACTTCCACCGACATCGCCTTCAACAGTTGCTGCTGATGCTGCTTTTGTTCATGGTTACACTATTGTTTCACCAACAGGGTCACCTTCTCGAAGTTCAAATAGATATGGATTACAATATCTTTCTGACAATGAGGTGGAGGAGCTCTATCTTGCTGAGTTTGCTAAATGAATTGATCTTGATGAAGTTCGCGAAACTATGATGATTTATCTTGAGCAAGCAAGGATAGTATATCCTTTATCTCCATGCAAGTCACCTGGACCAATTCACGTGCCTGATCATGATGATTTCGATCCCGACAATCTTCATGGGGGGAGAATAGACAAGGTGGTTATCGGTCCAGTGTTTTTCAAAGATCAACTTATGAAGCTGGTACATCTAGTCAACAGAAGAATAAAGATGTTATTGATATATCTGATTCTAGTGATGAAATTGAAGAAATTCAGTGTGAAAGTTTTCTAGATGAATCGGAAAGTCAGAGAGAGGGTGACTCAGGAATGTTAATGATTATGGATTCAGCTGATCAATCAGAGAAAGAGTTAACTCAAGAGGACAATCAAAACTTTGACAACATTGAAGATATTTTAAAGGGGTCATCGAGTGTCGCCAATGAATTCAATGATCATCAATTTGTTAATTTGATATCTCCAACTGACGAATTTGGAATACACTTCGAAAAGGAGATTTTCTCTAATGGCAAAGAAGATACCACGACTCCTCCCGATTTGAATGTTCCTTTTCAAATTGCAGAGATTGTTCTTGAATGTGATGCAAATTACCAACTGAGTGAGGATGAAGAGAAAAGTATTCTTCGTTCTCCATTCATTAAACAACAAGCATATAGAATTTATGGAGATTCTGATCTCGTCCTTTCTGCATCAATGAGTGTTCTGGGTGCTTGGAAATATCATAAGAAACCAGAATTTCTCAAAGCTTATCTGAGTGTTCGTGACAAATTCAAATTGAAGAATGAAGAGAAACTTCAAATTCAGCGGAGTTCAGAGATTAAAAGCATAAATAAGATTTTGATGATTAATAAGGATGGAGTGAAGATGCCATTGTTTCAAGTTACAAGAATGGATGATGAGGATTACCAATTCTCAGAAGCGGATTTTGATAAACTGAAGATGGATGACATTATTTTCATTTATAACTATCTGATTAACTTGAATGAATCTGCAACGATTTATCATGCTACTGCAATGAAGGCAGTCTACAGGTTTATTCTTGATTCGATGAGATGGATGTCAGTTCATGATTTTCAGTTGGGATTGGAATCTGGACACAAAAAGCTCGGAATCAAACCACCAAATCAAGTGATTGAAGAGCTAAGATACATGTCCTTACTTGAAGTGAGCGACTGTCCATATGGGTTTGTATTTGTCAATTCTCACGATACAAAGATCTTCATCAGAGTCTCAGATTTCAGAAGATACTCAGACGAAACGTTGATGTATACTTTCAAGTACATGAGATGGAGATTGATCAATAACTGCTATTCAACTGAAGACATTGAGATTGTCAAATACATTCTCACAAGATTAAAAAGTCGTCTCAAAACAAGAGTGAATATACGAAGATATGAGAATCTCAAGGGATTCAAATCTAAAGTTCACTTCAGAGGAACAAAGTTCCTTTAGATGTTTTAAATAGGATTATGTTGTAAAGTTTACATTTAACACTAAGGGGGAGATTGTTAGGACCCCGAAGTTGTATAGTGTTAATGTGAAAATAAGCTTAAATGAAGGTTCCTTAGAAGAGGGCTATATAAGGAGCCTAAGTAGTCCTAATTAGATAGCCATTGCATTGTAACTGAGTTCTAGAAGCTGTGGAATGTATTTGTACCGATTCTCTCTAATACCGAGTCTCATTCCTATCTACCGAATCTCTCTTTATCTTATCATTTCTCTCAATCTCAACATGATCTGACCTATCAAAATGTCACTACAATAGTGGTATGGCTTTGTCAACATCGAACTTTAAATCCATACACGAGGTATCGTCAACATCGAACTTAAACCCTCATCAAAACAAATGAACAATATACTCTAGGATATGGTATCGTCAACATCGAACTTTAACCCATACCCCACAAGTAAATAAATCATATACATACATATATAATTATTCCACTCACCTCAACGCCTTTGGTGAATTAGGAAATCAACCTCGCAACCTTCAATGCAGCGTACCTATTACATTATGTATATAATTAACATACAACTCGTTGGACTAAACACCAACAACTTACTATTGCGCATTTAATGACCCAATTGCTTTAAATGAACCTTTTACACTAAAACCGCCCATTCGAGGCCAAGACTCATCGTTAATCACTAAAAGCTAGTGATTAAGGTCTAACAACACCAACTAATACAAACTTAGGGCATTTCATACCCATCTTGTCCAACTAAGTCAACAGTTACTCTTTTGACCCATATTAACATCAAGACTCATGATTTTGTCAAACCCGAACCTATTAATAAAACTTTCACTAACACATAAATGTGTTAGTGATCTAACAACACAATTTTCACTTTAAACGCGACATTACAAGGCAAAACCCTAGATTACCACTCCTTAGGGCTTTCTTACAACAATTTGACCCAAATTCGCCCATTCAACCCCCAAATGGGTTTTACAAGTCTTAAATGACAAAACCCTAGCCATAAATCAATTAAAACTCAAAATACGGAGTTAAGGCTTACCAATACTATCACGACGTAGCTAGAGATGTAGGGAACAACTTTAAAACTCGGGCTTGGGCTAGATTTGGTCTCCTTCTTCTCCAAGTGAGCTCTCTCTCACTAGAACTCTAAACCTCTCTCTAGAATTGAATGTGATGTAGTTGAAAGTGTGTTAAATGAGTTATGGTAACCCTTGTATCAGTTTTCTAGATCCAAAACCGTCTAGAAGTAAAAAGACCAATACACCCCCAAAGATGCCATTTAATTTGGGTCAAAAATGTCAAACAGCAACATCTGTCGCGTTTCGCGACAATCTGTCGCGTTACGCGACACCCAAACGTGACACACTCTAATAAAACGCGATAAAGTGGACAGGTCGGGGGTCCTGAATCTGTCGCGTTCCAGCCAGCTTTGTCGCGTATCGCGACTGACCAAAACGCGATGGAACCACCCAAAACGCGACATAAGGCCTGATCGAATCATTTTCTACATTTTCAAGATTTAAACTATAAGCAAACGGCCATAGATACCATATTAAACATACACGAAGTTAAACACGCACCTTAAGTCATATATATAGAAAAAGGGACGTTACAGAAATGATTTCTGACTATCGGATGGTATTCTAATTTCATAGAATATCTATATATATAGAACAAAAGATTTCGTAGATTACGGAGTAATTTACGGAATATGTCAGGCAAAGTTTACAGTAACAGATACGCTAAGATGTGAATTAGAAGATACACTAAAATATGAATTTTGTCTATACACTATTCATGCAATCAATGCAGTAAAACGTGTCTAGACTAAGAATGATAAGCAGGTGATTTTTCAAAAAAATGATAAGAAAAACTTTTGACATGCAGACACGGTCGAAGTCCAGACTCATTAATGCATCTTAATATCTATCAGTTAGACACACTAATGCAAGACCTGGTTGGCTAAGACCACCGCTCTGATACCACATGAGACGACCCGTCCTAATCCATAAGGACGAATACAATAACATATGATTACATTGCGAGGTATTTGACCTCTATATGATACATTTTACAAACATTGCATTCGTTTTAAAAGACAAATTTTCATTACTTCGAAAGTTGACAGGCATGCATACCATTTCATAATATTCAACTATAAATGACTTAATTTGTCATTAACTTAATAATAATCTTTATTGAACTCAACGACTAGAATGCAACGTCTTTTAAAATATGCCATGAATGACTCCAAGTAATATCTTTAAAATGAGCAAATGCACAGCGGAAGATTTCTTTAATACCTGAAAATAAACATGCTTTCAAGTGTCAACCAAAAGGTTGGTAAGTTCATTAGTTTATCATAAACAATCATTTCCAACATTTTAATAGATCACAAGATTTTCATTTCCATTTTTCATAAATATACATCTCATATCAGGCATTTCGCAAACTGCATAGAGATATAAATCATTCATATGAATTGAACACCTGGTAATTGACCTTAACAAGATGCATATAGAATATCCCCATCATTACGGGACATCCTTCGGACATGATAAATTCAAAGTACTAAAGCATCCGCGACATGGATGGGGCTTGTTGATCTCGATAGATCTATCTTTAGGATTCGCGTCAATTAGGGTGTCTTTTCCCTAATTCTTAGATTACCATACTAAAAAGGGGCATATTCGATTCGATAATTCAACCATAGAATGTAGTTTCGATTACTTGTGTCTATTTCGTAAAACAGTTATAAAAGCGCATGTATTCTCAGTCCCAAAAATATATATTGCAAAAGCATTTAAAAAGGGAGCAATGAAACTCACTATACTGTATTTCGTAGCAATAATGCATATGACGGCACTGAACAAGTGCAGGGTTGGCCTCGGATTCACGAACCTATATTAAGTGTATATGCATATATATATATATATACATATATATATATATATATATATATATATATATATATATATATATATATATATATATATATATATATGTATATATATATATATATATATATGTATATATATATACATATAGATATATATATATATATATATATATATATATATATATATATATATATATATATATATACATATAATAAACATATATATATACATATAGATATATATATATATATATATATATACATATGTACATATGTATATATATATATATATATAGATATAGATATATATATATATGTATATATATATACATACATACATACATATGTATATATATATATATATATATATATATATATATATATATACATATGTATGTATGTATGTATATATATATATATATATATATATATATATATATATATATATATATATATATATATATATATATATATATGTTGGTCAATATCTGTCTAACAATTTAAGTCAGGTCATAGTGCATCACAATCCTAATGCTCGAGATTATCATGCAGAGGTTAACAAAATCAATTTGACTCAAAATAACTTCAAAATATATACATGTTTATTATATGACTTAAATATAGTCATTTTATATATTGAAATATTTTTATTAGATTTTATTTGAGTAAATAATACAAGTCTTTTATTAATAAATAAAAATTTATATTAAAATTTATATATGATAAAAAATATACTTTTATATATCTTTAGTAATAAAATTTATAAAATTCACTTAATATCATAAAAATATAGTGGTATGTGTTATTAATGTACTTATATTACGTGTGATAAAAATATCTTTGTATTACCTATCTATTTGATAAAATAATATTGATAATAACAATAATGAATAAAAGTTGTATTTTGTAATAATAATAATTATTATGATAATAACAATATTTATTTACTAAAGATGATTATAATAAAATGATAATTCTAATCATGATAATAATAACGATACTTTTTAATATTAGTTGTAATAATAATATTTTATATAAAAATAATAATTCTATTCAAAATGATAATTTTAAATAATAATAATACTAAAATGATAATAATAATGATATTTTATAATAACAATGATATTTCTATTAAAAATGATAATTTTAATAAAAAATGATAGTTTTAATATTAACATTACTTTTAAATAATGAAAACGATATTTTTATCTAAATCAATAACTTACAATATTTTTATTTCATCATAATACTTATACTCATTATTCCCTAATCGATTCGTTTAATAGCTTTTAGTACTCTTTTATATTGCATTCATAATAATGATAATAATAGCAATCATAATAATTAGATGATACTAATATTAGTTTTGATGATAATGATACTAATAAGTATTATAATAATATTAATGATAATACTAATAATTATAATAATAATGATAATATTAATAATAATTTTTAATGATAATAACAATAATAATAATAATAATAATAACAATAACAATTTTTAATAATGATACTTATATTAATAATGATAATATTAATATTAATAATAATAATAATAATAATAATAATAATAATAATAATAATAATAATAATAATAATAATAATAATAATAATAATAATAATAGTAGTAATTAGATAATAGTAATAATAATAACGACGATAATAACGACGATATTAATAATAATAATCATTTTAACAATAATACTAAAATTCAATTGACTATAACTTCTAATCTGTTTGTCGAAACCATTCGATATCTAAATGAAAAGTTCTTAATTTTTCGCTAGCTTTTCAACGACATGCATATCACACACCTTATCTCAGTAGTATATGTATCTAATTCAGGATTCAGCATAACCTATCTAACGACAATATCAAACGTACAAGCATGCATAATCCTATATACACGAGCACTAGTCAGGGATACACTTAATAATATATAAAAGTTAAGTTATGAGTGCTCACGTATCAATATTGTGATTCAATATTGCAGGAAAGTACATAGACGCAACGGAGACGATAAACACTAGTTTGACCTCACGAGCTATATCCCCGAACAATACTCATAACCTCCATAGCTATAACCCATAATTTCCTTAGCTCTATCCCTCTCGAAAAACCCGTTTGAAATAGCTAGCTCATGACCTCGTCATAGTATTTTATGTATAATACTACTAATAATAATATATACTACTAATACTAATACCAATAATAAGATTAATATTAATAATCTGAATATTAATAATATTAATATTAAATATATATATGTATATGTATATGTATATATATATATATATATATATATATATATATATATATTTCTATCTATTGCGAAGTGAATGATGAAATGAATCAGAAGTGAACTCATTCGATATTTAAAGCAAAGTGGTAGCCACCTACTACCCATGCGATCGCATGGGTTTTAGGCTCTTTGGCCATGCGATCGCATGGGCCAAGGTTCCAGCTCATAAACACGTTTAAAAACCTTGCCGACACTTTTATATTATTATTATATACATATTATATTTAATCTATATAATTATATAAATATTATATTATATTTATGTTCATCGTTAACTTGTAAATTTAGTTCTAAAGAATTGTACGTTGTCACTCGAGTAATGTCTCGGTTTCGGTTTCTCGAACGTATTTTCGTACGCTAAGAAAGCTGATACTTTACGTTTCGCGACGTGTACCTTTATCAACAATTTGACTTACTCATCGATAAATTATATTATAAGAAATGTAACTTATATATTTGAGTGTTGTGGTCATTTGCTTCTATAAATCAGTGGCTCGTTGTTTATCAAAATATATTATTTTAAATCAGACGTTTTACGACTAAGTAATATTATATTTTATCACTTTGTAAAATATATATACATATTCATTTGGAAATATAAATTTATACATATTAAAAATATTTAGTTTTTTAAAACTAATTATATTTCAGAGTTTATATAATTTAAAATCGTTTTCATAATGTAACATAAATTGGTATGAATCATTTATGTACCAGTGTTCCCTTTAACCTGTCAAATATTCTAATTGCTAATCGAATACAAATATCGTTTGTTAAATAGTTTGAAATGTATACAAACACGTTTTTAAATACATTTTGCAAATTATCTATATAATTAACAACCAATATACGTTATTTAATCAAAGACATTTTTAAATAAACAAGTTATATTATATCGAAAAGCGTTTTGAAACTAAACCAGTTGATTATTATGTACTTTAGTCTTCCACTAACTTTGTCTAATTCTCGTTATTTGTCACTTTGTTCTCAATGATAGATTACTTTACCACTTATTCCGAATACCGTTAAAATGAAAAGTTTCCTAAATCAAAGTGGACCTCTCAACAGAGACTCGTAATCATACAATGTATCTGATAAATCAATCATTTGATATTATCTTTTAATTCCAAACATGTTGAACCAAAAACGTTCATGTAAAGTATTATACCTAATATTTTGTTAAAGTTATCAAGTTATAATATATACACATATACATATATAATCATATCCGTTCATTTAATGGTTCGTGAATCGTCAGAATTTGGTCGAGGTTAAATGAATATATGAACACAGCTTAAAATTCTTGAGATTCAACTTAACAAACTTTGCTTATCGTGTCGGAAACATATAAAGATTAAAGTTTAAATTTGGTCGAAAATTTCCGGGTTGTCACATTTTTAAGTAAATATGATCTTGTATTGAATATGAAAGTGTTTAATACAATTGTATTGTGTTTACTACATCAAATGAGAGGTTATTTTATACACTTTATGTTCTAACAGCTAATTCTATTACAAGGAATGGCTTCAAGTCACTTTTGGAACCTCCTTGGTAAATATGGAAATATGTTGTTGTGTAGCCTGCACCAATCCGTTGAATACTTGAATTTATGCAGTCTTGTGATCACCTTTTTAGGGATATGATGAAGTGGACCACTTCTGATCCCAAAGTCAACTTACCTAAAATGATAAGTTGACCTTTTGTTGACTTATTCTAACATTGCCTTCTACTTTTTCGAAACTCATCGATTTTCTAACCCATCTGTCAACCTAGCAAGGTAACAAATTGAAGTGTTGTTTGTACATGTGTTCAAATCCACCATCGCTATTGCAGAAAGATTAAATGATGAATTAGATTATCATTCAAATTTCAGTATCATGAAATAAAAAGGATGTCAATTTTTCTTGATTTCCATAAGTCGAAGGATACAAGGATATAAAGGTAGATAATAGACTAGGCCCTTACATAAATAACAAATAACTGTGGACCAATATCTGTACAATAGTCCCTTACAACAATATACCAAAATCTGTATGCTAAAAAGCACCTTGCAGTAGAGCGAGAGAGCAGCGAACAGTCAAGCTGAAACGAACTCCTCGAAGAGAGAAGTCCTTCATAAATATGTTTGTCTGTTGATATCGAGATAGAACATGAAGAACTCGAATTTATCTTATAGCGACCAGATTGTGAACAAAGTGTATATCAATCTCATTATGTTTCGTACATTGATGCAAAACCCGGTTTGACGAGAGATAAACAACACTCACATTATCTAGTATACAATAACGATCGAGAACAACAGACATTGAAGTTGGAGAAGAGAGTCGTGTAAGCAGTAGGTTCGACAACTGAATTGGTGACATCACGATATTCGACCTCAACGATGGATTAGAAGGCGTGTGATGACGCTTGGATGACCAAGAGGAACACTCAAAAACTGGTTGTGGATTTGCGAGTGAGGTGGCACCTAACATATCCTATAATTTCTATTACATACTCTGTTCGTTTTAATTTAATATGTTTGTTTTTTCTTTGGAATATCTCAATTTAATAATTACTTTAAAAATAGATAAGAATATAATAAGGTATAGTTCTTTTATACTCTTTCATTTTGTATGTAAAACAAAAAAGAAAGTAAAAAGTAAGGGGTAAAACATGTTAGTGAACAAAAACAATAGAAGGTAATAATGAAATTTATTAAACTGTGCGTTTTTTTGTCCGAGGACTATTAAATTGAGATGCGGAGAGTATTATATTATTATATTTATTTATTATAAATTATAAACTGCAATATTTTTTTTGTAATTAATAATATTTTAATTATACGGAGTAGTTAATAATTAATCACTATAAATATTACATCTATGTCTCATATTAATATTGTAGTATTTTATTTTGGAATGTCTCAAATTAATACTACGTAGTACACAAAAAAATTAAAAGCTTAAGTTCTATTAGGATCTTAATATAAGAATGTATTATGTTATGTATGTTGATATGATTAACGAGGGAAAAAAAAAGTAAGTAAAATTAAAAAGTTATGGCAATTAGTTAGTTAGCAATAGCAATAGATTTGAATGGTTGAATTTCCTAAAAATTCGATTTCGGTGAAATTCACTGTCACAGCACCCTTTCTGATCACATCACACTAACACACTAACAAGCAACCAATAAAAAGATTCTTTATCATTGTGGTGATCCACTATCACTTTAATTATCTTATTACAAATTATGGAGTATATATAATATAATTATAATTGAATTATTATTTGTGTATGTATTATTTAATAATATAATATAAATATAATAAATTGTAATAATTCAGTCACTGTAATCTTTTTGTCTAAATAGAACCTGGAGAACTGATGAACAAATGAATTTCATCTATGTTAAGTAAATGACTTAGGGCTGGTCATGTTCAGACACTTTATTGATCAAGTTCAAGACCTCGTAGATCGCCATGGTTTTCCACCACCACCTCCTCCGGTTACCACCGTTCCGCCGTTGCATGACAGGTTCTCTTTTTAACCTAATTCATTGAAATCAATTATGATTTTGATTTCGTTCAACTTAATTGCTAATTTTGAAGTCCAATTAGTGTTCTGATATCAATACTGTATTAAATTAAATTAATCAGGTAATATATTGTATTGAAATAGGAACTTTTATATTGAATTAGAATGTGACTGTTAGTGTTGGCGAATTGATACTATGACTACTACTATTACTAAATTGTATTATTGACTTTAAGTTTGTTTACTTTTATTTTAGGTTATCTTCTCTTTTAGTTGCCGTAATTTTGTTTCTAATAGTCATTGTTTTCAGCAATGGATTGGATTGGATACATGTTGTATACAGTAGTACAGTACTCAATACAGTATAAAATTATCACAAATAGGAAATTTTTGGCACTATCATTAGAAGGATGGCATTGACTTTATAACTTTTTTTAGATGATCAATAGAACAATAAGCTTAGTTGAAAACATATAAGAATTTGCTAGTTGTTGCTCTCTTCTAATTAGGATTAGTTTATGGTAATTGGCGTCGGTTTCGCATAGAGTTAGAAGCAAATGTTTTTGTAGTATCTTTATAATTGTGTGCACGATTCGAGTTAGCCTAGGCAATAGTCAATACATTATAATGTCTTTTATTAGTGAGCCTGATAAGCTGTAAGTTGGGATTTGCATATTTTACTTGTTCAATAATAGTTCCATACATGAGATGAGAGATCATTAGTGTTCTGTTTGTATGTACCAATCAGCGAAAGAACAATGTCTGTATTGGCAGCATTATTCGCGAAGATTTGCAGCTGTTTGCTACTTTCTTCAGCACTTCAAGTTCTGACATAATAATTTTATTATTGAAATCTTTAAATGTCGCTCATAAGCGCCACATAAAAAAAAATGCCAAGACGTCCAGTTAGCGCATCAATGAAATAAACATGTGCAACTACTTCAATGATTAGTGTTTAATGCTGACGACAAGTTCACATCATGTTGCCATATTGGGATAAAATGATATCATGTTCTGTATTTCACAGCTATTAGCCTGCTATCTTCAGTTTTATATTGCTTTAGTTACCGTCTCCACCTTAAATTTTGTTATTGCCATTACAAACTTTGCACCATTTTCTTTGCAGATGGTGTTTTCTAAATCTTGAAAACGACCTGTCAAAAGACGGTTGCTATGATCTCATAATGAAGACCAAGAAGTCAAAGCTCAGAGAAACCCCTTCAAAGAAAACTCAAAAGGACCAAAAACATACCGAAAATCCCAATTCAAACGAGTCCATGGACGAAATCTGGAAACACTTTCCCGAAGACTTATACGAATCTGTCATCGCACGTCTTCCCGTAGCCACATTCTTCCGTTTCAGATCCGTTTGCCAGAACTGGAATTCGTTACTTCATTCCAACAATTTCACACTTCAATGTACTCAACCATCACAACCATGGTTCTACACCATAACTCACGAAAACGTCAATTCGGGTGCTATGTACGATCCCGTTTCTAAAAAATGGCACCACCCGATCGTCCCCAAAATACCCACAAAAATGATCATCTTACCTGTAGCTTCAGCAGGCGGTTTACTCTGTTTTCTTGATATTGGACATAGAAGTTTCTATGTATGCAATCCGTTAACTAGCTCGTTCAAACAATTACCCGCCAGATCAGCTAAAATCTGGTCACGTGTATCCGTAGGGATGATTTTAAATGAAAATTCAACTAACTATAAGATCATATGGGTTGCCACTAATGGCGAGTACGAAATCTACGACTCCATAGTAAACAGCTGGACCCACATGGAAAGTATACCCGACTGTATCGGGTTACCATTATCATTAAACTATGGTTTGCAGATTTTGTCTGCAAACGGGTTAATGTATTTTTTGAGGTTGGACCCAGATGGGATCGTGTCGTTTGACATGGATAAAAGGGTTTGGAACCAGTATCTGGTCCCGGTCCCACCGCACTCCCGGGACCATTCACTAGCGGAATGTGACGGCCGGATGATGCTGGTGGGACTGGTGACGAAAAACGCCGCCACGTGTGTTTCCATTTGGGAGCTTCAAAAGATGACTCTCTTATGGAAGGAGGTTGACAGAATGCCAAATGTAATGTGCTTAGAGTTTTATGGGAAGCATGTTAAGTTATCTTGTTTGGGTAACAAAGGATTAATTATGTTATCCATTGAATCGAAAATGATGAATCGATTGGTTACATATGAAATTTCGAAAAAGGAATGGTTGAAAGTTCCTGGTTGTGTGCCGCCACATAAGCGAAAGCAAATGTGGATCGCGTGTGGGACTACATTTCATCCGTCCTTAACCGCCATTGCTTGATATTATCATGTCTATGTAATGCACGATTTTGTTTATGTTTATATTGTCGTATCCTTTGTTTCCACGAACGTTTTGTATTGTCATTGTGTGCATGTTTAATGTATTGTGTAATTTATGTATTAAGTCATTTCAGATGTTTGTAATATAACAGATGTGAGATGCCATTGACAAAAGTTAAAAAACAGATTCATATATTTCAAAGAATTGGTTAAAGGTTACAAAGTAATTAAAACAGCCATAGATCGGTAAAATTGTGTTCTAATCTTCAAGCCTTTCCTCCACTTGTAGCTGTCCTGATGATCTGAAACAGAGCTGCAAGATGATAAAAAACAGATTAATTATGGATTTGAATTCGATTAGGACAATTGTGGCAATGTAAAGAGAGATTGATGGGATTAATCTTACATGATCCAATGACAACAAACACAAAGAAACCAATCATAAGAGGGCCAACAGGCAACTTTTCGCCTTTTTTGGTGGACGATTCACGCACAGATCCACGTCTAGTGATGTTCTTATCGAATTTTCCTATTTTCTTATCGGCAAGACGCTTTGAAGTAGTCTATGAATGAAGATAAGATCATAAGCTTGTTAGTATTATAAAGGTATACGTATATTCAAAATATCGGAAATAGTAGATCGATAGTAAATTTACCATGATTATTTTAAGAGATCGGAGGATGGACGGAGAACGATGGAAGTTTTTTTGTTTTCCGGCGAGGTAATGACAAGGTGATGAAAGATGACCAAAAAAGGTTAAGATGTAGTTGTGTATTTATAGCTTCAAGAGGTTCATGTTTGGTGTTTGACTTTAAAAAAGGTTTACGAAAGAGTCGTTTATGGTCCAGCTGTTGCGTGCTAATTGGTTTATGAAATGTAGCTTGACTGCGTGGCAGATGTTTATTGGGTATTAGTGACGTGCTTATAATAAGTTACCCCGTATTTTATTTTAATTTTAATAAAAGGGGGTTCAATTTGTTCATTGACGCGTTCACATACTTGACGAGTCGACTGAGTAAATAATGTTCAGCGTTGGTCACCGGACGTTGTGTTGTCTTTTATATAAACGCGTTAACGTTAATATAGAAGCAATATGTTTTCTAGTAGTTAGATGACAATAGCCACTCGATCCGGTAAATATTCAGATAATTCACCTGTTTCGTGATAGATATAAACGAATCTAATGAATAAAAATTTCATTAATGAATATATCCATTATTACCCGAAATATATATATATATATATATATATATATATATATATATATATATATATATATATATATATATGTATGCTTATATATTTATTATTACAAGTTTTTTTTTTTTTTTTTTTTTTTTTTTTTTTTTTTTTTTTTTTTTGAAAGGCAAGCCCCCCAAAGTGTAGCAAGTGAGGATTGAACTTGGGTCCCTTTGGAACTTTCCAAGCATCCTACCACCAAGCCAACCCCTTGGGGTTATTATTATTACTATTATTACAAGTTTTACATGTTGATTTCAACTCAATAATAATAAAATGGAGTATAATCTATTACAATAAAACATGTATCTAACAAAATAAATTTACAAATTTCATATTTAATTTTTCATTATCTATTAGTAACTTTAACAAATCTTATTATAACTTTAACAACGGTTATACATTCTTATTGATAGATTTTAATTATGTCATGTTATATTTATTTTGCCTATACTACGTTTTTATTTTAATTGCACATTAGAAAATATTATAATATTTTTTAATATCCATTGAATATCCATTAACTCACTTAATCCACTGAATATATGAATATGGATATAGATGGATGACCTGAAATTAAATGAATATGGATATGAATAAACAAAAACTAAATGTGTATGAATATGAATACGACATCATCTGATCCATATCCGATCCATTATCATCTCTAATTGTATTCCAGTAATAAAGATAATTAAACAAGTGTCAGTTTATTCTTACTTGATACAGGTTTAACTTAGTTTTAAGTTTAACACAGTTTTTATAAATAGAAGAAAGAAGTAATAAATGTGAGTAATGAGAGGAGTTGGAAACTTTTTATGAAGGATACAAACAAGGAACACCGTCATGAATAGGATCGAGAACACTAAAACAATCCTAACAAACAAGCTCCCGCTAACTACAGCCAGGGGCGTTTTTTAGAAGGGACAAGCGGGGGCAGCCGTCCCCAGTGGATTTGTGTAAGACCCGAATATTTGTAGTGTACCTAAGTATAAATAAGATACTTGAAGTGGGGCTTTCGTTGTACATTTTAAAATGAAGAAGGATTCTGCCCAGGCCATCCGCGCGCCGCGCAGGGTAATGGCGCGCCGCGTCAAATGCTGACAGTTCACTTCTTCCTTTTTTTTTTAAATTAGATATTTTGAGGGCTTTTTGGTAATTACACATGGGGGCCCGAATTAAAGGCCATAGATCAGTCTTGGAGCCTCATTTACTCCATTTCCATCTACTTCAACCTTATCACTTAAATTCTAGAGAGAGAGTAAGATCCTAGTGTGAGAAAACTCATTTTGGAGAAGAAGAAGAAGGAATCTTGCTTAAGCTCAAGTTATAAAGTTGTTCATCTACTTCCTAGCTACATTTTGAGTGTAGTGGTATGCTTTAATCTTAATTTCCTTGTTTAATTTGATTAAGGGTTAGGGTTTGGGGTAAATGATGAACTTAAAACCCATTTGTGGGTGAATTGGGTGTTTTGGGTGAAATTGGGTCATGTAGACTCAAAGATGACTAACTAGGATTTTCAAAATGTTAGATTGATGTTTATGAACTTAAATTAGTTAGTAAATTGCTAGCACACCTATATATATGTAAGTGGGCGTTGTGTGGGTTAGTGGATGACCCGAAATGGGTGCGTTGACCTTAAATTGGTCAAACGGGTCAAAATGGACCTAGGTTAGTTAATGTTTGTGATTAATGCATAAACCTTGTGTTGAAATGTGTTTTAAACCTATCTTGGCTAATGTTAGGGTTTTGGTGTGAGTTGACCCAATTTTAGGGTTAAGTGTCCAAATGGGTCAAAATGACCTAGTAATGGTGAGTGTTGTGAGTTTGACCAACTTGAACGAATGATTGATTATATATACTTTGTAATAGGTGCGTTACCTTGAAGTTTCAAGATTGGTTTATTGATTCACCGAAGGCGTAAGGTGAGTGGAATAATTATATGCGTAGATATATAATGTATTTATTTATTGTAGCGTGAGATGTGAAGTGTCGATGTGCTAAGACACCACATTTCACGTGACGAGTGAAGTGTCGATGTGCTAAGACACCACTCAAAGTAATGTGACGGGTGAAGTGTCGATGCGTTAAGACGCCACCCGGGGTGAAGTGTCGATGTGTTAAGACACCACCCGGAGTGAAGTATCGATGTGCTAAGATGCCACTCCAAGAGATTAACGGGTGAAGTGCCGATGTGTTAAGGCGTGTGACGATCGCTCCAAATTCATATGGACGAACACGTCATTCATCGATTTCATTGCGAGGTATTTGACCTCTATATGATACGTTTTGTAAACATTGCATTCTTTTGAAAAGGCACACCATAAATGAATATTTAAATCAAAGGTTTTCGACATCTGACGATTTCTACATATAGACAATCACCGTAATATAATAATTTACAATAATAATTCCGTTGATAATGCAGTCAAAATAAGATACATGGTGATGATTTGGTGAATGCAACGTTTCCTTGAAAAATATGCCATGTATGACTCCATGCACATAGCTTGTCTAACATATAAGCAAACAGCGAAAGACTTCTAGGGAACCTGAGAATAAACATGCTAACAAGTGCCAACACAAAGGTTGGTGAGTTCATAGTTTTAATGTTGCGCATAATCTGTATATAAAGGTGGATCACAAGATTTCAGTTGTTCAATCCAGAAACGTTTATCAAAATATTCTACGAAATTGAGCACCCTGGTAACTAAACTTAACGTATATATAATTTGTACCCTTTGTATAATCATCTTAATAATACACGCAAACCAACGTGTACGCTTCTCAAATAGCATACGTCCGTTAAAAGGCTAGTGCTCTAGCTCGGACGGGGATATCAAGCCCTATGGATCCATATACTACTACTCACGCCCACCAGTTCTTTTAACTGGCAGTTACTAGCTAACAAAGCTAAGGGATTTTCGGTTCAAACTCGGTGTAGAATTTAGTATGTACTTGTATCCATTGCGTTTAAAATAAAGTGCATGTATTCTCAGCCCAAAAATATATTGCAAAAGCAATTAAAAAGGGATCAATGAAACTCACCTTAGCAGCATATAAAGTCGTTCACCAAAATGTGATCGAAACTCGGGTTACCAAATAACCGTAGATCTCAACCTAGAGAACATATGTTGGTCAATAAATGTCTATCAAGCTAGGTCAGGTCATAGTGTATAACAATCCTAATGATCGAGATCGACATACAAAAGTTATCCAAAGTCGTTTCAAAAAGTCAATTTTGACAATAATTCAACAAAACGAGACGTGCCTTATATATGAATTCATTTACTTGGCTGGTAATATTCAAAAATCCAATTTATCATTCTTACAAACAAGTTTCAAAAGCAATTTCAATCAATGTCAATCATAATTCAGTTGATCATATTTTTTAATTCGTTCACCGAAATTACGCGATTTCTAAATGAAAAGTTATTGATTTTTCGCCAGCTTTCCAAAAACATGCATATCATATACCTTTTATCAGTAATATATGTATTTACTTCGTGATTCATCATAACTGTTTAACGACAAAATTTAGCATACAAGCATGCATAAATATATATACTCGAGCACTAGACATGGATACACAATTAATGTATAAAAGATAAAATATGAGTGCTTACGTATCAATATTGAGATTCAATATTGTTGGAAAGTACGTAGACGCAACAGAGATGATAAACACTAGATTTGATTCACAAATATACCCTCGAACATTACCCATAACCTCCTTGGCAATAACCCATAATTTCCTTAGCTCTATCCCGCTCAAAAACCCATTTTGAAGGTGACACGCTTATAACCTCGTCGTAGTATTTTAGGTATATATACTACTAATAATAACATTATAATAAGATTAATAATAATAATATTAATCTTAATAATAATAATAATAATAATAATAATAATAATAATAATAATAATAATAATAATAATAATAATAATAATAATAATAATAATAATATAAAAAAAATAATACGGAGGAATGAATCGAGCTTTTATAGTATGTGGCCTGCTACAGTACCTCATGCGATCGCATGAGTTTTCAGTGTTTTTGCCATGCGATCGCATGGCCGCCATATCCGTTTTTGTTTGCTAGTTTGTCGACATCAAATAGTGTGTTACTGTAGCAATAGTGTGTACTGTAGCAAATAGTGTGTTACTGTAGCAAATAGTGTTACTGCAGCAATAGTGTTTTACTGTAGCAAAGTCATTTTTACAGTAGCACTGCAGAAAAATACGGTTTCACTGTAGCAAATAGTGTTTTACTGTAGCAAATAGTGTTTTACTGTAGCAAAGTTATTTTTACTGTAGCAAATAGTGTTTTTGTGATGACCCGGGAATTTTCGACCAAATTTAAACTTAATCTTTATATAGTTTTGACACGATAAGCAAGGTCTGTAATGTTAATGTTTTCAAAAAAAAAACTTTGAATTGTGTTAATGTAATCAATTACCCTTCGATTATTCCCGACGATTCACGAACAACTATATAAATAGATGCATACAGATATTTTTGAAATAATATATGATTACACTGTTAGAATTAAATATGTAAAATTACATGCGATGTAATGGAAACAATATTTATAAATATATAGATATATATATAATTATGTATATAAATATTATTTGTAAATATATAAAGTTATATTAAATCTAATTGTTTAAAAATATATAATATATTTATTTTAGTAACTAAACTTGCTAATTTTAAAACTGTTTTTATATGGAATGTGAACATATTAAAAATAAATGATTTCGAGCTTAATTAGTAAATGTTAGTAACACTCGGTTTACGTTTTGTTAATTTTAATATAGATATAGTACTTGTTCATGATGGATTGAAATAAAAGTTGAACTGCAATTTGATTTCGAAGATCTTAGATTTTTTTAATATATTTTTACCCTTTTTAGTTTGAATATTGGTACTCCGTACATATAAATTGGAACAGAAAATAAATATTTATCGAACATTTTTAATCAGGTTTCAATCAGATAATGAGTGAAATAATTAAATATTTTTAATCTAAAAATTTGGGATTTTTAGGGACACTTTTTCTTTCGTAACTGTTTAGCAATGGACACGATACACCTATCCTTTATCAACTGTCGGCAGAGTGCCTAATGTGTATGTTCCAATCATTCAATTATCAATATCTTATATTTTTATTATTATTATTATTATTAATATTAAATATTATAAATATTATATATAATACATAATATATATCTATATATATGTAATATATGTATATGTACACTGTAAGAGAGAGAGAAGAGAGACTCGCCGCCACCATACCCGTCACCTCACCTCCACTGAACCACCACCTTTAACCCATCACCATCGAAATCACACCACCTACGATTGTTTTTCTTTTTGCTACGGTTTTGTGTTAAAGCATCCCAACTACCACAGCCCACCATCGTGAAGCCACCACCACTGCCATCTTCTTAAAACCCACATCACTATCGACCACCTTTTATTTCCCTGTAAACCACCACCGTAAAACCACCATCGAACTACCAGCTACTGCTGCTGTTTACATTTTCTGTCTGAACAGCTCAAACCCGAACACCCACTTGTTTAGTTTTCACTACTGTAACCTGCTGTTCTTTTCTGTTTCTTTTGTTGTTGTAAACAACCGGAATAAACCACCACAGCTATGCTTCCATCGAGCTGTTGACTGCTGCTTTTTCTCTCTTGTTTCTTCTTCAACCGGAGCACCATGACCATCAATCTCTTTACTGCAGTTCATGTTTTCTGTTTTAGGAAGCTGAGAACGAAGGAGGTAAAAGAGATGATATTACAGCGAAAAAAAAAATAAAAAAAAAATAAATAAATAAATAAAACCATCGAATAAGAAGATGAACAGTAGATGCTGATGATGACCGTGATGTAAAAGTGTTATCATGGGGTAGGACTTGACGAGGTAACGGATGATGAAATGAAATGAAGAATGATAATGGTGATGCTATGTAACGAAGATGATTTGATGATGTATGATAATAGAAATGGTGATGGCAATGGTGATTGATGATAATGATTTTCACGATGAGATTTGACGATGCAAATGATGGTAGATGATGCCTGATATCATAGATGATGATGAGGATGATGATGGGAAGATGATGATGATAATGAATCGGTGAAGATGAAGGGAAGGGAGATAAAATTTACGGGTTAATTAATTTCGGTTGTAAGATTTATCAGAAAAACAATGGTAGAGCATTGGTTTGGACAGGAAGTAGGGGAGCGGGAGGTCTCGGGTTCGAGCCCGGCTGGTGGCGTCTTTTTTTCAGTCTATTTTAAGAGGTAGTGGTTTTATTATTTGTGTTATTAGTATCTTTTTTATTATTGTTATTATTATTATTATTATTATTAATTATTGTTGTTAATTGTTATTATTACTAATATCATTAATGTGTTTATTAGAATACTTAAGAGTATTATTACCATGGTTACTACAAGTATAACTATTATTAACGTATTATGATTATTATTATTATTGTTATTTATCACTTACTATTATTTTTATGACTATGTAAGTATAATTATTATTAATATTATTATTATTATTAATATTATCATTAGTATTATAGATATTACTAGAAATATAAATCTTATCATTTTAGAATTAATATCATTATTATGAGTATGATTAATATCATTGTTATGATTATGGAAATAATACAATTTATATTCATAAACATTAGTATTACTATCATTGTAAAAGTATTAGAGTTATTATCATTAACATAAGTATTATTAATAGGATTATCAGTATTAGTATTATTAACATTAAAAATTATTATAATTATAATCAACTACAATTTTTATTTACTATTATCAATATTATATATTATCATGTATATAAAGATATACTTAAAAGTCATATTACATATATGTAGGAATTAATTATATTAACAACCTTTATATAAATATCCATATATAATAAATTAGGTTTTTTTTTAAAACTATATAAATAATAATCATTTTTAAATATATATACAAATCAAATAATATTATATAAAGTTATAATACATGAAGTTGTTCGATTAAAGTTATATGTATTAATGAATATACAAATGATATAGGTTCGTGAATCAGAGGCCAACCCTGTATTGTTCAGTTGTTAAAAATAGTCATATGTATTTTTACTACAAAATACATTAGGTGAGTTTCATTACTCCCTTTTTAAATGATTTTGCAATATATATTTTTGGGACTGAGAACACATGCGCTGCTTTTATAACTGTTTTACGAAATAGACACAAGTACTTAAAACTACATTCTATGGCTGGATTATTAAAACGAATATGCCCCTTTTTATTAAGTCTGGTAATCTAAGAATTAGGGAACAGACACCCTAATTGACGCGAATTCTAAAGATAGATCTATCGGGCCCAACAAGCCCCATCCAAAGTACCGGATGCTTTAGTACTTCGAAATTTATATCATGTCCGAAGGAGGATCCCGGAATGATGGGGATATTCTTATATGCATATTGTGAATGTCAGTTACCAGGTGTTCAATCCATATGAATGATATTTTTGTCTCTATGCATGGGACGTATGTTTATGAGAAATGGAAATATGAAATCTTGTGGTCTATTAAAATTATGAAATGATTATTTATGTTAAACTAATGAACTCACCAACCTTTTGGTTGACACTTGAAAGCATGTTTATTCTCAGGTACGAAAGAAATCTTCCGCTGTGCATTTGCTCATTTTTGAAATATTACGTGGAGTCATTAATGACATATTTCAAAAGACGTTGCATTCGAGTTATCAAATTCATCAAGATTATTATTAAGTCAATTATAGTTAGATATATTATGAAATGGTATGCATGCCGTCAACTTTCGATGTAATGAAAGATTGTCTTTTCAAAAACGAATGCAATGTTTGTAAAATGTATCATATAGAGGTCAAGTACCTCGCGATGTAAGCAACTGTTGTGAATCATTTATAATCGATATGGACTTAGTCCGGATGGATTAGGACGGGGCATTACAGTTGGTATCAGAGCGATGGTCTTAGCGAACCAGGTCTTGCATTAGTGTGTCTGACTGATAGTCGTTAGGATGCATTAGTGAGTCTGGACTTCGACCGTGTCTGCATGTCAAAAGTTTTTCTTATCATTTTTATCGGAAATCATCTGCTTATCATCCTTTGGAAATTACCTGCTCATTATTCTTAGTCTAGATACATTTTACTGCATTGACTGCATGAATAGTGTATAGACAAAATTCATATCTTAGCGTATCTGACAATCCATATCTTAGCGTATCTGTTACTGTAGACCTTGCCTGATATCTCTCGTAAATTTCTCCTTAATTTAAGGGATCCTAGTATTATATATATTTATGCAAATTATGCATTGAGAATACCATCTAACTATCAATTTCTGTCACTAAACTCTTCATACAAAAAAAAAAAAAAAAATAAATCTTTCTTGAGATCGCGCAAGATGGCCTCTACGAATCGACCAAGTTCCTCTGACTCTGAAGACAGCGTGACAGGAGCACACCAATCAATCAACTACCGTGATTACTGGAGAAAATGGAGATGGGTTCGCGACATACTCACCCTATGGAGAAAGGAAGAAGGTACTCCATATCATGAATCAAATCTACCACCTAACCTTGGAGTACTTGACCCGCTCACCGGCGAACCCGTTCGCAATACCGTTTATACCCTATTTGCAAGAATTTTTCGTCTGGAAACTACCATTAACGGAACTAGAGAAGATATCCGACCTCTACCTTACATTGATAAACAACCAGGGTTAGTAGAAGAAGTTAGAGAACTCCGAGCTCGAGTATTAACTTTAGAGAGCACGGTATACAATTTGCAATCATCAACAGTATCACCAACACCAGTAACATCACCAACCTCAGCACCAATGGCACCAGTACCACCAACAACCCAAGTTTCAACAATCCATGCCTCAACATCTCATTCTGTACCTCGAGTATAATTATCGTTCCACGAATCATTCTACATCATTTATCTTCGTTCGACATGACGATTATGTAAACTCTAATGTTTTAGAGATTATGTATCATAGTTCTAATCGTAAATCTAATGAGTTTAATATCACATTGGCTCATTAAATCCATAATTACATCTGAAGAAAATATATATGTAAATATATTTTCATAAAGATTGTGATTAAAAATTCTTTCGTACAAACTGTTAATGGTAAAAAAAAAATATATTTTAACGGGTAGGTAATACCCGAGAAATATTTAAGATTTCACATCAATAAGTTACATTGTACAGTCTTCGAATCTGATTCAACGGTCGAGTAATATCCTACCTACATCTATCGATATACGAATCCATTCACCACAGAATAACCATTTTCATTCAAATTCAATTTCATATTGGGATTTTTACTTACCAGAATCCAACAAGTGGCATAATGAAGAAAAAATGGACACAATAAAAATTGATTAGAAACACACTAATTAACAATATGAAATTTTGTTAAGAATCCACGCTAACAAAATCCTAGCTAACTGCTCCTAGCTAACTGTTAATTCCGTATTACATTTTATTTATCGTAAATTATTTTATCGAAATTTAATTCTCGCAATTTTATTTATTGTTATTTAATTTCTGTTATTTACTTTACGCACTTTATTTATCGTTATTTAATTTCTGTTATTTATTTTACGCACTTTAAATATCGGGACACGTATTTAAGGTTTTGACATATCATATCGACGCATCTATATATATTATTTGGAATCACCATAGACACTCTATATGCAGTAATGATCGAGTTCTCTATACAGGGTTGAGGTTGATTCTACAATAATATATATAGTTTGAGTTGTGATCGAGTCTGAGACGTATACGGGTCACGACACGTATTAATTAATTCGAATATTATATATTAAACTATATATATGAATTATTAGACTGTCAACTGTGGACTATCGACTGTGGACTAATAACATTAAACAATTAAAATAAATTAAAATATTGATTATAACATATGAACTAAACAATTCTTCAAGTTGCCATTTGATTTCGTCTTAAACATCATTTGTATCTTCACGATTACATTCTGCGTCCAAACCTTTCATGATTCTTGAAAATGCCTCAATCGATAGGATGAATCAACCGCACTTCATCTACGGAAGGAAAGATTTATCCATATAGTTATGCACCTGAGAAACTCTCGACAACTGAGTAAAAGTTTAACACGCAGCCGCGTCAGATCCTTTGACATTTATTAGCAAAAATAACTTTGCATTTTTTTTCTAAGTAGCCAATTTTGTCACAGCTCCAACAAGTCAACTTCGACTTTTCATTCGAAGTAGCCTTACTATAATCCTGATATATACAATTATCCTTTTGATACCGGAGAATTCTTTTATATTCCACTATATTACCAGCAGACGTACCAGCAACCTCGTTGCTTTCTGGCTTAAATCTCTCTGATAAATCATTATATTTATTCATTGAAACCCTATCATATACTCATCCGCATTTTATAACAAGAACTGACATAACAATTACCGAGAATCAGCAATCAGTACTTTGAAAACTCACAACATATCTACATCAACAGTTATATATATGACATTTATCTCTTAGAATTATGATCTCTCATTCTGAAATTCTGAAAAGCACTCAGTCACAAATCAATACTCTGAATGTTGAAAAAGCTGAATAAAGTAGCAGAAACTGTAGATAACCGTAAACGACCATAATCATCGAAAGTTTGATGATAAAGATTTGTATGTTGGAAAGCTCAGAAAAGTTGGGACTGGAAAGCGGATTGAGCTAACCATAAAGGAAACCAAGGAGAAATACAAGTAACATACCCTAAAGTCATAGAACCCAGATAAATCTAGATCCGTTGAAATCTTTAGAGAATACCTTGCTCCGAAGGCATGTTAAAATCTTGCGGAAAAATCTTTCTCTATCAACCATCGAACTTAGAAATTCCAAAATATCATCATCAATATCTTCGATATTTCTGAGGATATTTTCATAAATATTCTCGTCCGAAATTATATGCCTCTTCGTGCTTTCTGTGTATCATTGTATTGGAAACATTCAATAGAAAATCTAGTACTGAAAAGCGGATCATGCAAAAACTATGAAAGAAGCCGTGGACAAATCACAAAGAATAAGTTGACTTCAAAGAATTTAAATGATTCTGTTTCTGATGAAATCTTTAGCGAATACCTTGCTTCCGAATCTAAACCCTTACGGATAAATCTTCTTCATCATACTTCGATATTAGAAATTCCAAGATATCATCGTATCTTTCATTATAAATATTCTCCATATTTCTGAAGATATTTTTATAATTACTCTTATCTGAAATCATTAATCTTTTCGTGCTATCAGTGTTACATCATATAGAAACTGTAGTTTCTATATTCTGTAAACTTTCGGGCTTAAAATATGAATGTTTTTGAAGTAGTGTTGGGAACTGATGCATGAGTTAGTATAATATAATGACACTTGATCACCGTGATTATATTACAGTAAGTCATGCTGAGTTTCTAATGAAACGTGATGATTCACAGATCATAACGTCATCATGTGCCATGTTACACGACTCGTTCATTCTACTTCATCTCCGAACATATCAAGAAAATATATTCTTGATAGTTCTATTCTCAGTGATTCTGGTAATTTGACAAATCAAACCGTGCTATCACATTCCTTCCTGCTTAGAACATTATAATCATTCGAAACTCTATATCTACAAATTCTGGACTATTATTCGCTTGACTTGAAGTCGGGAAGAGGAAACAAAAGCATGGAACTTTGAAATATAAGGGAGAATATAAATCCTGATAACAACACATAAATTACAAACCGTGCATATCAATGTTTATCGCAACATAAATACACTGGATAATTAAAAACATTATAATCCCAAGGGCGAAGTAGAAGAAGGCAGATTCCCCTGGTGGAAGTTGGAAAAGGAGAATGATTGTTGCGATAGTAAGAATGAGGACAAGGACCAAAATTAGACTAAGCATTTTCACAATCTTTTGGGATGTATGAACTAAGAAAGGAAGTATAAGAATGGTGAGAATAATGAAAAGGAAGAGCTTAATTTATAATGGAAATATCAGAGAGAGTAATCGAGGCAGATCACCGTGTTTAATTATAGAGATCTTAATTTCCTTACTCACCGAAGAATCAAATCTTTTTGATTTTGAAGATTTTCTATAAATCCCATGAATTCCGGAATTCAACCCTGTTTGCGTCAAAAGCTAAGGAAAGATCTTATTTTCTTCAATTCACTATTTTGCGATAGCTTCATTCGTATTCTTAGAATAATCGAATTGTTTTATCATTATTATTCAATGATGATAAACCTCTAATTATCAACTCATATTGGTCATGAAAACATTTTTATTGTTAGCCATGACCACCTCACTCAAATTTCGGGACGAAATTTCTTTAACGGGTAGGTACTGTGATGACCCGGGAATTTTCGACCAAATTTAAACTTAATCTTTATATAGTTTTGACACGATAAGCAAGGTCTGTAATGTTAATGTTTTCAAAAAAAAAAACTTTGAATTGTGTTAATGTAATCAATTACCCTTCGATTATTCCCGACGATTCACGAACAACTATATAAATAGATGCATACAGATATTATTGAAATAATATATGATTACACTGTTAGAATTAAATATGTAAAATTACATGCGATGTAATGGAAACAATATTTATAAATATATAGATATATATATAATTATGTATATAAATATTATTTGTAAATATATAAAGTTATATTAAATCTAATTGTTTAAAAATATATAATATATTTGTTTTAGTAACTAAACTTGCTAATTTTAAAACTGTTTTTATATAGAATGTGAACATATTAAAAATAAATGATTTCGAGCTTAATTACTAAATGTTAGTAACACTCGGTTTACGTTTTGTTAATTTTAATATAGATATAGTACTTGTTCATGATGGATTGAAATAAAAGTTGAACTGCAATTTGATTTCGAAGATCTTAGATTTTTTTAATATATTTTTACCCTTTTTAGTTTGAATATTGGTACTCCGTACATATAAATTGGAACAGAAAATAAATATTTATCGAACATTTTTAATCAAGTTTCAATCAGATAATGAGTGAAATAATTAAATATTTTTAATCTAAAAATTTGGGATTTTTAGGGACACTTTTTCTTTCGTAACTGTTTAGCAATGGACACGATACACCTATCCTTTATCAACTGTCGGCAGAGTGCCTACTGTGTATGTTCCAATCATTCAATTATCAATATCTTATATTTTAATTATTATTATTATTATTAATATTAAATATTATAAATATTATATATAATACATAATATATATCTATATATATGTAATATATGTATATGTACACTGTAAGAGAGGGAGAAGAGAGACTCGCCGCCACCATACCCGTCACCTCACCTCCGCTGAACCACCACCTTTAACCCATCACCATCGAATCACACCACCTACGATTGTTTTTCTTTTTGCTACGGTTTTGTGTTAAAGCATCCCAACTACCATAGCCCACCATCGTGAAGCCACCACCACTGCTATCTTCTTAAAACCCACATCACTATCGAACACCTTTTATTTCCCTGTAAACCACCACCGTAAAACCACCATCGAACTACCAGCTACTGCTGCTGTTTACGTTTTCTGTCTGAACAGCTCAAACCCGAACACCCACTTGTTTAGTTTTCACTACTGTAACCTGCTGCTCTTTTCTGTTTCTTTTGTTGTTGTAAACAACCGGAATAAACCACCACAGCTATGCTTCCATCGAGCTGTTGACTGCTGCTTTTTCTCTCTTATTTCTTCTTCAACCGGAGCACCATGACCATCAATCTCTTTACTGCAGTTCATGTTTTCTGTTTTAGGAAGCTGAGAACGAAGGAGGTAAAAGAGATGATATTACAGCGAAAAAAATAAAAAAAAAAATAAAAAAAAATAAATAAATAAATAAATAAATAAATAAAACCATCGAAGAAGAAGATGAACAGTAGATGCTGATGATGACCGTGATGTAAAAGTGTTATCATGGGGTAGGACTTGACGAGGTAACGAATGATGAAATGAAATGAAGAATGATGATGGTGATGCTATGTAACGAAGATGATTTGATGATGTATGATAATAGAAATGGTGATGGCAACGGTGATTGATGATAATGATTTTCACGATGAGATTTGATGATGCAAATGATGGTAGATGATGCCTGATATCATAGATGATGATGAGGATGATGATGGGAAGATGATGATGATAATGAATCGGTGAAGATGAAGGGAAGGGAGATAAAATTTACGGGTTAATTAATTTCGGTTGTAAGATTTATCAGAAAAACAATGGTAGAGCATTGGTTTGGACAGGAAGTAGGGGATCGGGAGGTCTCGGGTTCGAGCCCGGCTGGTGGCGTCTTTTTTTTTCCAGTCTATTTTAAGAGGTAGTGGTTTTATTATTTGTGTTATTAGTATCTTTTTTATTATTGTTATTATTATTATTATTATTAATTATTGTTGTTAATTGTTATTATTACTAATATCATTAATGTGTTTATTAGAATACTTAAGAGTATTATTACCATGGTTACTACAAGTATAACTATTATTAACGTATTATGATTATTATTATTATTGTTATTTATCACTTACTATTATTTTTATGACTATGTAAGTATAATTATTATTAATATTATTATTATTATTATTATTAATATCATCATTAGTATTATAGATATTACTAGAAATATAAATCTTATCATTTTAGAATTAATATCATTATTATGAGTATGATTAATATCATTGTTATGATTATGGAAATAATACAATTTATATTCATAAACATTAGTATTACTATCATTGTAAAAGTATTAGAGTTATTATCATTAACATAAGTATTATTAATAGGATTATCAGTATTAGTATTATTAACATTAAAAATTATTATAATTATAATCAACTACAATTTTTATTTACTATTATCAATATTATATATTATCATGTATATAAAGATATACTTAAAAGTCATATTACATATATGTAGGAATTAATTATATTAACAACCTTTATATAAATATCCATATATAATAAATTAGGTTTTTTTTTTAAACTATATAAATAATAATCATTTTTAAATATATATACAAATCAAATAATAGTATATAAAGTTATAATACATGAAGTTGTTCGATTAAAGTTATATGTATTAATGAATATACAAATGATATAGGTTCGTGAATCAGAGGCCAACCCTGCATTGTTCAGTTGTTAAAAATAGTCATATGTATTTTTACTACAAAATACATTAGGTGAGTTTCATTACTCCCTTTTTAAATGATTTTGCAATATATATTTTTGGGACTGAGAATACATGCGCTGCTTTTATAACTGTTTTATGAAATAGACACAAGTACTTAAAACTACATTCTATGGCTGGATTATTAAAACGAATATGCCCCTTTTTATTAAGTCTGGTAATCTAAGAATTAGGGAACAGACACCCTAATTGACGCGAATTCTAAAGATAGATCTATCGGGCCCAACAAGCCCCATCCAAAGTACCGGATGCTTTAGTACTTTGAAATTTATATCATGTCCGAAGGAGGATCCTGGAATGATGGGGATATTCTTATATGCATATTGTGAATGTCGGTTACCATGTGTTCAATCCATATGAATGATATTTTTGTCTCTATGCATGGGACGTATGTTTATGAGAAATGAAAATATGAAATCTTGTGGTCTATTAAAATTATGAAATGATTATTTATGTTAAACTAATGAACTCACCAACTTTTTGGTTGACACTTGAAAGCATGTTTATTCTCAGGTACGAAAGAAATCTTCCGCTGTGCATTTGCTCATTTTTGAAATATTACGTGGAGTCATTAATGACATATTTCAAAAGACGTTGCATTCGAGTTATCAAATTCATCAAGATTATTATTAAGTCAATTATAGTTAGATATATTATGAAATGGTATGCATGCCGTCAACTTTCGATGTAATGAAAGATTGTCTTTTCAAAAACGAATGCAATATTTGTAAAATGTATCATATAGAGGTCAAGTACCTCGCGATGTAAGCAACTGTTGTGAATCGTTTATAATCGATATGGACTTAGTCCGGATGGATTAGGACGGGGCATTACAGTTTTACTGTAGGAAAGTCGTTTTTACTTGTACATATATATATATATATATATATATATATATATATATATATATATATATATACATATAATTGTTCATGAATCGTCGAGAGCAGTCAAATGTAATGAAACAGTTCTAAAATTTTGAGATTCAACTTCATAGACTTTGCTTATCGTGTCGAAAACGTTAAATCATTTAAAGATAAAGTTTAAATTTGGTCAAAAATTTCCGGGTTGTCACGGTACCTACACGTTAAAGAAATTTCGTCCCGAAATTTGAGTGAGGTCGTCATGGCTGACAATAAAAATGTTTTCATGACGAATATGAGTTGGTAAATAGAATTTTTTCACCATTGAATAATACGGATAAAACAATCCGATTACTCAAAGCGTATGTGAGAAGTTATCGTAATAGAGTGAAATGGAGAATAGAGATTCGTCTTATCTCTTGATGTAGTAACGATTGATTTTTGAAATTTAAGGAATAGAAAATCTTCATAATTTAAATAAGATTTGATTCTTCGAAATTTAAGGAAATTAGGATTTCCTTTGATTAAATGCGTAATCTGCCTCGATTGCTATGTATGATATTTTGCTATAAATTAACCTCTTCCGTTTCATTTATTCTCACCACTCATATAATCTTCTTTCTTATTTCATACTTACAAAAGATTTGTGAAAATGCTTCATCCAGTTCTGATTCTTGATACTTTCTTGGCTATCATATCATTCATTCTTCTTTTTCATCTGCCACCAGAGGAAGTTATTTTCTTCTACCATTACCTTGAGGTTATAGCGTTTTTCATTCTCCCGTGTCTTTATATTGCTATACGCATTGATATACACGGTTTGTAAATTTCGGGGTTGTTATCGGGCTTATATTTTCCTTTATATTTCGAAGCTTCATGCTTTCGTTTTCTCTTCCCGACTTTAAGTCAAGCGAATAATGGTTCATAATTCGTAGGTATGCAATTTTGGATAAACAATACTAACGTTCTAAGAAATAAATTGTAATGGCACGATCTTGATTTGTCAAATTACCAGAATATCTGGAAAAGACCGAATCATCAAGAAAAATATTTTCTTGATATGTTTAGAGATTAGAATGTAGGAGTCGTGTAACATGGCACATGATGAGGGTGGAATCTGTGAACCCTTATCACGTTCCATTAGAAACTCAGCATGACTTACTGTAATATAATCACGTTGATCAAGTGTCATTATATTATACTAATTCATGCTTCAGTTCCCAACACTACTTCAAAACATTAAATTTTTTTCGAATTTTTTAGATGTTAGAAACTAAAATAGTTTCTTTTATGTTATAACACAGATAGCGCGAAGAGATGAATGATTTCAAATAAGAATGGTTATGAAAATATCTTCAGAAATATCGAGGATATTTATAATGAAAGATATGATGATATCTTAGAATATTTAAGATAATGATGATGATGAAGAATATTGTCCGCAAAGGTTTTAGAGTAAAGAGCAAGGTATTTACTAAGGATTTCAGCAGACACTGAATCATTTGGATTCTTTGAAGGCAGGTTCAGTCTTTATGATTTATCCACAGCCTCCTTCATACTTTGCTCAATCCGTTTTCCAGTTCCAAACCTTATCTTTTTCTCAGCTTTACCACCATAATATTCTTTATCAATAAACTTTTGACTGTTAAGGTCGTTTACAGTTTTTGCTGCTTCATCAGCATTGTTCCAATTTTAGAGAACTAGTTCATAGTTTGAGATGTTTTTCAGAAACTTCACATTCGAAGTATGTAAGTACAGAAGATAGACATTATATGTATATATAACTGTTGACGTAGAATTGCTGCGATATTTGAAATACTGATTGCTAATTCCCGGTAGTTGATATGACAATTATTGTTACAAGATGTGGATGAGTACATGATACAGTTTCAATGAGTATAAGAATTTTTCGGAAGGTCAAAGATCAATGAAGTTGTTGGTAAATTTACTGCTAATGTGGTGGAACATGAAAGGTTCCCCAGTAACGAAAATGTATATGCCAAAATTACAAGGCTGAAAGGTCGTCGTTGACTGGTTGAATGGTTGATAATACTGGATACTTTGAAAAGGAATTGCAAGGTTATTTTTGGTAAAAACAATGCTAAAGGATCTTGCATAGTTTTGAAGTCAAAGTATAGCTTTGAAAGATGTAGAGATCTAAGAATGATGTCACCGGTTCAGAGTTATGGCTTGGATTCTGATCCGTCGATATCAGAATATGTGATTGAATTTGTATGAAATGATTGTGTATCATTGTGAAGATAGTGAGTACAGTTAATGATTTTTGAATCAAAATTGAAGAATGTACAGTGTAACATATTAATTGTGAACTTAAATATTTCTTGAGTAGTACCTACCCGTTAAAGATTTCACAATTAATACTTTGTACAAAAAAATTTTATTACCGTCTTTATGAAAATATATGTATGTATATTTTTTTCAAATCTAATACAGATTTAATGAGTTAATATCATATTAAGCTCATTTGATTTTCGACTTGACTTAGAAATGATTAATCTCTAAAACATTAAAGATTACATAATCTTTGCGGAGTATTTCGCTAATGTAATCGATACTTCGTTATTTATTCTTATTCCTCGGTGAAGGATGTTGATGCTTGTGGAATCTTTGTGAACCTTACAAGGCACAGATGATGTTTTCTGGAAAGTTTCGAGTACATCAAAAATGAAAATGTAAAATCAATTATGTAATTGAATAATACACTTGGTTTATTATGAAATGGAATTCATTAAGTTGAAACAGAGATTGTAGTTAACAATGGTTAAGTTGTTAAGGAAGGATGTACATCATTGCATATTAGTAATATGAACTAACCGAGTAGTACCTACCAGTTAAGATTCACACGTAATAGCTTAGTACGAAAAGATTTATTTTGATTTCAAAATTCATATATATTAAATATACATAAAATTTCTTCAGGGGAAATAAGTTAATACTTCATCGGTTATTGTTGCTGGTATTTCTTGGTAACTACGATGCATATGTGATAATGCTAAAAACGAACATATATTTCATAGCATTATTCCTCAAGAAAGACAAGATTTTAGTTGGTATTGTTCGATTTACAAGCGATATTCGTTTAAATTTTAAAAAGAGAAGATAAAAAGCAGATTCGACAAATTGAAGACAAAAAGGTCCAAAGAGCTAAAAAGTACAAGATACAATTAAAAAGGTTCAAAATATTGATGAGGAACGTCTCAAAATGACAAGAGTACAAGTTACAAGACGCAAAGTACACGATATAAAATAATACGCGAAGACGTCCGAAAATCCGGAACCGGGACCTGAGCCAAGAAGAAACGCCCGACGCAACGTACCAAAAATATCTAGTCTACTATGCACAAGAATATAATATAATATATATATAATTATATATAATTATATATTATATTATATATTATTATTATATATATTATATTACGTCGGCAAGAAGAAAACAAAGCAATTTGGCTGGATCCAGGGTGGCCATGCGAAGCACAAAATCCATGCGAGTCGCATGGAGTGAAAATGTTGGTCAGGTCCTATATAAAGCCAGTTTTCTGCCGAGTTTTATATATATAATTTCAATCTCTCTCTCAATATATACGTAATATATATATATATAATTTATATTTTAATTTTAATTTTAATTTTAAATCCTAATAATAAGGGTATGTTAGCGAATGTTGTAAGGGTGTAAGTCGAAATTCTGTCCGTGTAACGCTACGCTATTTTTAATCATTGTAAGTTATGTTCAACCTTTTTATATTAATGTCTCGTAGCTAAGTTATTATTATGCTTATTTAAAACGAAGTAATCATGATGTTGGGCTAATTACTAAAATTGGGTAATTGGGCTTTGTACCATAATTGGGGTTTGGACAAAAGAACGACACTTGTGGAAATTAGACTATGGGCTATTAATGGGCTTTATATTTGTTTAACTAAATGAAAGTTTGTTAATGTTAATATAAAGATTTACAATTGGGCGTCCCTATAAATTACCATATACACTCGATCGAACACGATGGGCGGGGTATTTATATGTACGAATAATCGTTCATTTAACCGGACACGGGAATGGATTAATAGCCACTAGAATAATTAAAACAGGGGTGAAATTACATTCAAGGGTAATTGGTGTAATTGTTAACAAAGTAGTAAAACCTTGGTTTACACGCAGTCGATAACCTGGTGTATTCATTAAACAAAGTATTAAAACCTTGTTACAATTCGAATCCCCAATTAGTTGGAATATTTAACTTCGGGTATAATAATAATTTGATGAGGACACTCGCACTTTATATTTATGACTGATGGACTGTTATGGACAAAAACCAGACGGACATATTGAATAATCCAGGACAAAGGACAATTAACCCATGGGAATAAAACTAAAATCAACACGTCAAACATCATGATTACGGAAGTTTAAATAAGCATAATTCTTTTATTTCATATTTAATTTCCTTTATTTTATATTTAATTGCACTTCTAATTATCGCACTTTTATTATTTGTTATTTAATCGCACTTTTAATTATCGTACTTTTTAATTATCGCAATTTTATTTTATCGCATTTTTATTATTCGCAATTTCATTATCGTTATTTACTTTACGCTTTAATTTAAGTCTTGTATTTATTTTATATTTTACATTAGGTTTTAACTGCGACTAAAGTCTTAAAATCGACAAACCGGTCATTAAACGGTAAAAACCCCCCTTTATAATAATAATATTACCTATATATATATTTGTATTTTTATAAAAGTAAACTAATATAGCGTTGAGCTTTGTTTAAAGATTTCCCTGTGGAACGAACCGGACTTACTAAAAACTACACTACTGTACGATTAGGTACACTGCCTATAAGTGTTGTAGCAAGGTTTAAGTATATCCATTCTATAAATAAATAAATATCTTGTGTAAAATTGTAGCATATTTAATAGTATTTCGCACTAAAAATAATACTATTTTGTATACACCCCCTACAACATCAAGTATTTTTGGCGCCGCTGCCGGGGAGATTCGCCGAAGCGAAACGCCATATTTTTAATTTTTAAGTTATAATTAGTTTTTGTAAAATTTATATTTTTGTTTAAAAATTAAAAAATATATAAAAAAAAAAAAAAAACTTTTAAAATCGAAAAAAAAAAATATATTTTAAAGTGTATTTTAAGTTTTTCTTTATTATTTACAAAATATTAAAGTATTTGTATTTTATTTTAGTATTTTATTAAGTTTTTAGTTAAATTATATATTTATATCTTATATTATAAAACTGAAAATATAAAATAAAAATCACGTGACCTGTCAAATTGAACCTGTCAATTGAACCAGTCCAGTTCAGCCATGCGACTCGCATGACCCACCCCCTTAAATCATGCGACTCGCATGAGGGGTCTGACAAGACCACAACCAAACCCTAAAAACGCATTTATTACGGATATTAATTTATTATTATTAATTAAACCCTAATCTTATTATTATTATTATAATTAAGTTTTTAGTTTATTTTATTTATATTACTTTTAAACTAGTTTTATTTATTATAAACTTAATACTTTTATTATAAAATATAAAAATAATATTTTTATAAAAATTATACTTTTTACAACTTTTTGTATATTTTTATATTTTGTCCCTTTTTAATCGTTGTAGCGTAACTTTTGTATTTTTAGCTCATATTTAATTTTAAACTTAGTTTTTGCTATAGTTATTTTTACTCCTAGATTTTTAGGCTTTGCCATAGAATTCCTTAAGTGCTTTTTCTTTAGACTAAGATTTAGGTGCTTTAGAATTTTGCGACGCCTTTTTAAGTTTTAGTTTCTTTTTAAGTTATTTCCATTTGGGATTTAGTTTTTCCTGTAAGCTTTAATATTTTTAGACCTTTTACTATGTATCAATTATCATTCCAATTAGTAATTTCAATTTGCGATTATAATTTTAAGTTAGTTGTAGTAATAAGGTTAGGTTAGTCAAGTATTTTTAAGTTTTTATAAGTTTCTTTTTCCGTCACTTTTTATTTTTCAACCATTTTTCGTTTTTCGACCTTTTCCGACGAACTCTTTTTCTCTCTTATTTCTCGCTATTCTAGTTTTAGGACTTAGAATTTTTTCTACTTCTTATCTAAATTTCTTAAAATTACGAAAATTTATTTTAAGTGGTTAAATTGATAGACATCAAAATTTTCTGGTTCGTAGTAATAGTTGGATTTGTACGTGGACCGGGTTATTGGAGCCAAACAGTCCTCAATTATATTGAGACCAAACGAATCCTGCCCCTCTGCTGCATCTTTTGGCTATTCGAAACGTGGGCAAAATCAGAAAAGTCTATTGATTGGATAACTTATTATAATTTTTCTTTCCTTTTTAAAACTAATAGGATATTCAGTGAATGCACCGAGCAAGACGTTCATCACCTTTTGTACGTTCACCACCTGTAACTCGATCAAGACATCGTTTAACAAATATCGCCGCCGTTGATTTTTCTTTAGAATCGTCATCCAGTCGACCAAGTACTTCAGTTCAAATTTCCGATAATCCATTTTTTGAACCCGACCTCACAATTGAGAATCCGGAAAATATTCAGGAACGGTTCATAGATCCTGAACCACTAAACTTTCCTCCGGAACCACCAATCATTCAAACAGAGATTGTTGAGGAACGAACCATTAAATAAGAATCATCTAGTGATACCGAGTCAACAAATTCAATTATGGAGAATCTGGAACCTTTAAGTATGGAAGACCGAATGAGAGCTAAACGCACTGGCCAAGGTCACGCAATTACTCATCCAGACATTAATGCGCCAGATTATGAAATCAAAGGACAAATTCTACACATGGTGACTAATCAATGCCAATTTAGTGGTGCGCCGAAGGAAGATCCGAATGAACATCTACGTACCTTTAATAGGATCTGCACACTATTTAAAATACGAGAAGTGGAGGATGAACAGATATATCTCATGTTATTTCCCTGGACTTTAAAGGGAGAAGCCAAAGATTGGTTGGAATCGTTACCTGAAGGGGCGATTGATACATGGGACGTTTTAGTTGACAAATTTCTTAAACAATTCTTTCCTGCATCTAAAGCCGTAAGACTTCAAGCAGAAATTGTTACGTTCACACAGAAACCAAATGAAACTCTATATGAGGCGTGGACAAGATATGGAAAGTTATTAAGAGGATGTCCGCAACATGGTTTAGACACCTGTCAAATAGTACAAATATTCTACCGAGGATGCGACATCACTACAAGAAAAGACATAGATATAGCAGCTGGTGGTTCTATTATGAAGAAAACCGAAACTGATGCTTACAAAATTATTGATAACACTGCTTCCCACTCACATGAGTGGCACCAAGAAAAAGATGTCATTAGATCATCTAAAGCAGCTAGAGCCGATTCTAGCCATGACTTAGATTCCATTTCGGCAAAGATAGATGCTTTCGAGAGACGAATGGAAAAGATGACTAAGGATATTCACTCAATACGAATTAGTTGTGAGCAGTGTGGAGGACCACATTTGACAAAAGATTGTCTCAGTATTGAATTAACAATGGAACAAAGAGAGAATATTTCATACATAAACCAAAGGCCTGGAAATAATTATCAGAATAATTATCAACCGCCAAGACCGATTTACAATCAAAACCAGAATTATAACCGAAATATTCCATACAACAACCAACAAGGTCCTAGCAATCAACAAGTATCCAATAATACTTACAATCAGCAAAGACCGAATTTTCAAAACAAACCACCACAACAAACCGATGATAAAAAGCCGAATTTAGAAGATATGATGACGAAGCTAGTTGAAACTCAAACGCAGTTTTTCACATCTCTTAAACAAACTAATGAACAAAATGCTCAAGCATTTAGAAATCAACAAGCTTCTATTCAAAATCTAGAACAAGAAGTAAGTAACCTAGCAAGGTTAATAGGTGAAAGAAAACCGGGAAGTCTACCAAGCGATACAAATGCTAACCCCCGGAATGAAACAGCTAAAGCTATTACCACAAGAAGTGGTACAACACTTAAACCACCTGAAATACCTGTAACTTCTGATGAAACTATTCCTACTCCACAAGAACCACAACCTGATCAAGATAAGGAAAAAGAACCGGTAGTTGAGAAGGTTAATGAAGATAACACAGTTAAGGATAAACCTTATGTTAAACCATACCAACCACCACTTCCTTACCCGAGTAAAATGAAGAAAGAAAAACTTGAAGCCGAGCAATCCAAATTTTTGGATATGTTTAAACAGATAAATGTAAATCTTCCTTTCATTGATGTGATTTCAGGAATGCCAAGATATGCTAAATTCTTGAAAGATCTAATCTCAAATAGAAAGAAAATGGAAGAACTCTCGGCTGTTACTATGAATGCTAATTGTTCAGCAGTGCTGTTGAATAAGATACCAGAAAAATTATCTGATCCAGGAAGTTTCACAATTCCATGTTTTCTGGGTAGTCTTAGTTCAATAGAAGCATTGGCAGACTTAGGTGCTAGTATAAATCTAATGCCGTATTCACTATACGCTAAACTAGACCTTGGAGAATTGAAACCAACCAGAATAAGCATACAACTAGCCGATAGATCAATAAAATATCCTAGAGGGATAATGGAGAACATGCTAGTTAAAGTTGGTACTTTAGTATTTCCAGTAGATTTTGTTGTTTTGGACATGGAAGAAGATTCTCAAGTTCCTCTCATATTAGGAAGACCATTCTTAAACACGGCTAAAGCAATGATAGACGTGTTCGATAAGAAACTGACCCTAAGTATAGAGGATGAGAGTGTTACCTTTTCAGTTGATAGAGCAATGCAACAACCACAATCTGCAGATGATACATGTTATTATATTCAAACTATAGATGCACATGCAGAATTATTAGAAGAATTTCCAGAATTACAAGGAACAGGAGAATGTTCTTTAGGAGAAGGTAATGAACCAATTGATGAAGCTGAAATGTTAGCTACACTTATAGCTAATGGATATGAACCAACAACAGAGGAAATTCAAATGCTAAAAGAAGAAGACAGATATCGATATAAATCATCGATAGAAGAACCTCCGAAATTAGAGTTAAAGCCACTTCCAAACCATTTGGAATATGCTTATTTACATGGTGAATCTGAATTACCTGTAATAATATCGTCTTCTCTTACTGAAAATGAGAAATCACAACTCATTTCTGTGTTGAAAGCTCATAAACCAGCCATTGCATGGAAGATTCATGATATTAAAGGAATAAGTCCTTCGTATTGCACACATAAAATCCTTATGGAAGAAGGTCATAAAACGTATGTGCAACGTCAACGAAGACTAAATCCTAATATGCAAGATGTAGTTAAGAAAGAGATTATTAAACTGCTAGATGCAGGTTTGATATATCCAATCTCTGATAGTCCATGGGTAAGTCCAGTTCAATGCGTGCCTAAGAAGGGTGGCATGACTGTCATCACAAATGAGAAAAATGAGCTTATTCCTACTAGGACTGTAACAGGATGGCGTGTATGTATTGATTATAGAAAATTAAATGACGCCACCAGAAAAGATCACTTTCCCTTACCTTTCATTGATCAAATGTTGGAAAGATTAGCCGGAAATAGTTACTATTGTTTTCTAGATGGATTTTCCGGATATTTTCAAATTCCAATAGCACCCGAGGATCAAGAGAAAACCACATTCACGTGCCCTTATGGTACTTTTGCTTACAAACGCATGCCATTTGGACTTTGCAACGCCCCTGCAACCTTTCAAAGGTGTATGATGGCGATTTTTCACGACATGATAGAAGAATGCATGGAAGTATTCATGGATGACTTTTCAGTCTTCGGTGATACATTTAAATCATGTCTAGTTAACCTGGAACGAATGCTAATTAGATGCGAAAAATCAAATCTAGTACTTAATTGGGAGAAATGCCATTTCATGGTTAAAGAAGGCATCGTTCTTGGACATAAAATTTCAAAAGAAGGAATCGAAGTGGATAGAGCTAAAGTAGATGTAATTGCTAAACTTCCACATCCCACCAATGTTAGAGGAGTTAGGAGTTTTCTAGGGCATGCCGGTTTTTACCGACGTTTTATAAAAGATTTTTCTAAAATTGCCACTCCTATGAATAAACTCCTAGAAAAGGATACGCCATTCATCTTTTCAGATGAATGTATCAAATCTTTTAATATTCTTAAAGAAAAACTCACTAATGCACCGATCATGATAACACCAAATTGGAATCTACCATTTGAACTAATGTGCGATGCAAGTGATTTTGCAATGGGAGCCGTTTTAGGACAAAGGATTGAAAAACGATTTCAACCTATATATTATGCTAGCAAGACATTACAAGGAGCACAAACGAACTATACAACTACTGAAAAAGAACTCCTTGCTATTGTCTTTGCTTTTGATAAATTTCGATCATATCTCGTTCTAGCAAAAACGGTGGTCTATACCGACCATTCTGCTCTTAGATACCTATTTTCAAAACAAGATGCTAAACCAAGATTAATCCGTTGGATCTTACTCTTACAAGAGTTTGATATTGAAATCCGAGATAAAAAAGGAGCAGAAAATCTCACCGCTGATCATCTTTCTCGTCTTGAAAATCTCGAATTAGAAGTTCTGAATGAATCGGCCATACAAGACAACTTTCCTGATGAATATCTATTGAAGATAGATTATAAAGAAATCCCATGGTTTGCAGACTATGCAAACTACTTAGTTTGTGGATTCCTTGAAAAAGGATTATCGTACCAAAGACGAAAGAAATTCTTCAGTGATATAAAACACTATTTCTGGGAAGATCCACATCTGTTTAAAAGTTGTCCCGATGGAATAATACGCCGATGTGTATTTGGAGATGAAGCTAGTAAAATTTTAAACCATTGTCACACAGGACCAACAGGAGGGCATTATGGGCCTCAACTAACAGCAAGAAAAGTTTATGAAGCTGGATTCTATTGGCCTACAATTTACAAAGACGCACACCTTCTTTGCAAATCCTGTGATGCATGTCAAAGGGCCGGAAAAATAAGTCAACGTGATGAAATGCCACAAAATGTCATCCAAGTATGTGAAGTATTTGACATTTGGGGTATTGACTTTATGGGTCCATTTCCAAAATCTCATAATAATCTATATATACTCGTAGCCATTGATTATGTATCTAAATGGGCGGAAGCACAAGCTCTCCCAACTAACGATGCACGAGTTGTAGTCAACTTTTTAAAACGTCTTTTTGCAAGGTTTGGAACACCGAAAGCTTTAATAAGTGATCGGGGAACTCATTTTTGTAATAATCAACTTGAGAAAGTTCTTAAAAGATATGGAGTAACTCATAAAATCTCCACCGCATATCATCCACAAACAAGTGGACAAGTTGAAAATACCAACCGAGCTTTAAAACGTATTCTAGAGAAAACCGTAGGATCAAATCCGAAGGAATGGTCCATTAAATTGGAGGATGCACTCTGGGCTTTTAGAACAGCCTACAAAACTCCAATTGGAACCACACCTTTTAGACTTGTTTATGGAAAAGCATGTCATCTTCCAGTAGAAATTGAACACAAAGCATTTTGGGCTTTGAAGACATGTAATCTTGATTTACATGAAGCCGGACGTCTACGATTAAGTCAACTAAACGAATTAGAAGAATTAAGACATGAAGCATACGAAAATTCGTTAATCTATAAAGAAAGAACGAAGAAATGGCATGATAAAAGAATCAGAAGTTCAAAAGAATTTAAAGAAGGAGACAGAGTTTTTCTTTTCAATTCACGATTCAAGCTATTTCCTGGAAAATTGAAATCAAGATGGTCTGGACCATTCATAGTCAAAAGAGTTTTCCCATAAGGAACGATAGAATTAATAAATTCAAATGGGATTGAATTTAAAGTTAATGGTCACAGAGTTAAACATTACATACATGGTCCGATGGAAGTCGACAACGAAGTTAATCACAATTTCGACACCACAGCTAACTAAGTGTGGGGAGAATCAAGTCTTTAAAGGATAATATGTATTTCTGTTAGAGTTAGATTGTCTGTTTTCGTGTAGTTCTCGAAAATGGAACACGTATGGTCTTTCCCTAGCAGACCCTAAAGAACTAGTCTTCTCCCCCCATTCTGAATTTTTATTTTTTTAGGTTTTTACGAAATGAAGACTGCCTGTGAACTAAACCATGGTCTAATGCTACACGCTTTGATCACTAAACGTAATAATGACATACTACCGAGCGAATTAGTATCAGTAATCAGAGAAAGAATGGACTGAGTTAGAAAAGGATCCAGATGCGAAGATAATAAGTTACAATTTGGTAAAGGAAAATCAAAATCCGCAGCGAAAAGAAGAGCACGACACCTAGAACGATGTCACAAATGCGGAAAATGGTCACATGGAGGTAAATGTTCAAATAATCAAACCTATTCAAATACCGAATTTGTTACTTTATGCAGAGACGGACCGTTCATATGTTTAGAAGAAAAGACACTGAATGCTCGAGGTTACGCCTTTGGAGCCATGGAAAACCAATTAAACCGACTATCTTATGAATATAATAGATCATATAACTAAGAAATCTATTTCACAGGTATGTCTGTACAGTTTTTAGTTTTTATTTTTATTTTTAACCTTTTGATAATAAACGCTAATTTGTTCGCTAAAAAGTATTAAATTGGTATTAAATAAAATTAGGTTTGGCGACCGAAATTATTGATATCATTCAAAAATTTATTACATCACTGCGAAATTTAACGTTTATTCTTAAGGTATAAATATCTTTAATCAATCAACCCAAAATATTTCAAAAATTCGTCATGAGTTAAATTAGGTCTTGGAACCGAAATTTCTTTACCGAAAAGAGGGGCGCATATTTTTGATAATATTTGATTGATTAAAGTGGGATAAAAAGACAAAAAGATTTTTAATTTTATTTTTACAATGTTTTTAATCTTAATATTTAAATCTTAAATTAATATTGTAAACTTTGTAAAAACAATATATTTAAAATTGTAAATATTTGAAAAATTAATATAAGTTTGATATGAATTTATAAATTTTAAAATTAAGTTTGGTGTGAATTTTTAATTTTTAAAATATGAAATTTTAATTTTATGCATTTCAAATTTTAAGTTTGGTGTGAATTTTTAATTTTGAATTTTATATTTAAGTTGTGTGAATTTAAAAACAAAAAAATTTACTTTATCTCATTAAGTTAAGAATATGATTTTTAAAATTCGTCGTAAGTTGAAGACTAGGTCTTTGAACCGAAATTGCTTTACCCGAGGGAGGGACGAGAACTTTTATTATCATTATTTTTAATCTTTTTGATTTAAAGTATGCCAAAAAAATTAAAAAATCCAAAAATCTAAGCTTTTAAAACAATCGCTTGAAAATGACAAAATTTTAAAATTTTGTAGAGGGACGGACTAGGGCATCGTCCCGAAACGACCTCGTCTTAAAAAGAAACAAAAATTTTAAAATTTTATTTAATTTATGTTTTAAAAGTTTAAGGTTTTATAGTTAAAAAAAATAAATAAATAAATATTAAAATCCTGGAAAATACCCCCATGCGAGTCGCATGGGGATGGGCAGGAAACCATGCGACTCGCATGGATAAAGAAATCTGGTCAGGATCAATTTATTCAGTCGAGCTGCTCTTTTTCACAACACACATACACAAACACGAACTTACTCCAAAACCCTCTAAAAAATTCATCATTTTTCACCAAATTTCTTGCAAAACTTCACAACAATCATGCCTAGATTCAGTAGTCTCAACCCCTTCAGGAGAAAGGTAAAGATTTCACCCCTAATCTCTTTAAATTCGAATTTTTGTGTTCTTGAGCTAGAAATTTTATATTTTGATTTTGTTAATTTTAGGTGTAATTAGAGCTAAATTGTTGTTATATTATGCATGTATATCTTAGATTGAAGCTATTTAACATGAATTGAAGCTAAAAACTTCAAATTTTTAAGAATCTAGGGTTTGTGTTCTTGAGCAATTTGGGGCTTTTTGATATAAACAGGTTATGGCCGATTTTTGTCATGAATTGTTGCTAAATTAAGTAGTGTAACATGTTTAGGTAGTTAAATGATCCAAACTTTGAGCCTAAACATGTTTTTGAGAATTAAAGTGGACTTTTTAAGTCTAAAAATTCATGAACTTGGATAATTTGATATAAAGGCCATTTGAAACTTGATTCATTGCTAGTAGTGATTATTTTGGCATGTTATTTGAGATAAATGCTTATGAACTTGATGTACATTTTTCGTATATGCTTATTTGACAAAGTGTAGACTTGACAAAAATATGAAAATGAGCACTAGTTTGATTTGAATGCCATGTAACAAGTGTTTAATTTTTATAATAATTATTGTTGACATGTTTAAGAGTTTATAAACGTGATAAAACATTGTACACATTTTCGTATGTAAAAGTATATAATTGTTATTTTTAGGAAAATATGTATAAAATGTGTTATGAATTGAACATGTCATCATAATTGTTTCAAGTTATTATTTTGCTAACACTAATGCATATTTGGATGCACAAATTTTGTGTTTAATGTGTTTTGCAGAGAAATACAGATACGGACGGTGCATCATCGTCCATGCAACCAGAGCCCGAACCGGAAATGTTTCATGAACAAGAACAATATATGCAACAAGAAGAAGAAGAACATGAAGAGCAACATATTCCATATCACGATCAAGATCAATTATTCGTGAATCAGTTTCGTCAATTCGCTCCACATCAAATGATTCTGAGCTTAGACATTAATGAAGATCAGTTACACCCAAATCTGAGATTTGATCGATGTTGGATAGAGTATCCAGATTATCAAAAGAACATGCACATTCTCTACTTTAAGGTTGTTGAAATGCCAAGGGCAATTGACTGGGTACCTTTGGAAACAGTTGACCTTGCCGAACCGATTCGGGAATTATTGGTGCAAAGGTATGGTAATTCTCAGTTTAACGATTGGATGCGCCTATTTTCCATTCGTAGAACCATATATAGGGAATGGTGTATAGAATTACTTAGTACTATTAAGTTAAACAGTGATGTTAGGAGGATAGATGATAGAAGCTTTATTAGATTTCTGTTAGGTGGACGCATGTACAGAATGTCCATGATAGATTTAGCCAGGGCCTTACAGATTTACACCCCTGCTGAACTTTTGAGCCCCGACTGTAATAGCCTGATTGCCCAAGGAGAAAGGATAGATAGGGAATTTGATATTAACGCCGTCTGGAGGCGTATGTCCCACTTTAATGAATTTCACGCCAGTGGAAATCATACATACTTAGATATAGACAGAGCTGAACTCCGGGTGATTCATAGATTCTTAGCAAACACAATTACACAAAGGGGTAAGAATAAGGAGAAATTGACCGTAAACGATTTGTTCTACCTCAAGTGTATTAGAGACCCGAGGAGTTTCGTTAACATTCCCTATTGTGTTGGTTATTATCTAGCTAATGTAGTTTCGGGGATGAAATCGGGGAGTATTATAGGTGGTGGTATTTTCATTACTCTCATTGGAGAGTATTTAGGTGTGGATAAGCACCAAGGGGGTCCAATGAACGAAATAGAGGACGAAGGTGAAACTATAAGTTCAAACCTTTATCACGGTGCAAGGGTATTATTGATGAGACGTGGTCGGGTACATCGATACGAGGGACCTCAGCGACAGGTAGAAAGAGGTTCGGATGACGAAATGGAAGAGGCGAACAACATTATAGGAGTTGTTCGGGAGACTGCTCTTGATTTAGGCGTTCGTATGGAGGATGAATACATGACGAACTATGATAGGCATATGCAGTACGAGGCATGGCAACGTCGGAATGACTACGAGCATTCCCGGCAACGAGAGCATGGCCGATGGGATTATCATCAGCGCCAAATTATAAGCCAGTTGCAGCCTGGCGAGATGTATTATCCGACCCGAACCGCATACTATCCCGCACATCAGCCAGAAATGAGACCACCCTATGATTCATATGATTATGACGCAGCATACCAGTTCACCTATAATCAGCCACGGAACCCGGACGCGAACATGAATTGGGATCCATATCCTAATTTTCCTCCTAACCCACCTCCTGATCAGTAGAGATAAGTTGGTAATTTATAATTTTTATTTTTATTTTAAACACTTAACATTTTATTACGTTTATGTAATGTTTGATATTTCTATTATTATTGTGTACTAATATTTTTCTTATAATTTGAAAGTGGGATGCCAAAGTTCCATTTCAAATTGCATGTATGATTATATTTGTATTGTATGTATTTTATGTTATGTCCACAACAGGGTGAAAACAACGCATTTTCAAAGACTGGCATTAAGTTCAGCAAAAGCAACTAATTTTGACGACAAGATACAAAATATATGTGAAATAACAACAAGACGGAATGAACAAATGATGTGCACCATTTATCATTCAGCAAACAAACGCCAATATATTTGGAAACTTTGGTAAAAATTTAATCATTTTCACACAAATCACCCTCAATAATTTAAATTGTTACTGATTTCTTGCAAATGAGGGCATTGCAAGATCTTAAGTGTGGGAAGGGGTTAAATTCTTTCGGATTTTAAAATTTTTATATTAAACACTTGGTTACCATTAAAAATACTAGTAAAGCAGTAGTTGTATTAGAATCTAGTGCTCTCTGATAAAAAAAGAACAGCCCTAGTCTTATATACTAACTACCCAATTCTAGTAAAATTTTTCAAAATTTTCAATTAAATGAACTCAAAATCATGTTTATACATATTTATGAATGATAAAACTAGGTTTTAACACCGAAATTATTGTTACCTCGGAAAGGACATAAATTGAGAAACAAACTACAATGTTAAAATTCATTTAAAATGGAATAGAGGACGATAAAAAGGAAAATAAAAGCCAAGTGTGGGAAAATTTACCAAGTTATTTTAAACATATGTCACATATATCTGTAACAAATAACTGAAAATACTTTTGCTTTGAACTAAACTAAACTGTTTTACCCAATGAAAGAAAAGAAGAGATGGATCTACACGATGAATCAATTCCATCATTAAAAGGAAGTAAAGTCTTCCGAAAAAGAAACGCACTTCTTGATTTAGGTCATGAAGTTGTCGTTCAGACCAGCTGTAGGTTGACGAAAAATCTAGAAAAGTCATCACTAAAATCAGCAGGAAATCCACGGACCTCAGCATTAAACAGGGTCACCAAGTGGTCAGATTTATCCTAACCATGAGAAGGATTTATCTCGTACAATGGGGGGGCACCATGCAAATTAGCTGGATAAGACTAATGAATCAGATCCCCAGAAAGGATAATCTCCTTAAAGATTAAAAAATCAGCTTTTAAGACTGATATTACTCAATCCTAGAGATTGACCTTAAAGATTGAGAATTACAAACTCATGGAATTCGATGATATCTAAACTCGAGCTTAAACGAGAAAATATTTTGATCAAAATTACAAACCGATTTGTTTTCTGAAAACCCTATTTTCAATGCGTTCATTACCATTGAACGTAAAATCCTAGGAATTCACCTGGAATTCATTAGGTCACCTGAACTAAATCGGGTGTCAACCGTAAGAACGGTGGTTGCATAGCATGGTCAAAGACAGGACCTTGTGCCAGACCGACAAATTATAAGGGTGAGCTTTACTATTGCTCCTACCAAGGATAGTAATTGCGTCCGACACGTTATAGACCATAATCAAAAGCATGTCACGGGACATTGCCTTAACAGTTGCTTGTTCAACGCTTTCCTTTACAACCGGACGGTAGTTTGCCGAAAGGTAATATACGGGACAAGTAAACTGGATGTGTTGCTTTCCAAATACAAAGTTAGCAAGTGGGTGACACAAAACCGCAAGTTTTGAGCTAAAATTTTCAATTCTGAAACCCACCAAACCCACAAAAATATTTTGCAAACACCGGTAAAGGGTTATTCCGGAAAACTTATCTAGGGTAAAAACTAGATTTAATTTTCAAAAGATCAAATGTTTTCATAAAGATCCAATTTCCTTAATGGATCTAAATTTTTATAGTCATGTGGGACTGTAAACCATATCGTTATTACCATTGTTTATACCGCCGTATAGAAATCACTGATGTACAAAGTATGAAGAATAAAGAAGTGATTCTAGTATTTCAAGACAATATTGCTTGAGGACAAGCAACGCTCAAGTGTGGGAATATTTGATAATGCTAAAAACGAACATATATTTCATAGCATTATTCCTCAAGAAAGACAAGATTTTAGTTGGTATTGTTCGATTTACAAGCGATATTCGTTTAAATTTTAAAAAGAGAAGATAAAAAGCAGATTCGACAAATTGAAGACAAAAAGGTCCAAAGAGCTAAAAAGTACAAGATACAATTAAAAAGGTTCAAAATATTGATGAGGAACGTCTCAAAATGACAAGAGTACAAGTTACAAGACGCAAAGTACACGATATAAAATAATACGCGAAGACGTCCGAAAATCCGGAACCGGGACCTGAGCCAAGAAGAAACGCCCGACGCAACGTACCAAAAATATCTAGTCTACTATGCACAAGAATATAATATAATATATATATAATTATATATAATTATATATTATATTATATATTATTATTATATATATTATATTACGTCGGCAAGAAGAAAACAAAGCAATTTGGCTGGATCCAGGGTGGCCATGCGACTCGCATGGCCAGAAGCACAAAATCCATGCGAGTCGCATGGAGTGAAAATGTTGGTCAGGTCCTATATAAAGCCAGTTTTCTGCCGAGTTTTATATATATAATTTCAATCTCTCTCTCAATATATACGTAATATATATATATATAATTTATATTTTAATTTTAATTTTAATTTTAAATCCTAATAATAAGGGTATGTTAGCGAATGTTGTAAGGGTGTAAGTCGAAATTCTGTCCGTGTAACGCTACGCTATTTTTAATCATTGTAAGTTATGTTCAACCTTTTTATATTAATGTCTCGTAGCTAAGTTATTATTATGCTTATTTAAAACGAAGTAATCATGATGTTGGGCTAATTACTAAAATTGGGTAATTGGGCTTTGTACCATAATTGGGGTTTGGACAAAAGAACGACACTTGTGGAAATTAGACTATGGGCTATTAATGGGCTTTATATTTGTTTAACTAAATGAAAGTTTGTTAATGTTAATATAAAGATTTACAATTGGGCGTCCCTATAAATTACCATATACACTCGATCGGACACGATGGGCGGGGTATTTATATGTACGAATAATCGTTCATTTAACCGGACACGAGAATGGATTAATAGCCACTAGAATAATTAAAACAGGGGTGAAATTACATTCAAGGGTAATTGGTGTAATTGTTAACAAAGTAGTAAAACCTTGGTTTACACGCAGTCGATAACCTGGTGTATTCATTAAACAAAGTATTAAAACCTTGTTACAATTCGAATCCCCAATTAGTTGGAATATTTAACTTCGGGTATAATAATAATTTGATGAGGACACTCGCACTTTATATTTATGACTGATGGACTGTTATGGACAAAAACCAGACGGACATATTGAATAATCCAGGACAAAGGACAATTAACCCATGGGAATAAAACTAAAATCAACACGTCAAACATCATGATTACGGAAGTTTAAATAAGCATAATTCTTTTATTTCATATTTAATTTCCTTTATTTTATATTTAATTGCACTTCTAATTATCGCACTTTTATTATTTGTTATTTAATCGCACTTTTAATTATCGTACTTTTTAATTATCGCAATTTTATTTTATCGCATTTTTATTATTCGCAATTTCATTATCGTTATTTACTTTACGCTTTAATTTAAGTCTTGTATTTATTTTATATTTTACATTAGGTTTTAACTGCGACTAAAGTCTTAAAATCGACAAACCGGTCATTAAACGGTAAAAACCCCCCTTTATAATAATAATATTACCTATATATATATTTGTATTTTTATAAAAGTAAACTAATATAGCGTTGTGCTTTGTTTAAAGATTTCCCTGTGGAACGAACCGGACTTACTAAAAACTACACTACTGTACGATTAGGTACACTGCCTATAAGTGTTGTAGCAAGGTTTAAGTATATCCATTCTATAAATAAATAAATATCTTGTGTAAAATTGTAGCATATTTAATAGTATTTCGCACTAAAAATAATACTATTTTGTATACACCCCCTACAACATCAATATGACGTTGATGTTCAAGGTACATATTGTGATGTTGAGGCTTGCGGTGCGAATGTTGTTGGTGGTGGTAATGGTACTGTTGGTGTTGTTGTCGGTGGTACTGTTGATGCCGGAGATTCTGCTGGTGCTTGTAACCTTTGCACCATATTCTCCAAAGCCACTACCCGAGCGCGAAGCTCGTTGACTTCTTCTACTACACCGGGATGATTGGCGGTTCGGACGAGCGGATGAATAAGATCCAGAATTTGAGAGAGTATATGATCATGACGAGATACTCTGGAGATGAGAGAGAAAATGGTATTACGAACAGGTTCGCCGGTAAGTGCTTCAGGTTCTTCGCCAAGAGGGCAATGTGGTGGATGGAAGGGATCGCCTTCTTCTTGTCTCCAATAATTAAGTAGGCTACGAACCCATCCCCAATTCATCCAGAATAGATGATGGCTAATTGGTTGATCCATTCCGGTTACACTGTCTTCGGAATTCAGGTGAATATCCATATCGGAATAGCTGTCAGAGTTTAAGGAATTTGAACTAGATACGGGATCCATCTTGTATAATTAGGGAGATGATTTTTTTTATATGAATTAGATTATAGAATTTAGTTTGGTATTCTTCAATACATAATTTACATATGTATATATAATACCAAATTCCATAAATCACGGAGAAATTTTCGGAAGATGTCAGGAAACGTGTACAGTAACAGATACGCTAAGATATGAATTTTGTCTATACACTATTCATGCAATCAATGCAGTAAAACGTGTCTAGACTAGGAATGATAAGCAGGTAATTTTTGACAAAAAAATGATAAGCAAAACTTTTGACATGCAGACACGGTCGAAGTCCAGACTTACTAATGCATCCTAACAACTATTAGTTAGACACACTCATGCAAGACCTGGTTCGCTAGGACCAACACTCTGATACCAACTGTGACGATCGCTCCAAATCCATATGGACGAACACGTCATTCATCGATTTCATTGCGAGGTATTTGACCTCTATATGATACGTTTTGTAAACAATGCATTCTTTTGAAAAGGCACACCATAAATGAATATTTAAATCAAAGGTTTTCGACATCTGACGATTTCTACATATAGACAATCACTGTAATATAATAATTTACAATAATACTTCCGTTGATAATGCAGTCAAAATAAGATACATGGTGATGATTTGGTGAATGCAACGTTTCCTTGAAAAATATGCCATGCATGACTCCATGCACATAGCTTGTCTAACATATAAGCAAACAGCGAAAGACTTCTAGGGAACCTGAGAATAAACATGCTAACAAGTGTCAACACAAAGGTTGGTGAGTTCATAGTTTTAATGTTGCGCATAATCTGTATATAAAGGTGGATCACAAGATTTCAGTTGTTCAATCCAGAAACGTTTATCAAAATATTCTACGAAATTGAACACCCTGGTAACTAAACTTAACGTAAATATAATTTGTACCCTTTGTATAATTATCTTAATAATACACGCAAACCAACGTGTACGCTTCTCAAATAGCATACGTCCGTTAAAATGCTAGTGCTCTAGCTCGGACGGGGATATCAAGCCCTATGGATCCATATACTACTACTCGCGCCCACCAGTTCTTATAACTGGCAGTTACTAGCTACCAAAGCTAAGGGATTTTCGGTTCAAACTCGGTGTAGAATTTAGTATGTACTTGTATCCATTGCGTTTAAAATAAAGTGCATGTATTCTCAGCCCAAAAATATATTACAAAAGCAATTAAAAAGGGATCAATGAAACTCACCTTAGCAGCATATAAAGTCGTTCACCAAAATGTGATCGAAATTCGGTTTACCAAATAACCGTAGATCTCAACCTAGAGAACATATGTTGGTCAATAAATGTCTATCAAGCTAGGTCAGGTCATAGTGTATAACAATCCTAATACTCGAGATCGACATACAAAAGTTATCCAAAGTCGTTTCAAAAAGTCAATTTTGACAATAATTCAACAAAACGAGACGTGCCTTATATATGGATTCATTTACTTGGATGGTAATATTCAAAAATCCAATTTATCATTCTTACAAAGAAGTTTCAAAAGCAATTTCAATCAATGTCAACCATAATTCAGTTGATCATATCTTTTAATTCGTTTACCGAAATTACGCGATTTCTAAATGAAAAGTTATTGATTTTTCGCCAGCATTCCAAAAACATGCATATCATATACCTTTTATCAATAATATATGTATTTACTTCGTGATTCATCATAACTGTTTAACGACAAAATTTAGCATACAAGCATGCATAAATATATATATTCGAGCACTAGACATGGATACACAATTAATGTATAAAAGATAAAATATGAGTGCTTACGTATCAATATTGAGATTCAATATTGTAGGAAAGTACGTAGACGCAACAGAGATGATAAACACTAGATTTGATTCACAAATATACCCTCGAACATTACCCATAACCTCCTTGGCAATAACCCATAATTTCCTTAGCTCTATCCCGCTCAAAAACCCATTTTGAAGGTGACACGCTCATAACCTCGTCGTAGTATTTTAGGTATATATACTACTAATAATAATATTATAATAAGATTAATAATAATAATATTAATCTTAATAATAATAATAATAATAATAATAATAATAATAATAATAATAATAATAATAATAAAATAATACGGAGGAATGAATCGAGCTTTTATAGTATGTGGCCTGCTACAGTACCTCATGCGATAGCATGAGTTTTCAGTGTTTTTGCCATGCGATCGCATGGCCGCCTTATCCGTTTTTGTTTGCTATTTCGTCGACATCAAATAGTGTTTACTGTAGCAAATAGTGTTACTGCAGCAAATAGTGTTTTACTGTAGCAAATAGTGTGTTACTGTAGCAAATAGTGTTCACTGTAGCAATAGTGTTTACTGTAGCAAAGTCATTTTTACTGTAGCAAATAGTGTTTTACTGTAGGAAAGTCGTTTTTACTTGTACATATATATATACATACATATAATTGTTCATGAATCGTCGAGAGCAGTCAAATGTAATGAAACAGTTCTAAAATTTTGAGATTCAACTTCATAGACTTTGCTTATCGTGTCGAAAACGTTAAATCATTTAAAGATAAAGTTTAAATTTGGTCAAAAATTTCCGGGTTGTCACAAGGCGCCACTCGAGGTGAAGTATCGACGTGTTAAGATGCCACCTCAAGTAAAATGAAGAGTGAAGTGTCGAAGTGTTAAGACACCACTCGGGGTGAAGTGTCGACGTGTTAAGACGCCACTCAGGGTGAAGTATCGACGTGCTAAGATGCCACCCGTGGAGTTAGTGTACGAAGTGTTAAGTGCACTAATGGTTGTTATGAACTCCGACGGTCTTTAAACACCGTTCCCTCGTTCGATTGGTTAACCATGGTTATTGTGTTGTAGTGTAAGCATATTATATTTGTTCAAGTTAAATATGCTATTGTTATGCTAGCTTGGTTATTGGAGGCTATAGCTTGTATTTATGACGATAAGCTAATTGTGTTTGCTAGCATGTATACGGTATGCGTGTAAGTGTTTGCAAGTAGATATATTATATATGTATGTGTATAATTATTGCATTCACTAAGCTTTGCTTACCCTATCGTTGTTTACCTTTTTATAGGTTCGGTTGTGGACAAGGGTAAGGGCATTATCTTGGATTAGAGATCCCGCTTTGTTGTTGGGTGACGCTTTTTGGATGAGTTAGCTTTTGGAGTTTGACCGAGACTTGGGTAGTTTAATCCCAAACACGAGTTAGCTTTTGGAGTTTGACCGAGACTTGGTAGTTTAATCCCAAACACCATGCTCGTATTGTCGTTTGGAAATTAAACTAATGTGGTCGAAACTCAAACTTTTGTATGAAACTCGTAAAACGGCCGATGTGGGCCCCGCTTTGTAAAACTTATTTTATGTTTGAATCGTGTTAGTTTTACATATTGGAATATGTTGTTAAAAGCGTTTTGTCTAATTATTTCGGGAAGTGGCCAATCTTTTTCACGTTTCAAGACTTTTTGGACAGACCAGATCGGCGCGCCGCGCGGGGTACTGGCGCGCCGCGCCAGTAGCTGAACAAACAAATTTTTTTTTTTTGATATTTTCCGCGGGTTCGATGGTGGTTTTGGTTTGGGTTGTTACAATTTGCAATTTTCAGTGTAAATTTTTTGAATTTTTCGACTTTGACCCCGGTGGATTTTTTTTTGCCCCAAAACCTATATATTTTGTTCCAAAACCTTCAAATTTTGCCCAAAAATCACCAAATTTTACCCCAAAACCTTCAAATTTTGCCCATAAACCTTCAAAATTTGCCCCAAAACCTCCATAATTTACCTAAAAACTTCATTTTTTTGCCCCAAAACCTCCATATTTTGCCCAAAAAAATTGCTACGGTTTTAATTTTTTTTTGCTCCCGGTGAAAAAAAAATCCTGGTACCGCCAATGACTACAACCGATCCTAACCAACAAAACAACAAACCACACACAAACTAAACAAACTATAAAGAATAAAAAGAACCTGAAGTGCACCAAGACACAAAACTAGCAAAACAAAAAACATACAAAGAATTACTTAACACTACTTATGCTTCTCGATTGCGCAATTTCCTTTTCGGTTCGCAAACGATTGACATACGAAAAAATATTTGACGCGCCATTACCAATACCCCGTACTCGATGTTGACGACGGAGGAATAAACCCATCATTCACCAACCTTTCAAAGAAACCAACGTGACTGATCGACACCTTATTCAAAACAGACTCACCACCTTCATGGAAAACCACGTGAGCTTCTTTAAACAAATTTTTGTATAGCTTCTTCAAAATCGACGTCGTCTTCGTTATATTGTAAACAAAACAAATCGAGAACAGTAAACAAATTTTATTTATGTGAAATTTTTATAATTGTGTGAATAAATGATTTCTCTTTCATATGGGTAACAAACTGTTTACTTTGAAATAGAAAAATGATTGTCAAAGCACCATCCACATAGACATATTTCAACTATAAGACCAACCATAAAGCAGAGTCACAATCTGGGTGTTAAATGATATGTCACAATATGATGGAAAGTGACGATGCCAGGCGTTACTAACTGACGAGAAAGGGCGTTAGTCACTCTGCTGAAAGAAAAAAAAACGTTTGTTTTTTCAGCCAACCATATGATTCAACACATAGTTATATATAATTTTTTCTTACCAAACTTCTAATAAAATTTTATCACATCACATTCTTTCCACTCAGTTTTAACACTAAAATTTAGCACACATCTATTATTTAACTACACTCAATGATATTGTCACATCACCAAAAAACGACACCATTTACCTCCGTGAGACAATTAGGGTTAAAAGTGGTCTAAACTTGTGATCATTTCATATTATGAATAACAAATATGCATTTTTTATTTCTTTTTTCTATTTGAAAGGCAAATAATTATAAATGATATAGAAATTAGTCGGAAGTCGACATATACAAGAATTCTTATATCTTTTTGTTAGTAATAATATCACTTTTAAATAACATTTATATGTAATTTGATGTGTTTGTACGTATATATTTAATGTAATTCTTGTATTTCTATACATTTTATATTATAATTATATATTCATATATTTATATATTTGTTATAAAATATCTAGATTGTGTTATAAAATATCTAGATTGGATGTTAATTTTATTATTATTATATTTCTTGCATAGTAATATTTTATACTATAAATAGACATGTATGGTAACCATTTAAGGTGTACCATTTCTCTTGAAATATCAATATCAATATTTCTTCTCTCCTTCTTCTCTCTTTTTCTCTCTTTGTTCTTATAACCATTAAAGGTAGTTATAAGCCTACTGAATTATAACACGTTATCAGCACGAAAAGCTTAGTGTAATTAAAATATATCTCAAACGATCACGAATCACTAATCAAGGTATGAAATTATTAATAATTTTCAGACTCGAATATATCAAATTTTGGACTACTAACATTTATATTTATGTTATTTAAGTTATATATGGTCGGTTATACCACCTGAATTATATTTCTGTAATCTAACTTTTACTAACTTCACTAACATTTATATTTATGTTATTTAAGTTATATATGGTCGGTTATACCACCTGAATTATATTTCTGTAATCTAACTTTTACTAACTTCACTAACATTTATATTTATGTTATTTAAGTTATATATGGTCGGTTATACCACCTGAATTATATTTTCTGTAATCTAACTCTTATTAACTTCACTAACATTTATATTTATGTTAATAAGACCTCATGATTGTACGCAACACGTCATTTGACAACACGGTACTTTATGTACGCAACACGTCATTTGACAACACGGTACCATGGGTCGAGATTAATTCCGATCAATACGAATACGACGGGGTCTTTATATGTTATCTAACATTTATGATTACTTATGCAATTAATCATTATTTATTTCATGCATACTAATGTTTATTCTTAAATTTATAATTTTAAAAGTTTAAATAAAAAAATAGTTTGTATTTTTATTAAAAGTAAATCTTAAAAGTTAAAATAAGAAAAAGTAGTTTGTACTTTTATTAAAAGTAAATCTTAAAAGTTAAAATACAAAAAGTAGTTTGTATTTTTATTAAAAGTATATCTTAAAAGTTAAAGTAAGAAAAAAAAGGGATGGTAAAATGGAATAGTTTTTTGTCAAAAATGAAGTATTGAAAATGAAGTGGTCTCCTTCTATAACTAAAAAAAATATATATATACTTTTATCAAATGAATTTTTTTTGTGGCCGACAATTTCAAACACGAGTCCGTGTTTAGTTTATCAAGAATATCTCTTGCTTTGGTGAAAGGTCACGATCACGATATCAGGTGTTGTGAAAGAATTAAAAAATTGGTCAAGTGGCCTTTTAAAAACTAGAAAAAAAATTTAAACAAAAAGTTTTTTTTATATATTTATAATTTACGGGTAACGTAAAAAAAAGAAGTTTTTTTTTTAAAAAAAAAAACAAAGAAAGTGTTTAAATGAGTTTTACAGAAAGGGGGAAAGCAAAGTAAAAAAAAAAACTTTTTTTTCCAAACTTGTCAAATGTTTTGTTAAAAACGTGACCGTTGAAAAAAGGAGGTTGAATAATAAAACTTAAAAAACAAATTATTTTTTTAAGAGTGTGCATCAAAATGGCCCGTTTAATAATGGGGAGTAAAAATATAGTCAAATTGTTTCAACGAACAAGGGTTCAATTGGATGTCTCTTAAAAAAAAATCCGCGGGTACGGGTGATGGATCCAATGAATCCGCATCCACGACCCGCGGGTGCTATCCCTAATTGTGACAAGTACAAATCAACTAAAATGACGTTGGATCATGCTAAAATCACCAACATATTTTGTGCATCGTATTAGACGAAGTATAAGCTCAAAAGTTGGATATTTCTTTGCAAGTAACAAACTCAAAAGTATATTACCATTTCTAAAGACTCTTTTTATGATTAAAGAAACTCAGTGATCCCACATATTCCCACCTATATTAGTGTATTGAAAACAGTATCGTTTGCAAGTTTGCAACAATGCATTTTCTAATACTCCGTAGTTAATTGCTTCACATCTTGAGTTTGGCTGTAAGAAGGAAACCTATATACTCACATATTTCGTACGAAAGTATTAATGTTACAATTTTTTGTGTGTGTTATCATTCGTACGTTATACTCACAGGTTTTTTAGGCTAATCATTCGCGTGAAAAACTATAGTTAAGTTGCAATCTTTGCTAACAAGACAATTCACACTACCGTTATAAATGTCTATTTCAACCAACTTGCTACATTAAGCAGTTTTTGACAGTCACGTCCTCAATCATGACATAATTTTTATGTACATAGCTTCTACTGAAAATTAATATGCAAGGTACAACATATAACTATATGGTCAAATTCATTTGAGCCTTCGGAGTCACAAGTATATGATGTATATATATATTACTCAATTAACAAAATAGAAAATCGAAATTAATTCATATGAATAGTAAAACGAAATTAATTAATTTACTATTCACATAAAAAGCGCATATTATAAAAGCGCATATGATTAAAAGCGAATATGATGAAAAGCACAGCGCATATGATCAAAAGCGCATATGGTGAAAAAACACAGCGCATATGATCAAAAGCGCATATGGTGAAAAAACACAGCGCATATGATTAAAAGCGTATATGGTAAAAAATATATATGATCAAAAGCGCATATGGTGATTAATGAAAAAGCACATATTATGATTAATGAAAAGTATATTGTGAAAAAGAATCACAAATGTTTCTTGAAAGAATTCAAGGTAAAGATATATGAACCAATTCATCCATCATGTGAACCATTTTGATATTTCATGGTTCTAATAGACGCATCTAGCGGATGGTCTCATATTTGTATGTTATCAAGCCATAATATGGCATTTGCAAAGTTTCTTGCACAAATTATTAAATTGAGAACACATTATTCTGATTACACCATTAAAAAGGATGAGACTTGATAATGCTGGTGAGTTAACATCTCAAGCATTTAATGATCATTATATATCTACAGGGATTGTTGTTAAACATCCAGTTGCTCATGTGCATACACAAAATTGGTTTAGCTAAATCAATAGATAAACGCTTGCAGCTAATAACTAGACAATTGATAATGAGTACAAAACTCTCAATATTTATATGTGGACATGTAAATTTACATGCTGCGACATTAATTCGCATTATACCATGTGGAAGTCATAAATATTTAACTTACTACTTGATTTTGGCCAAGAGCCAAATATTTTCCACCTTAGAACATTGGTTGTGCAGTGTATGTTCCAATTATATCACCACAACACGATAAAATGGTTTTTTCAAAGAAAGATGGTAATATATTTTGGATATAAAACATCTTCAATCATAAGATATACTAAACCCATGATGGGTGATATTTTTACAGCACGTTTTGCTGATTATCATTTTAATAAAACATTGTTCCCTAGATTAGGGGGAGAAATAAAAAAATAAAGAAAATAATGTTTCATGATGTGAACATCAATTAAGGTATATTGAACTCACACAAAAGAATGTGAAACGAAAGTTCAAAAATAATGCATATGCAAGAACTTGCAAATTAATTACTTTATGCATTTACAGATATAAAAAAAGGTGACTAAATCATATATACCAGCGATAAATGCTCCAGCTCGAACTGAAATTCCAAAAGCTGGCAATAATGTCACTGTTGAGTCTTTGCCACGCATCAAACGTGGAAGATCAATTGGTTCCGAAGATAAAAATCCTCGAAAAAGAAAATCAGCTGATAATGAGGTAAAAGAAAGTGTTCAAGAAGAACCACAAATCAATATTCCTTCTGCAGAGGATATTGATAAATGTAAATACTAAAATTGCGATAAATTATGCAATATTATGGAACTGAAATGAAATTAAAATCTCTATGAGATATTTTCATATAATGTTACAATGACATCATGAATAAAGATGATGATCTGGAACTAAAATCTGTCATTGAATATACAAAATGGACATGATTGAGCTCAATGGAAAGGAGCAATACGAGCTGAATTAGAATCGCTCGATAAAAGAAAAGTTTTCGGATCAATCGTTATCACTTTTAAAGATGTGAAACGTATGGGATACAAATGAATTTTTATCCAAAAAAAAAAAAAATGTGCAAATGAAGTTACAAGGCAAAACTAGACTTGTAACTCAATATTTCCTACAAAGACCAGAAATGAATTAGGAGGAAAACTTATCCTCCTGTAATGGATACAATTACTTATTAGATACTTAATCAACCTGGTAGTTATTTAAATGCATCTCATGAATGTTGTTACTACTTATCTGTATGGATCACTTAATAGTGATATATATGAATATACCTAAAGGGTTAAGGTATCATAAGCATCTAATGTAAAACCCAAGGGAATATATTCCATTAAATCACAAAGATTTCTAAATGGGTTTATACAAATGGGACGTATGTGGTATAACCGATTAAATGACTACTTGATAAAAAAAAGGGTATACATATAAACTTATTTTGCATGTATGTTTTATAAAAACAATGTTCGGATATGTGATCGTAGTTGTTTATGTCAATGTTCTTAACATCATATGAACAAATAAAGAGATCTATGAAATCATTCAACTTCTAAAGAATTATTTTGAAATGAAAGATCTTGAAAAAACCAAGTATTACCTTGGATTGCAAATTGAGCATATGCCTAATGGTTTACTTGTACATCAAACAACTTATACCGAAAAGATTTTAAAACATTTTTTTAAAAGACAAACTCATTGTTGTTAGATCACTCAATATTGACACTGATCTATTTCATCCCTGCGAAGATCATGAAAATCTTAACAGATCGGAAGTTCCATATTTTAGTATAATTGAGGTTCTTATGTATCTTATAGATTGTACAAGACCTGACATTTCTCTTGCAGTTAATTTGTTGGCAAGATTCAGCTCAAATGACAATGGGGCGGGATCAAACGCATATTTTGATACCCTTGAGAAACTGCTTATTTAAAATTATTTTATTCTAACGCTTCAAAACAAGATTTAGTTGATTATGTATATGCAGGTCATTCATCAAATCCTCATAAAAATAAATCTCAAACTCGATATGTATTCCTAAATGGAGGTACCACAAAATCATGGCGTTCTTAAAACAAACACTTGTTGCAACATCATCAAATCATGACGAAGTGATTGCATTATATGAAACTACTCGAAAATGTGTTTGGTTGAGATCAATGACACAAATCATTATTGATTCTTGTGGACTAGAACGCTATAAAAGACTAACAACTATCTTCACCAATAACTATATATGAAGATAATGCAGCTTGCATAATACAAATGAAAGAAGAGTATCAAAAGTGACAGAACAAAATATAAATGTTGATGAGGACGGTCATAAGTTTGATGGAAAAGAATGGTATGTTGGTAAGGCTCAGAAAAGACTACAAGGGAATAGGAATTGAAACAAGGGTTTGAGCAAACCATGAAGGAGAATGTAGACAAATCACAGGGGCTAAACTTGTACATAAAAGATTTAGATGATACAGTTTCAGATGAAAACCTCAGATTCTTCTCATATACTCAAGATCTCGTAAAAGACAACCAGATTAAAATGAGATACGTTCAATCAACAAACTCTGATGATCTTTATACCAAAGCACTACCAACTGCTATTTTCAGAACACACGTTCATAATATTGGCATGAGGCATGTTCAGAAGATGTAACAACTCAGGCGTTGCCTACTTGAGGGGGAGTCAACTCTATGCTGCACTCTTTTTCCCTTAGCTAAAGTTTTATCCCAATGGGTTTTCTTTAGCAAGGTTTTTAACGAGGCAGTACTAGTTATTCTCTAATAAAATTGTCATCCAAGGGGGAGTGTTATAAAATATCTAGATTGTGTTATAAAATATCTAGATTGGATGTTAATTTTATTATTATTATATTTCTTGCATAGTAATATTTTATACTATAAATAGACATGTATGGTAACCATTTAAGGTGTACCATTTCTCTTGAAATATCAATATCAATATTTCTTCTCTCCTTCTTCTCTCTTTTTCTCTCTTTGTTCTTATAACCATTAAAGGTAGTTATAAGCCTACTGAATTATAACAATATTAATATTATATATTTATATATTAATATTTATATTTATATGTACATCATATCAAACAATTCCACAAACTATTTTTGGGACTATAGATGAATACTAGTTGAAAAAGTAGGGCATAAACTGTAAATATTTTGAGTTACAGGGCAAAATTTGGAAATCCTGTTTAAATATATACAATACCCTCCGCCCACTTTTTGACACAATTCTTCTCGCAACCAAAATACACCCACACACAAAACCCTCGTTTCAATTCAGCGGCGGAGATGGATCCAGATGCGGTTGCGAAGGCGTTCGTGGAGCACTATTACTCCACATTCGATGCTAATCGGGCCGGGTTAGCTTCTCTCTACCAGGAATCATCCATGTTAACTTTTGAAGGTCAAAAGATACAGGGATCTTCAAATATCGTAGCCAAGCTGACGTCACTCCCGTTTCAGCAATGCAAGCACAGCATCACCACCGTTGACTGTCAGCCGTCTGGTCCTTCCGGCGGCATGCTTGTTTTCGTTTCCGGCAACCTACAACTCTCCGGCGAACAACATGCTCTTAAATTCAGTCAGGTATATAATCAATTATTCACTGTATTATATACGTATATATTTAATATTTATTTTTTTATGTTAAATATATTATATAAGTTTCTTTATTCATATTTATAAGTAATTTTAATGACTAATATTGAATATTGAATTGATTGATATTTTAATTTATGTAATTAATATGTAAACACTAAGAATCGGACGGCTAGGATATTGTTTTATTGATGTAATTATGTAACAATTTACTTCTGTTGTAGCTTCTTTGTTAACTAGTATATAAATTTTGTTAGGGTTTATATTGTTATATTTTATTTTTAATTATTGTTAGCTAGAACAAGTTGATTTTGGAATTTGTGTTAACTCTGATAATAATAATAATAATTGGTGGATTGGAAATTGAGTTGTTCATTATTATATATTGATGTAATCTAAGCATATTGCAATTAACTGTAGTTTTGTTAGGTTTTATTAATTGCTTTGTGTTTATTCTTTTGTTAAGGTTAATAAGCTATGGTTATGAAAGTTTTCTGTTACTTTTTGTAGGAGGTAGTTGCTTAAATAGAAAAAGGAATTTAACTTGTATTCGTTAAACAATAACTGATTTACTTGTTCACAATCGAACTCTTAAATATGTGACGGTGGCTTGTGAGCTAACTAATTGTTCGTTAATGTTTGATAGCATCCTTCTTTAATTGCTACTTGAAAGTTGCTGTTAGCACTTGAAATTTTTATGAAGCCATCGTGTGTGAGGTTTAATGGAATCTTCTGTTGATGAACTTAGTTTTTTTCTATTTTGTATTGTTATTGCTGTTTGTGCTTGGTCAGGACTTAATGTGTGCTGATTTGATCATGAGAGTGCCATTTTTGATAAATTTAGACTGCTTTCAGAGTGCACTTGATGTAAAGAGCACCTTGTTTGTAGAGACTGTAAGGTTTTAAATTATAAAAGTTATATGATCTTGTGTTGCATTCTGCAATATAGAGTAACCAAACATTGCATTGAATTATATTAACAGTCTCCATATTTGTCAATTGTCATGAAAGTCTTTGAATTAGAATTGATCCTCATATGTTTGACTGGTCTCGTAGAATATGAATATTGCTTATCTTAATCTGTATTTATGTTATCTAAAGTTTTTGTAAGGGTCATATCGTTAGCAACTATTTATGTTTTTCCTGCTAGTCTAATATTATTTCATGTTTTTCAGATGTTCCATCTCATGCCCACCCCGCAGTCGAGTTTTTACGTTCTCAATGACATATTCCGGTTGAACTATGCTTGAGTCTTGAAGTTGTTCATGACAACTAACCTCTGGAGCCTCAATTGCTCCTGGAGACGGTTGTTTCATTAATACTTTCCTTACTCTTTTGTTATTTTGTTAATTGAAACTAAAACTGCAGTATGAGTTGAGGGTACTTTGAGGTGATACATGACAGTTTAGGTGTTTATTGGGTATGGAATCATTACTAAATTTTTGGTGACTTGCTTTATGATGTGTTTGACGGGATCATATATGAAATCCGTTTTTCGTGTTTGTGCTGTTTATCATTTTAGATTATGAGCATTTAGGATATTTACAATGTAGGTGATATGAAAATTCTTCCCTATATTGATGGGTGTGAAATGCACAAAAGCAACATGCATTAGCACGCACGTCACATTCATTAGATAGAAACTTGCTTGCATAACAATAACCAAAACTAGAATGCAAAGTTGAAAATTGTACCATGGCATCATATAAACATTGCCAATCATACGTTACTCAGTATTGCTGAACTCCGAGTACTCGAGGTGTGCTTGGCAAAAAAAGTCTCCTGATAACTCAGTCCAATTACTCGGTAGACTTCGGGATTACTCGGTCAAAACTAGGCCAAACTTGGGATTACTCGGAAAATCAGTCAAAACCTGGTCAAAATCATACATGGTCAACATCTGAGTACTCTCCGAGTTGCAACTTTGACGTTATTTATGAATCTTGACATTAACAATTATTAAGGCGGGTGGCTTACAATAAGACCAGGCTGTAAAAGATTGTGCTTCTTAATTGTCACCAAGTGTCATATTAGCATTTTTATTGTTAACTAATGGTGCGTTTGATAAAACTGAATGATTTAGCGTTGTATGGTTTATAATCTGAATGATTCAAAGTCTATGAATAAACTTAAATTACCTGTTTGATAATCATGTTTGATAATCATTTTGAGTGAATGATATGAATTGGGTAAAATTATCTTATTAAACGTTAAATGAATAAAAGATCCAGTATAATTGCTAATTATACTTGTTAAGGTGTTCTAGATATGATTTGAAGATGATATAATAGAAAATACTGAACCATTCAGCATTCAACGCTGAACCATTCAATTAAGAGGTAAAGAAACACACCCTAAATATCATGTTAACTGACCTAAGATTGAACAGTGCCAATATGACACAAACACACGTGCGAGAACTGAGCATTTTAAGAAGAGCGGAGGCCTTGAACACATAGTGCAAGGTGGGGCCGAGCCTATGGCACAATCTTGAGGATGTGCAAGACGGGCAAACAAGACGGTTTGCCTAGGCACATGTCTAGCAAAAGTAATACAACATGAAAAAGAAAAAGTCCTTTTGATTTGATTGTGATAGGAGACGTTATATGTATGGATAACTTTATGTACAAAGCTGAATTATAAGGTGATGACGTAGGGTTTGGTCCAATTAGGGTCTACGCAATTAACTTGGGCCCCAAGTCAAGTAACCCTAATTCTCATCTATAAATATGGGGCAAAACTTACATCAAGTTCACACGCTCCCAATCGCATACACCCTCATGCGGTCATTCAATCTCGCCTCTCACTCTCTCAATGAAAGCACGCGGCAGTCATAGCGGAATCTTCTCCACGATCGTCTTCACGATCGCAACACTAGGGTTTTTACCTACGGGTCTTGTAGGGTTTTTTCTCCCTTTGCCGTCGATAGGGTCCGACTATCGACCGGCGGGCAATTCGTTGGCCACCCTCCCGAGATCATCATCTCGGGTAAGGGTTATTCACGGTAACCGGACCGGAGATCAATGACGTTGACGCCTAAAAAAACCCTTTCGGATTGATGTTCGTGTGTAGGTCTTCCCTTGGAAAAAATATGCATGAACAATTGGCGCCCACCGTGGGGCCCGATGCATTATGTCTCGTGTTTCTACCGTCTATCGTTCGGTTTGAGAAGGTTTGTCTTTTCCTATTGAGCTTTTAATTCGTTATATGCGGTTTAAGTACATGAATATTTAGCGCAGATGTTCGCGCGCTTGCGCAACTGTCCACACGCTTTTGTCCAGGTTACGCACGCTTTGCGCACAGTTGTCCGCGACTTTAGACGCAATTTTCATGCGGTTTTACGCATGCTAGTTCATGCGGTTTCCCACGCATTATGCATGCGGTTTTTTGCGCATATGTTCGCGGGTTTACGCACAGTTGTTTGCGCAGGCTCCTGTGAACTTATTTTCCGCAGCATAATGAGAAGTTCGATACGATACTTGACAAAAATATCATACCGAACTTGGGGGACTTGATGACGTAGGGTTTGGCCCAATTAGGGTCTACGCAATTAACTTGGGCCCCAAGTCAAGTAACCCTAATTCCCATCTATAAATATGGGGCAAAACCTACATCAAGTTCACACGCTCCCAATCGCATACACCATCATGCGGTCATTCAATCTCGCCTCTCACTCTCTCAATGAAAGCACGCGGCAGTCAAAGCCGGATTTTCTCCACGATCGTCTTCACGATCGCAACACTAGGGTTTTTACCTACGGGTCTTGTAGGGTTTTTTCTCCCTTTGCCGTCGATAGGGTCCGCCTATCGACCGGCGGGCAATTCGTTGGCCACCCTCCCGAGATCATCATCTCGGGTACGGGTTATTCACGATAACCGGACCGGAGATCAACGACGTTGACGCCTAAAAAAACCCTTTCGCATTGATGTTCGTGTGTAGGTCTTCCCTTGGAAAAAATATGCATGAACATAAGGTCATACATATCATCTAGTATATATACACTTAGCCTCTTAAGTTGAAGATGGTAACCAACAGAAGTCTTCTTTCTTTTTTTCTTTTTTTTCCTTCTTATCTTTATCTTCATCTTTACAGTGCTGCTTCTGCTCTAAATATTCTTGACAACTCAAAAGTTACTTCTGTCCTTTTACACCCGGCGCTGTGAAATTGCTCATTGAATACCGATTCAATCACAAGTGTTTTAACATTTTAATGTTAAGAAGTGATGCATCAGAGAAGAGGTATTACTGTATGTTTGTATTAGCAAAGGGAAGACACAAAACAAGAGGTAGTGAATGGGTGGGTCATATAATGGGTTGAAACTTCGACAATTTTGAATGGGCTAGGGTAGGGGACGACATACAAGTTCCTTTGGTCCTTATATTGATCAAATGAGTCAGACAACACCTGGCACTTAGATGTCTTCGAATTATGTCTACGAGTAGACAAACGTTTTCACTTATGATTATTTGTTTTTATGAAGACAAAAAATATAATAATGTCATCCTCTTATTTTATCTGCAAGCACACAAAATTGAATAAATGTGCTTCTTATATTGTCTGCAAACAGTTTTGCAGACTTGAATATACACTTGTTTTTATCGTAGACAAAAAACTTTATCCAATCTTCACAATATATACTTTGCGTGTCCAACTACAATAATAAAATTTACATTTATTTATTATTGAATAATAAATCAAAATTACAAATAATCACTTTGGCTTAGTTAAACTTTTTTCAAGCAATGGCTGTATCGCACAAATGCTTCTGCAACATATTCATCATCATCATTGACCCTGATTCTTGACAAAAAGCATCGCAAACCAGCTCATCTTCGGCGGCACCTTAGGATGATTTTCTTACCCATTCCCACAGCCCAACATGACTTTATATCCTGCAGTGACACAAATATGAGAGACGTTTGCCAAAATTTGGGCATAAATTTTGTGCATTATTAATATATTATAGCTAGAAGTAGCGTAATAGGTAGGTGGTTGGGGTAATGGGTCAAGATATGTATATATAAAATCAGAGAAACACATTAGATGAGTTTCAGTCCCATTTGAGCTTTGTACCTTATCCTTTTTGGTTAAACGATGTAGTTTGACCCATTAGAGATAAAAGCACAACCTGAATTAAACCACTTAACGTGTACTATAGATGTAAAAATTCTGTAACTTTTTCTAGTGATATTAAAATTTTGTACTAAAAAGTTGTTGAAGATTTCATCTAAATCCGACCTCCATACACTTAGTTTGGCATTTACCATATAAAATTATACCTTTACTCTTCATTATATAACAACCATAATGAACTCTAAAAGTTTCATTTATACACTTAATATATAAATCTGTTAGTTCCATCGATAATTGTTAACTCGTGCACTTTGGGTACACGCTATACACATTTTTTTTTGAACAGTTGTTCGGGATCAAACAGGGGACTAAACCACCCACGCGTTCGTCTCCCGTAGTTGCATAACCAGCCCCCAACTGCTGCCCAGAAGGAACTGTGTCCCAATTCGAGAGCATGGGAGGTAAAACCCACCCTCCCACACTGCCTTCGCTACCCGATGTGCGGAAGGCACCATTGGATGGAATTCAAGGGTTAAAGGGTAACCTCGTGTGCAATGTTGCACCCCACGAGAGTCGAACTTCTGACATCTTGTTAAGAGAGGTAGACTACTACCACATGAGCTACAACACAAGGTTACTCGCTATAGACAAGTATATAGTATTATAAATTACATATTACATTATTATAAATATAAATAAAGTAGTAGCACATACTATGATTTTTGGTTTCATTAAAGATTAGGATATCTATTTTGGGATGGAATATATCTATCTTGGAAATGAAAATCAACTCGAGGATCGACCATGACGTATTTGAAAATATGGCTCGTTCAATCTTGTGCAACTTCGATACAAGCAGAAACTTGATTTAAGGTTTACAACCATAAGTGGTCTGTGGTTGTTATGACGTTATGTAACAACATGGTCCATTTTAGTATGTAACATACGTTATGTGACTACTTATAAATTGTTTTAAACATTTCATAATCTCAATTGCCTAATGATGTTATTCCTTTTGCTTAACACACATGTGAAATGGACTTGATATTGAGAATACAAGAATACCCAACTTTGGCGAAAGAAAGTGTAGATCGGCAGTGACACCTTAACCCCGTGTTATCAACCCACAAAATCTACTCATAAGAATCAGATGTCTCTGTGGAATACCTCCACTGAATACCCCATGATCGATAGTTTTAAATCCAAAATGTCCAAGGAGTTGCAAATTCCCGGCGTACAAGGGGATAAAACATGCGTCTATTTTTAGAAACGCTTCCAAACATGGAGCCCAGCTTAGGTGACGGGTACCAGTGAGGTATTAGCTCGTTGGTATGATCTAAACAACATCAAATAACATTTCTTGAGAAAAAGTTTCGAAATTGCCTAATTTAAGTTTTTAAACACACAAAATAAAGCACTTCATTTATAAGCACCAAACATATTTCAGTTTGGACACCACCCATATACTTCCTCTAAGTAAAGAATGCACACCCAGCACCACAACCCCACCAACTTTTTTTTATAGCAAATGAGAAAAGGAGAATCTCAAAACCTAAAAATATTTATATATATAAATTGTTCTGCAAGTCTTTATAACAAATAATCCTTGACACCCAGAGTTCCTTCCTGCACCAATACTTCAAGGACCTCAGGTTTCCTTTAATTAACCTTCTCACACCCCACATCCATGGTGCTCGCTCGATCCACCATTGTCCCCCGAGCTCACAATCGCCTTTCTATGTGTCACAACAGTCACCATGCTGCTTCATCAAGATATAAAAACATTAATCACAACCCTACAACAAAACAGGGTCACGTACTATTTTGGTCCTACTCGGTGTGCAAAAGTTCAAATTAAATACTTCCAAATTTGGAATCGATATCCACTTTCTTGGTTTCTCTTTAGACGTTTACCTCATCTTACTTTCTTGTAAATCAATGTAGTTACATCATTGAGCTATCGACAACTTATAAGTACTAATCATACTTTTACGGCTTTTCGGATTTTGAAAATCTAGAGATGACGATAACCGCAATTTTCAATGGCTTACAAGCTTATAACATTGCAATTGCAAACAAACATGAAATCATATCTTTTTAATGCAATTACTATAACTTTCTATGATCCATACACCAAAAATGATAACTTTGTCCACAGACGCTAAAAATAACTACTGGGGATCAAATACTGTATTTCAATTGCCACCACTCAATACCTCAAAATCTACGACCCAAAAGAAGATAAGCTCAAATTCAAGTTCAAAAGAGCTTACCAGCTTTTCGAAATTTCAATTAGGCCAATACATTGTTACATAGCCCAGTGGGGCCTGAGTTCCTTGCAAGAGGTCTCGAATCATGTCTGAGACGAATATTTAATGCTGGCAAGGGATGGGTTGAAAACAGTCGGTGAGTAAATTCTGCTGAGTTGCGTACATCAAAGTATAAGGTCGGATTACTCGCCCTCCAACTGATAGCCCAAAAAGGTAAAACCTTTATTTTTTTTTTTACGTAGCAGAGTAACACAATATCTATTACATGTCAAATAATTAGACAACGCTAAATAAAATAATTAAAATTTATTATATAAAAATATACCATGAACGTTTTTACTAGGTGAAGGGGGAGTATGTCCAAAAATAGCACGGCCAAGCATCGATATACTTGAAACGACACCAGCTACATAAAACAACATCACTAAACCAAGTACCCATGGCATCAATAGAAACCCTAATAAAAAAGTAATCGATCCACATAACATCAAAGCCAACGATATCCCTAATAACATCGACGCAAATCCAGCCGGAGTTATTTGAGATAACGCCGCCGGTCTCAGCTGCCGCCGTGACGACGGTGACAATTCGCCGGAAAATTGAATCGGAGCCGGAGGGTACCGAATTAGGTTTAGAAGTAAAGCGGATAACTCGTAGAAGGTTTTAGATTGTTGATCTTGATGTTCAGATTGTCTTTTCATCATGTTTTTAGATCGAATTTTGAAAGAAATTGAATAGTTGTTAGGGTTTGGTGAAATGAAATTGAATCAGATATGTGTGTGTATGTATAGGTTGTTGTATTGTTTGAACAGGAATGAAAGGAAAATATTTGGATGAAAAAATTGAGAATTTATATATTTGTGATGACCAGGGGTTATCTTGAAGAGGATGTTGATGGTGTTAAATAGATAACTGGAATTTGAAACTGGAAATAAAATTAAAATTAAAAATGAAATGAAACAGGATAACGTAAAAGAAGAAGTATTTGTGAGTTACAAGTTTAGTCCCTCAACTATTTCACCTACTTTTTGTGATTGATACTACTAATTTTTTTTTTCCGGCAAAATAACGATTACTATTTATTGATACTACTAACTTATACGGAGTAGCTTTTCTTTATATTTATTGTCCGAGACTCTAAAAGTCGCTAATTAAAGACTAGTAAGCTTGAGATTTTGTAGAGATCTATTGGTCAAGTAGGAGACGTTACTAATTGGATGTTGATCAACTTTAATTTTGATTGTATTTAATTTACTTCAAGCGAGTTTGATTGAATAAATTTGACTTTAATTTATTGAATTGAACTTTTGATAATTATAACTGAATAAATCGGTTAAGTAGAACAATTAACATCATTCAAGCGAGTATTAACGGAAAGTGATTCATCAAAAATAATATTGTAAAGAAACAACAACAATTAACTATTTATCACTATACTACCTTAAGCAGTTAAGCCGAGGTAATCCACTCATATGTTTCGTAAAATATACTATGTGGTATAACGACAACCGTTCATACGGTTTAGTTCACGCAACAAACAAAGCGGCATAGGCCATTTTGTAATAACAAGGTAAAAATAGACTGAAAATGCTACTTGATAAATAATCAAAGGACTAAGTTTGTAACTTTTTATAATAAAGAAATTGGATAAGAGACGGAGCGTGAATAAACGCGCGAGCATGTTTGGATCAGTGTCAGCAGTTGCAGATGACGTGAAACCCTATCAAACTTGTGCCATTAACACCACACATTTCCGATTGTCGCGCTGTGGAAGCGCGTGAGCTTGAGAAAAGTTAACTGCTCAGCTGACGTGGCCCAAACATGGCTCATTTTATGTTCTGTTTTCTTATTTTTTTGTTTAAGTTTTATTTTTGTTTATAAAGTCAAAAGTGCAATAGTCAATTTCATTCTTTTTCGAGACACTGAAATAATTATCTTTGGAATTATCTTCATGATATGATATATTGAAGCTGAAAGAAAGATACAACTGCAAAGGTGCAAAACATGTTTGTATATTATGATTATTATATAGAAAAAGTTCAAAATAATTCACTTTGTCTGCAAAGTAGGTAAAAACTACGAATACGATACGATTTGATATGATATAAGATACCAAATGAGCAAGAATTTCTTTATCCAGCTAAAATCGCGTTTATATTACGTAGGTTTGAATTGGTCAATTTCTCACACGTTTCCTATGTTATGGTAATGGATTATGCGTAGTCACACATATTTTAAAAACCCTGCGCGAAAAAAGATTGCACAAGGGACTGTTCTGCGCATTATTTTAAGTGCATTCCGCTATGATTATTCTGTGTGTTTGTACACTTTCCGGCGAGCCTTATCGAAGCGATATAGTTATGTAACTCTAATTATGAAAGTATACAAGGGTGAATGAAAATGATTATTTTCTCCGTTGGCGATTCCCCAAAGGTAGCAAGGCGTGGCTTGCTTTACGCCACCGAGAAGAAAGGTATAGTAAGTGTGTGTGACACTTGTAGTTGAATGTAAAGAGTTTACACTCTTGTTGGCGATTCCCCGAAGGTAGCAAATACGTTGATTGCTTTACGCCACGAAGGTATAATGATACATGATTGCATGTATCAAATGTGATTAAGTGAGAATGTAGAGTGTGAGTTATGGATAGCATGAGAGCCTTTCCTTCTCTAGAGCTGAACCCTCACTATATAAAGTGAAGGGAAGTAAGGTGTGGCTTAAACTAGCCAATTCCCAATGCTCTGTCATCAGTTCGCGAGGTACTGTAGCATCAGTTCCCAAGGCAGTCAAAGATGCTCCGTATTCAGTTTCCAAGGCACTGTAGCATCAGTTCCCAATGCTTTGTATAGAGAGCCTTGACTTTCTAAAAATGTCCATTGTACTTTTGGAAAGCAATAATGTTCCTTTCCTTTGACTCAAGTTTGACCGCGGTTATCGAGGCACCATATTGCTTCGTTGCTGGACTCAGCTTCGTTGATGGACTTAGCTTCGTATGTAGACTTAGCTTCGTATGTACATTTAGCTTCGTATGTACATTTAGCTTCGTAATTCTCATGTTCGGCGGAGGTTAATGCATCGGAGGTGGGGTACACTGAAATGTCCCGTTTATATTGATTATAAACGTTCCATATTAATTGATTTCGTTGCGAGGTTTTGACCTCTATATGAGACGTTTTTCAAAGACTACATTCATTTTTAAAACAACCATAACCTTTATTTTATCAATAAAGGTTTTAAAAGCATTACGTAGATTATCAAATAATGATAATCTAAAATATTTTGTTTACACATGACCATTACATAATGGTTTACAATAGAAATATATTACATCGACATATGTTTCTTGAATGCAGTTTTTACACAATATCATACAAACATGGACTCCAAATCTTGTCCTTATTTTAGTATGCAACAGCGGAAGCTCTTAGTATTCATTGAGAATAAACATGCTTTAAACGTCAACAAAAATGTTGGTGAGTTATAGGTTTAACCTATATATATCAAATCGTAACAATAGACCACAATAATTCATATTTCAATACACATCCCATACATAGAGATAAAAATCATTCATATGGTGAACACCTGGTAACCGACATTAATAAGATGCATATATAAGAATATCCCCATCATTCTGGGACACCCTTCGGATATGATATAAATTTCGAAGTACTAAAGCATCCGGTACTTTGGATGGGGTTTGTTAGGCCCAATAGATCTATCTTTAGGATTCGCGTCAATTACGGTGTCTGTTCTCTAATTCTTAGATTACCAGACTTAATAAAAAGGGGCATATTCGATTTCGATAATTCAACCATAGAATGTAGTTTCACGTACTTGTGTCTATTTTGTAAATCATTTATAAAACCTGCATGTATTCTCATCCCAAAAATATTAGATTTTAAAAGTGGGACTATAACTCACTTTCACAGATATTTCATTCCTCGGAAATAAGACTTGGCCACGGATCGATTCATGAACCTATACAAATATGTACATATATATCAAAGTATGATCAAAATATAATTACAACCATTTTTATTATGTTTTAAAGATTTGAGTGTATTAAGTCAGCTGTCTTCGTTAATAACCTATAACTAGTTGTCCACAGTTAGATGTACAGAAATAAATCAATATATATTATCTTGAATCAATCCACGACCCAGTGTATACACGTCTCAGGCTAGATCACAAATCAAAGTATATATATTTTTGGAATCAACCTCAACCCTGTATAGCTAACTCCAACATTACTGCATATAGAGTGTCTATGGTTGTTCCAAATAATATATATACATGGGTCGATATGATATGTCAAAACATTTGCATACATGTCTATGGTATCCCAAGATTACATAATATATTAGAATACATGTATAATACAATATAAGTTAGCTAGGATATGATTTGTATAGATTTGTTAAACATTTTCCGTAGCTAAAAAGATCAAAAATATCCAATCTTATTTTACCCATAACTTCTTCATTTTAAATCCGTTTTGAGTGAATCAAATTGCTATGGTTTCATATTGAACTCTAATTTAAGAATCCAAACAGAAAAAGTATAGGTTTATAGTCATTTCCGTCGAAAGAACGACATCTTGATGACCATTTTGAAAAACATACTATCACTTTGAGTTTAACCAAGATTTTTGGATATAGTTTCATGTTCATATGAAAAATCATTTTCCCAGAAGAAAAACTTTTAAATCAAAGTTTATCATAGTTTTTAATTATCCAAACCAAAACAGCCCCCGGTTTCACTACGACGGCGTATATCCGATTTTATGGTGTTCATCGTGTTTCCAGGTTTTAAATCATTAAGTTAGCATATCATATAGATATAGAACATGTGTTTAGTTGATTTTAAAAGTCAAGTTAGAAGGATTAACTTTTGTTTGCGAACAAGTTTAGAATTAACTAAACTATGTTCTAGTGATTACAAGTTTAAACCTTCGAATAAGATAGCTTTATATGTATGAAACGAATGATGTTATGAACATCATTACTACCTCAAGTTTTCTGGATAAAACTACTAGAAATGAGAAAAAAGGATCTAGCTTCAAAGGATCCTTAGATGGCTTGAAAGTTCTTGAAGCAGAATCATGACACGAAAACAGTTCAAGTAAGATTTTCACTCGAAATAAGATTGTTATAGTTGTAGAAATTGAATCAAAGTTTGAATATGAATATTACCTTGAATTAGAAAGATAACCTACTGTAAATAACAAAGGTTCCTTGATCTTAGATGATTACTTGGAATGGATTAGAAAGCTTGGAAGTAGACTTGCAAACTTGGAAGTATTCTTGATTTTTATGAAACTATACTTATGGAATTTATGAAGAACACTTAGAACTTGAAGACGTAACTTGAGAGAGATCAATTAGATGAAGAAAATTTAAGAATGAAAGTGTTTGTAGGTGTTTTTGGTCGTTGGTATATGGATTAGATATAAATGATATGTAATTTTGTTTTCATGTAAATAAGTCATGAATGATTACTAATATTTTTGTAATTTTATGAGATATTTCATGCTTGTTGCCAAATGATGGTTCTCACATGTGTTAGGTGACTCAAATGGGCTACTAAGAGCTGATCATTGGAGTGTATATACCAATAGTACATACATCTAAAAGCTGTGTATTGTACGAGTACAAATACGGGTGCATACGAGTAGAATTGTTGATGAAACTGAACGAGGATGTAATTGTAAGCATCTTTGTTAAGTAGAAGTATTTTGATAAGTGTCTTTAAGTCTTTAAAAAGTGTAAAAATACATATTAAAACACTACATGTATATACATTTTAACTGAGTCGTTAAGTCATCGTTAGTCGTTACATGTAAGTGTTGTTTTGAAACCTTTAGGTTAACGATCATGTTAAATGTTGTTAACCCATTGTTTATTATATCTAAAGAGATGTTAAATTATTACATTATCATGATGTTATGATGTATTAATATATCTTAATATGATATATATACAATTAAATGTCGTTACAACGATAATCGTTACATATATGCCTCGTTTCGAAATCATTAAGTTAGTAGTCTTGTTTTACATATGTAGTTCATTGTTAACATACTTAATGATATACTTAATTATCATTTTATCATGTTAAACATAGTGTATCAATATCTTAATATGATTCATATGTAATTAGTAAGACGTTGATATAACGATAATCGTTATATATATCGTTTTCGAGTTTCTTAATTCAATAGACTCATTTTTATGTATATAACTCATTGTTAAAATACCTAATGAGATACATACTTATCATAATATCATGTTAACTATATATATATCCATATATATGTCATCATATAGTTTTTACAAGTGTTAACGTTCGTGAATCACCGGTCAACTTGGGTGGTCAATTGTCTACATGAAACCTATTTCAATTAATCAAGTCTTAACAAGTTTGATTACTTAACATGTTGGAAATACTTAATCATGTAAATAAAAATTTCATTTAATATATATAAACATGGAAAAGTTTGGGTCACTACAGTACCTACCCGTTAAATAAATTTCGTCTCGAAATTTTAAGCAGTTGGAGGTGTTGACGTATCTTCTGGAAATAAGTGCGGGTATTTCTTCTTCATCTGATCTTCTCGTTCCCAGGTGAACTCGGGTCCTCTACGAGCATTCCATCGAACCTTAACAATTGGTATCTTGTTTTGTTTAAGTCTTTTAACCTCACGATCCATTATTTCGACGGGTTCTTCAATGAATTGAAGTTTTTCATTGATTTGGATTTCGTCCAACGGAATAATGAGATCTTCTTTAGCAAAACATTTCTTCAAATTCGAGACGTGGAAAGTGTTATGTACAGCCGTGAGTTGTTGAGGTAGCTCCAGTTGGTAAGCTACTGGTCCGACACGATCTATAATCTTGAATGGTCCAATGTACCTTGGATTTAGTTTTCCCCGTTTACCAAATCGAACAACGCCTTTCCAAGGTGAAACCTTAAGCATGACCATTTCTCCAATTTCAAAATCTATATCTTTTCTTTTACTGTCCGCGTAGCTCTTTTGTCGACTCTGGGTGGTTTTCAATCGTTGTTGAATTTGGATGATTTTCTAGGTAGTTTCTTGTATTATCTCCGGACCCGTAATCTGTCTATCTCCCACTTCATTCCAATAAATCAGAGACCTGCACTTTCTACCATAAAGTGCCTCAAACTGCGCCATCTCAATACTAGAATGATAACTGTTGTTGTAGGAAAATTCTGCTAACGATAGGTGTCGATCCCAACTGTTTCCGAAATCAATAACACATGCTCGTAGCATGTCTTCAAGCGTTTGTATCGTCCTTTCACTCAGCTCATCAGTTTGTAGATGATAGGCAGTACTCATGTCTAGACGAGTCCCCAAAGCTTGTTGCAACGTCTGCCAGAACCTTGAAATAAATCTACCATCCCTATCAGAGATAATAGAGACGGGTATTCCATGTTTGGAGACAACCTCCTTCAAATACAATCGTGCCAACTTCTCCATTTTGTCATCTTCTCTCATTGGCAGGAAGTGTGCTGACTTGGTGAGACGATCAACTATTACCTAAATAGTATCATAACCACTTGTAGTCCTTGGCAATTTAGTAATGAAATCCATGGTAATGTTTTCCCATTTCCATTCCGGGATTTTAGGTTGTTGTAGTAGACCTGATGGTTTCTGATGTTCAGCTTTGACCTTAGAACACGTCAAACATTCTCCTACATATTTAGCAATATCGGCTTTCATACCCGACCACCAAAAGTGTTTCTTGAGATCTTTATACATCTTCCCCGCTCTGGGATGTATTGAATATCTGGTTTTATGTGCTTCCTTAAGTACCAGTTCTCTCACATCTCCAAACCTTGGTACCCAAATTCTATCAACCCTATATCGGGTTCCGTCTTCCCAAATATTAAGATGTTTCTCTGATCCTTTGGGTATCTCATTCTTCAACTTTCCTTCTTTTACAACCCCCTGTTGCGCCTCCTTTATTTGAGTAGTAAGGTTAGTACGAATAATTATATTCATAGCTTTTACCCATATAGGTTCCCTGTCCTTTCTACTCAAAGCATCAGCTACCACATTCGCCTTCCCCGGGTGGTATCGAATCTCAAAATCATAATCATTCAACAGTTCAATCTACCTGCGTTGTCTCATATTCAGTTGCTTCTGATTAAATATATGTTGGAGACTTTTGTGGTCGGTATATATAATACTTTTGACCTCATATAAATAATGCCTCCAAGTCTTTAATGAAAAAACAACAGCACCCAATTCCAAATCGTGAGTCGTATAATTTTGCTCGTGAATCTTCAATTGTCTAGACGCATAAGCAATCACCTTCATTCGTTGCATTAATACACAATCGAGACCTTGCTTTGATGCGTCACAATAAATCACAAAATCATCATTCCCTTCAGGCAATGACAATATAGGTGCCGTAGTTAGCTTTTTCTTTAATAACTGAAACGCCTTCTCTTGTTCATCCTTCCATTAAAATTTCTTCCCTTTATGCGTTAATGCAGTCAAGGGTTTTGCTATTTTGGAGAAATCTTGGATGAATCTTCTGTAGTAACCAGCCAATCCTAAAAATTGACGTATATGCTTCGGATTTTTTGGGGTTTCCCACTTTTCAACTATTTCGATCTTTGCCGGATCCACCTGGATACCTTCTTTGTTCACTATGTGACCGAGGAATTGAACTTCTTCCAACCAAAATGCACACTTTGAAAACTTAGCGTACAGTTTTTCTTTCCTCAATACTTCTAGCACTTTTCTCAAATGTTCTTCGTGCTCTTGATCATTCTTTGAGTAAATAAGTATGTCATCGATGAAAACAATGACAAACTTGTCAAGATATGGCCCACACACTCGGTTCATAAGGTCCATGAACACAGCTGGTACGTTAGTCAATCCAAACGGCATAACCATAAACTCGTAATGACCATAACGTGTCCTAAAAGCAGTTTTTGGAATATCATCCTCCTTTACTCGCATTTGATGATATCCAGAACGTAAATCGATTTTCGAATAAATCGACGAGCCTTGTAGTTGATCAAATAAGTCGTCAATTATCGGCAGTGGATAACGGTTTTTGATGGTAAGTTTATTCAACTCTCTGTAGTCAATACATAACCTAAATGTACCATCCTTCTTCTTGACAAACAAAACAGGAGCTCTCCATGGTGATGTGCTTGGTCGAATGAAACCACGTTCTAATAGTTCTTGCAGTTGGCTTTGCAGTTCTTTCATCTCGCTGGGTGCGAGTCTGTAAGGAGCACTAGCTATTGGTGCAGCTCCTGGTACAAGATCTATTTGAAATTCAACAGATCGATGTGGAGGTAGTCCCGGTAATTCTTTCGGAAATACATCAGGAAATTCTTTTATAACGAGAACATCATTGATGCTCTTTTCTTCAGTTTGTACTTTCTCGACGTGTGCTAGAACAGCATAGCAACCTTTTCTTATTAGTTTTTATGCCTTCAAATTACTAATAAGATGTAGCTTTGTGTTGCCCTTTTCTCCGTACACCATTAAGGGTTCTCCTTCTTCTCGTACAATGCGAATTGCATTTTTGTAACATACGATCTCTGCTTTTATCTCCTTCAGCCAGTCTATGCCAACTATTACATCAAAACTCCCTAATTCTACTGGTATCAAATCAATCTTAAATATTTCGCTACCCAGTTTAATTTCTCGATTCCAGCATAAATAATCTTCTAAAATTAATTTACCGTTTGCTAATTCGAGTAAAAATTTACTATCCAACGACGTCAATGGACAACTTAATTTAGCACAAAAATCTCTACTCATATAGCTTCTATCCGCACCCGAATCAAATAAAACGTAAGCAGATTTATTGTCAATAAGAAACGTACCTGTAACAAGTGTCTTCCTGTGCCTCTGCCGCATTAATATTGAAAACTCTTCCGCGGCCTTGTCCATTCGTGTTCTCCTGGTTCGGGCAATTTCTAATAATGTGGCCCGGTTTTCTACATTTATAACAAACTACATTGGCATAACTTGCTCCGACACTACTTGCTCCACCATTACTCATTCCGACACCATTTGTTCCTTTCGTTCTGTTAACCCCTGGTCCGTAGACCTCACACTTCGCCGCGCTATGACCATTTCTTTTACACTTGTTTCAAAATTTAGTGCAGAACCCCGAGTGATATACCCCACCTATCAAAGGAAAGCCTTTTATAAACTAAGACATTTCTGGAAAGTCTTTCAAATGTTTGACAAGTTAATTTTGCCATAACTAAATGTGTTGATGAATTCTGACCGACTCTAGACAAGATTTCCTCAATCATATCCTCTGGTAGGTCTTCTAAAATATTCGGTTGTCTACCCTTAACGTCCATTTTGTTTTTATACTGTAAAATAGACAAGGATTAGATTCGTAATAACAAACAATACAAGCAAATTTTACATAGAACATAAAAGTACAAGCACACTACAATACATTTATTACACAACATGCTCACACCCCTCTAATCTGAATCAATTTTTTCTTCTTCTTCGGACTTGGTTCTTTTTCCTAATTTTCTAGGGATATATGATGTTCCTCTAATACGAGCCGTCGTTTTCCACATTGGTTTAGAAAAACCTGGTGGTTTAGAGGTTCCCGGGTTATTGTCACGATATTGAAAATACGGGTGTTGACGGTACATATAAAGTTCATCGGGGTCGGAATCAGATTTCTCTATTTTGATGCCTTTTCCCTTATTATTTTCTTTTGCCTCATTAAATTGGGTTGGGGTAATTTCTATAACATCATCGGAATCCTCATCAGGATCCGATTCATCAGAAAATTGGTAATTTTCCCAATATTTTGCTTCCTTAGCGGAAACACCATTGACCATTATTAACTTTGGTCCATTGGTTGAGGATTTTCTTTTATTTGACCGGTTTTCTGTGGTTCCTACTATTCCCCCTTCGAAACCTCTTCTTCTTCCGGTTCCTCTTCTTCTGGTTCCTCTTCTTCCGGTTCCTCTTCTTCCGGTTCCGTTTCCTCTTCTTCCGGTTCTTCGAGAACTTGTGAATCTTGCCAATATATATTCGACTCTTCGTTATTATTAGGTGAGTCAATGAGATTTGTGCTAGAGGTAGACATCTATCACACAATATCAAACATGTTAAGAGATTAATATATCACATAATATTTACATGTTAATAATATATAGTTTCCAACAAAAATGTTAAGCAATCATTTTTAAAGATAACATGGTCGAAGTCCAGACTCACTAATGCATCCTAACAAACTCGATAAGACACACTAATGCAAATTTTCTGGTTCTCTAAGATCAACGCTCGGATACCAACTGAAATGTCCCGTTCATATTGATTATAAACGTTCCATATTAATTGATTTCGTTGCGAGCTTTTGACCTCTATATGAGACGTTTTTCAAAGACTGCATTCATTTTTAAAACAACCATAACCTTTATTTTATCAATAAAGATTTTAAAAGCATTACGTAGATTATCAAATAATGATAATCTAAAATATACTGTTTACACATGACCATTACATAATGGTTTACAATAGAAATATATTACATCAACATATGTTTCTTGAATGCAGTTTTTACACAATATCATACAAACATGGACTTCAAATCTTGTCCTTATTTTAGTATGCAACAGCGGAAGCTCTTAGTATTCACCTGAGAATAAACATGCTTTAAACGTCAACAAAAATGTTGGTGAGTTATAGGTTTAACCTATATATATCAAATCGTAACAATAGACCACAAGATTTCATATTTCAATACACATCCCATACATAGAGATAAAAATCATTCATATGGTGAACACCTGGTAACCGACATTAACAAGATGCATATATAAGAATATCCCCATCATTTCGGGACACCCTTCGGATATGATATAAATTTCGAAGTACTAAAGCATCTGGTACTTTGGATGGGGTTTGTTAGACCCAATAGATCTATCTTTAGGATTCGCATCAATTAGGGTGTCTGTTCCCTAATTCTTAGATTACCAGACTTAATAAAAAGGGGCATATTCGATTTCGATAATTCAACCATAGAATGTAGTTTCACGTACTTGTGTCTATTTTGTAAATCATTTATAAAACCTGCATGTATTCTCATCCCAAAAATATTAGATTTTAAAAGTGGGACTATAACTCACTTTCACAGATATTTCATTCCTCGGAAATAAGACTTAGCCACGGATCGATTCACGAACCTATACAAATATGTACATATATATCAAAGTATGATCAAAATATAATTACAACCATTTTTATTATGTTTTAAAGATTTGAGTGTATTAAGTCAGATGTCCTCGTTAATAACCTACAACTAGTTGTCCACAGTTAGATGTATAGAAATAAATCGATATATATATTATCTTGAATCAATCCACGACCCAGTGTATACACGTCTCAGGCTAGATCACAACTCAAAGTATATATATATTTGGAATCAACCTCAACCCTGTATAGCTAACTCCAATATTACTGCATATAGAGTGTCTATGGTTGTTCCAAATAATATATATACATGGGTCGATATGATATGTTAAAACATTTGCATACGTGTCTATGGTATCCCAAGATTACATAATATATTAGAATACATGTATAATACAATATAAGTTAGCTAGGATATGATTTGTATAGATTTGTTAAACATTTCCCGTAGCTAAAAAGATCAAAAATATCCAATCTTGTTTTACCCATAACTTCTTCATTTTAAATCCGTTTTGAGTGAATTAAATTGATATGGTTTCATATTGAATTCTAATTTAAGAATCCAAACAGAAAAAGTATAGGTTTATAGTCATAAATTTAAGTTACATGTCAATTACTAAAGAGGTAGTCATTTCCTTCGAAAGAACGACATCTTGATGACCATTTTGAAAAACATACTTTCACTTTGAGTTTAACCAAGATTTTTGGTTATAGTTTCATGTTCATATAAAAAATCATTTGCCCAGAAGAACAACTTTTAAATCAAAGTTTATCATAGTTTTTAATTATCCAAACCAAAACAGCCCCCGGTTTCACTACGACGGCGTATATCCGATTTTTTGGTGTTCATCGTGTTTCCAGGTTTTAAATCATTAAGTTAGCATATCATATAGATATAGAACATGTGTTTAGTTGATTTTAAAAGTCAAGTTAGAAGGATTAACTTTTGTTTGCGAACAAGTTTAGAATTAACTAAACTATGTTCTAGTGATTACAAGTTTAAACCTTCGAATAAGATAGCTTTATATGTATGAAACGAATGATGTTATGAACATCATTACTACCTCAAGTTTTCTGGATAAAACTACTAGAAATGAGAAAAAAGGATCTAGCTTCAAAGGATCCTTAGATGGCTTGAAAGTTCTTGAAGCAGAATCATGACACGAAAACAGTTCAAGTAAGATTTTCACTCGAAATAAGATTGTTATAGTTGTAGAAATTGAATCAAAGTTTGAATATGAATATTACCTTGAATTAAAAAGATAACCTACTGTAAATAACAAAGGTTCCTTGATCTTAGATGATTACTTGGAATGGATTAGAAAGCTTGGAAGTAGACTTGCAAACTTGGAAGTATTCTTGATTTTTATGAAACTATACTTATGGAATTTATGAAGAACACTTAGAACTTGAAGACGTAACTTGAGAGAGATCAATTAGATGAAGAAAATTTAAGAATGAAAGTGTTTGTAGGTGTTTTTGGTCGTTGGTATATGGATTAGATATAAATGATATGTAATTTTGTTTTCATGTAAATAAGTCATGAATGATTACTAATATTTTTGTAATTTTATGAGATATTTCATGCTAGTTGCCAAATGATGGTTCTCACATGTGTTAGGTGACTCAAATGGGCTGCTAAGAGCTGATCATTGGAGTGTATATACCAATAGTACATACATCTAAAAGCTGTGTATTGTACGAGTACGAATACGGGTGCATACGAGTAGAATTGTTGATGAAACTGAACGAGGATGTAATTGTAAGCATTTTTGTTAAGTAGAAGTATTTTGATAAGTGTCTTGAAGTCTTTCAAAAGTGTATAAATACATATTAAAATACTACATGTATATACATTTTAACTGAGTCGTTAAGTCATCGTTAGTCGTTACATGTAAGTGTTGTTTTGAAACCTTTAGGTTAACGATCATGTTAAATGTTGTTAACCCATTGTTTATTATATCTAAATAGATGTTAAATTATTACATTATCATGATATTATGATGTATTAATATATCTTAATATGATATATATACAATTAAATGTCGTTACAACGATAATCGTTACATATATGCCTCGTTTCGAAATCATTAAGTTAGTAGTCTTGTTTTACATATGTAGTTCATTGTTAACATACTTAATGATATACTTAATTATCATTTTATCATGTTAAACATAGTGTATCAATATCTTAATATGATTCATATGTAATTAGTAAGACGTTGATATAACGATAATAGTTATATATATCGTTTTCGAGTTTCTTAATTCAATAGGCTCATTTTTATGTATATAACTCATTGTTAAAATATCTAATGAGATACATACTTATCATAATATCATGTTAACTATATATATCCATATATATATATCATCATATAGTTTTTACAAGTGTTAACGTTCGTGAATCACCGATCAACTTGGGTGGTCAATTATCTACATGAAACCTATTTCAATTAATCAAGTCTTAACAAATTTGATTACTTAACATGTTGGAAACACTTAATCATGTACATAATAATTTCATTTAATATATATAAACATGGAAAAGTTCAGGTCACTACATACACTATCAAGCCCCCAGTTTAATTTTACGAAGTGAAGGCCCAAGTGAGCTTCGTGAAGTTAAACTTCACAAATAAGTTGAGTGTTGATTTGATACTTTTGACAGCATCTCCTTGATGTCCATGCGTTGAATTACGAAGACATTGCATCATTATTATTTGAATTCCTTTCAAATGGCATTCTTAATCTTCGTAAGGGTAATTTTGTTCCCCTTATTTCAGAGATTACAAAGAGATTTCTTGTTTTTCGATGTGCTTCCCTGCTATGGTTGTCGGAGGTTTTTCTTCTGCCCATTTGGTGAAGTAGCTGTCGACTATGAGCAAGAATCTTATATTTCTTGGGGTATCGGGTAGTGGCCCTACTATGTTGATTCCCCACTTCATGAATGGCTATGCAGATGTCACAGAAACTAACTCTTGCTTGGGTTGTTTTTGGATGTTTGAATGAATTTGGTAGGATCTCACATTCTAGGTATTCCATTTTTATGTCATTCATGCTTTTTGGTCTTCTTGGACCAGATTGTTCACTTATTTCTCGAATATTGACTTTCACTCGAGTTCTTCTACTAGTACCTTTTTGCCAAGTGTTGGAACGTGAGCGAAACAAGTTTACTCAGTTCATCGGCCTTTTTAAATTGACTTCGTCGTACAGGTTCGATGGCGAAGCTATTGAAACTTTCTATTAATTCTCGGGTTTCTGAGAGGTGCTGTTGGATGGATGGTTGTATCGCCTCGAATGTGCACATTACTCGGTTTGCTACAAGTTGTGAATCAACAAAAGCACAAAGGTAACAGATTTTCATCTCCCCTTCTATCAATCTTGGTTTGCTTGGATCCCTTTCTGAGTGATGTGTTAGCCAAGAACTTTCCTTCCTTGACTCCGAGGAAACACTTTTTTTTATTGAGCTTCATGTTAATAGATTAAAGTGTATCATAAGTTTCTTGTATTTCTCCTAACAAATCTGCTTCTTCTTGACTTTTGATGACCATATTGTTAATGTAGTCTTTAAGGTTTCTACCCAATTGTTTATGAAACTCTTTATCCATTAACCTCTGGTGCGTTGTTCCTGCATTTTTTAGTCCGAATGGCATTTTTTGATAACAATAAATCCCTTTACTTGTGGAGACCGACGTTTTTTTTCTTCATCCTCTTTAGCCAGTTGGATTTGGTGATAACCTTTGTATGTTGGGATTTCCTTCAAGTAGGAATCCTTAGTTCTTACAAGGGTACTTTTGTATCCCTTGTTACGAAGAGACTCTTCATAGTATTTTATATTGGTATTCTTTTAAATACGAATCCTTTGAATAGTAAATATCTTGGTACTCTTTTATCATAGGAAACCATTACGTTTTTACAAGTAGTCGAGGCATTCCCTTAGGAATCCTTTGTAGATTTGTAAATAGCTTAGGTGTGCCTCTTGGGCCACCATCACAATTTTGCAGTAGTTTGGTAGACAACTTTGGAAGCATCTCCATGATGTCATTATGCTGAATTGTCGTTGCATCCCATTAAGCAATTCCTTGTTGTGTTTTTAAGTGAAGGGTGTATCCGTATTTTCCCAGAGCGGTTATCAAGGGTTAACTTTCGAGCTTTCTTCGACGGTTACTTCATAGGGTAATAAAGTAATTTTGTTGTTACTTTGATGCCCTTCTTTTGGATGTTTTACTGCGATCAATAGTTCATCTATGATGATTAACCTATCTCATTCCTTACTGCTGGTGTTGGAGCTAGGGTTGCTTAGCTTTACCAAGCTGAGGGTGTTATGAAGAGAGAAATCTTTCTTGACATTTCTTTTGTGAAGAAGCAGAAGTTTTATTATCTTCGTGATGGAGCTAGTGATGATAACATGAGCGATTGAGATGGTGAAGACGCTCTTTTTGGTATGTTTACTTTATCTTTGTTACTTGTTTTCTTCTACTTCATTTCTTTTTCTAATTTTATTTTATTTTGCAGACTTGCCTATTTTTAACAAAGTTCCTTCTCCTGCTAATCTGGCATTATTGGTGGTTTTGTTCCTGAGAGTTGGCGGAACTTTTGTTGTAACGACCCTGGAATTTCCAACATTTATTTATTAATTATTATTATTATTAATACGTGTGATTAAACGAATGTATGTCATTACATTTACATGTTACCATGATTGCCCGTACTTGACTTTTAAGTGCCCGAAACGTCTTTGTGACACACGAAACTTCACGAATAATATTTTCAAGTATTATTTGCATTCATGATTAAATTTATTAATCATTTTAATTAACTAAGGCTATTAGTTAGTTACTTGGGCTTTAATTGGTTTAACTTGCGATTTATTTGAACTTGGGCTTTGTTAGTGTAATGGACTCATGTTATTGGACTTCCAAGCCCACCCTACATTATTAGTGGACTTAGTTAGCCCACTCTTCCTTGTAAGTATTACTTGTAATGGTAACTAGCTAGTTTAAGGCACTTGGAATCTTGTTACACATCATCCCCATGCACATGCCACCTTGTGTCCAACTTTAATGAACTTTACAAGCTAGTAACCATTGAACACTCCATCCCCCCCTCTTATTTCAGCTGCAGCCGTGATTTTACCAAGGGTGGAGAGGATTCAAATCTTTTTTTTACTTACTACTTCACTCACATTCTCTCATTCACTACACACACTTACTTGCATACTTTTTTTTTTCTCTCTTTTCACTTTCATTTTTCTCTAAAGATTGTAAGTATTATGAACTTCTTTTCTCTTCTTTTTCTCTTTGTAAAACCAAATACTAACACCACATAATCATCATCATCATTTGTTGTTTGATTTCTTGTTTGTTGTTGTTACTTGTTTCATCTTGTTGTTGTAGTTACTTACTAGCTTTCAAGAACCTAACTTTCTAGTTTTGGTTCTTCTATTATCTTGTAAGTTCAAGAACACAAGAACATAAACTCACTAGTTTATGATTCTACTTCAATTGTTTCAAAAGTTACAAGTTCCATGTGTTGATTAAAGACATACTTGAAGCTCATGAAGTAAACTTTAAAGTTTACTTTCTAAAGATCAAACTTTAGTTTGAATCTTTAAAGTATGAACAACCATGAACCTTTTCTTGTTTATTTAAGTTACTTCTTCATTTTATGCACTTTAATTTCATGTAGTTAGTTTATATGGTCAAGTACTACAAGTTAGTCTTGATCTTATATCTCTTGAACAAATTAAGTTAACCTTGAAAGTTCAAGAACACACAAATAAGTTTTCTTTAAATATAACTTTGGATCTAGACTTTTGAGTCTTGGATCTTCAAGATCAAACTATGTTCTACTACTTATGATCTTGATTAGTTAGTTAACTTTCAAGTTTAGAGTTCAATATTTCTATTATAGTTCATGTAAGTGTCAAACCTAAGACTTTGATGTAACTTTGGTTCATCAAACTACATGCAACTCTTAAGTGAGTTGTGCTTCATGTCTTAGACTTGCACTAGTGTTATGATGGTCAAGACTTGGTTAAGATGACGTAAACACACCCATGAGTTGTACACTTGAAGCTATATGCATCAAGGATGAGAACCATGATGAACATCAAGCACCAAGACCACCGGAACTCACTTAAACTTACTGTTTCTGTCCAAAACCTACTGACCTGATGTTTCTGTAACAGACTATTAGACCTGGGCTGTTCTAACCTTGATTTTTATATAGAACTTTTCGAGTAGATAACTTTTCATATAGGACTCATCTTAATCCGAGTTACGGTTTAGGATTTATGGCCCTCCGATCGTTACTATGTCCTTTAACGTTGTGCAGAAATTTCTGAACTACTCGCACTTAGACCGTCGCCACGGTAAAACCAAGACGAGTTTGCTTCTGTAAATTTTACCACACTTAAGACACTCATAGACGGAGCCATGGCCACTGGTCTCACCTTAATTCAGTAAGGGTAGAGGCCGTGGTGACTGACTGAAGTCAGACTTTGTTGAAAACTACTTTCATAAACGAAACTTACTTTACGCCTTTTGTTTGATGATGAATGATGATGACCCTTAAGACCTTAATTACATACTTTTAAACCTATTAAGACGATTTACTGACTTAGTACTATTTGACTTAGGTTGAGGACTTCGGACCATTTACTTGCACACCTTTCCCGACTACTACTTTACCGCTACATATCAGTGTGAGTTATAGCATTCCCTTTTTACTTTAACTTATTTTGGGAACTGAGAATACATGCGGATTTTATGTTTTACATACTAGGCACGAGTACTTAAACTTATATATGTGTGGGTTATACAACGGCATAAACATTCTCTTTAGCTCGGTAACGTTTAATCATCGGTTTTTGAACCCTGAACGCGAATCTTAGATATGGATCCATAGGGTTTGACATCCCCACTCGGGCTAGTAGCGCTAGCATTTAATGGGTGTTTAATACTTCGTAGACATACGCACTTGCCAAGTGTACTTTCAGGGGGTATAAACGTTAAGTTAGTTACCAAGTGCCCACGGTTAACATATACTTTATCATACTGTTTTGAAACGCTCTTTGTAGCACTGAAATCTCGTGGCCTACCTTACATACTGTTATACTTAAACTATAGCTCACCAACCTTTGTGTTGACGTTTTTAAGCATGTTTTTCTCAGGTGCTTGAGGTTAGCTTCCGCTGTGTACTAGTCGTGCTGTAGACACCCGCTGCTTAGAGTTGTCATCGCATGAACTACTTTATTTTGCATTCAAACATTCGTACTTTTGAACTATGACTTGTAACGACCATTGTGGTCACATACACTTATTATTTGCTTCTACTTAGTGAAGCATGCTTTTGAAATGTAAAACATTTGATGTCGGTTATGACATCACCTTTTTATCGTGAATGCAACTTCTTTAATTACAGCATATAGTACTTAACCTTGTAATGATCCTGTTGTTGATGATTCGTATACGATGGTTTTGTACGGGGCATCACATTTGGTATCAGAGCATTGGTTGTAGGGAATTAGGTTGCATTAGTGAGTCTAAGACCGACCCGAGTAGGATTCACTAATAGGACTAATCTACAACTTGCTAGTTTACTTGTTTCCGCTGAACTTACTGCATGCTGCTGCTTACTTTTACTGCTATATGCCATATGCTACTACATGATTTCACTACTGCATGATATTACCTGCTTTCGATTGCATGCTACTTCTGTACGATTCGTTATTATTGCCATGCTACTTATTGTTATACATGATTTAAACTGTTGGCCTATTATTTGCTTGCTTTATGACATACTGACATGGAAAATTTATTTTTCCTTGTTCAGATGTCGGATGTTCCACCTGCTGGCATTTCGGGCAGTACAGACTCAGACCCCGTCGCCCTACCTACTGCTACACCTGCTGCTGCTACTGCCGATACACCGGCCCCGACACCCACTAGTGATCCCGGCGCTTCTACTTCCGGAGCTGGTACTAGTGCACCTGCCCCAGTGTCTGCTCCCAGACCCTCGAGGTCACAGCCCCGCATTGGTGGTATTGAGATCCCCGCGGAGTTCGGGGAAGGGCCGTTTCGTAACCACATGCGCACGCCTTGCCGACGCACTCCCGACGGACGTTTAGTCGTGATTCCGCCAGGCAGACACAGACAGATGTTGGCCACCTTCGGACGCTTCGGATTACCAGCTCATACACCATTGTCACCACCACACGATTCGGATGACTCATCATCCGCCGATTCTTCATCATCAGACGACTCCAGCGATGATGAGGATCCTGCTGATAGACCTATTCAGGCACCCTCCACCCCGCCGAAGAAGCGGTACCGTTTTGACAGCACCGTCATTCCAGGGGTGAATGGAGGTCGTGCTTTTACTGACGCATTTGGCCATCGTCGTAGGGTTACTGCTCGTAAACGAGTTGTACCATACCCTGCCGACCCACAAATACATAGGGTTCCCCGTTACGTATTGACTATTCCTGGAACCGTACCACCTAGATTTAGATACGGACCACTTACATCTACGGACGTACCATCTACATCCGGAGCCGGACCATCTACATCAGCACCACCGGCACCACCCGCACCACCCGCCCCACCTGCACCGCCTGCCCCACCAGCTCCCTCTAACGAGGAACTGATGAGGGAGATTGAGACTCTCCGAGCTCGAGTCACTAAGCTCGAGGAGCAGTTGGCTCGAGGAGCAGTTCACCCGCCTTCACCGTAGGACCTTGTATTTAGATTTCATGATGTAATCTAGATATAGTTTCATGTATTTCATATGTATTGTACGAACTTATTCAGATGTATGAAACTTATTATTATTAATGAATGGAACTTTGCGTTATTTAATTCTTGCACGATGTTCTATTTACATTGCTGTACGATGATTCTGTGGTATTTGTACCTAGATGCATTATTTAATAACATGTGATGTTTTGATTCCATGTTGGTTACTATATACTATATTACTACATATCGAATGCTGGATTTTGACTTGGGTCAAAATTTTTGTTTAGAATATCATGGCTAACGGAAGATCCACACCTACCGCCGCCCAGATTGAGGACATGATCAACGAACGGGTCGCTGCAGCCCTAGCAGAAAGAAATCTCGAAGCTCCACTGCCACCACCATCGGTTATTCCACCCGTTCGAAATGGGTGTACATACAAGGAATTTCAGAGCTGCAAACCGCATAACTTCAGCGGCACCGAGGGACCAGTTGGTCTCACCAGATGGTTAGAGAAACTTGAATCAGTATTCCGAGTTAGCAACTGTTCAGAGGACAATAAGACCAAATTTGCATCTTGCACGCTATCTGACGGCGCGCTAACGTGGTGGAACACATTAGCTCAAGCGAAATGTATCGATGAGGCGTATGCTACGCCATGGGAGGAATTCAAGGCGTCTATGATTGATGAGTATTGTCCGAGAACCGAAATTCAGAAGATGGAAATTGAATTCATGCAGTTGAAGGCCGTAGGGAACGACCTTAACAGTTACAATCGTAATTTTTTGGAGTTAGCACTGATGTGTCCGACCATGGTCACCCCCGAATTCAAGCGCATGGAGAAATACTTCTCGGGACTTCCTAAGTCCATCAAGGGTAATGTCACATCATCCAAGCCACCGAATGTCCCCGAAGCAATGCGCATGGCGCATACTCTCATGAATCAGATTCTTATTGATGAGCCGGAGAAGGCTAAGTTTGAGGCTGGTAGTAGTGAAAAGAGGAAATGGGACAACAACCAAAACAACCACAACAACAACAACAACAACAACAACAACAACAACAACAACAACAACAACAACAGGGAGAGAAACTACGATCAAACCCCCGCCAAGAGGCACAACAACGGTGGAAACCCTAATCCCAACACCAACACCAACACCAACCCGAACTACAAAGGAACCTTACCTCAATGCAAGCGATGTTACAAACACCACACTAGATATTGCAATGTTGTCTGTGAGAAGTGCCAACGGGCTGGGCATATCGGAAGGGACTGTAAGGTCACCACTCTGAATGGAAAGCCGAACACCAATGGATCGAAGAAGTGCTATGAATGCGGGCAGACGGGCCATTTCAGAAATGCGTGCCCAAATAAGTGAAAAGATGGCGGGCCACCCCGTGGTAGAGCTTTTAATGTTAATGCAAGGGATGCACGCGATAACCCCGACTTGGTGACAGGTATATTCACAATCAACAATCTTTTAGCTTCTGTCTTGTTTGATACTGGTGCGGATAGAAGTTATGTATGTAGACATTTTTGCGATAAGATTAATTGGTCATTAGTCCCGTTAAAAGAAAGTATGCTTGTCGAGGTCGCCAATGGAAAACTTGAAAATGTTGACCATATTAGTCGTGGAGCTATTATCAACATAGCTGGTGCAGATTTCGAAATTGATTTGATACCTATCAAACTGGGAAGTTTTGACGTGATCGTCGGTATGGATTGGTTGAGCAAGATAAAGGCCGATATTATCTGTGGAGATAAAGCACTTCGCATACCACAAGGAGATGGCGAACCACTGGTTATCTATGGAGAGAGATGTACCTCGAAGTTGAACCTCATTAGTTGCGTGAAAGCGCAAAAGATTATTCAGAAGGGACGTTTTGCTGTCCTAGCACATGTGAAAGCGGTAGAAACTGAGGTGAAGAGCGTGAACGACGTTCGAATTGTGAACGAATTTTCCGATGTCTTCCCAGAGGAATTACCTGGATTACCGCCGCAGAGAGCAGTAGAGTTTCAGATTGACTTAGTGCCAGGAGCTGCACCTGTAGCTCGCGCACCTTATAGACTCGCACCTTTCGAGATGCAAGAATTACAGAGTCAACTACAAGAGCTATTAGATCGAGGGTTTATCCAACCAATCTTCTCGCCTTGGGGCGCACCTGTGTTGTTTGTGAAGAAGAAGGATGGATCCTTCCGTATGTGTATCGACTACCGTGAACTCAACAAATTGACAATCAAGAATCGGTATCCTCTTCCACGAATTGATGATCTTTTTAATCAACTACAAGGATCGAGCGTTTATTCAAAGATCGATTTGCGATCCGGATATCACCAGCTGAGGGTGAAGGAAAGTGACGTGATGAAAACTGCATTCAGGACCCGTTATGGTCATTATGAGTTTCTCGTGATGCCATTCGGTTTGACAAATGCACCTGCCGTGTTCATGGACCTCATGAATCGTGTCTGCAAGCCATACTTGGATAAGTTTGTTATCTTCTTCATAGATGATATCCTCATCTACTCTAAGAGCGAAGAAGAACATGATCAACACCTCCGATTAGTGCTTGAACTCTTAAGACAAGAGCAACTTTACGCCAAATTCTCCAAGTGTGAATTTTAGTTGAAGGAAGTACAATTTTTGGGTCATGTTGTAAGCGACCAGGGTATCAAAGTTGATCCCGCCAAGATTGAAGCCATCAGAAAGTGGGAGACCCCCACTACTCCAACGCATATTCGCCAATTCCTAGGTCTCGCCGGTTATTACTGAAGATTCATCGAAGGATTTTCTCTGATTGCGCGTCCTTTGACCGTACTGACTCACAAAGGCAAGAAGTTCATTTGGGAACCCGCACACGAATCAGCATTTCAAACTTTGAAGAAGAAGTTAACCTCCGCACCTATCCTATCACTTCCTGAAGGCAGTGACGATTTTGTTGTTTATTGCGATGCTTAGAAGAGTGGTTTTGGCTGTGTACTGATGCAACGATCAAAAGTTATTGCCTATGCCTCCCGCCAATTGAAGATTCATGAGCGGAACTACACTACTCATGATCTTGAACTTGGAGCCGTTGTCTTTGCGCTTAAATTGTGGAGACACTATTTGTATGGAACTAAGAGCACTATCTTCACCGACCACAAGAGTCTTCAACACATCTTCGATCAGAAGCAACTGAATATGAGACAGCGTCGATGGATCGAGATGCTCAATGACTACGATTGTGAACTCCGTTATCACCCTGGCAAGGCCAATGTTGTAGCTGACGCTTTGAGTCGAAAGGAGAGGACGGTACCTCTTCGCGTTCGGGCTCTGAACATCACCATCCATTCGAACCTCAACAGCCAGATCAGAGTAGCCTAAGATGAGGCTCTTAAAGAGGAGAACATATCTCACGAACATTTGAACATACTTGTCTCTCGATTCGAGGTTAGGGAGTCTGGACTCCGATGTTATGCCGGAAGAATTTGGGTACCTTATTATGGAGATCTACGAAACCTGATACTTGATGAAGCACACAAATCGAGATATTCGATTCACCCCGGTGCGGGCAAAATGTACCACGACCTTAAAGAACAGTATTGGTGGCCGAATCTTAAGAAGGACGTTGCGACTTATGTTGGTAAGTGTTTGACTTGCTCGAAGGTTAAAGCCGAGCATCAGAGACCTTCTGGGTTACTTCAACAACCAGAAATCCCACAATGGAAGTGGGAACGGATAACAATGGATTTCATCACCAAGCTACCAAAGACGGTGGGCGGATACGATACCATTTGGGTTATTGTTGACCGCCTCACCAAATCTGCACACTTTCTAGCGATGAAGGAAACAGATACAATGGAGAGACTTGCTCAATTATACATCAAGGAGGTTGTATCTCGTCATGGTGTACCTTTATCGATCATCTCCGATCGCGATCCCCGTTTTGCCTCTAGATTTTGGTGTTCTTTGCAAGAAGCCATGGGAACTCGTCTTGACATGAGTACCGCTTATCATCCTCAGACTGATGGGCAAAGTGAACGAACGATTCAGACCTTGGAGGACATGCTGCGTACATGTGTCATTGATTTTGGAAAGGCCTGGGAAAGACATTTGCCACTCGCTGAATTCTCGTACAACAACAGTTATCACTCTAGCATTAATGCTGCGCCTTTTAAAGCATTGTATGGCCGTAAGTGCCGATCTCCTATTTGTTGGGCTTAAGTAGGCGAAAAGCAAATCACCGGACCCGAGGTAGTCCACGAAACCACGGAGAAGATTGCTCAGATCCAAGCTAGACTTAAGACTGCCCGCGATCGTCAGAAGAGTTATGCTGATCTTAAATGTAAAGACTTTGAATTCAACGTTGGTGATCGCGTAATGTTAAAGGTTGCACCTTGGAAAGGTGTGATTCGTTTTGGAAAACGTGGAAAGTTAAACCCACGATACATTGGTCCTTTTGAAATCTTGGAACGTGTTGGACCCGTTGCATACCGTTTGGATCTACCAGCACAATTGAGCTCAGTTCATCCTACCTTTCATGTGTCAAACTTGAAGAAGTGTCTTGCTGCACCTGAACTTATCATACCACTTGAGGAACTTACGATTGATGACAAACTCCACTTTGTGGAGGAACCTATTGAAATTATGGATCGTGAGATCAAAACTTTGAAACGCAACAAGATTATGATCATCCGAGTGCGATGGAATGCCAAACGAGGACCTGAGTTTACTTGGGAGTGAGAGGATCAAATGATGCGGAAGTATCCTCACCTTTTCCCGACTCCTCCATCTACCTCAGCTTAAAATTTCGGGACGAAATTTTCTTTAACAGGTGGGTAATGTAACGACCCTGGAATTTCCAACATTTATTTATTAATAATTATTATTATTAATACGTGTGATTAAACGAATGTATGTCATTACATTTACATGTTACCATGATTGCCCGTACTTGACTTTTAAGTGCCCGAAACGTCTTTGTGACACACGAAACTTCACGAATAATATTTTCAAGTATTATTTGCATTCATGATTAAATTTATTAATCATTTTAATTAACTAAGGCTATTAGTTAGTTACTTGGGCTTTAATTGGTTTAACTTGCGATTTATTTGAACTTGGGCTTTGTTAGTGTAATGGACTCATGTTATTGGACTTCCAAGCCCACACTACATTATTAGTGGACTTAGTTAGCCCACTCTTCCTTGTAAGTATTACTTGTAATGGTAACTAGCTAGTTTAAGGCACTTGGAATCTTGTTACACATCATCCCCATGCAAATGCCACCTTGTGTCCAACTTTAATGAACTTTACAAGCTAGTAACCATTGAACACTCCATCCCCCCTCTTATTTCAGCTGCAGCCGTGATTTTACCAAGGGTGGAGAGGATTCAAATCTTTTTTTTTACTTACTACTTCACTCACATTCTCTCATTCACTACACACACTTACTTGCATACTTTTTTTTTCTCTCTTTTCACTTTCATTTTTCTCTAAAGATTGTAAGTATTATGAACTTCTTTTCTCTTCTTTTTCTCTTTGTAAAACCAAATACTAACACCACATAATCATCATCATCATTTGTTGTTTGATTTCTTGTTTGTTGTTGTTACTTGTTTCATCTTGTTGTTGTAGTTACTTACTAGCTTTGAAGAACCTAACTTTCTAGTTTTGGTTCTTCTATTATCTTGTAAGTTCAAGAACACAAGAACATAAACTCACTAGTTTATGATTCTACTTCAATTGTTTCAAAAGTTACAAGTTCCATGTGTTGATTAAAGACATACTAGAAGCTCATGAAGTAAACTTTAAAGTTTACTTTCTAAAGATCAAACTTTGGTATGAATCTTTAAAGTATGAACAACCATGAACCTTTTCTTGTTTATTTAAGTTACTTCTTCATTTTATGCACTTTAATTTCATGTAGTTAGTTTATATGGTCAAGTACTACAAGTTAGTCTTGATCTCATATCTCTTGAACAAATTAAGTTAACCTTGAAAGTTCAAGAACACACAAATAAGTTTTCTTTAAATATAACTTTGGATCTAGGCTTTTGAGTCTTGGATCTTCAAGATCAAACTAAGAACTATGTTCTACTACTTATGATCTTGATTAGTTAGTTAACTTTCAAGTTTAGAGTTCAATATTTCTATTATAGTTCATGTAAGTGTCAAACCTAAGACTTTGATGTAACTTTGGTTCATCAAACTACATGCAACTCTTAAGTGAGTTGTGCTTCATGTCTTAGACTTGCACTAGTGTTATGATGGTCAAGACTTGGTTAAGATGATGTAAACACACCCATGAATTGTACACTTGAAGCTATATGCATCAAGGATGAGAACCATGATGAACATCAAGCACCAAGACCACCAGAACTCACTTAAACTTACTGTTTCTGTCCAAAACCTACTGACCTGATGTTTCTGTAACAGACCATTAGACCTGGGCTGTTCTAACCTTGATTTTTAGATAGAACTTTTCGATTATATAACTTTTCATATAGGACTCGTCTTAATCCGAGTTACGGTTTAGGATTTATGGCCCTCCGATCGTTACTATGTCCTTTAACGTTGTGCAGAAATTTCTGACCTACTCGCACTTAGACCGTTGCCACGGTCAAACCAAGATGAGTTTGCTTCTGTAAACTTTACCACACTTAAGGGACTCATAAACGGAGCCATGGCCACTGGTCTCACCTTAATTCAGTAAGGGTAGAGGCCGTGGTGACTGACTGAAGTCAGACTTTGTTGAAAACTACTTTCATAAACGAAACTTACTTTACGCCTTTTATTTGATGATGAATGATGATGACAATTAAGACCTTAATTACATACTTTTAAACCTATTAAGACGATTTATTGACTTAGTACTATTTGACTTAGGTTGAGGACTTCGGACCATTTACTTGCACACCTTTCCCGACTACTACTTTACCGCTACATATCAGTGTGAGTTATAGCATTCCCTTTTTACTTTAACTTATTTTGGGAACTGAGAATACATGCGGATTTTATGTTTTACATACTAGGCACGAGTACTTAAACTTATATATGTGTGGGTTATACAACGGCATAAACATTCCCTTTAGCTCGGTAACGTTTAATCATCGGTTTTTGAACCGTGAACGCGAATCTTAGATATGGATCCATAGGGTTTGACATCCCCACTCGGGCTAGTAGCGCTAGCATTTAACGGGTGTTTAATACTTCGTAGACATACACACTTTCCAAGTGTACTTTCAGGGGGTATAAACGTTAAGTTAGTTACCAAGTGCCCACGGTTAACATATACTTTATCATACTGTTTTGAAACGCTCTTTGTAGCACTGAAATCTCGTGGCCTACCTTACATACTGTTATACTTAAACTATAGCTCACCAACCTTTGTGTTGACATTTTTAAGCATGTTTTTCTCAGGTGCTTGAGGTTAGCTTCCGCTGTGTACTAGTCGTGCTGTAGACACCCGCTGCTTAGAGTTGTCATCGCATGAACTACTTTATTTTGCATTCAAACATTCGTACTTTTGAACTATGACTTGTAACGACCATTGTGGTCACATACACTTATTATTTGCTTCTACTTAGTGAAGCATGCTTTTGAAATGTAAAACATTTGAGGTCGGTTATGACATCACCTTTTTATTGTGAATGCAACTTCTTTAATTACAGCATATAGTACTTAACCTTGTAATGATCCTGTTGTTGATGATTCGTACACGATGGTTTTGTACGGGGCATCACACTTGTGCTGATGATATGAAGAAGTTTCATGATGCCTATTCGGTTCTTAATTTTTAAGTTGTTTCAATGAATCATATGGATTCTTCTCTCTTGAAGAACCCTGCTGCTGAACTTGAAGCTTTAAGGAAATCTTAAGCTATGATGAGTCACCGTGTGAAGAAGTTGGAGGAAGAAGTGTTGATGTCTCCAAGTTATGAGGAAGAACTGAACGCTGCTTGTAGAGAGATAGTGAGTTTGCAAAAACATGTGAAGCTTTGTGATGATCAGAAGTTGACTCTTGCTGTTGAGGTGAAGAGATTTGAGGAGCGATGTTCGCAGTTGAAATCTGATTATTCCCCGGTTATTTCCCAGGTCATTCCGTATGTTTGTTGTCAGCTGTTGAAGAGTGCAGTATTAAACAATCTCTTTGGCGATGTGGTGTTGGCTGCCAAGATTCAAGCTATGAGTCAGGTGATAGGTGATTTTGCAGCGAAGGGAGTGGTGCATCTTAGTAACTTTCCTAACTATACCGACCAGGGGCAGGCGATGGTGGGTGTTGCTTGTGATGAACTTAAGCAAGCTGAGTTCGGTTATGTGAAGGATGTTGCTACTAGTGTTGATGTCAAACCTAGTAATCTTTTGGGCATGTTGGCTAAAGTTGTGCCTGAGGAACCTGCTAGTGATGATTGCTCAAGTGATAATCCTTGTTGCTGTTGAGGAGCTTGTGAAGGATGGTGTTCCACCATCTTGATTATGACATTTAATTGTCTTTTGAAACAATTATTGTCGTTTATAGTAGGCTTATATGCCTGGGCTTGATGTGCCCTATTTGAACAATGGTTTTGTATGCCTTAGGCATTTTTAACTCTAGTTCTCTTTAATTTTAGCATGCTTTTGTGTATTTTTACCATGGATTTAATCTTGCTTAGGTGGATAAAAAACTCTCTGCCCGCAGGATGGTAGTACAGTGATCACTTTTAAGGAAACAGTGTTTCCTTACTTTGAGCATTGCGAAGGAAATTTTTTTCTTCGTTGCTCGGTATTATGTTGCGTAGGTTTTGACAGGGTTATTTATACCTTTGAGGTATAGTCTGGCTGTCATATTCCTTATGCATTTTTGTAATAATATTTCCGCCTTTGTGGCAAATGTGATTCATTAAGTTCTTTTTAAAAAGTTTATAGACTAGAGTCATCATGGGTGACACCAAAGTGAGAACGAGGAAAGAAGAATCCTGTAATTTTGTGCAGTTATAAGCTTATATTTTGCCGCCTTAGCTTATTGTGATTAACATCTAATTTGACTATTTCTAGCTTCCTTTGTACATAGCAGAAATGTATTTGAAGAATGCCATTAAGTCTCAATGGATCAATGAGATGACTATTGCAGTTTGGGCGATGTCTTCTGTTGTTAGGGAGGTTCTCCCATTTAATTTAGTTAGTAGCGAACCGCAGGTGGATCTGGGAGAGGCAAGTTCATTGAAGGTTGACTTGAAAAGTAGGGCTAATGTTGGTTTAGAGATTGATCCTATTGATGTAGATGACCATGGTGATGAATCTTTGGCTTCTATTGCTTTTGATAGTAGCGGAGCAAGGTTGGAGCAACACCATCAAGTGAAGGGAGGTCGAAAGATGAAAGCTTTGCCTGAGGCTTTGTCTGTAAAGAAGCCGAAGGTTGTTACTAGGTTAAGAGATGAAGATATATATGAGGAGTTTGGTGATGGTACTGATTCTGGTGAAGAAGCAGGCGACAATGCTCCTTTTGGTATTATCTTCTTTTCTTCTCCGTATGCTTTTACATACTTATTACTTTCCTTTTTATCTTGTATTTTTCTTTGTGGGATTGCCCTTCTTTGTTGACATCCCTTCTCCTGCCAATTATTATGGGATCATCAATGGTCTTTTTCTTGGTACTCTAGAAGCTTCCCTTGTTGGTGATGCTAAAAATTTTAACGACGCTCATTCCATCCTGAGATATCAGTCTAAACGATCGTCCTGGGTGTCTGTGATGAGCGTAAAGCATAAATGATCATCATGAGTATACTGATCAAGGGCAGGCTTTGGTGGACACTGTTTCTGATGAGCTTGAACAAGCTGATTTCCGTTATGTTCGAGAGGTTGTTGCCCATGTTGAAGCTAAATCATGTGGACTCGTAGTGTTAATAGCTGACTTTATTCCAGAGAGCCAGGTGGATGATGATGTTAATGATGATGCTCCGAAAGCCTGAATTTTGCCCATGATTTCTAAGTCTTTTGGAATTATGTTGGGCGTGGTTGCCTTTTTGAACAATTTGTATTTGTAGGCTTTATTTCCATGTTTGAGTAAAGTTTGTAACTTTAATTCTGGCTATTTAGCCTGTAGACACTTTGTGCCTTTAAGTATGGCTTATATGCCTTTAATTAAAATGCATTCGTTAAGCCCTCTTAGTAACATAGTACCTGGCACATGACAATTGTTAAGCCAGTTTGTCAGGAGGTGCATTTGTACCATACAACTTATAGGTTGTAGACACCATAAATTCATTTTGTATCTGCATAGTGCAAACGAGGTTGGGTCAAGGTCTTATCTTGAACTTCCATGAACCTAAGGGACATCCAAGAAACGGGACGAAGCATGATCATGAGATTATAGTCATGTACAAGATGAAGCTCGGATTGGTAGCACATCTTTTGACGAAGATATCATGGTGATACGAATAGTGATGCTTGCTGACAGTGCTGTCATTATCTCGATGATGCTAAAATATATTGGAGAGATTCTTCATCAACTTGTACATATTTGAAGCTAGATTTTGATGGTTAAGGAAGGAATTTTGAACCAAAATTTCACTTTGGACTCACTATTTAATCATGAAGTATTCTTATTGTCTTTTGCGTGCGCAGTTGGTTATAAAGTTGCACCACGAAGCTCTTATTGCTAAACTAGTCGGACTACGAAGCAGGGATGTCTGAATAAGTATAAGTTATTCCTTTGACATGAGCACAGAGTTTGGTACGTAGCATAGAAGTCGTTGGTGTTTCATTACAGAATGAGTTTAACTTGCAATTTTAACTTATATCCATGGTATCTTGAAAGTTGTCATAGTTTCGGGTCTTGCTACATTTATCTTCATGTATAATCAAAATTCTATAGGAGTAAGTGGTCCTTCATCAAAGTGTTTTGTTGACTTTAAGCAGAAATGTTTAGATTTGGTAACCGGTTGACGAGACAGAATGTGCAATAGCGTGTTATGGATGAAGTTGTCTAGTAGCATGTCCATATTTCCTCTAAACTTGTGTCTTCAAGCCGGATGTCGATTTTTGGAATATTATGATGGAAGTATTGTAGTGTAAATCATCTCAAGTATAATCTTGATAAAATAAACCATTCCGGAACGCGTGGCGATAAACCTTGATCATTGAGGTACCATTTCAGATATCTATATGGCATTGAAGTATTCATATAATCAGTGTGTAGCAAGCTTAACACTATATTCATTATAGAGATATGCCCAAATTGAATCTTCTACGGAGTACAGAAGCCTATGACGTCAAGCTATCTTTTATACATATCGGGACTCGGATAGTAATTGTATCATGTGATAATTTTGCAGGTAAGTACTGAAAAATGATTTTTGTGAACGTATAACTCGGATGACGGTTAACACGATCTTGATTTTCTTGCAACAAACTGTTGATAGACTTTATGTGGTCGGAATTTACTTTGACGGATGTTCCGAGACCTGAGATTTGTAGTCGAAGGCTGAAGACCACTATGCTATGAAATTCCTATTGGAGCCTGATGATCAAATAGTCGTGAAGCCCTTTTATAAGGAGGTAATATGGTCTTCCCTCATTGTTTATGGATCAAACTTGCACTCTGTTGAACGAGGTGGGTGCATAGAAGCCGATTGAGTGTAGTGGTCACGTGTCAAGTGAGTGTATGGCACACATTATTACTCAAAATTTTTGTGTGTAATCTTGACTAAACAAAGGTGGTACGTATGGCTTTTATGAGCAGCGTGCAAACTACGACTATGGCCGTGCGCGGATGGTGGTACCTCGTCAAGTTCATAATCCGACCTGTAAAGTATTGATGGTTAATGTCAAATGTGCATGTGTTGTACTCTGCACCTTGTAGCTTGTAATGAAATATAATTGTTGATCTTGTGGTCATATAACTCCTTATAATTCATTGGATGTACTTATAATGGTAATGACTCATTGTCGTTTGAGACATATTGATGTTCTTCTTGGAGGGGTTATTTGTGTGCGGCCGTTCGCGATGAAGGAAACATTGTTTTTTATACTAGTCATACCGTAGTACCGTGTTGACTCCTCTTTCAAGATAACTAAAGTATTTACTCGATACATATAATGCCAAGGGATTACGCGGGATATACATGCAATGCCCGATTTAAACTTCACAAATTAAGTTTTGCAAAATAACATTTCATAATAAGTTCCGCATTGCGAATTTAAGATTTGCGGGTATAAGCTTTGCGGATTGGGGTAATTTCTTATGGGCCTATGAAGATTTTCAGGCGCCAAAAGAGTTTCCATGAAGATTTCTAGAGGCGTTACGGTCTCTCCCGAGGTAATACGGCCTGTACGAAGGTAATACGGCCTGTACGAAGGTAATACAGCCTTTACGAAGGTAATACGACCTTTACGAAGGTAATACGGCTAGTCCAGAGGTAATAGGCCTATTCGGAGGTAATACGGCCTATACGAAGGTAATGAGGCCTATACGAAGGTAGTACGGCCTATACGAAGGTAATGCGGCCTATACGAAGATAATATGGCCTTTACGAAGGTAATGCGGCCTATACGAAGGTAATGCGGCCTATACGAAGGTAATGCAGCCTATACGAAGGTAGTTCAGCCTATGCGAAGGTAGTGTGGCCTATACGAAGGTAATGCGGCCTTTATGAAGGTAATACGGCCTGTCGGGAGGAATACAGCCTTTACGAAGGTAATACGGCCTGTCCCGAGGAAAAACCTTATGTTTCATTTCGTAGAGGACACATAATAAACGTATATCATAATTATAATTGTATTGTATTCATAAAATATGACCGAAGCATATTTAGCAAGGAAATGCTGACACGTAATTTTTTGGGGATTTAATCGTTGCCTATTTATATTGTTTTCAAGTTCACATAATTGACGGAAGATCAAAACTAAATAGAAAACTTACAAAAATGAGTCAGATTGAACTCATTATTCGATTGAAGGTGATAACCGAGAAGTCTTTGTGGCAAGAGATCATGAGTTTGTTTTCTCGGTCCCACGGATGGCGCCAATTATTTGTACACTTTCCGGCGAGCCTTATTGAAGCGATATAGTTATGTAACTCTAATTATGAAAGTATACAACAAGGGTGAATGAAAATGATTATTTTCTCCGTTGGCGATTCCCCCAAGGTAGCAAGGCGTGGCTTGCTTTACGCCACCAAGAAGAAAGGTATAGTAAGTGTGTGTGACACTTGTTAGTTAAATGTAAAGAGTTTACACTCTTGTTGGCGATTCCCCGAAGGTAGTAAATACGTTGATTGCTTTACGCCACGAAGGTATAATGATACATGATTGCATGTATCAAATGTGATTAAGTGAGAATGTAGAGTGTGAATTATGGATAGAATGAGAGCCTTTCCTTCTCTAGAGCTGAACCCTCACTATATATAGTAAAGGGAAGTAAGGTGTGGCTTAAACTAGCCAATTCCCAATGCTTTGTCATCATTTCCCGAGGTACTGTAGCATCAGTTCCCAAGGCAGTCAAAGATGCCCCGTATTCAGTTTCCAAGGCACTGTAGCATCAGTTCCCAATGCTTTGTATAGAGAGCCTTGACTTTCTAAAAATGTCCATTGTACTTTTGGAAAGCAATAATGTTCCTTTCCTTTGACTCAAGTTTGACCGCGGTTATCGAGGCACCATATTGCTTCGTTGCTGGACTCAGCTTCGTTGATGGACTTAGCTTCGTATGTAGACTTAGCTTCGTATGTACATTTAGCTTCGTATGTACATTTAGCTTCGTAATTCTCATGTTCGGCGGAGGTTAATGTATCGGAGGTGGGGTACACTATCACTGTGCATTCATTTACGCGAAATCCACATAAGATGTCGGTGCTAAAGCGCAACCCGCAAGTTCTAGAAAACCTATAAATATGAGGAATTGATTCTCATTTGAGGGTTGTTGAACCTGAATTTTCAGAGAGGTCATTATTGCAAATTGTTCGTTAGAGATTCATTAACATTTAATCTAAGGTAATTTAAAGGTTCAAGACCGAGACATTGTGATTGACGGTTTGAAATGATATTTTGAATCGAAGACGATCATAAGGTCTCCATAACATATCAACAACATAAACTCATTGCACTCGATTCTAGTTTGGCTTTGTATATAATTGAAAGTTTGATAAAAAAAAAATGGGGGATAAAATATAGGTAAATTATATTAAATTAATATTAAACCATACACCACCCACCTTCATGTGCTACCAATACACACACCGTCTATATTTATTTATTTATTTACCTTATATACTAATAACCACCCAGATTTGTGTAGTTTTCTATTTTAAGAATTGTAGTTTAAAAAAAAACGATGTCGTCCCTTCTTTCTTATTTATCCTTATTTATATAATCCCTTATTTAATTTATCTAATCCCATTGTGTATCATCTACCTAACTCACACCGACTTTTACCATCCTTTTCTACTGCTCCTTTTTGGCCATTCATGTCTAACGATTCATGTCTCCTCGACTGTTAGTAGTAATAATAAATTACCAGGTTTCTTAACCCTTTTTTCATCTGTTAATCGTAGTGAGTATTCAGGTTTGGGTGAAATTTAGGGTTTTAATCTCCATCACCATCGTGATTGTTATTATGACCATCGTAATTGATATCTCTGTCGTTTGATTCGATCACCGGTACCTCTTCCCGTTAACTTTTCATTGTTGATGATTAGTAGCTAATTGTTAATCTATTGCATTGTGATTGTTATTATGACAACCGTACCTGCTATCTATGCCATACGCTTCGATCGTTGGTACCTATTCTGTAAACTTTTTTACGTTAATGATTAGTAGATAAAATCTAATCGATTGCATATTTGATTGTTTGATTTTTTTATCTAAAAAAAAAAAAAAACTCGATTGGAACTTAGGTTATGTGGTTTTACATTGAAAATACGTTAGATTATCATTATTGTATTTTCAATTTTTACAAACTTTTGTTTCCTGGTTTTTACCTTGGTGTATTTGGTTGTTTGGGTTGTGGGTAACGTTGGTCGTCTTTTAAAAGTTGTTTTTTATACATGAATATGTCGGATTGATCTGTCACTAAATGTGAAAAATTGTTGCTATCTACTTTAAATCAAGTTATGTTAGTCAATTTGAAAATTCTTGGTAATTTATTTTGATGCTGATATTCTTTTAGTTGCTTATGACCTTTTTATTGTGTACGATAATGCAGTGGTTCAGTTTGTTCTATAGACTGATTCTCAAGCTATGGTGGTATTGCCTATGCTGCTACATGATTGAAACATATAAGAAACATATAAGAATTATATGATTAGTCGAGATAAGAAACACTGTTATTCGGGTTGCATTTGTATCACCAACTATGTTGATGTTGTTTACAGCTCCCAATAGTAATTGATGACATTCATACATAATTTTTTAAAAGGGTGCTATGATGATGAATATGAGGAGTTTTGAAATGTCCCGTTCATATTGATTATAAACGTTCCATATTAATTGATTTCGTCGCGAGGTTTTGACCTCTATATGAGACGTTTTTCAAAGACTGCATTCATTTTTAAAACAACCATAACCTTTATTTTATCGATAAAGGTTTAAAAAAAAACATTACGTAGATTATCAAATAATGATAATCTAAAATATACCATTTACACACGACCATTACATAATGGTTTACAATAAAAATATATTACATCGAAATAAGTTTCTTGAATGCAGTTTTTACACAATATCATACAATCATGAACTCCAAATTCTGTCCTTATTTTAGTATGCAACAACAGAAGCTCTTAATAATCACCTGAGAATAAACATGCTTAAAATGTCAACAAAAAATGATGGTGAGTTATAGGTTTAACCTATATATTATCAAATTAATATAATAGACCACAAGATTTCATTTATTCAATAATCTTACACTCGCAAGTGTATAAAAATTATTCTATGATGAACACCTGGTAACCGACATTAACATAATGCATATAGAATATTCCCCGCATACTCGCAAGTATGTCATAAATTGGCAATCGCAATCACCATATAAATGGAAGTATTAAAGCATTCCAAATTCCAGAATGGGGTTTGTTAGGCCCATAGATCTATCTTTAGGATTCGCGTCAATTAGGGGTCATTTCCCTAATTCTTAGGCTACCAGACTTGAAGGGGCAATATTCGGTTTAATAATCCAACCATAGAATGTAGTTTCGCATACTTGTGTCTATTTTGTAAAACATTTATAAAGCTGCATGTATTCTCATCCCAAAAATATTAGATTTTAAAAGTGGGACTATAACTCACTTTCACAGATTTTTCCTTCGTTGGAAATAAGACTTGGCCACTGGTCGATTCAAGAACCTATAACAATGTACATATATATCAAAGTATGATTTAAATATATTCACAACATTTTTTATTACGTTTTTATGATTTAAGTTTGATAAGTTAGCAGTCCTCGTTAGTAACCTACAACTAATTGTCCACAGTTAGATGTATTGAAATAAATCAATATATATTATCTCGAATCAATCCACGACCCAGTGTATACAAGTCTCAGGCTAGATCACAACTCAAAGTATATATATTATTTTGAAATCAACCTCAACCCTGTATAGCTAACTCAAACATTACTGCATATAGAGTGTCTATGGTTGTTCCAAAATATATTTATAGATGGGTCGATATGATATGTCAAAACATTGTATACGTGTTTATGATATCCCAAGATTACAGAATATGTATAATACAATATAAATTAGTTAGGATATGTTTAGTCTAGATTTGTTATAAAATTTTCGTAGCTAAAACTAGCAAATTTATCCAATTTTGTTTTATCCGTCATTTCTTCGTTTCAAATCCGTTTTGAGTGATTCAAGTTGATATGGTTTCATAATGAACTGAAATTTATGAAACAAAACAGAAAAAGTATAAGTTTATAGTCGGAAATACAGGTTACAAGTCATTTTTTTAAAGAGGTAGTCATTTCCGTCGTAAGAACGACATCTTGATGACCATTTTGAAAAACATACTTCCACTTTGAGTTTAACCATGATTTTTGGATATAGTTTCATGTTCTTAAGAAAAATCATTTTCCCAGAAGAAAAACTTTTAAATCAAAATTTATCATAGTCTTTAATTAACAAACCCAAAACAGCCCGCGGTGTTACTACAACGGCGTATGTCCGGTTTTACGGTGTTTTTCCTGTTTTCAGGTTTTAAATCATTAAGTTAACATATCATATAGATATAGAACATGTGTTTAGTTAATTTTAAAAGTCAAGTTAGAAGGATTAACTTTATTTGCGAACAAGTTTAGAATTAACTAAACTATGTTCTAGTGATTACATGTTCAAATCTTCGAATAAGATAGTTTTATATATATGAATCGAATGATGTTATGAACATCATTACTACCTCAAGTTTAGTAGGTAAACCTACTGGAAGTGACAAAAATTGATCTAGCTTCAAAGGATTCTTGGATGGCTTGAAAGTTCTGGAAGTAGAATCATGACACGAAAACAAGTTCAAGTAAGATTATCACTCAAAATAAGATTGTTATAGTTATAGAAATTGAACCAAAGTTTGAATATGAGTATTACCTTAAATTAGAAAGATATCTTACTGTAAATAAGAAAGATTTTTTGAGATTGGATGATCACTTGAAATGGATTAGAAAGCTTGGAAGTAGACTTGTAAACTTGAGAGTATTCTTGATTTTATGAAACTAGAACTTATAGAATTTATGAAGAACACTTAGAACTTGAAGATAGAACTTGAGAGAGATTAATTAGATGAAGAAAATTGAAGAATGAAAGTGTTTGTAGGTGTTTTTGGTCGTTGGTATATGGATTAGATATAAAGGATGTGTAAGTTTGTTTTCATGTAAATAATTCATGAATGATTTATAATATTTTTTGTAATTTTGTGAGATATTTCATGCTAGTTGCCAAATGATAGTTCTCACATATTTAATTACTCACATGGGCTGCTAAGGAGCTGATCATTGAAGTGTATATACCAATAGTATATACATCTAGAAGCTGTGTATTGTATGAGTATGAATATGGGTGCATACGACTAGAATTGTTGATGAAAATGAATGAGGATGTAATTGTAAGCATTTTTGTTAAGTAGAAGTACTTTGATATGTGTCTTAAAGTCATTCAAAAGTGTACAAATACATCTTAAGACACTACATGTATATACATTTTAACTGAGTCGTTAAGTCATCGTTAATCGTTACATGTAAGTGTTGTTTTGAAACCTTTAAGTTAACGATCTCATTTAATGTTGTTAACCCATTGTTTATTATATCTAATGAGATGTTAAATTATTATATTATAATGATATTATGAATATATCTTAATATGATATATATACATTAAAATGTCGTTACAACGATAATCGTTACATATATGTCTCGTTTCAAAATCCTTAAGTTAGTAGTCTTGTTTTTACATATGTAGTTCATTGTTAACACACTTAATTATCATTTTATCATGTTAAACATAGTGTATCTATATCTTAATATGATTCATATATATTTAGTAAGACGTTGTTATAACGATAATCGTTATATATATCGTTTTGAGTTTCTTAATTCAATAATCTCATTTTTATGTATATCACTCATTGTTAATACACTTAGTAAGATACTTACTTATCATAATCTCATGTTAACCATATATATTCGTATATATATATATATATATATATATATATATATATATATATATATATATATATATATATATATATATATATATATATATATATATATATATATATATATATATATATATATATATGTATATATATGTGTATATATATATATATATATGTATATATATATATATATGTATATATATATATATATATGTATATATATATATTTGTATATATGTATATATATATATATGTATATATATATATATATATGTATATATATATGTATATATATATATATGTATATATATATCATCATGTAGTTTTTACAAGTTTTTAACGTTCGTGAATCGCCGGTCAACTTGGGTGGTCAATTGTCTACATGAAACTCATTTCAATTAAACAAGTCTTAACAAGTTTGATTGCTTAACATGTTGGAAACATTTAATCATACAAATATAGTTTTTATTTAATATATAATCATGGAAAAGTTCGGGTCACTACAGTGCCTACCCGTTAAATAAATTTCGTCCCGAAATTTTAAGCGGTTGAAGGTGTTGACGCATCTTCTGGAAATAAGTGCGGGTATTTCTTCTTTATTTGGTCTTCATGTTCCCAGGTGAACTCGGGTCCTCTACGAGCATTCCATCAAACCTTAACAATTGGTATCTTGTTTTGCTTAAGCCTTTCAACCTCACGATCCATTATTTCGACGGGTTCTTCAATGAATTGAAGTTTTTCATTGATTTGGATTTCGTCTAGCGGAATAGTGAGATCTTCTTTAGCAAAACATTTCTTCAAATTCGAGACGTGGAAAGTGTTATGTACAGCCGCGAGTTGTTGAGTAACTCAAGTCGGTAAGCTATTAGTCTGACACGATCTATAATCTTGAATGGCCCGATGTATCTTGGATTTAGTTTCCCCCGTTTACCAAATCGAACAACACCTTTCCAAGGTGAAACCTTAAGCATGACCATCTCTCCAATTTCAAATTCTATATCTTTTCTTTTAATGTCCGCGTAGCTCTTTTGTCCACTTTGGGCGGTTTTTAACCGTTGTTGAATTTGAATGATCTTCTCGGTAGTTTCCAGAATTATATTCGGACCCGTAATTTGTCTATCCCCAACTTCACTCCAACAAATCGAAGACCTGCACTTTCTACCATAAAGTGCCTCAAACGGTGCCATCTCAATACTCGAGTGGTAACTGTTGTTGTACGAAAACTCTGCTAACGGTAGGTGTCGATCCCAACTGTTTCCAAAATCAATAACACATGCTCGTAGCATGTCTTCAAGCATTTGTATCATCCTTTCACTCTGCCCATCAGTCTGTGGATGATAGGCAGTACTCATGTCTAGACGAGTTCCTAATGCTTGCTGTAATGTTTGCCAAAACCTTGAATCAAATCTGCCATCCCTATCAGAGATAATAGAGATTGGTATTCCATGTTTGGAGTCAACTTCTTTCAAGTATAATCGCGCCAACTTCTCCATTTTGTCATCTTCTCTCATTGGCAGAAAATGTGCTGATTTGGTGAGACGATCGACTATTACCCAAATAGTATCATAACCACTTACAGTCCTTGGCAATTTAGTAATGAAATCCATGGTAATGTTTTCCCATTTCCATTCTGGAATTTCAGGTTGCTGAAGTAGACCTGATGGTTTCTTATGTTCATCTCTAACCTTAGAACATGTCAAACATTCTCCTACGTATTTAGCAATATCGGCTTTCATAACCAGCCACCAAAAGTGTTTCTTGAGATCTTTGTACATCTTCCCCGCTCCAGGATGTATTGAATATCTGGTTTTATGTGCTTCCTTAAGTACCATTTCTCTCACATCCCCAAACTTTGGCACCCAAATTCTTTCAGCTCTATATCGGGTTCCGTCTTCCTGAATATTAAGGTGTTTCTCCGATCCTTTGGGTATTTCATTCTTCAAATTACCTTCTCTTACAACTCCCTGCTGCGCCTCCTTTATTTGAGTAGTAAGGTTAGTACGAATAATTATATTCATAGCTTTTACCTGCATAGGTTCTCTGTCCTTTCTACTCAAAGCGTCGACTACCACATTCGCCTTTCCCGGATGGTAACGAATCTCAAAATCGTAATCATTCAATAACTCAATCCACTTACGCTGCCTCATGTTTAGTTGTTTCTGATTAAATATGTGTTGGAGACTTTTGTGATCGGTATATATAATACTTTTGACCCTATATAAGTAGTGCCTCCAAGTCTTTAATGCAAAAACAACCGCGCCTAATTTCAAATCATGCGTCATATAATTCTGCTCGTGAATCTTCAATTGTCTAGACACATAAGCGATTACCTTTGTTCATTGCATTAATACACAACTGAGGCCTTGCTTTGAGGTGTCACAATAAATCACAAAATCATCATTTCCTTTAGGCAATGACAATATAGGTGCCGTAGTTAACTTTTTCTTCAACAATTGAAACGCTTTCTCCTACTCATCCTTCCATTCAAATTTCTTCCCTTTATGCGTTAATGCAGTTAAGGGTTTTGCTATTTTGGAAAAATCTTGGATGAATCTTCTGTAGTAACCAGCCAATCCTAAAAATTGACGTATATGCTTCGGAGTTTTCGGGGTTTTCCACTTTTCAACGGTTTCAATCTTTGCCGAATCAACCTGAATACCTTCTTTGTTCAATATGTGACCGAGAAATGGAACTTCTTCCAACCAAAATGCACACTTTGAAAATTTAGCGTACAGTTTTTCTTTCCTCAACAACTCTAGCACTTTTCTCAAATATTCTTCTTGCTCTTGATCATTCTTTGAGTAAATAAGTATGTCATCGATGAAAACAATGACAAACTTGTCAAGGTATGGTCCACACACTCGGTTCATGAGGTCCATGAATACAACTGGTGCGTTAGTCAACCCAAACGGCATAACCATAAACTCGTAATGACCGTAATGCGTTCTGAAAGCAGTCTTCAGAATATCATCCTCCTTCATCCGCATTTGATGATACCCAGAACGTAAATCAATCTTCGAATAAACTGACGAGCCTTGTAGTTGATCAAATAAGTCGTCGATTCTCGGTAGTGGATAACGGTTCTTGATGGTAAGTTTGTTCAACTCTCGGTAGTCGATAAACCACCTGAATGTACCATCCTTCTTTTTGACAAACAAAACAGGAGCTCCCCATGGTGATGTACTTGGTCGTATAAAACCACGCTCTAAAAGTTCTTGTAGTTGGCTTTGGAGTTCCTTCATTTCGCTGGGTGCGAGTCTGTATGGAGCACGAGCTATTGGTGCAGCTCCTGGTACAAGATCTATTTGAAATTCAACGGATCGGTGTGGAGGTAATCCCGTTAATTCTTTCGGAAATACATCGGGAAATTCTTTTGCGACGGGAACATCATTGATGTTCTTTTCTTCGGTTTGTACTTTCTCGACATGTGCTAAAACATCATAGCAACCTTTTCTTATTAGCTTTTGCGCCTTCAAATTACTAATAAGATTTAGCTTCGCGTTGCTCTTTTCTCCGTACACCATTAAGGGTTTTCTTTCTTCTCGTACAATGCGAATTGCATTTTTGTAACATACGATCTCTGCTCTCTTCTTTTTCAACCAGTCCATGCCAATTATCACATCAAAACTCCCTAATTCTACTGGTATCAAATCAATCTTAAACGTTTCGCTAACCAGTTTAATTTCTCGATTCCGACATATTTTATCTGCCGAAATTAATTTACCATTTGCTAATTCGAGTAAAAATTTATTATTCATAGGCATCAATGGACCACTTAATTTAGCACAAAAATCTCTACTCATATAGCTTCTATCCGCACCCGAATCAAATAAAACATAAGCAGGTTTTTCATCAATAAGAAACGTACCTGTAACAAGCTCCGGGTCTTCTTGTGTTTCTGCCGTATTAATATTGAAAACTCTTCCGCGGCCCTGTCCATTAGTATTCCCCTGATTTAGGTATTCGTTTTTGATATGACCCGGCTTCCCACATCCATAACAAATAATGGCGGTATTATTTGTTCCGACATTATTTGTTCCTTTATTCTTGTTAGCCATTGGTCCGTAAACTTCACACTTCGTCGTACCATGACCCTTTCTATTACACTTAGTACATGATGTCGTACAAAGCCCATTCGGATGGTATCCTTCACACCTCTGGCATGGTTTCTGCCTCTGGTTGTTATTGTTGGGATTGTTGTTGTTGCGGTTGTTGTTATTGTTGGAACGGTTATTGTAGTTGTTGTAGTTGTTGTTGGGATTGTTATTGTTGTTGCGGTTAAAGTTGCGGTTGTGGTGGTAGTTATTGCATTTGTAATTGCGATTGTTGTTGTTGTTGTTGTTGTTGTTGTTGTATTGGTGACTCTTGTCACTGTTTTCTTCCCACTTCCTCTTGACTTGTTTCGTGTTGGCTTCTTCGGTCGCTTGCTCTTTAATTCTTCCATCAATCTGATTTATGAGTTTGTGAGCCATTCGACTTGCCTTTTGTATGGAGGCGGGCTCGTGTGAACTCATATCTTCTCGAATCCTTTCTGGTAACCCTTTTATAAATGTGTCAATTTTCTCTTCTTCATCTTCGAATGCTCCCGGACACAATAGCCACAACTCTGTGAATCGTCGTTCGTACGTGGTAATATCAAACCCTTATGTTCGTAACCCTCTAAGCTCTACCTTGAGCTTATTGACCTCATTTCTAGGACGGTACTTGAAGCGACCCGTCCCAATCCATAAGGACGAATACAATAACATATGGATACATTGCGAGGTATTTGACCTCTATATGATACATTTTACAAACATTACATTCGTTTTTAAAAGACAACTTTTATTACATCGAAAGATGACAGGCATGCATACCATTTCATAATATCCAATCTATAAATGACCTAATCTGTCATTTACTTAACAATAATCTTTATCGAACTCAACAACTTGAATGCAACGTCTTTTGAAATATGCCATGAAAGACACCAAGTAATATCTTTAAAATGAGCAAATGCACAGCGGAAGATTTCTTTCAAACCTGAGAATAAACATGCTTTCAAGTGTCAACCAAAAGGTTGGTGAGTTTATTAGTTTATCGTAATCAATCATTTCCATAATTTTAATAGACCACAAGATTTCATTCATTCAATAATCATACACTCGCAAGTGTTTAAAATCATTCATATGGATTGAATACCTGGTAACCGACATTAACAAAATGCATCTAGAATATCCCCAAACATATAAACATCGAAGTACTAAAGCAGTTCAAATTCTCTGACTGGGGCGTGTCAAAGCCCATAGATCTATCTTTAGGATTCGCGTTAATTGGTGGCAATTATAATAAACACCAATTCTTAGGCTACCAAGTTCAACAAGGGCGATATCCGGTATAACAATTCAACTATAGAATGTAGTTTCGATTACTTGTGTTTATTTCGTCAAACATTTATAAAAGTGCATGTATTCTCAGTCCCAAAAAATATATATTGCAAAAGCATTTAAAAATGGAGCAAATGAAACTCACAATACTGTATTTCGTAGTAAAAATACATATGACATCATTGAACAAGTGTAAGGTTGGCCTCAGATTCACGAACCTATATTAATTATATATATTCATATGTTGGTCAATATTTGTCTAACAATTTAGGTCAAGTCATAGTGTACCACAATCCTAATGCTCGAGACTAATATGCAAAAGTCAACAAAAGTCAACTTGATCAAAATGACTTCTAAAATCTATACATGTTTATAATATAATTTAAATATAGTCGTTATATGTATTTACATATATTTATCAGATTTTATTATAGTAATTAATACATGTCATTTATTAATAAAATTTATATATGATAAAAATATATTTTATATATCTCAAGTAATAAAATTTATTAAGTTTACTTAATATCACAAAAATATAGTGGTATGTATTATTAATGTAATTATATAACGTGTGGTAAAAATGTCTTTGCATCACTTATTTATTCGATAAAATAATATTGATAATAATAATAATGAGTAAAAGTTGTATTATTTTGTAATAATAATAATAATTATTATTATTCTACTAATAATAACAATAACAATATTTATATTTACTAATGATGATATTAATTATAATAAAATGATTATTCTAATCATGATTATTTTAATAATAACGATACTTTTTATTATTAACTGTAATAATAATAATATTTTATAAAAATAATAATTCTATTCAAAATAATAATTTTTAATAATGATAATAATAATGATATTTAATAATAACAATGATATTTCTATTAAAATCATATAAAAAATGATAGTTTTAATATTAATGATTCTTTTAATAATAAAAATAATAACGATAAAAATAATAAAATGATAGTTTTGATAAAAATATTGATTATTTTAATAATAATAATAATAATAATAATAATAATAATAATAATAATAATAATAATAATAATAATATTGATTATTAGATTATAATAATAATGACGATAATAACGATGACAACGATTACGATAACGATAACGATAACGATAACGATAACGATATCGATAACGATACAATAACGACGATAGTAATAATAATAATAATCATTTTAACAATAATACATAAAATTATAGATAATTCAATTGACTATATCTTTTAATCCGTTCAGCGAAATCATTCGAGTTCTAAATGAAAAGTTCTTAATTTTTCGCTAGCTTTCCAATGACATGCATATCATATACCTTATCTCAGTAGCATATGTATCTAATTCAGGATTCAACATAACCTATCTAATGACAATATCAAACGTACAAGTCATGCATAATCCTATATACTCGAGCACTAGTCAGGGATACACTATTTATATATAAAAGTTAAGTTATGAGTGCTCACGTATCAATATTGAGATTCAATATTGCAGGAAAGTACGTAGACGCAACAAAAATGATAAACGTTAGGTTGACCTCACGAGCAATACCCTCGAACAATACCCATAACCTCAATAGCTATAACCCATAATTTCCTTAACTCTATCTTATTTGAAAACTTATTTTGAAATTGCCTGAACATAACTCCGTCGTAGTATTTTATGTATACTAATAATATCTTGAAATAATACTGAGTAAATATATATATGTAAATCGATTGAGAGAGTTTAGAAAAATATATTTTCAAGTTTCTATGAAATAATAAAAGCTATTGAATTCTATTTATAATAGATTTTTGAATTATTAAAGTGAATTATTAAAGTATGAATTATTAAAGTGAATTATTAAAGTATGAATTATTAAAGTAAATTATTAAAGTATGAATTATTAAAGTGAATTATTAAAGTATGAATTATTAAAGTGAATTATTAAAGTCAAAGTAAAGTAAAAATAAAGTAAAAGGTAAAGTTAAAGTATAGTAAAAGTATAACACTATGTACGTATAATACGCGTATAAATATATATAATAATAATTTAAATCGTTATATATATTTAATAAAATAATATATAAATATCGTTATCTTTATCATACTGGTTAAGAAATGAGTTGTCAAAAGTGGTTCTAGATATTTATAAAAGTTATATTCGTTTTAATAATAAAGTTCTTTTTAAACTGAAAATGTTTTTGTACGTTTGGAATTAAATCAAATAAACATGATAATTTTGTTTTCCAAAACTAAATATATTTAAGAATCATTTTGTTAAAAGGTTAAAATAATGGATATCATTATATCATAAAACGTTTTAGAAAAATAGAATTATATATATTCATAATAGATTTCAAGTTTTTAAATTACAGTCTGTTGGTGAAGCATGGGATAAAGTCCAAAGGTTAAATAAACGTATGAAATCATCTTAATAAAAAATGTTGAGTTACTTAACTTGTCGATATCCAACCTCTAAGTTATTTACACTCCACGTTCTGACTTTCACATTAAATAAAATGAAAGTTAACATAGTTATCTTATCAAGGTCACGAGAAAAATATTATAAAACATGAATTGGAAATTAATCAGGAATTTCCACTAACTCTTGTCTAGTTCCCGTTAATTGACACATTTGTTCTTACTTATAAATCACTTTACCATTTTCCGAATATTGTCAAAAAGAATAGATTTCTTAAATCACAGTGAACCTCATAACATAGACTCGTAATCATATCACAATGTATCTGATAATTCAATAATTTAATATTATCTTTTAATTCTGTCGATAAATATATTAAACATATATTGAAACAAATACGTTTATGTAAAGTATTATACATCTAATACTTTGTTAACGTTTTCAATTAATATAACTATATTATATATATATATCTATATACACATAAATGTTCGTGAATCGTCGAGCACAGTCAAAGGGTAATTGATTACAAGAACACAGTTCAAAGTTTTTGATATTTCAACATTACAGACCTTGCTTATCGTGTCGAAAACATTACATTATTTAAAGATAAAGTTTAAATTTGATCGGAAATTTCCGGGTTGTCACAGTACCTACCCGTTAACGAAATTTCGTCCCAAAATTTGATTGGGATCATCATGGCTGACAATAAGTATGTTTTCATGACGCATACAAGCTAAAAATTAGAGTTTTATCATCATCGAGTAATGTAGATAAAACAGTTTGATTTTGTGAAGAGTACGAGTGAAGTTATCACAAAAGAGTGAAATGAATAAATGTAGATTCGTCATATCTTTTGACGTAGATAGGATTGATTTCCGGAGTTCAAGGGATTTAGAGAAAATCTTCGTAATAAGATTTGATTCTTCGGTAATTAAGGAAATTAGGATCTTCTTTGATTAAATGCGATAACCTGTCACGATTGCTCTGTCAGATTTTTTGCTATAAATCCACTCCCTTCGTTTCTTTATTTCCACAGCTCACCTTCTATTCTTCCTCCCTCAATTCATACTTTAAAGCATTCATCAATATGCTTCATCCAGTTCTGCTTCTTGATATATTTCTAACTTTCATATCTGTCATTCTTCTTTTTCATCTACCGCCGGAAGAATCTATTTACTTCTACTATACTCTTAGTTTTATAGTATTTTTAGTTCTCCCGTGTCTTTATATTGCTATATGCATCGATATATATGGTTTGTAATTTCTGGGTTGTTGTTGGGCTTTATATCTTCCCTTATATTTCAAAGTCCATGCTTCTGTCTTCAATAATCATTGTCATCCACAGTTAATGCTCTCTCCTATTTGCTGCGATTTATACTCCAATTTCTATTTCGGAGCTTTATTCTTTTGTTTTCTCTTCTGGCCATTAAGCACCGCATGTAATGGTCCAGAATTTGTAGATATGAATTTCGGAATGAACATAGTTAATGTTCTAAGAAGGAAATTGTAATGGCACGATCTTGATTTGTCAAATTACCAGAATACCTCGGAAAAGACCGAATCATCAAGAAAAATATTTTCTTGATATGTTTAGAGGTTAAGTAGAATACAAGAATCGTGTAATCATGGCATATGATGACGTTATGATCTGTGAATCATCACGTTCCATTTAGAAACTCAGCATGACTTATTGTAATATAATCACGTTGATCAAGTGTCATTATACTATACTAACTCATGCTTCAGTTCTCAACACTACTTCAAAAGCATTCATATTTTAAGTTCAAATTCTTTCAGAATTTAGAAACTAAAACAGTTTCCTTTATGATGTAATACAAATAGCGTGAAGAGATAATTGATTTCAGATAAGAAGGGTTATGAAAATATCTTCAGAAATATCTAAGATATTTAGAATGAAAGATATGATAATATCTTAGAATATCTAAGATCAGAGGATGATGAAGAATATTGTCCGCAAGGGTTTAGAGTCAGGAGCAAGGTATTCGTTAATGACTTCAGCAGACACTGAATCATTTGGATTCTTTGAAGGCAGGTTTAGTCTTTGTGATTTGTCCACAGCCTCCTTCATAGTTTGTTCAATCCGTTTTCCAGTTCCAAACCTTCTCTTTTTCTGAGCTTTGCCAACACACTATTCTTTATAATAAATTTTTTTTACTGTTAAGGTCGTTTATGGTTTTTGCTGCTTCATCAGCATTTTTTCAAAATTTCGAGAACTAAATCATAGATTGGGGTGTTTTTCAGAAACTTCACATTCGAAGTATGTAAGTTCAAGAGATAGACGTTATATGTACACATATAACTGTTGGCGTAGACATGCTGCGAGATTTCAAAATACTGATTGCTAATTCTCAGTAATTGGTATGGAAATTATCGTTACAAAATGCAGATGAGTATATACTAGGGTTTTAATAAATAAATATAGATATTTTTCGGAGAGACCTCAGTCAAAGAGTAACGAAGTTGCTGGTACATTTACTGATAATGTGGTGGAATATAAAAGGTTCTCCGGTAACAAAAAGATAATCGTATATATCAGGGTTATAATAAGGCTATTCCGGATGAAAAATCGAAGTTGACTTGCTGAAGCTGTGACAGAATTTGCTACTTTGAAAAGGAATTGTAAAGTTATTTTTGCTAATAAATGCCAAAGGATCTGACACGGATACGTGTTAAACTATGACTTTAGTTTTGAGAGTTTTTTTTTTAGGTACAAGACTGCGGGTAACATGTTGTTGGATCATCATTTCAATTGTTCATTATTTGAAGTGTCTTCAGGAATTTTGGAAGGGTTTGAACACAGATTGTAATCGTTAATATACATATGATGTTTTAGAATGTTACGAATATTTTTCGGAGTAGAAGTGATGTTCTAGCACAATTTTGAAGTCAAAGTATAGCTTTAAAAGATGTAGAGATTTAAGAGTGATTTCTCCTGTTGAGTCTTGACTTGGATTCTGATTAGAATATGAAATTGAATTTGGATGAGAATGGTTGTTTTGATTTCTATAAAAGAATGTATATCGTTGTGAAAGTAGTGAGTATAGTTGATGATTTGCTGAATCAGAAACAAGGATTGTAACATATTAATTGTGAATTTATATATGTCTCGGGTATTACCTACGCGTTAAAGAAAATTTCACAGTTAATATTTTGTACAAAAAAAAATTATTACAGTCTTTATGAAAATATATAGGTGTATATTTTCTTCAGATGTAACATAGATTTAATGAGTTAATATTAAATTAAACTCATTTGATTTACGGTTGAAATTAGAATTGAATAATCCCTAAAACTTTAGAAGTTACATAAGTATTTCTTCAATGATATTGAAATTATGAATCAATACTTCATTATTTGTTGATGCATGATGTTGGTTTTCGTGAAATTCTTGTGAACTTCGCAAGGTACGAATGATGTTATTTGAAAAGTTTTGAGTGCATCGATGATAAAAGTGTAAAATCAAACATATATTTGAATTATACACTTGATTTAATATGAGATGGAATTCATTGAATTAAAATAGAGTTTGTAGTTAACGATGGTTAAGTTGTTGATGAAGAGTGTATATCACAGCATATTAGTAATATGAATTAACCGAGTAGTTAAGATTCACACATAATAGCTTAGTACGGAAAGATTTATTATGGTTTAAAAATTTATATATATAAGATATACATATAAATCCTTCAGTGGAAATGTGTTAATACTTCATAACTCGTTGATATGACATACTTGTTGTTAATTTATAATGATATCCACAGTGATTCTTGAACTGTCGGAGCTTGTGATGTTATAGGTGCTGCTAGTTCTGATGATGCTGATGGTACTGACGGTGCTGGTGACGCTAACGGTACTGTTGATGCTGTTGATAAAACAAGTCTAGCTCGTAAATCACGCACCATTCTTGTCAGGATTTCTATTCTTCCCCTATCATTTTGGTTCATTCATCTGATTTATGTTTAGGGCTAGAATAGATAATCTCTAAGACTTTGGAGATTACATAATAGCCACGGAGTGTTTCTCCAATGGAGTTATGAATCAATACTTCATCGTTTGTTGTTGTTGGTATTCCTTGGTATCTACAGAGCGTATGACATTGGTGCTCGTGGGACAGATTGTAAAGTTGAGATTTATGACATGGTTGTGGTTGGGGGTGGTAATGGTACTATTGGCGATGATGATGGTGATACTGGTTATGCTGCTGGTGCTTGTAACCTTCGTACCATATTCTCCAAAGCCACTACCCGAGCGCGAAGCTCGTTTACTTCTTCTATTACACCGGGGTGATCGTCGGTTCGGACGAGCGGATAAATAAGATCTAGAATTTGGTATAGTATATAATCGTGACGAGATACTCTGGAAATGAGAGAGAAAATGGTGTTTCAGACAGGTTCGCTGGTAAGTGCTTCAGATTCTTCGCCAAGAGGGGAATGTGTTGGATGGAAAGGATCGCCTTCTTCTTATCTCCAATGATTAAGGAGGCTACGAACCCATCCCCAATTCATCCAGAATAGATGATGGCTGATTGGTTGATCCATTCCGGTCACACTGCTTTCGGAGCTTGAGTGGGATTTCATTTCGGAATTCGAGGGACTTGAACTAGTGGAGAGTTCCATTTTGTACGATTGAATAAAGGATTTTTCGATATGAAATGATTTCTGTCTATCGGATGGTATTCTAATTACATAGAATATCCATCTATATATATATATATATATATATATATATATATATATATATATATATATATATATATAGAACAAAAGATTTCGTAGATTACTGAGGGATTTACGGGATATGTCAGGCAAAGTTTACTGTAGCAGATACGCTAAGATATGAGTTAGCAAATACGCTAAGATATGAATTTTGTCTATGCAATGAATGCAGTAAGACACGTTTAGACTTAAGATGATAAGCAAATAATTTTCGACAAAAATGATAAGCAAAACTTTTGACATGCAGACACGGTCGAAGTCCAGACTCATTAATGCATCTTAATATCTATCAGTTAGACACACTAATGCAAGACCTGGTTCGCTAAGAGCACCGCTCTGATACCACATGAAGCGACCCATCCTAATCTATAAGGACGAATACAATAACATATGGATACATTGTGAGGTATTTGACCTCTATATGATACATTTTACAAACATTGCATTTGTTGTTAAAAGACAACTTTTATTACATCAAAAGATGACAGGCATGCATACCATTTCATAATATCTAATCTATAAATGACCGAATGTATCATTTACTTAACAATAATCTTTATTGAACTCAACAACTTGAATGCAACGTCTTTTGAAATATGCCATGAAAGACACCAAGTAATATCTTTAAAATGAGCAAATACACAGCGGAAGATTTCTTTCAAACCTGAGAATAAACATGCTTTCAAGTGTCAACCAAAAGGTTGGTGAGTTCATTAGTTTATCGTAATCAATCATTTCCATAATTTTAATAGACCACAAGATTTCATTCATTCAATAATCATACACTCGCAAGTGTTTAAAATTCATTCATATGGATTGAACACCTATTAACCGACATTAACAAAATGCATCTAGAATATGCCCAAACATATAAACATCGAAGTACTAAAGCAGTTCAAATTCTCTGATTGGGGCGTGTCAAAGCCCATAGATCTATCTTTAGGATTCGTGTCAATTGGTGGCAATTATAATAAATACCAATTCTTAGGCTACCAAGTTCAACAAGGGCGATATCCGATATAACAATTCAACCATAGAATGTAGTTTCGATTACTTGTGTCTATTTTGTCAAACATTTATAAAAGTGCATGTATTCTCAGTCCTAAAAAATATATATTGCAAAAGCATTTAAAAAGGGAGCAAATGAAACTCACAATAGTGTATTTCGTAGTAAAAATACATATGACGTCATTGAACAAGTGCAAGGTTGACCTCGGATTCACGAACCTATATTAATTATATATATTCATATGTTGGTCAATATTTGTCTAACAATTTAGGTCAGGTCATAGTGTACCCCAATCCTAATGCTCGAGACTAATATGCAAAAGTCAACTTGACCAAAGTGACTTCTAAAATCTATACATGTTTATAATATAATTTAAATATAGTTGTTATATGTATTTACATATATTTATCAGATTTTATTAGAGTAATTAATACATGTCATTTATTAATAAAATTTATATTAAAATTTATATATGATAAAAATATATTTTTATATATCTCAAGTAATAAAATTTATTAAGTTCACTTAATATCACAAAAATATAGTGATATGTATTATTAATGTAATTATGTAACGTGTGGTAAAAATGTCTTTGTATCACTTATTTATTCGATAAAATAATATTGATAATAATAATAATGAGTAAAAGTTGTATTATTTTATAATAATAATAATAATAATTATTATTCTACTAATAATAACAATAACAATATTTATATTTACTAATGATGATATTAATTATAAAAATGATTATTCTAATCATGATAATTTTAATAATAACGATACTATTTATTATTAACTGTAATAATAATAATATTTTATAAAAATAATAATTCTATTCAAAATGATAATTTTTAATAATGATAATAATAATGATATTTAATAATAACAATGATATTTCTATTAAAATCATAAAAAAATTGATAGTTTTAATATTAATGATTCTTTTAATAATAATAATAACTATAAAAATAATAAAATGATAGTTTTGATAAAAATATTGATTATTTTAATAATAATAATAATAATACTAATATTGATTATTAGATAATAATAATAATGACGATAATAATGATGATAACGATTACGATAACGATAACGATAATGATAACGATAACGATAACGATAACGATAACAATAATGATAATGATATCGATACAATAACGACGATAGTAATAATAATAATAATAATAATCATTTTAACAATAATACATAAAATTATAGATAATTCAATTGACTATATCTTTTAATCCGTTCATCGAAACCATTCGAGTTCTAAATGAAAAGTTCTTAATTTTTCGCTAGCTTTCCAATGACATGCATATCATATACCTTATCTCAGTAGCATATGTATCTAATTCAGGATTCAACATAACCTATCTAACGACAATATCAAACGTACAAGTCATGCATAATCCTATATACTCGAGAACTAGTCAGGGATACACTATTTATATATAAAAGTTAAGTTATGAGTGCTCACGTATCAATATTGAGATTCAATATTGCAGGAAAGTACGTAGACGCAACGAAAATGATAAACGTTAGGTTGACCTCACGAGCAATACCCTCGAACAATACCCATAACCTCCATAGCTATAACCCATAATTTCCTTAGCTCTATCTCATTTGAAAACTTATTTTGAAATCGCCTGAACATAACTCCGTCGTAGTATTTTATGTATACTAATAATATCTTGAAATAATACTGAGTAAATATATAAATGTAAATCGATTGAGAGAGTTTAGAGAAATATATTTTCAAGTTTCTATGAAATAATGAAAGCTATTGAATTCTATTTATAATAGATTTTTGAATTATTAAAGTGAATTATTAAAGTATGAATTATTAAAATGAATTATTAAAGTATGAATTATTAAAGTGAATTTTTAAAGTGTGAATTATTAAAGTGAATTATTAAAGTATGAATTATTAAAGTGAATTATTAAAGTTAAAGTAAAGTAAAAGTAAATTAAAAGGTAAAGTTAAAGTATAGTAAAAGTATAAAACTATGTACGTATAATACGCATATAAATATATATAATATTAATTTAAATCGTTATATATATTTAATAAAATAATATATAAATATCGTTATCTTTATCATACTGGTTAAGAAATGAGTTGTCAAAAGTGGTTCTAAATATTTATAAAAGTTATATACGTTTTAATAATAAAGTTCTTTTTAAACTGCAAACGTTTTTGTAAGTTTGGAACTAAATCAAATAAATATGATAATTTTGTTTTCCAAAACTAAATATATTTAAGAATCATTTTGTTAAAAGGTTAAAATAATGAAAATCGTTATATCATAATGTGACAACCCGGAAATTTCCAACCAAATTTAAACTTTAATCTTTATATGTTTCCGACACGATAAGCAATATTTGTTAAGTTAAATTTCAAGAATTTTAAACTATGTTCATACATTCATTCAACCTCGACCAAGTTTCAACGATTCACTAACCATTAAACGAATATGATTATATATGTATACGTGTATATATATTATTACTTGAAACGTAAATAAAATATTAGATTAAATACTTTATATGATTGTATCTATTTCAAAATGTTTATCAATAGAATTAGAAGATAAGATCAAATGATTGAATTATCAGATATATTGAATTATGATTACAAGTCTCTGTTGAAAGGCCCACGTTGATTTGAGAAATCTTTCTATTTTAACAATATTCGGAAAATGGTAAAGTGATTTATAAATAAGAACAATTTGTCAATCATTGAGAACTAGACAAAGGATAGTGGAAGATTGAATCTCATAAAGACTCGATTGATCTATTTAGTTTCAAACGTACAAAAATGTTTTCAGGTTAAAATGAACTTTATTATTAAAACGTATATAACTTTTATAAATATCTAGAACCACTTTTGACAACTCATTACTTAACTAGTATGATAAAGACAAAGATAAAGATATTTATATTTATTTTATTAAATATATATAACGATTTAAATTAATATTATATATATTTATACGCGTATTATACGTACATAGTTTTATACTTTTACTATACTTAAACTTTACCTTTACTTTATTTTTACTTTACTTTAACTTTAATAATTCACTTTAATAATTCATACTTTAATAATTCACTTTAATAATTCATACTTTAATAATTCACTTTAATAATTCATACTTTAATAATTCATACTTTAATAATTCACTTTAATAATTCATACTTTAATAATTCACTTTAATAATTCATACTTTAATAATTCACTTTAATAATTCAAAAATCTATTATAAATAGAATTCAATAGGTTTCATTATTTCATAGAAACTTGAAAATATTTTTCTCTAAACTCTCACAATCGATTTACATATATATATTTACTCCGTATTATTTCAAGATATTATTAGTATACATAAAATATTACGACGGAGTGCTGTCCGAGTGATTTCAAAATTGTTTTTCGAGTGTGATAGGATTAAGGAAATTATGTGTTATAGCTATGGAGGTGATTGAGTATGGTTCATGGGTATGCTCGTGAGGTCAATATAGTGTTTATCATTTCCGTTGCGTCTACGTACCTTTCCTGCAATATTGAATCTCAATATTGATATGTGAGTACTCATAATTTAACTTTTACATACTAATAGTGTATCCCTGACTAGTGCTCGAGTATTTAGGATTATGCATGCTTGTACTTTTGATATTGCCCTTAGACAGGTTAGGTTGAATCTTGAATTAGTTACACTTGCGATTGAGATAAGGTATAAGATATGAATGTCCTTGGAAAGCTAGCGAAAAATTAAGAACTTTTCCTTTAGATATCGAATGGTTTCGATGAACGGATTAGAAGTTATAATCAATTGAATTTTTGATATTTTTAAAAAATGATTATTATTATCGTCGTTTCTATCGTCGTTCTAGTTTTATCTTATTATTATCATTATTATTATCTTTATCAATAAAAGGGATTTATCATTAAAAATTGTTATTTTTTTTATTACTATCGTTATTATCGTTAAATTTATAATTAGTATTATTATTATTATCCAATTATTATTATTATTATTATTATTATTATTGGTATTATTATTATTATTATCATTATTAATATATATATCATTATTTAAAAATGGTTATTGTTATTTTTATTATTATTATTACTATATTATCATTAAGATAATTATTAGTATTATCGTTAATAATGTTATAGTAACTATCATTATTAATATTTGTGTAATTAAAATAAATATTTGTAACACCTAATTATTTTGATTACTATTATTATCATTATTATGAACACGATATAAAAGACGATTAAAAGCTATTAAACGAAACGATTAGGAAATAATGGGTAAGAGTATCATGATGAAATTAAAATATTATAAGATATTGATTTAGATAAAATTATCGTTCTTATTATTTTTATCATTACTATTATTATTAAAAGTATCGTTAGTATTAAAACTATCATTTTAACAAAAATTATCATTTTAATAGAAATGTCATTGTTACTATAAAATATCATTATTATTATTATTTTAAATAAAATTATTATTTTAAAGATAATATTAAAAATTATCGTAAATATTAAAGTTATCATAATTAGAATCATCGTTTTATCATAATGTCATCTTAGTAATTATAAATATTGATATTTTTATAATAATTATTATTATTACAAAATAATACAACTTTTACTTACTATCATTATAGATATTATTTTATCTAATAAATATGTGATACAAACATATTTTACTACGTGTAATAACTTACTATAATAATACCTATCATATTATCTTTATGATATTAAATGAACCCTATAAATTTTATTACTTAATATATATAAAAGTATATTTTATTATATAAATTTAATATAAAATTTTTTTTATTAATAAATAAATTATATTATTTACTCTAATAAATCTTTTAAAAATATTTAAAAATATAAAACGACGATATTTAAACTATATATTAATCATGTATAGATTTTTGGAAATTATTTTGAGTCAAACTTACTTTTGTTGACTTTTGCATATTAGTCTCGAGCATTAGGATTGTGGTACACTATGACTTGACCTAATTTGTTAGACAAATATTGACCAACACATAAATATATATAATTAATTTAGGTTCGCGAATCTGAGGCCAACCTTGCACTTGTTCAATGACGTTATATGTATTTTTACTACGAAATACAGTATGGTGAGTTTCATTTGCCTTTTTACCCTTTATATTTTTGGGACTGAGAATACATGCGCTTTTATAAATGTTTGACGAAATAGACACAAGTAATTGAAACTACATTCTATGGTTGAATTATCGAAATCGAATATGCCCCTTTTTATTAAAGTCTGGTAATCTAAGAATTAGGGAACAGACACCCTAATTGACGCGAATCCTAAAGATAGATCTATTGGGCCTAACAAACCCCATCCAAAGTACCGGATGCTTTAGTACTTCGAAATTTATATCATGTCCGAAGGAGGATCCCGGAATGATAGGGGATATTCTTATATGTATCTAGTTAATGTCGGTTACCAGGTGTTCACCATATGAATGATTATTTTTGTCTCTATGCATGGGACGTATATTTATGAGAACTGGAAATGAAATTCTTGTGGTCTATTAAAATGATGGAAATAAATGATTATGATAAACTAATGAACTCACCAACCTTTTGGTTGACACTTTAAAGCATGTTTATTCTCAGGTGTTAAAGAAATCTTCTGCTGTGCATTTGCTCATTTTAAAGATATTACTTGGAGTCTTTCATAGCATATTTTGAAGAACATTGCATTCGAGTCATTGAGTTCATCAAAGATTATTATTAAATCAATTTATAGTTGGATAGTGGATATTATGAAATGGTATGCATACCTGTCAATTTTCGATGTAAAGAAAGATTGTCTTTTAAAAACGAATGCAATGTTTGTAAAATGTATCATATAGAGGTCAAATACCTCGCAATGTAATCAACTATTGTGAATCGTTTATAATGTATATGAACGGGTCCTTTCAGTTGGTATCAGAGCGGTGGTCTTAGCGAACCAGGTCTGCATTAGTGTGTCTAACTGATAAGTCGTTAGGATGCATTAGTGAGTCTGGACTTCGACCGTGTCTACATGTCAAAAGTTTTGCTTATCATTTCTAGTCGGAAATCATCTGCTTATCATCCTTAGGAAATTACTTGCTTATCATTATTAGTCTAAACACGTCTTGCTACATTAATTGCATGAGTAGTGTATAGACAAAATTCATATCTTAGCGTATCTGCTAAATCATATCTTATCGTATCTCTAACTTTAAACTTTGTCTGACATATTCCGTAAATTTCTCCGTAATCTACGAAATTTTTTGCTCTATATATATAGATATTCTATGTAATTAGAATACCATTCGATAGCCAGAAAATCATTTCATATCGAAAAATCCTTTATTCAATCATACGAAATGGAATTCGTTATTAGTTCAAGTTCCTCAGATTATGAAATGGAATCCCACTCAAGCTCCGAAAGCAGTGTAACCGGAATGGATCAACCAATCAGTCATCACCTATTCTGGATGAATTGGGGATTGGTTCATAGCCTCCTCAATCATTAGAGACAAGAAGAAGGTGATCCCTTCCATCCACCACATTGTCCTCTTGACGAAGAACCTGAAGCACTTGCCGGCGAACCTGTCCGAAACACCATTTTCTCTCTCATTTCCAGAGTATCTCGTCACGATTATATACTACATCAAATTCTAGATTTTATTTATCCGCTTGTCCGAACCGACAATCATCCCGGTGTAATAGAAGAAGTCAACGAGCTTCGCGCTCGTGTAATGGCTTTGGAGAATATGGTGCAAAGGTTACAAACACCAGCAGCAGCACCAACAGCATAATCAGTACCACCAACATCAACGTCAACAGTACCATTACCACCCTCAACCACAACCGCGTCGTAAACCTCAACTCCACAATCTGTCCCACGAGCATCAAGGTCATACGTCCTATAAATAATATGGAAGACCAACAACAACAAACGATGAAGTATTAATTCATGACTTCATCGGAGAAATATTTTACGGTGATTATGTAATCTCTAAAATTTTAGAGATTACTTATTCTAGATCTAACCATAAATTAGATGAGTGAACCGAAATGATAAAAGAAACCCTGACCAGAATGGTGCACGATTTACAAACTAGACTTGTTTTACCAACAACATCAACAGTACCGCCAGCATCACCAGCATCGTCAGTGTTGTCAGCATCAGCATTAGCAGCACCTATAACCTCACAAGCTCCGTCAGTTCAAGAATCACCGCAGACATCATTATGAATCAACAACGAGTATATTATATCAACGAGTTATGAAGAATTAACTCATTTCCACTGAAAGATTTATATGTATATCTTATATATAAATCTTTAAACCATAATAAATCTTTCCGTACTAAGCTATTATGTGTGAATCTTAACTACTCGGTTAATTCATATTACTAATATGCAATAATGCACGTCCTTCGTCCGCAACTTAACTATCGTTAACTACAACCTCTGTCTCAATTCAATAAATTCCAATTCATAATAAATCAAGTGTATTATTCAAATATAAGTTGATTTTACACTTTCGTCATCAATGTACTCGAAACTTTTCAGATAACATCATTCGTACTTTGCGAAGTTCACAAGAATTTAATGAAAACTAACATCATGCCCCAACAAATAACGAAGTATTGATTCATAATTTCAATATTATTGAAGTAATACTTATGTAATCTCTAAAGCCTTTAAGGGATTATTCAATTCTAGTTTCAACCGTAAATTAAATGAGTTTAATTTAATATTAACTCATTAAATCGATGTTACATCTGAAGAAAATATACATATATATATATTTTCAAAAAAGACTGTAATAAAAATTCTTTTGTACAAAATATTAATTGTGAATATTTTTTTTAACGGGTAGGTAATACCCGAGAGATATATAAATTCACAATTAATATGTTACATTCTTCGAATCTGATTCAGCAATCACCAACTATACTCACTATTTTCTCAAACAATATATATTCTTTTATAGAAATCAAAACAACCACACTCATTCAAAATTTAATTACATATTCTGATTTTGAAATCTCAGAATTCAACTCGAGATATGACCGAAATCATCACTCTTAGATCCTTACATCTTTCACAAGCTATACTTTGACTTCAAAAATGTGTTAGAACATCATATGTATATTAACGATTACAATCTGTGTTCAAAACCCTTCGAAATTCCTGAAGACACTTCAAATAATGAACAATCGAGATGATGATCCAACCACATATTAACCACAGTCTTGCATCTGAAAAGCTCTCGAAACCAGAGTCATAATTTAACACGTATCCATGTCAGACCCTTTGGCATTTATTAGCAAAAATAACTTTGCGATTCCTTTTCAAATTAGTCAGTTTTGTCACAGCTTTAGCAAGTCAACTTCGACTTTTCAGTTGAAACAGTCTTATTATAAACTTGATATAGACGTTGCCCTTTCGTCATCGTTACCGGAGCACCTTTTATGTCTCACCACATTAAAAATAAACTTACCAACAACTTCACTGATCTTTGACTTTCCGAAAAGTCATTATATTTATCGAAACCCCATCATTTACTCATCCGCATCTTGTAACAAGAATTGTCATGCCAATTACTAGGAATCAGCAATTAGTATTTTGAAATCTTGCAGCATGTCTCTGCCAACGGTTATAGGTGTATATATAATGTCTATCTCCTAGACTTATATACTTTGAATGTGAAGTTTCTGAAAAACACCCTAAACTGCGAACTAGTTCTCCGAAGTTTGGAAAATGCTGATGAAGCAGCAAAAACTGTAAACGACCTTAACAGTCAAAAGTTTGATAATAAAGGATAGTGTGTTGGAAAAGCTTAGAAAAAGAGAAGGTTTGGAACTGGAAAACGGATTAAGCAAACCATGAAGGAGGCTATGGACAAATCACAAAGACTAAACCTACCTTCAAAGAATCCAAATGATTCAGTGTCTGCTGAAATTATTATCAAATACCTTACTCCTGACTCTAAACCCTTGTGAATAATATTCTTCATCATCCTCTGATCTTAGATATTCTAAAATATCATCATATCTTTCATTATAAATATCCTCCATATTTCTGAAGATATTTTCTTAATTTTTCTTATTTGAAATCATTTACCTCTTCGCGCTATCTGTATTACATCATAAAAGAAACTATTTTAGTTTCTAAATTCTGAAACATTCAAGTTTAAAATAGAAATATTTTGAAGTAGTGTTGGGAACTGAAGCATGAATTAGTATAATATAATGACACTTGATCAACGTGATTATATTACAGTAAGTTATGCTAAGTTTCTAAATGGAACGTGATGATTCACAGATCATAACATCATCATGTGCCATGTTATAAGACTCTTGTATTCTATTTAACCTCTAAAATATCAAGAAAATATTTCTTGATGATTCGGCCTTTTCCAAGGTATTCAAGTAATTTGACAAGTCAAAATCGTGCCATCACAATTTCCTTCCTAGAACATTAACAATGTTCATTCCGAAATTCATATCTGTGAATTCTGGACCATTACAAGCGGTGCTTAATCGCAAGAAGAAGAAACGAAAGGACAAAACTCTGAAATAGAAATTGGGGTATAAATTGCAGCAAATGAAAGAGAGCATTAATTGTGAATGATAATGATTATAGAAGACAGAAGCAGAGACTTTGAAATATAAGGGAACATATAAAGCCCAACAATAAACCAGAAATTATAAACCATATATATCGATGCATATAGCAATATAAAGACACGGGAGAACTAGAAACACTATAAACCCAAGAGTATAGTAGAAGTAAATAGATTCTTCTGGCAGTAGATGAAAAAGAAGAATGACCGATATGAAAGTAAGAAGTATATCGAGAATCAGAACTGGATGGAGCATATTGATGAATACTTTAAAATATGAGTTGAGGGGGAAAGAATAGAAGGTGATGAAACATGACTAGGAACTTAGAAATCAACAGATTTAACTCACACAATGGCGGAATAAGTGAATCAAACCCTCTAGTGAATAGGTTAAGTTTTTTTTTTTTGATTAATTTAGTCAAACCACAACTAAATCAAGTGTGATTAGATCAACACCTAGAGCTATTATTCACCACCTGGGTGATTTGGACTGAGAGAGAATCGGAGGAGCTCACTAGATCTGAGTGTGTGTAACAAATGAGCGGCTTAACTTAAAATGAAGAACATAAGACTTTATATACCCCTGCTGTTGACTCACCCATACGATTCATTCATCACACGTACAAGTTGGCTTCATCAGCCGTACGGGTGATCACTCACTTGTGTCTTCTCATTTAGGTTGTAATTATGACTTAGCTCATCATCAACCGTGCGTATGAGCCTGTCAGCCGTACTAGTGAGGCTTCACTCGTACGTCTGACTAAGTCTAACATAGTCAAACATCTAAATCTCGTTCCTGCAGTTCCTGTAACCACATACAAACACGGATAGTATAATAACGAGCAATCATGGTGGCCTGTAAACTGTTGTACATGCAATGGACGTGGGTAGATGTCTAGGGACTTGCATAAAATGCATCAACAGAAGGTGTGTGTTGTAAGGAAACGAAGGAGGTGAATTTATAAGAAATCTTCGACAGAACAATTAAAAAGGACGATCGCATTTAAAGCGGATCCTAATTCCCTTGATTACCAGAGAGTCAAATCTTATTAAGAAGATTTTCTTCAAATCCCTTGAAATCTGAGAATCAATCATATCTACGTCAAATGATAAGATGAATCTACACTTACTCATTTCACTCTTCTATGTTAGCTTCATTCGTACTCTTCATATAAATGGATTGTTTATCCAAATTATTCGCTGATAATAAAACTCTAATTTTCAGCCCGTATGCATCATGAAAACATACTTATTATCATTCACGACCTTTCCACTCAAATTTCGGGACGAAATTTCTTTAACGGGTAGGTACTGTGACAACCCAAAAATTTCCAACCAAATTTAAACTTTAATCTTTATATGTTTCCGACACGATAAGCAATATTTGTTAAGTTAAATTTCAAGAATTTTAAACTATGTTCATACATTCATTCAACCTCGACCAAGTTCCAACGATTCACGAACCATTAAACGAATATGATTATATATGTATATGTGTATATATATTATTACTTGAAACGTAAATAAAATATTAGATTAAATACTTTATATGATTGTATCTATTTCAAAATGTTTATCAATAGAATTAGAAGATAAGATCAAATGATTGAATTATCAGATATATTGAATTATGATTACAAGTCTCTGTTGAAAGGCCCACGTTGATTTGAGAAATCTTTCTATTTTAACAATATTCGGAAAATGGTAAAGTGATTTATAAATAAGAACAATTTGTCAATCATTGAGAACTAGACAAAGGATAGTGGAAGATTGAATCTCATAAAGACTCGATTGATCTATTTAGTTTCAAACGTACAAAAACGTTTTCAGGTTAAAATGAACTTTATTATTAAAACGTATATAACTTTTATAAATATCTAGAACCACTTTTGACAACTCATTACTTAACTAGTATGATAAAGATAAAGATAAAGATATTTATATTTATTTTATTAAATATATATAACGATTTAAATTAATATTATATATATTTATACGCGTATTATACGTACATAGTTTTATACTTTTACTATACTTAAACTTTACCTTTACTTTATTTTTACTTTACTTTAACTTTAATAATTCACTTTAATAATTCATACTTTAATAATTCACTTTAATAATTCATACTTTAATAATTCACTTTAATAATTCATACTTTAATAATTCACTTTAATAATTCATACTTTAATAATTCACTTTAATAATTCATACTTTAATAATTCACTTTAATAATTCATACTTTAATAATTCACTTTAATAATTCAAAAATCTATTATAAATAGAATTCAATAGGTTTCATTATTTCATAGAAACTTGAAAATATTTTTCTCTAAACTCTCACAATCGATTTACATATATATATTTACTCCGTATTATTTCAAAATATTATTAGTATACATAAAATATTACGACGGAGTGCTGTCCGAGTGATTTCAAAATTATTTTTCGAGTGTGATAGGATTAAGAAAATTATGTGTTATAGCTATGGAGGTGATTGAGTATGGTTCATAGGTATGCTCGTGAGGTCAATATAGTGTTTATCATTTTCGTTGTGTCTACGTACCTTTCCTGCAATATTGAATCTCAATATTGATACGTGAGTACTCATAATTTAACTTTTACATACTAATAGTGTATCCCTGACTAGTGCTCGAGTATTTAGGATTATGCATGCTTGTACTTTTGATATTGCCCTTAGACAGGTTAGGTTGAATCTTGAATTAGTTACACTTGCGATTGAGATAAGGTATAAGATATGCATGTCCTTGGAAAGCTAGCGAAAAATTAAGAACTTTTCCTTTAGATATCAAATGGTTTCGATGAACGGATTAGAAGTTATAATCAATTGAATTTTTGATATTTTTAAAAAATGATTATTATTATCGTCGTTTTTATCGTCGTTCTAGTTTTATCTTATTATTATCATTATTATTATCTTTATCAATAAAAGGGATTTATCATTAAAAATTGTTATTTTTTTATTACTATCGTTATTATCGTTAAAGTTATAATTAGTATTATTATTATTATTATTATTATTATTGGTATTATTATTATTATTATCATTATTAATATATATATCATTATTTAAAAATGGTTATTGTTATTTTTATTATTATTATTACTATATTATCATTAAGATAATTATTAGTATTATCGTTAATAATGTTATAGTAACTATCATTATTAATATTTGTGTAATTAAAATAAATATTTGTAACACCTAATTATTTTGATTACTATTATTATCATTATTATGAACACGATATAAAAGACAATTAAAAGCTATTAAACGAAACGATTAGGAAATAATGGGTAAGAGTATCATGATGAAATTAAAATATTATAAGATATTGATTTAGATAAAATTATCGTTCTTATTATTTTTATCATTACTATTATTATTAAAAGTATCGTTAGTATTAAAACTATCATTTTAACAAAAATTATCATTTTAATAGAAATGTCATTGTTACTATAAAATATCATTATTATTATTATTTTAAATAAAATTATTATTTTAAAGATAATATTAAAAATTATCGTAAATATTAAAGTTATCATAATTAGAATCATCGTTTTATCATAATGTCATCTTAGTAATTATAAATATTGATATTTTTATAATAATTATTATTATTACAAAATAATACAACTTTTACTTACTTTCATTATAGATATTATTTTATCAAATAAATATGTGATACAAACATATTTTACTACGTGTAATAACTTACTATAATAATACCTATCATATTATCTTTATGATATTAAATGAACCCTATAAATTTTATTACTTAATATATATAAAAGTATATTTTATTATATAAATTTAATATAAATTTTTTTTATTAATAAATAAATTATATTATTTACTCTAATAAATCCTTTAAAAATATTTAAAAATATAAAACGACGATATTTAAACTATATATTAATCATGTATAGATTTTTGGAAATTATTTTGAGTCAAACTTACTTTTGTTGACTTTTGCATATTAGTCTCGAGCATTAGGATTGTGGTACACTATGACTTGACCTAATTTGTTAGACAAATATTGAACAACACATAAATATATATAATTAATTTAGGTTCGTGAATCTGAGGCCAACCTTGCACTTGTTCAATGACGTTATATGTATTTTTACTACGAAATACAGTATGGTGAGTTTCATTTGCCTTTTTACCCTTTATATTTTTGGGACTGAGAATACACGCGCTTTTATAAATGTTTGACGAAATAGACACAAGTAATTGAAACTACATTCTATGGTTGAATTATCGAAATCGAATATGCCCCTTTTTATTAAAGTCTGGTAATCTAAGAATTAGGGAACAGACACCCTAATTGACGCGAATCCTAAAGATAGATCTATTGGGCCTAACAAACCCCATCCAAAGTACCGGATGCTTTAGTACTTCGAAATTTATATCATGTCCGAAGGAGGATCCCGGAATGATAGGGGATATTCTTATATGTATCTAGTTAATGTCGGTTACCTGGTGTTCACCATATGAATGATTATTTTTGTCTCTTTGCATGGGACGTATATTTATGAGAACTGGAAATGAAATTCTTGTGGTCTATTAAAATGATGGAAATAAATGATTATGATAAACTAATGAACTCACCAACCTTTTGGTTGACACTTTAAAGCATGTTTATTCTCAGGTGTTAAAGAAATCTTCTGCTGTGCATTTGCTCATTTTAAAGATATTACTTGGAGTCTTTCATAGCATATTTCAAAGAACGTTGCATTCGAGTCATTGAGTTCATCAAAGATTATTATTAAATCAATTTATAGTTGGATAGTGGATATTATGAAATGGTATCATATAGAGGTCAAATACCTCGCAATGTAATCAACTATTGTGAATCGTTTATAATGTATATGAACGGGTCCTTTCACATAAAATGTTTTAGAAAAATAGAATTATATATATTCATAATAGGTTTCAAGTTTTTAAATTACAGACTGTTGGTGAAGCATGTGATAAAGTCCAAAGGTTAAATAAACGTATGAAATCATCTTAATAAAAAATGTCGAGTTACTTAACTTGTCGATATCCAACCTCTAAGTTATTTACACTCCTCGTTCTTACTTTCACATTAAATAAAATGAAAGTTAACATAGTTATCTTATCAAGGTCACGAGAAAAATATTATAAAACATGAATTTGAAATTAATCAGGAATTTACACTAACTCTTGTCTAGTTCCCGTTAATTGACACATTTGTTCTTACTTATAAATCACTTTACCATTTTCCGAATGTTGTCAAAAAGAATAGATTTCTTAAATCACAGTGGACCTCATAACATAGACTCGTAATCATATCACAATGTATCTGATAATTCAATCATTTAATATTATCTTTTAATTCTGTCGATAAATATATCAAACATATATTGAAACAAATACATTTATGTAAAGTATTATACATCTAATACTTTGTTAACGTTTTCAATTAATATAACTATATTATATATATATCTATATACACATAAATGTTCGTGAATCATCGAGCACAGTCAAAGGGTAATTGATTACATGAACACAGTTCAAAGTTTTTGATATTTCAACATTATAGACCTTGCTTATCGTGTCGGAAACATTACATTATTTAAAGATAAAGTTTAAATTTGATCGGAAATTTCTGGGTTGTCACAGTACTGCTCGTTCATTAAGTGTTTGAATGCTAACCACGGTAGTGCGTAAGCAGCATCTTGTCCCACCTGTTCTAGATAAGTGTTCCACCATGTTAACGCAGTACCTGTGAAGGTATGCGTAGCGTACTTTACTTTATCTTCTTTAGTGCACTTACTTATGGCAAACACCGATTCAACCTTCTCAGTCCACCATTTTAATCCGATTGAACCCTCGGTTCCATCAAATTCCAAAGGTTTACAGGCAGTGAATTCTTTGTAGGAGCATCCTACACGAGTTCTCGTGGCGTTAGTTCCATTGCTAGATTCAGAGTTATTGTTATTTTGCATCGCAGCCTGTACTGCGACTATATTTGCTGCAAGGAAAGCACGGAAGTCTTCCTCGCTCATGTTCAAATTCTGACGAGTCGTCGGTGCCATTTCCTTCAAAAATAGCCCAAAAGAATTAAGTTAATCATGTATAATATTAAGAGTAGTCAATAGTATTTCATAGCATAATATGAACTCATTTATAAAAGTTTTTTCTTCATATTAGCGTTTTATAGTTTTAATTCGGGTAGTACCTTCCCGTTAAGTTCATACTTAGTAGCTAATATACCATTCAACTACTACAATTCTATATGAAAAACTGATTATAATAATATTTTGCGTTTAAACTTTTATACAATATTTTACAAACTTACAATACCACTATAATACATATAGCATAAATATAGCACACAATAACTTTGATACAAAACAGTTGTGACAACAATCCTAGTTAATACGCAAGTCGTTCAACAAAGGCAATAAAAACAAGTAATTCATAAGTCCAGAAACAAGTCATGCATTCTGGTTTTACTAAGGCTACTTCCCATCCTTGGTCTTGTGGAACATAACCGTTGTGGCCATTGACAAGACAGCATGTTGTAACGTCGTCAAAGGGACGAGGGTTTCGTAATGCCCAACAGCCCCGTAATAATCTAAAAACCATGTTTCTCACCCCAACTACTGAATCCGTCACTTGTGGGAAGGTTTTATTTAAAAGTTGTAATCCGATGTTCTTTTTCTCACTTTGGTGAGAAGCGAACATCACTAACCCGTAAGCATAACATGCTTCTTTATGTTGCATGTTAGAAGCTCTTTCTAACTCACGAAGTTCTACATTGGGATATGTTGAGTCAAAATAGGTTTTTAACCCGTAGCGTAAAATTGCATTTGAGTTCCCCGCATTTAACGCTTTAAAGAAAACACGGCGTAACTTACGGTGTCCCCAATGTGATATACCCCATCTTTCAAATGAAAGCCTTTTATAAACTAAGGCCTGCCTGGAACATTCTTCAAATGTTCTACAAACTAATTTTGCCATAAATAATTGTGCCGACGAATTCTGACCGACTTTAGACAAGATTTCATCAATCATGTCCCCGGGTAGGTCTTCTAAAATTTTTGGTTGTCTATCCTTAACGTCCATTGTATTTTTATACTGTAAAACAGATGAGAATTAGATTCATAAAAGATAATTATCAAATAATACAAGCAATTTTCACATAGAACAAGAAAAGTACAAGCACACTTATTTTACATATTTTACACCTCATGCTTACAACTCTTTATTCTGACTAACTAGTTTCTTCCTCTTCAGACCTGTTTCGTTTTGCTAATTTTCTAGGGATATATGATGTCTCTAATACGAGCCATTGTTTTCACAAATGGTTTAGAAAAACCTGGTGGCTTAGAGTTTCCCGGGTTATTGTTACAACTTAAGAAATACGGGTGTTGACGATACATATAAAGTTCATCGGGGTTGGAATCAGGTTTCTCTATTTTGATGCCCTTTCCCTTATTATTTTCTTTTGCTTTTTCAAATTGGGTCGAGGTAATTTCTATAACATCATCGGAATCCTCATCGGGATCCGATTCATTGGAAAATTGGTAATCTTCTCAATATTTTGCTTCCTCGGTGGAAACACCATAGACCATTATTAATTTTGGTCCATTCGTTGAGGGTTTTCTTTTACTTATATGTTTTTCTGTGGTTCCTAATATTTCCTCCTCCGGAACCTCTTCTTCTTCCAGTTCCTCTTCTTCCAGTTCCTCTTCGGGAATTTGTGAATCATTCCAATATATATGATAATGCTAAAAACGAACATTTATTTCATAGCATTATCCCTCAAGAAAGACAAGCTTTTAGTTGCAATTGTTCTATTTACAAGTGATATTCGTTTAAATAATAAAAGGTGAAGACAAAAGACAGATTCGACGAATTGAAGACGCAAACGACCAAAAAGCTCAAAAGTACAAAGTACAATCAAAGTGAATCAAATTATTGATAAGAAACGTCTCAAAATTACAAGAGTACAAGTAGCAAAACGCAAAATACAAGATATTAAATTGTACGCAAGGATGTTCGAAAAACCGAAACCGGGACCAGAGTCAACTCTCAACGCTCGACGCAACGGACTAAAAATTACAAGTCAACTATGCACATGAATATAATATAATATATAATTAATTCTTAAAATTATATATATATATATATATATATATATATATATATATATATTATATAACCATCGGCAAGAAGAAAACAACCAAAGTTGAGCTGTCCCAGCTGGCCATGCGATCGTATGGCTTTGAAGAAGGATTTCCATGCGGTCGCATGACCCAAAAAGTCAGGCCACACCCCTATAAATTCGCAGTTTGGTGATCGATTAAACATCCATCTTTTTCTCTATCTCTCACTCAACGTGTGTATATATATATATATATATATATATATATATATATATATATATATATATATTATAATTTTAATTTTAATTTTAAATTCTAATAATAAGGGTATGTTAGCGAATGTTGTAAGGGTGTAAGTCGAAATTCTGTCCGTGTAATGCTACGCTATTATTAATCATTGTAAGTTATGTTCAACCTTTTTAAATTAATGTCTCGTAGCTAAGTTATTATTATGCTTATTTAATGCCGAAGTAATCGTGATGTTGGGCTAAATATTAAAATTGGGTAATTGGGCTTTGGACCATAATTGGGGTTTGGATAAAAGAACGACACTTGTAGAAATTAGACTATGGGCTATTAATGGGCTTTATATTAACTAAATGATACCTCGTTGATTTAATATATAGACTTATAATTTGACGTATTTATATATAACCACATACGCTTGACTGGGTACGGTGGGCGGGATATCTATAAATACCAATAATTGTTCATTTAACCGGACACGGAACTGGATTAATAGTTAATAGACTTGTTGAAACAGGGGTGGATTACATTCAAGGGTAATTGGTGTAATTATTAATAAAGTAGTAAAATCTTGGTTTACACGCAGTCGATAACCTGGTGTATTCGTTAAACAAAGTATTAAGACCTTGTTACAATTCGAATACCCAATTAGTTGGAATATTTGACTTCGGGAATAAGAATAATTTGACGAAGACTTCTGCACTTTATGATTATGACTGATGGACTATTATGGACAAATCCGTATGGACATATCGAATAATCCAGGACAAAGGACAATTAACCCATGGTAATAAACTAAAAACAACACGTCGAACATCATGATTACGGAAGTTTAAATAATCATAATTCCTTTATTTCATATTTAAATTCCTTTATTTCATATTTAATTGCACTTTTAATTATCGCACTTTTATTTATTGTCATTTTATTTAATTGCACTTTTAATTATCGCATTTTAATTTATTGTCATTTTAATTATCATAAATTTTAATTATCGTAATTTTATTTTATCGCACTTTTATTTATCGCAATTTCATTATCGTTATTTACTTTACGCTTTAAATTAAGTCTTTTATATTTTTAATATTTTACATTAGGTTTTAACTGCGACTAAAGTTTTAAAATTGACAAACCGGTCATTAAACGGTAAAATCCCCCTTTGATAATAATAATATTATTTATATATTTTTGTATTTTTACAATTATAAGTTAAAACTAATATAGCGTTAAAGTTGGCTAAGATCCCTGTGGAACGAACCGGACTTACTAAAAACTACACTACTGTACGATTAGGTACACTGCCTATAAGTGTTGTAGCAAGGTTTATGTATATCTATTCTATAAATAAATAAATATCTTGTGTAAAATTGTATCGTATTTAATAGTATTTCCTTGTAAAAATTAATAGTATTTTATACCCCTTCGCTTTAACATCAAGTATTTTTGGCGCCGCTGCCGGGGAGAAGACTAAAACGTCGGAAGCGAAACGCTATATAAAAAAAAAAAAAATTTTATTAAGTTCTTTGTATAAAAATATACGTTTTAAATATTAAAAATATAAAAATATAAAAAGAAAAACAAAATTTATATATTTTTAAGAGATTGTTAAATATATAAGTTTTATAAAGTTTCTTTATTTTTATTTTAGTTTGTAAAAATATAAGTTTTATATAAATATTTTTATATAGATATATAAAACAGAAAAAAAAGTAGTAAAAATCACTTGGCCCGATCACTGTTGCAGCCCAAAGCCTGGCCCGAAACCATACTCCATGCGACCGCATGGAAATTTAACTATCAAACCATGCGATCGCATGGCTTGATTTGACCCGTCTGATACCTCTGCCGACAGAAATTAGGGTTTTTAATTAATAATAATTATTAATATAAACCTAATTAGGGTTTTAATTATATATTAATTAGTTTAGTTTTATTATTTAATTTGTAGTATTTTGTTTAATTAGTTTTAATAAATTATAAAATTAATACTTTTATAAATAAATAATATAAAAATAATATTTTTATAAAAATTGTGCTTTTTACAACTTTAAGTTTTATTTTTATATTTTGTATCTTTTTAATCGTTTCTACGTAATATTTGTATTTTTTGCTCGTATTTAGTTTTAAGTTATAGTTTTTGCCGTAGTTATTTTTTTTTTATTTCTAGATTTTTAGGCTTTGCCGTAAAATCCCTTAAGTGTTTTTTCTTTAGACTAAGATTTAGGTGCTTTAGAATTTTTCGACGCCGTTTTATAAATTTTAGTACCTTTTTAAGTTATTATCGTTTTGGATATAGTATTTCTTTTAAGCTTTAATATTTTTAGACGCAACTTTTAATTCTTAGTTTTTAGTTCCTTTTTAGTTTCGACGCGCTACATTCTTATTTTTACTTTTCGACCTTTTATTTTTCGACGTTTTTCCGACGCACTCTTTTTCTTTCTTATTTTTCGCCGCTCTAGTTTTTAGGACTTAGATTTTTTTCTATTTCTTCTCTAAATTTCTTTAAATTTTAACGGAAAATTATTTTAAGTGGTTAAATTGATAGACATCCAAAATTTTCTGGTTCGTAGTAATAGTTGGATTTGTTAGTGGCGAGTTGTGGGCTTTCGATTTAAAGGGTCCTGGCTACCTGCTACATCTATTGGCTATTCGAAACGTGGGCAAAATCAGAAAAGTCTATTAATTTGATAACTTATATAATTTTTATTTTTATAACTAATAGGATATTCTGTGAATGCACTACGTTCACCACCTGTAACCAGATCAAGACATCTAGCCAATATTGTCGCCGTTGATTTTTCTTTAGAATCGTCATCCAGTCGACCAAGTACTCCAATTCAAATTTCCAATAATCCATTTTTTCAACCCGACCTCACAATTGAGAATCCGGAGGATATTCAGGGACAATTCAGAGATCCTGAACCACTAATCTTTTCTCCGGAACCACCAATCATTCAAACAGAAATTGTCGAGGAACCAACCATTAAATCAGAATCCTTTAGTGATTCAGATTCAACAAATTCAATCATGGAAAATTTGGAACCTTTAAGTATGGAAGACCGAATGAGAGCTAAACACACTGGCCAAGGTCACACAATTACTCAACCTGGCATTAATGCGCCAGATTATGAAATCAAAGGACAAATTCTACACATGGTAACTAATCAATGCCAATTTAGTGGTGCGCCGAAGGAAGATCCAAATGAACATCTTCGTACCTTTAATAGGATCTGTACTCTATTTAAAATAAGAGAAGTTGAGGATGAACAGATATATCTCATGTTATTTCCCTGGACTTTAAAGGGAGAAGCCAAAGATTGGTTAGAATCGTTACCTGAAGGGGCGACTGATACATGGGACGTTTTAGTTGAAAAATTTCTTAAACAATTCTTTCCGGCATCTAAAGCCAAAAGACTTCAAGGAGAAATTGTTACGTTCACACAAAAGCCAAATGAAACTCTATATGAAGCGTGGACAAGATTTGAAAAGTTATTAAGAGGATGTCCGCAACATGGTTTAGACACTTGTCAAATAGTACAAATATTTTACCAAGGATGCGACATCACTACACGAAAAGATATCGATATAGCAGCTGGTGGTTTCATTATGAAGAAAACCGCAACTGACGCTTACAAAATTATTGATAACACTTCTTCCCACTCACATGAGTGGCATCAAGAAAAAGATATCGTTAGATCATCTAAAGCAGCTAGAGCCAATTCTAGCCATGACTTTGATTCTATTTCTGCAAAGATAGATGCTGTCGAGAGACGAACGGAGAAGATGACTAAAGATATTCACTCAATACGAATTAGTTGTGAGCAGTGTGGAGGACCACATTTGACAAAAGATTGTCTCAGTATTGAACTAACAATGGAACAAAGAGAGAATGTTTCATACATAAACCAAAGGCCTGGAAATAATTATTAGAATAATTATCAACCTCCAAGACCAATCTACAATCAAAACCAGAACTATAACCGAAATATTCCATACAACAACCAACAAGGTCATAGTAATCAGCAAGTATCCAATAATACTTACAACCAACAAAGACCTATTTTTCAAAATAAACCACCACAAACCGATGATAAAAAGCCAAATTTAGAAGATATGATGTCGAAGCTAGTTGAATCTCAAACGCAGTTTTTCACATCTCAGAAAGAAACGAATGAACAAAATGCTCAAGCATTTAGAAATCAACAAGCTTCTATTCAAAATTTGGAACAAGAAGTGAGCAATCTAGCAAGGTTAATAGGTGAAAGAAAACCGGAAAGTCTACCTAGTGATACAAATGCTAACCCTCGGAATGAAACAGCTAAAGCCATTACCACAAGAAGTGGTATTACACTTAAACCACCTGAAATGCCTGTAATTTCTGATGACTCTATTCCTACTCCACAAGAACCACAACCTGAGCAAGATAAGAAAACAGAACCGGTAGTTGAAAAGGTTAATGAAGATAACACAGTTAAGGCTAAACCTTATGTTAAATCATACCAACCACCACTTCCTTACCTGAGAAAAATGAGAAAAGAAAGACTTGAAGCCGAGCAATCCAAATTCTTGGATATGTTTAAACAGATAAATGTTAATCTTCCTTTCATTGATGTAATATCAGGAATGCCTAGATATGCCAAATTCTTGAAAGATCTAATCACAAATAGAACGAAAATGGAAGAACTCTCGGCTGTTACTATGAATGCTAATTGTTCTGCAGTGCTATTGAATAAAATACCAGAAAAATTATCAGATCCAGGAAGTTTCATAATTCCATGTTTTCTGGGTAGTCTTAGTTCAATAGAAGCATTGGCAGACTTAGGTGCTAGTATAAATTTAATGCCGTATTCACTATACGCTAAACTAGACCTTGGAGAATTGAAACCAACACGAATAAGTATACAACTAGCTGATCGATCAGTAAAATATTCTAGAGGGATAATGGAGAACATGCTAGTTAAAGTTGGTACTTTAGTATTTCCAGTAGATTTTGTTATTCTGGACATGAAAGAAGATTCTCGAGTTCCTCTCATATTAGGAAGACCATTCTTAAACACGGCTAAAGCAATAATAGACGTGTTTGTTAAGAAACTGACCCTAAGTGTAGAGGACGAGAGTGTTACCTTTTCTGTTGATAAAGCCATGCAACAACCACAATCTGCAGATGATACATATTATTATATTCAAACTATAGATTCACATGCAGAATTGTTAGAAGAATTTCCAGAATTACAAGGAACAGGGGAATGTTCTTTAGGAGAAGGAACTAAACTAATTGATGAAACTGAAATGTTAGCTACACTTATGGCTAATGGATATGAACCAACAATAGAAGAAATTCAAATGCTAAAAGAAGAATACAGATATCAATATAAATCATCGATAGAAGAACCACCGACATTAGAGTTAAAGCCACTTCCAAACCATTTGGAATATGCTTATTTACATGGTGAATCTGAATTACCTGTAATAATATCGTCTTCTCTTACTGAAAATGAAAAATCACAACTCATTTCTGTGCTAAAAGCTCATAAACCAGTTATTGCATGGAAGATTCATGATATTAAAGGAATAAGTCCTTCGTATTGCACACATAAAATCCTTATGGAAGAAGGTCATAAAACGTATGTGCAATGCCAAAGAAGACTAAATCCGAATATGCAAGATGTTGTTAAGAAAGAAATTATTAAACTGCTTGATGCAGGTTTAATTTATCCAATATCTAATAGTCCATGGGTAAGCCCAGTTCAATGCGTACCTAAGAAGGGTGGCATGACTGTCATCACAAATGAGAAAAATGAGCTTATTCCTACTAGAACTGTAACAGGATGGCGTGTTTGTATTGATTATAGAAAATTAAATGAGGCCACTAGAAAAGATCACTTTCCCTTACCTTTCATTGATCAAATGTTGAAAAGATTAGCCGAAAATAGTTATTATTGTTTTCTTGATGGTTTTTCCGGATATTTTCAAATTCCAATAGCACCCGAGGACCAAGAGAAAACCACATTCACATGCCCTTATGGTACTTTTTCTTACAAACGCATGCCATTTGGACTTTGCAACGCCCCTGCAACCTTTCAAAGGTGCATGATGGAGATTTTTCACGACATGATAGAAGAATGCATGGAAGTTTTCATGGATGACTTTTCAGTCTTCGGTGATACTTTTGAATCATGTCTAGTTAATCTTGAACGAATGCTTATTAGATGCGAACAATCAAATCTAGTACTAAATTGGGAGAAATGCCATTTCATGGTTAAAGAAGGCATCGTTCTTGGTCATAAAATTTCAAAGGAAGGAATTGAGGTGGATAGAGCTAAAGTAGATGTAATTGCTAAACTTCCACATCCCACCAATGTTAGAGGAGTTAGGAGTTTTCTAGGGCATGCCGGTTTTTACCGACGTTTTATAAAAGATTTTTCTAAAATAGCCACTCCTATGAATAAACTCCTAGAAAAGGATGCTCCATTCATATTTTCAGATGAATGCATCAAATCTTTTAATATTCTTAAAGAAAAACTCACTAATGCGCCGATTATGATAACTCCAAATTGGAATCTACCATTTGAACTAATGTGCGATGCAAGTGATTTTGCAATGGGAGCCGTTTTAGGACAAAGGATTGAAAAACAATTTCAACCTATATATTATGCTAGTAAGACGTTACAAGGAGCACAAACGAATTATACAACTACTGAAAAAGAACTCCTTGCTATTGTCTTTGCTTTTGACAAATTTCGTTCATATCTCGTTCTAGCTAAAACGGTGGTCTATACCGACCATTCTGCTCTTAGATACCTATTTTTGAAACAAGATGCCAAACCAAGATTAATCCGATGGATCTTACTCTTACAAGAGTTCGATATTGAAATCCGAGATAAAAAGGGAGCAGAAAATCTCGCCGCTGATCATCTTTCTCGTCTTGAAAATCCTGAATTAGAAGTTCTGAATGAATCGGCCATACAAGACAACTTTCCTGATGAATATCTATTGAAGATAGATTATAATGAAATTCCATGGTTTGCAGATTATGCAAACTACTTAGTATGTGGATTCCTTGAAAAAGGGTTGTCGTACCAAAAACGAAAGAAATTCTTTAGTGATATAAAACACTATTTCTGGGAAGATCCACATTTGTTTAAAAGTTGTCCCGATGGAATAATACGCCGATGTATATTCGGAGATGAAGCTAGTCAAATCTTAAACCATTGTCACACAGGACCAACATGAGGACATTATGGGCCTCAACTCACAGTAAGAAAAGTTTACAATGCTGGATTCTATTGGCCTACAATTTTCAAAGACGCACACCTTCTTTGCAAATCCTGTGATGCATGTCAAAGGGCCGGAAAAATAAGTCAACGTGATGAAATGCCACAAAATGTCATTCAAGTATGTGAAGTATTTGACATTTGGGGTATTGACTTTATGGGTCCATTTCCAAAATCTCATAATAATCTCTGCATTCTCGTTGCCATTGATTATGTATCTAAATGGGCGGAAGCACAAGCTCTCCCGACTAACGATGCACGAGTTGTAGTCAACTTTTTAAAACATCTTTTTGCAAGGTTCGGAACACCGAAAGCTTTAATAAGTGATCGGGGTACTCATTTTTGTAACAATCAACTTGAGAAAGTTCTCAAAAGATATGGAGTAACTCATAAAATCTCAACCGCTTATCATCCACAAACAAGTGGACAAGTTGAAAATACCAATCGAGCTTTAAAACGTATTCTAGAGAAAACCATAGGATCAAATCCGAAGGAATGGTCCATAAAATTGGAGGATGCACTCTGGGCTTTTAGAACAGCCTACAAAACTCCAATTGGAACCACACCTTTTAGACTCATTTACTGAAAAGTATGTTATCTTCCAGTAGAAATTGAATACAAAGCATTTTGGGCTTTGAAGACATGTAATCTTGATTTACATGAAGCCGGACGTCTACGATTAAGTCAGCTAAATGAATTAGAAGAATTAAGACATGAAGCATATGAAAATTCGTTAATCTATAAAGAAAAGACAAAGAAATGGCATGATAAAAGAATTCGAAGTTCAAAAGAATTTAAGGAAGGAGATAAAGTTCTTCTTTTCAATTCACGATTCAAGCTATTTCCTGGAAAATTGAAATCAAGATGGTCTGGACCATTCTTAGTCAAAAGAATTTTCCCATATGGAACAGTTGAATTAATAAATTCAAATGAGATTGAATTTAAAGTTAATGGTCATAGAGTTAAACATTACATAAATGGTCCGATGGAAGTTGACAATGAAGTCAATCATAATTTCGACACCACATCTAACTAAGTGCGGGGAGGTTCGAATCTTTCTAGGGTAATATGTATTTCTGTTAGAGTTAGATATTCTATTTTCGTGTAGTTTTCGAAAATAGAATCCGTATGGTCTTTCCCTAGCAGACCCTAAAGAACTAGTCTTCTCCCCCCATTCTGAATTTTTATTTTTTTTAGGTTTTACGAGATGAAGAATTCCTGTGAACTAAACCATGGTCTAATGCTACACGCTTTGATCACTAAACGTAATAATGACACACTCCCGAGTGACCTGGTATCAGTAATAAGAGCCAAATTGGATGGAGTAAGAAAAGAACTCAGAAACGATCATAATAAGTTACATTTTGGTAAAGGAAAATCAAAATTCACAGCGAAAAGAAGAGCACGACACCTTGAAAGATGTCACAAATGCGGAAAATGGTCACACGAAGGAAAATGCTCGACGAATCAAACATATTTCAATACCGAGTTCGTTACTTTATGCATAGAAGGACCGTTCATATGTTTCGAAGAAAAATTGTTGAATGCTCGAGGTTATGCCTATGTAGCTATGGAAAACCAATTAGTCCGACTATCTTATGAGTGGGCTAAAGCAGGTCACTGAGAATTCTATCTCACAGGTAAGTATGTACAGTTTTTATTTTTATTTTATTGCTTTTAACCTTTTGATAATAAACGCTAAATCGTTCGCTATAAAGTATTAAATTGGTATTCAATAAAATTAGGTATGCGTAACCGAAATTATTGATATCATGCAAAAATTTATTACATCTCTGCGAAATTTACCGTTTATTCTTAAGGTATAAATATCTTTAATCAATCAACCCAAAATATTTCAGAAATTCTTCAGGAGTAAAACTAGGTAATATAGCCGAAATTACTTTACCGAAAAGAGGGGCGTATATTTTTGATAATATTTGATTGATTAAAGTGGGATAAAAGACCAAAAAAAATTTTAATTTTAATTTTTACTTTGTTTTTAAAATTAATATATTAATATTAAATTATTATTGTAAACTTTTAAAATCAATATATTTAAGTTTGTAAATATTTGAAAATTTTATGTTTTTAATATAAGTTTGTATGTATAAAAACAAAATTATAATATAAATTTGGTGTGAATTTTTAATGAATTTTTAATTTTATGCATTTTAAATTAAAGTTTGGTGTGAATTTAAAAACAAAAATTTACTTTATTTCGCTAAGTTAAAAATATGATTTTTAAAATTCGTCGTGAGTTGAAAACTAGGTCATTGAACCGAAATTGCTCTACCCAAGGGAGGGACGAGAACTTTTATTATCATTATTTTTAATCTTATTGAATTAAAGTAAGCCAAAAACATTTAAAAAAACCCAAAAATCTTTGCTTTTAAAACTGAGCTTTGAATTGACAAATTTTAAAATTTTTGTCGAGGGACGGACTAGGACAACGATCCGAAACGCCCTTATCCTAAAAAGAAACAAAATTTTAAATTTAATTAATTATTTGTTTTAATAAGTTAAAGGATTTAAAAAAAAAAGGGACCTCATGCGATCGCATGAGATTTACCCTGTAACCTCATGTGATCGCATGAGGCTGGAAAACTGGCCAGAAACATAAAGCTCAGCGAGCTGCTCTCTGTTACCACAATACACACACATATACACGAACCATCTCACCAATTCACCCCTAATTTCATCAATTTTTCACCAAAATCAACCAAATTTCTCGCTATAAGCCGCTCTAATCATGAATTTGATAAGAAGTTTATCAAGAAGGGTAACAATTTCATCCCTAAACCTCTTTAAATTTGATTTTTAGTGTTCTTGAGCTATATTTGACCTAATCTGATTTTGTTAATTTCTAGTGTAATTAGAGTTAAATTGTTAGTATTTTATGTATGTATAACCTAGATTGATGCTATTTAACTTGATTTGAAGCCAAAAACTTCAAAATTTTTAGAAATCTAGGGTTTGTGTTCTTGAGCAATTTGGGGCTTTTTGATATAAATAGGTTATGGCCGATTTTTGTCATGAATTATTGCTAAATTAAGTAGTGTAACATGTTTAGGTAGCTAAATGATCCAAACTTTGATCCTAAACATGATTTTTGAGAATTAAAGTGGACTTTTTAGGTCAAAAATTCATGAACTTGATTAATTTGATATAATTGCCATTTAAGATTTGTTTAATTGCTAGTAATGACTATTTTGACATGTTATTTGAGTTAAATGCTTATGAACTTTGTATACATTTTCATATATGCTTATTTGAAAAAGTGTAGAATTGTAAAAATTGTGAAAATGTGTATAAGTTTAATTTTGATTGAACATGTTATTGTAATTGTTTCAAGTTGTTATCTTGCTAACACTAATGCATATTTAGATGCACAAATTTCGTGTTTAATGTGTTTTGCAGAAATATACTGAAACTGGAGGTGCATCATCATCATCTAGACAACCACAACCGGAACCTGAGCCAGAATTGCAATACGAGCCAGAACCCGAACAAGAACCACAACAGGAACAACAACATCAGCCTGATCAACACGTACCTTATTATGATCTGCTACAATTTGTTGATGCCTTCATAGTATTTCCGATGCATCCGCCAGTAGAATACCCAACGATTCCTGAACACACGTTGCATCCTAATCTGAGATTCGATAGAAGCTGGAGAGATTACCCAACATATCAAAGTAACAAATTCAAACTGATACCGAAAAATGTAGAAGTGCCGAGGGTAATCGATTGGGAGCCTTTGGAAAGGGTCCAACTTGCTAACTCAGTTAGACAGCATTTGATCCAAAGGTATGGCAACTCTTCTTTTCACGATTGGGAACGTTTATTCCCCATTAGTAGACCTGTATATAAGGAATGGTGCATTGAGCTTATGAGTACAATTTTGTTAAATGCGGATGTAGATAGATTAGATGATAGAAGTTTTCTTAGATTTATACTTGGCCGTAGGATGTACAGGATGTCCATGCTGGACATGGCCAGGGCTTTGCAGATATATACTCCTGGTGAATTATTATTACCAGATTGTATGAATTTGATTTATCGTGGTGAAAGGGTAGATAGGAATTTTGACGCGAACGCTGTCTGGAGGCGTATGTCAGATTATAATGTTTTTACACTGGGAGGAAAACACTCCTACTTACATATTAACAAAGCCGAGCTTCGTATAATTCATAGATTTTTGGCTAACTCGATTACACAGAGAGGTCACAATAAGGAGAAAATGACCTTACATGATTTATTTTACCTAAAGTGTATTCAAGACCCAAGAGGCTTTGTTAATATCCCTTACTGTGTTGGTTTTTATTTGTCTAAGATGGTAGAAGGAATACAGGAAGGGGGAATAATAGGAGGAAGTATTTTTGTTACTCTCATTGGAGAGTATTTGGGTGTAGATAGGGACTAAGGGGGTCCACTTTTGGAATGTAGGGAACAGGTTGAGCCTTTAGGATTGAGGGTCTATCAGGGTGCTAAGGTATTAAAAAGAAGACGCAATCAGGCAATACCCTATGTTGGTAGTCATCCTCAGGTAGAGAGAGGTTCAGATGAGGAAATGGAGGAAGCGGATGACATTAGGGATGTCATTAGGAGGCTATGACTGACGTCTACCAGCGTGAAGATGAGGTAGATATGACAAACGGGGAGAGATTTAGTCGGATGGAGCAGTGGCAAGCCCGGAATGATTACGAGCATTCCAGGCAATGACATCATGATAGATGGGACTATCATCAGCGTCAGATCATGAGCCGGCTGTCACCTCAGGATCACTACGTCCCGACCCGACCCGCTTACTATCCTCCACACCAGCCCGAGATGAGACCACCATATACTCTCTACGAACCTAACCAGACCTATCAGTACACGTATCACCAACCATGGAACCCGAACGACGACATGAACTGGAACTTCTATCCAGATTGATATAGTTCCTGTTGGTGATTTCTATGATTTTTATCTTTTTATTATTTCTATTTATTTATGTTTAAACACATTATATTTTGATACTTTTATGTAATTTTAATATTTCTATTATGTTGTACTAATATTTCATATTTGATTTGAAAGTGGGATTTAAAGTCCCATTTCAAATTACCATGCTTGTTTATATTTGTATGTATGTATATTTTCAATTGTATACAACAGGGTAAAACAGAGCATTTTCAAAGACTGACATTAAGTTCAGCAAAAGCTACTAATTTTGACGACAAAACGAAAAACAAATGTGATGTAACAACAAGACGGAATGAACAAATGATGTGCACCATTTATCATTCAACAAACAAACGCCAATATGTTTGGAAACTTTGGTAAAATTTAATCATTTTTCTACGCTAATCACCCTCAATAATTTAAATTGTTATTGATTTCTTGCAAATGAGGGCATTGCAAGATCTTAAGTGTGGGAAGGGGTTAAATTCTTTCGGATTTTTAAAATTTTTAACTTATACACTTGGTTACCATTAAAAATACTAGTAATGCAGTAGTTGTATTAGAATCTAGTGCTCTCTGATAATAAAGAACAACCCTAGTCTTATATACTGACTACCAATTCTAGTAAAATTTTTCAAAATTTTCAATTAAATGAACTTAAAATCATGTTTATATATATTTATGAACGATAAAACTAGGTGTTAATACCGAAATTATTGTTATCTCGAAAAGGACATAAATTGAGAAACAACCCAAAATGTTAGAATTCATTTAAAATGGAATAGAGGACAATAAAAAGGCAAAGAAAATAAAAGCCAAGTGTGGGAAAAATTCACCAAGTTATTTAAAACATATATCACATATTTTTGTACAAATAATTGAAGATACTTTTGTTTTGGACAATATTAATCAGTTTTACCCAGTAAATTGTAATATATTTGAAAGGAAAGATGGATCTACACGATGAATCAATTCTATCATTAAAAGGAAGTAAAGTCTTCCGAAAAAGTAACGCGCTTCTTGATTTAGGTCAGGAAGTTGTCGTCCAGACCAGTTGTAGAGTTTACGAAAAACCTTGAAAAGTTTTCTCGAAAATCAGCTGGAAATCCACGGACCTCAGCATCAAACAGGGTCACTAAGTGGTCAGACTTATCCTAACCATGAGAGGATCTGTCTCGTAAAATGGGGAGGACACCGTGCAAATTAGCTTGATAAGACTAATGAATCAGATCAACAGAAAGGATAATCTCCTTAAAAGATCAAAAATTAGCTTTTAAGACTGATATTACTCAATCCTTGAGATTGTCCGTAAAGATTGAGAATTACAAACTCATGGAATTCGATGATATCTAAACTCGAGCTTGAACGAGAAAATATTTTGATCAAAATTACAAACCGATTTGTTTTTTGAAAACCCATTTTTAATGCGTTCATTACCATTGAATGTAAAATCCTAGGAATTCACCTGGAATTCATTAGGTCACCTGAACCAAATCGGGTGTCAACCGTAAGAACGGTGGTTGCATAGCATGGTCAAAGACAGGACCTTGTGCCAGACCGAAAAACTATAGGGTGAGCTTTACTATTGCTCCTACAAAGGATAGTAATTGCATCCGACACGATATAGACCATAATTAAAAGCATGTCAGGGGACATTGCCTTAACAGTTGCTTGTTCAATGCTTTCCTTTACAACCGGACGGTAGTTTACCGAAAGGTAATATACGGAACAAGTATACTGGACGTGTTGCCTTCCCAATACAAGGTTAGCAAGTGGGTGACACAAAACCGCAAGTTTTGAGCTAAAATTTTCAAATCTGAAACCCGCCAAACCCACAAAAACAATTGGCAAACACCGGTGAAGGGTTATTCCGGAAAACTTATCTAGGGTAAAAGCTAGATTGAATTTTCAAAAGATCAAATGTTTTCATAAAGATTCAATTTCCTTAAGGATCTAAATTTTTATAGTCATGTGGGATGGTAAACCACAACGTTACTACCATTGTTCATACCGCCGTATAGAAATCACTGATGTACATAGTGTAAAGAATAAAGAAGTGATTCTAGTATATTTATTTTAAGACTATATTGCTTGAGGACAAGAAACGCTCAAGTGTGAGAATATTTGATAATGCTAAAAACGAACATTTATTTCATAGCATTATCCCTCAAGAAAGACAAGCTTTTAGTTGCAATTGTTCTATTTACAAGTGATATTCGTTTAAATAATAAAAGGTGAAGACAAAAGACAGATTCGACGAATTGAAGACGTGAACGACCAAAAAGCTCAAAAGTACAAAGTACAATCAAAGTGGTTCAAATTATTGATAAGAAACGTCTCAAAATTACAAGAGTACAAGTCGCAAAACGCAAAATACAAGATATTAAATTGTACGCAAGGACGTTCGAAAAACCGGAACCGGGACCAGAGTCAACTCTCAATGCTCGACGCAACGGACTAAAAATTACAAGTCAACTATGCACATGAATATAATATAATATATAATTAATTCTTAAAATTATATATATATATATATATATATATATATATATATATATATATATATATATATATATATATATATATATATATTATATTATTATATAAAACCGTCGGCAAGAAGAAAACAACCAAAGTTGAGCTGTCCCAGCTGGCCATGCGATCGCATGGCTTTGAAGAAGGATTTCCATGCGGTCGCATGACCCAAAAAGTTTGGCCACACCCCTATAAATTCACAGTTTGGTGATCGATTAAACATCCATCTTTTTCTCTATCTCTCACTCAACGTGTATATATATATATATATATATATATATATATATATATATATATATATATATATATATATATATATATATATATATTAATTTTAATTTTAATTTTAAATTCTAATAATAAGGGTATGTTAGCGAATGTTGTAAGGGTGTAAGTCGAAATTCTGTCAGTGTAACGCTATGCTATTATTAATCATTGTAAGTTATGTTCAACCTTTTTAAATTAATGTCTCGTAGCTAAGTTATTATTATGCTTATTTAATGCCGAAGTAATCGTGATGTTGGGCTAAATATTAAAATTGGGTAATTGGGCTTTGGACCATAATTGGGGTTTGGATAAAAGAACGACACTTGTGGAAATTAGACTATGGGCTATTAATGGGCTTTATATTAACTAAATGATACCTCGTTGATTTAATATATAGACTTATAATTTGACGTATTTATATATAACCACATACGCTTGACTGGGTACGGTGGACGGGATATCTATAAATACCAATAATTGTTCATTTTTCTGGACACGGAACTGGATTAATATTTAATATACTTGTTGAAACAGGGGTGGATTACATTCAAGGGTAATTGGTGTAATTGTTAACAAAGTAGTAAAACCTTGGTTTACACGCAGTCGATAACCTGGTGTATTCATTAAACAAAGTATTAAGACCTTGTTACAATTCGAATCCCCAATTAGTTGGAATATTTGACTTCGGGAATAAGAATAATTTAACGAAGACTTCCGCACTTTATGATTATGACTGATGGACTATTATGGAAAAATCAGTATGGACATATCGAATAATCCAGGACAAAGGACAATTAACCCATGGTAATAAACTAAAAACAACACGTCGAACATCATGATTACGGAAGTTTAAATAATCATAATTCCTTTATTTCATATTTAAATTCCTTTATTTCATATTTAATTGCACTTTTAATTATCGCACTTTTATTTATTGTCATTTTATTTAATTGCACTTTTAATTATCGCACTTTAATTTATTGTCATTTTAATTATCGTAATTTTTAATTATCGTAATTTTATTTTATCACACTTTTATTTATCGCAATTTCATTATCGTTATTTACTTTACGCTTTAAATTAAGTCTTTTATATTTTTAATATTTTATATTAGTTTTAACTGCGACTAAAGTTTTAAAATCGATAAACCGGTCATTAAACGATAAAATTCCCCTTTTTATAATAATAATATTATTTATATATTTTTGTATTTTTACAATTATAAGTTAAAACTAATATAGCGTTAAACTTGGCTAAGATCCCCGTGGAACGAACCGGACTTACTATAAACTACACTACTGTACGATTAGGTACACTGCCTATAAGTGTTGTAGCAAGGTTTAGGTATATCCATTCTATAAATAAATAAATATCTTGTGTAAAATTGTATCATATTTAATAGTATTTTCTAGTAAAAATTAATAGTATTTTATACCCCTTCGCTTTAACATCAATATATTTGACTCTTCATTATTATTAGGTGAGTCGATGAGATTTGTACTAGAGGTAGACATCTATCACACAATATCAAACATGTTAAGAGATTAATATATCACATAATATTTACATGTTACAATTTGTAGTTACCAACAAAAAATATTAAGCAATCATTTTAAAGAAAACACGGTCGAAGTCCAGATTCACTAATGCATCCTAACAAACTCGATAAGACACACTAATGCAAATTTGCTGGTTCTCTAAGACCAATGCTCGGATACCAACTGAAATGTCCCGTTCATATTGATTATAAACGTTCCATATTAATTGACTTCGTCGCGAGGTTTTGACCTCTATATGACACGTTTTTCAAAGACTGCATTCATTTTTAAAACAACCATAACCTTTACATGCTTAACATTGTTACCAATGCTTTGACTCAAGTAAGAGAAGATATACATGCATTCAAACATCAAGACAAGTGCACTAGACTCCTTTTCTTTTCTGCTGTGTATTCTGGCCGAATGTTTTTGGTGAGAAGAGGGGTTCTTGGGTTTGTTTGAAAGCTTATCTTTAAGTGTCAATAAATCCTAACCATAGTATTAGGTGTTGGTAAAAGTTTGGGGTATAATCTCTTGAGGTTTCATTATTTTGAGGCTTCATTCATCATCATTCCTTGGTGTATGCTGCTGTCCAGATTTTAGAGTGTAAAAGAAAGGGTTCTAAGCTTGGTTTAAAAGTGATCAAGTGTCATTAAATCCAAACTATATTAAGGGTTGTGTTGGTGCAACAATAGCTTGGGCTTTTACACAAATTGTTCATCTTCTTGTTCTTCAAACTCACCCTCAATTAACTTGAGGAGGTAATTCATCTTCCCTCTTAATGTATATAAATATATGTAAGTATTTATCCAAGACTTGATATTATCATGGAATTTAACCTTATAGCTTTACATATAAACATGAACTTAACCTTATGCTTCCGCTTGCTTTAACACTTATTCAAATTGGTTTTGTTATTATCTTAACTATAAGAACATGTTTTTGAAACTTGTTAAATTCCATCACCATACGGGCTTGACAAGCCCTCATTCGGACGGTTCACTACCGTTAGGGGATGAAATATATTTTTGAGTATATAGTGTAGGTTCTAACACTATGATAACGGGATACGTGAACAGTTAAGTCTTGATAATTGGGTGCTCCACAAGCGAATAACAACTTTGAAATGGAAATGATTTAGATAATCAACATTATAGAAATACAAAATCTTGTGGTTCAAAAATAACGTTTACTAATACACCTATGATTTCACCAAAGTTTTTCGTTGACAGTTTTCTATATGATTCTCAGGTTCATACTTGGCTACTTGATACATGCTTCCGTACACTTTGATTACTTGCTTGGGGTCAAGCATACATGCATACGCTAGTGATAGCACTTTTGGATTCAAACTTAAAGTTTACATGCATACGCTATTGATAGCATTCTTGATTTTCAACTTACATTATGTCGCAAGTTATTTCATTTATACTTTATACTTTTGTAAACTTGAACTCTTTGTCGAACCGTTTGGTAACTTAAAACTTTGTAAGTCATGTACGTTTCAAATGAATGCGACATAATTTTGGTCAAACGCGTCTCATTTAGGGACTATGACCACGTAACAGGACCTAAGTAGACGGCGCCGTCAATGACGATTTTGGCGGGTCGTTATAGATGGTATCAGAGCGTTGGTTGTAGGGAACTAGGATATGCATTAGTGTGTCTGACAGAGTCGTTCGGACGCATTAGTGAATCTAGACTACAACCGGATAGTTAACCATTGCATTTTGACTTGCATTTGCTATAGATAGCACTTACTTGACTACTTGTGCATTATATACTTGAATCTTTCTTAGGTGAACTTCTTAATTGTACCTAACTCTCGTCATGCGAATCCGTATTTGGCCACATTCTGGTAACACACGTAAATTCAAGATTTATACACGTAAGGATGATGACGACTTCATTAGTTATACTAGTTCAGAAACTTTGTCTCCCAGGTTGTTATTCACCACCGTCCCAGCTTACTATCCACGAGTCCTATAAAGTTTCCACCACTATGGAAATCATTAACCACTACCGATGTTACACCGGTGATCTTCACTATCTACCACTTTTTGTTACTACCACCACTACTCTAGATGAGTATCATCATCACTACTTATCACTACGGTTGCGTACTACTCGTTATCATAATTCGTTACTCTTTTCGTACCTAAAGACATTATTGTTCGACTTGAACCACATTGACGTGAACAACCAGTTATACACTTCCCTCGAGAAACGCATCTTCAGAGTTGCAGTAATTCTTTCGATTAAATACGAGTCACGTTAAGATGTCGTTACACTTGGTTTATTTTAAATCTTCATGATTACACGAACTTGATTCTATGGAGTGATGTGAGAATGGAGGTATGAGTTAGCGTAATATAACGACACTCGATCAATGTGGTTATATTATGGTAAGTGATGTGTGCGAGGTGTAGTACGTAATACTATTAATTTTACTACGAAAAACTATTAAATACGATACAATTTTACACAAGTTATTTATTTATTTATTGAATGGATATACCTAAACCTTGCTACAACACTTATAGGCAGTGTACCTAATCGTAGAGTAGTCTAGTTTTTAGTAAGTCCGGTTCGTTCCACAGGGAAACAACTAAATTTAATGCTATATTATATTTTAAACTATATTTGTATATAAATATATATATAAGTAGTATTATTATTATTATAAAAGGGGGTTTTTACCGTTTATTGACCGGTTTGTCGATTTTATGTCTTAAGTCACAATTAAAACCTAATGTAAAATATTAAATATAAATACAACTTAATTTAAAGCGTAAAGTAAATGACGATAAATAAAAGTGCGATAAATAAAAGTGAAATAATTAAAAGTGCAATAAATAAAATGACAGTAAATAAAAGTGCGATGAGATATAAAATAAAGGAATTATGCTTATTTAAACTTCCATAATCATGATGTTTGACGTGTTGATTTTAATTTATTACCATGGGTTAACTGTCCCTTGTCCTGTATTATTCGATATGGCCATCTGGTTTTTGTCCATAACAGTCCATCAGTCATAAATATAAAGTGCGAGTGTCCTCGTCAAATTATCCTTATACCCAAAGTCAAATATTCCAACTAATTGGGACTTAAACTGTAATAAGGTTTTAATACATTGTTAATGATTACACCAGGTTATCGACTGTGTGCAATCCAAGGTTTTAATATTTTATTAACAATTACACCAAGTGTCCTTGTATGTAATCCACCCCTGTTTTAATGAGTCCATTGACTATTAATCTATCCCCGTGTCCGGTTAAATGAACGATTATTAGTACTTATAAATATCCCGCTCATCGTTTCCAATTGAGTGTATGTGGTTATTTATAATTACCTCAAATTGTAAATCTCTATATTAAATTAACGAACTATCATTTAGTTAAACAAATATAAAGCCCATTAATAGCCCATAGTCCAATTTCCACAAGTGTCGGTCTTTTGTCCAAACCCCAATTATGGTCCAAAGCCTAATAACCCCGTCTTTAATATTTAGTCCAACATCATGATTACTTCGGCTTAAATAAGCATAATAATAACTTAGCTACGAGACATTAATTTAAAAAGGTTGAACATAACTTACAATGTGTATTATTCGCGTAGTGTTACACGGACATAATTTCGACTTACAAACTTAAAACATTCGCTACCATAACCTTATTATTATTATTAACTTAATATTAAAATTATAATTATAAAATATAAATATAAATTGAGAGAAAGAGTGAAGATATCAGTTGATATGGTGTCCATATTTCGGCCAGAATTCGTTGCATTTATAGGACCTGACCATACTATTCCAGCCATGCGATCACATGGAATATAGGCTTCATGGCCATGCGATCGCATGGCCCTCTGTGACAGCTCATAATTATTCCAAAAACGTGGGCGGTTTGATTTATTTATTATATAATATAATATATATAATTATTTATAATTATATATATATTATATTATATTCTTGTGCATCGTTGACTTGTAATTTTAGCTCCGTTGCGTCGCGCGTTGATAGTTGGTTCATGTCCCGGTTCTGGATTTTCGAACGTCCTTGTGTACGATTTAATATCTTGTACTTTGCGTTTTGCGACTTGTACTCTTGTAATTTTGAGACGTTTCTCATCAATAAATTGAACCACTTGGATTGTACTTTGTACTTTTTAGCGTTTTGGTCGTTTGCGTCTTCAAATCGTCGAATCTGTCTTTTGTCTTCACCTTTTATTATTTAAACGAATATCACTTGTAAATAGAACAATTACAACTAAAAGCCTGTCTTTCTTGAAGGATAATGCTATAAAATATATGTTCGTTTTTAGCATTATCAAATATTCCCACACTTGAGCGTTGCTTGTCCTCAAGCAATATAGAACTTGAATATAACTTTACTAGAATAACTTCTTTATTCTTCACACTTTGTACATCAATGATTTTAATATGGCGGTATGAACAATGATAGTAACGATGTAGTTTACAGTCCCATATGACTATAACAATTTAGATCCTTTAGAAAATTGGATCTTTATGAAAGCATTTGTGTAGTGACCCGAACTTTTCCATGTTTATATATATTAATTGAGATTGATATTTACATGACTAAATGTTTCCAACATGTTAAGCAATCAAACTTGTTAAGACTTGATTAAATGAAATAAGTTTCATATAGACAATTGATCACCCAAGTTGACCGGCGATTCACGAACGTTACAAATTTGTAAAAACTACATGTTGTGGTATATATAGACATATATATATGGTTGACATGAGATTATGATGAGTAAGTATCTCACTAAGTATATTAACAATGTGTGATATACATAAGAAATGAGATTACTAAGTTAAGAAACTCGAAATGATATATATAACGATTATCGTTATGATAACGTCTACTAAATACATATGTATCATATTAAGATATTGATATACTATATTTAACATGATAAAATGATATTTAAATATATCATTAAGTGTGTTAACAATGAACTACATATGTAAAAACAAGACTACTAACTCAAGAATTACGAAACGAGACTTATATGTAACGATTATCGTTGTAACGATATTTTAATGTATATATCATATTAAGAGTTATTCATACATCATAATATCATGATAACATAAAAATTTAACATCTCATTTGATATAATAAACATTGGTTTAACAACATTAATTGAGATCGTTAACTTAAATTTTTCAAAACAACACTTACATGTAACGACTAACGAAGACTTAACGACTCCATTAGAATGTATATACATGTTGTGTTTTGATATGTATTCTTACACTTTTGAAAGACTTCAAGACACATATCAAAGTACTTCTACTTAACAAAAATGCTTACAATTACATCCTCGTTCAGTTTCATCAACAATTCTACTCGTATGCACCCGTATTCGTACTCGTACAATACACAGCTTTTAGATGTATGTACTATTGGTATATACACTCCAATGATCAGCTCTTAGCAGCCCATGTGAGTCACTTAACACATGTGGGAACCATTATTTGTCAACTAGCATGAAATATCTCATAAAATTACAAAAATATTAGTAATCATTCATGACTTATTTACATGAAAACAAAATTACATATCCTTTATATCTAATCCATATACCAAAGACCAAAAACACCTACAAACACTTTCATTCTTCAATTTTCTTCATCTAATTGATCTCTCTCAAGTTCCATCTTCAAGTTCTAAGTGTTCTTCATAAATTCCATAAGTATAGTTTCATAAAAATCAAGAATACTTCCAAGTTTGCAAGTCTACTTCCAAGCTTTCTAATCCATTCCAAGTAATCATCTAAGATCAAGGAACCTTTGTTATTTACAGTAGGTTATCTTTCTAATTCAAGGTAATATTCATATTCAAACTTTGATTCAATTTCTACAACTATAACAATCTTATTTCGAGTGAAAATCTTACTTGAACTGTTTTCGTGTCATGATTCTGCTTCAAGAACTTTCAAGCCATCCAAGGATCCTTTGAAGCTAGATCTATTTTTCTCATTTCCAGTAGTTTTATCCAGAAAACTTGAGGTAGTAATGATGTTCATAACAACATTCGATTCATACATATAAAGCTATCTTATTCGAAGGTTTAAACTTGTAATCACTAGAACATAGTTTAGTTAATTCTAAACTTGTTCGCAAACAAAAGTTAATCCTTATAACTTGACTTTTAAAATCAACTAAACACATGTTCTATATCTATATGATATGCTAACTTAATGATTTAAAGCCTGGAAACACGATGAACACCATAAAATCGGATATACGCCGTCGTAGTGAAACCGGGGGCTGTTTTGGTTTGGATAATTAAAAACTATGATATACTTTGATTTAAAAGTTGTTCTTCTGGGAAAATTATTTTTCATATGAACATGAAACTATATCCAAAAATCTTGGTTAAACTCAAAGTGAAAGTATGTTTTTCAAAATGGTCATCAAGATGTCGTTCTTTCGACGAAAATGACTACCTCTTTAGTAATTGACATGTAACTTAAATTTCTGACTATAAACGTATACTTTTTCTGTTTGGATTCTTAAATTATAGTTCAATATGAAACCATAGCAATTTGATTTACTCAAAATGGATTTAAAATGAAGAAGTTATGGGTAAAACAAGATTGAATATTTTTGATCTTTTTAGCTACGGGAAATGTTTAACAAATCTATACAAATCATATCCTAGCTAACTTATATTGTATTATGCATGTATTCTAATATATTATGTAATCTTGGGATACCATAGAAACGTATGCAAATGTTTTTGACATATCATATCGACCCATGTATATATATTATTTGGAACAACCATAGACACTCTATATGCAGTAATGTTGGAGTTAGCTATACAGGGTTGAGGTTGATTCCAAAAATATATATACTTTGAGTTGTGATCTAGCCTGAGATGTGTATACACTGGGTCATGGATTGATTCAAGATAATATATATCGATTTATTTCTGTACATCTAACTGTGGACAACTAGTTGTAGGTTACTAACGAGGACAGCTGACTTAATACACTCATATCTTTAAACCATAATAAAAATGGTTGTAATTATATTTTGATCATACTTTGATATATATGTACATATTTGTATAGGTTCGTGAATCGATCCGTGGCCAAGTCTTATTTTCGAGGAAGGAAATATCTGTGAAAGTGAGTTATAGTCCCACTTTTAAAATCTAATATTTTTGGGATGAGAATACATGCAGGTTTTATAAATGATTTACAAAATAGACACAAGTACGTGAAACTACATTCTATGGTTGAATTATCGAAATCGAATATGCCCCTTTTTATTAAGTCTGGTAATCTAAGAATTCGGGAACAGACACCCTAATTGACGCGAATACTAAAGATAGATCTATTGGGCCTAACAAACCCCATCCAAAGTACCGGATGCTTTAGTACTTCGAAATTTATATCATATCCGAAGGGTGTCCCGGAATGATGGGGATATTCTTATATATGCATCTTGTTAATGTCGGTTACCAGGTGTTCACCATATGAATGATTTTTATCTCTATATATGGGATGTGTATTGAAATATGAAATCTTGTAGTCTATTGTTACGATTTGAAATATATAGGTTAAACCTATAACTCACCAACATTTTTTATTGACGTTTAAAGCATGTTTATTCTCAGGTGAATACTAAGAGCTTCCGCTGTTGCATACTAAAATAAGGACAAGATTTGGAGTCCATGTTTGTATGATATTGTGTAAAACTGCATTCAAGAAACATATGTCGATGTAATATATTTCTATTGTAAACCATTATGTAATGGTCATGTGTAAACATTATATTTTAGATTATCATTATTTGATAATCTACGTAATGCTTTTAAAACCTTTATTGATAAAATAAAGGTTATGGTTGTTTTAAAAATGAATGCAGTCTTTGAAAAATGTCTCATATAGAGGTCAAAACCTCGTAACGAAATCAATTAATATGGAACGTTTATAATCAATATGAACGGGACATTTCAATTTGATCTTTTGAAAATTCAATCTAGCTTTTACCCTAGATAAGTTTTCCGGAATAACCCTTCACCGGTGTTCGCAAAATATTTTTTGTGGGTTTTGTGGGTTTCAGATTTGAAAATTTTAGCTCAAAACTTGCGGTTTTGTGTCACCCACTTGCTAACCTTGTATTAGGAAAGCAACACGTCCAGTATACTTGCTCCGTATATTACCTTTCGGTAAACTACCGTCCGGTTGTAAAGGAAAGCGTTGAACAAGCAACTGTTAAGGCAATGTCTAATGACATGCTTTTGATTATGGTCTATATCGTGTGGGATGCAATTACTATCCTTTGTAGGAGCAATAGTAAAGATCACCCTCTAGTTTTTTGGTCTGGCACAAGGTCCTGTCTTCGACCATGTTATGCAACCACCGTTCTTACGGTTGACCCCCGATTTGGTTTAGGTGACCTAATGAATTCCAGGTGAATTCCTAGGATTTTACGTTCAATGGTAATGAATGCATTGAAAATAGGTTTTCAGAAAATAAATCGGTTTCTAATTTGATCAAAATATTTTCTCGTTCAAGCTCGAGTTCAGATATCATCGAATTCCATGAGTTTGTAATTCTCAATCTTTAAGGTCAATCTCAAGGATTGAGTAATATCAGGCTTAAAAGCTAATTTTTAATCTTTAAGGAGATTATCCTTTCTTGAAGGAAATGGCACCGACTACTCGACACATCTTGAATATGAGCGAAGAGGAATTTCGTGCCTTTCTTGCTTCAAACATAGCCGCAGTACAGGCCGCGCTACATACCAACAATAACTCTGAATCTAGCAATACAGCTAACGGCGCAAGAAATCGTTTATGATGCTCCTACAAGGAATTCACTGCCTGCAAACCTTCAGAATTTGATGGGACCGAAGGACCAATCGGATTGAAACGTTGGACCGAGAAAGTTGAATCGGTGTTTGCCATAAGTAAGTGTGCTGAAGGAAACAAAGTGAAGTATGCTACGCATACCTTCACAGGTATTGCGTTAACATGGTAGAATACCTATCTAGAGTAAGTGGGACAAGATGCTGCTTACGCACTACCGTGGTCAGCAACTTGATGAACGAGAAGTACCGTCCCAGAACCGAGGTCAATAAGCTCAAGTCAGAACTTAGTGGGTTACGAACACAGGGATTCAATATTACTTCGTACGAAAGATGATTCACAGAATTGTGCCTATTGTGTCCGAGAGCATTCGAAGATGAGGAAGAGAAGATCGACGTGTTTGTGAAAGGGTTACCAGAGAGAATCCAAGAAGATATAAGTTCACACGAGCCAGCCTCCATACAAAAGGCATGTAGAATGGCTCACAAACTAGTGAACCAGATTGAGGGAAGAATTAAAGAACAGGCGGCCGAAGAGGCCAATGTGAAGCTAGTCAAAATAAAGTGGGAGGAAAACGGTGATAAGAGTCACCAAAATAACAACAACTATGCCAATAATCGCAACATCAATCGTAACTACAACAAATGGCACAACAACAACAACAACAACAACAACAACAACAATAACAACAACAACAACTACAACAATCATCCCAACAACAATAACAACCGCAACAAATACAACAATCAGAATCAGCTATGCCAAAGGTGTGAAAAGTATCACTCGGGGTTCTGCACCAAATTTTGCAACAAGTGTAAAAGAAATGGTCAAAGCGCGGCGAAGTGTGAGGTCTATGGACCAAGGGTTAACAGAACGAAAGGAACAAATGGTGTTGGAACGAGTAATGGTGGAGCAAGTAGTGTCGGAGAAAGTTATGCCAATGTAGTTTGTTATAAATGTGGAAAACCGGGCCACATTATTAGAAATTGCCCGAACCAGGAGAACAAGAATGGACAAGGCCGCGGAAGAGTTTTCAATATTAATGCGGCAGAGGCACAGTAAGACCCGGAGCTTGTTAAGGGTACATTTCTTATTGACAATAAATCTGCTTACGTTTTATTTGATTCGGGTGCGGATAGAAGCTATATGAGTAGAGATTTTTGTGCTAAATTAAGTTGTCCATTGACGCCGTTGGATAGTAAATTTTTACTCGAATTAGTAAACGGTAAATTAATTTCAGCAGATTATATATGCTGGAATCGAGAAATTAAACTGGGTAGCGAAATATTTAAGATTGATTTGATACCAGTAGAGTTAGGGAGTTTTGATGTAATAGTTGGCATGGACTGGCTGAAGGAGATGAAAGCAGAGATCGTATGTTACAAAAATGCAATTCGCATTGTACGAGAAGAAGCAGAACCCTTAATGGTGTACGGAGAAAAGGGCAACACGAAGCTACATCTTATTAGTAATTTGAAGGCACAAAATCTAATAAGAAAAGGTTGCTATACTGTTCTAGCACACGTCGAGAAAGTTCAAACTGAAGAAAAGAGCATCAATGATGTTTTCGTCGCAAAAGAATTTCCCGATGTATTTCCGAAAGAATTACCGGGACTACCTCCACATCGATCTGTTGAATTTCAAATAGATCTTGTACCAGGAGCTGCACCAATAGCTCGTGCTCCTTACAGACTCGCACCCAGCGAGATGAAAGAACTACAAAGCCAACTGCAAGAACTATTAGAACGTGGTTTCATTCGACCAAGCACATCACCATGGGGAGCTCCTGTTTTGTTTGTCAAGAAGAAGGATGGTACATTTAGGTTGTTTATTGACTACAGAGAGTTGAATAAACTTACCATCAAAAAACGTTATCCACTGCCGAGAATTGACGACTTATTTGATTAACTACAAGGTTCGTCGGTTTATTCAAAAATCGATTTACGTTCTGGATATCATCAAATGCGAGTAAAGGAGGATGATATTCCAAAAACTGCTTTTAGGACGCGTTATGGTCATTACGAGTTTATGATTATGCCGTTTGGATTGACTAACGCACCAGCTGTGTTCATGGACCTTATGAACCGAGTGTGTGGGCCATATCTTGACAAGTTTGTCATTGTTTTCATCGATGACATACTTATTTACTCAAAGAATGATCAAGAGCACGAAGAACATTTGAGAAAAGTGCTAGAAGTATTGAGGAAATAAAAACTGTACGCTAGGTTTTCAAAGTGTGCATTTTTGTTGGAAGAAGTTCAATTCCTCGATCACATAGTGAACAAAGAAGGTATCCAGGTGGACCCGGCAAAAATCGAAACCGTTGAAAAGTGGGAAACCCCAACAACTCCAAAGCATATACGTCAATTTTTAGGATTGGCTGGTTACTACAGAAGATTCATCTAAGATTTCTCCAAAATAGCAAAACCCTTGACTGCATTAACGCATAAAGGGAAGAAATTTGAATGGAAGGATGAACAAGAGAAGGCGTTTCAGTTATTGAAGAAAAAGCTAATTACGGCACCTACATTGTCATTGCCTGAAGAGAATGATGATTTTGTGATTTATTGTGACGCATCAAAGCAAGGTCTCGGTTGTGTATTAATGCAACGAACGAAGGTGATTGCTTATGCGTCTAGACAATTGAAGATTCACGAGCAAAATTATACAACTCACGATTTGGAATTGGGTGCTGTTATTTTTGCATTAAAGACTTGGAGGCATTATTTATATGGGGTCAAAAGTATTATATATACCGACGACAAAAGTCTCCAACATATATTTAATCAGAAGCAACTGAATATGAGACAACGCAGGTGGATTGAACTGTTGAATGACTATGATTTTGAGATTCGATACCACCCGGGGAAGGCGAATGTAGTAGCCAACGCTTTGAGTAGAAAGGACAGAGAACCTATACGGGTAAAAGCTATGAATATAATTATTCGTACTAACCTTACTACTCAAATAAAGGAGGCGCAACAGGGGGTTGTAAAAGAAGGAAAGTTGAAGAATGAGATACCCAAAGGATCATAGTAACATCTTAATATTCGGGAAGACGGAACCCGATATAGGGCTGATAGAATTTGGGTACCAAGGTTTGGATATGTGAGAGAAATGATACTTAAAGAATCACATAAAACTAGATATTCAATACATCCCAGAGCGGGGAAGATGTATAAAGATATCAAGAAACACTTTTGGTGGCCGGGTATGAAAGCCGATATTGCTAAATATGTAGGAGAATGTTTGACATGTTCTAAGGTCAAAGCTGAACATCAGAAACCATCAGGTCTACTACAACAACCTGAAATCCAGGAATGGAAATGGGAAAACATTACCATGGATTTCATTACTAAATTGCCAAGGACTGCAAGTGGTTATGATACTATTTGGGTAATAGTTGATCGTCTCACCAAGTCAGCACACTTCCTGCCAATGAGAGAAGATGACAAAATGGAGAAGTTGGCGTGATTGTATTTGAAGGTGGTTGTCTCCAGACATGGAATACCCGTCTCTATTATCTCTGATAGGGATGGTAGATTTGTTTCAAGGTTCTGGCAGACGTTGCAACAAGCATTGGGGACTCATCTAGACATGAGTACTGCCTATCATCCACAAACTGATGGGCAGAGTGAAAGGACGATACAAACTCTTGAAGACATGCTACGAGCATGTGTTATTGATTTCGAAAACAGTTGGGATCGACACCTACCGTTAGCAGAATTTTCCTACAACAACAGTTATCATTCTAGTATTGAGATGGCACCGTTTGAGGCACTTTATGGTAGAAAGTGCAGGTCTTTGATTTGTGGGAATGAAGTGGGGGATAGACAGATTACGGGTCCGGAGATAATAAAAGAAACTACCGAGAAAATCATCCAAATTCAACAACGATTGAAAACTGCCCAGAGTCAACAAAAGAGCTACGCGGATAGTAAAAGAAAAGATATAGAGTTTGAAATTGGAGAAATGGTCATGTTTAAGGTTTCACCTTGGAAAGGCGTTGTTCGATTTGGTAAACGGGGGAAACTAAATCCAAGGTACATTAGACCATTCAAGATTATAGATCGTGTCGGACCAGTAGCTTACTAACTAGAGCTACCTCAGCAACTCGCGGCTGTACATAACACTTTCCACGTCTCGAATTTGAAGAAATTTTTTGCTAAAGAAGATCTCACTATTCCGTTGGACGAAATCCAAATCAATGAAAAACTTCAATTCATTGAAGAACCCGTCGAAATAATGGATCGCGAGGTTAAGAGACTTAAGCAAAACAAGATACCGATTGTTAAGGTTCAATGGAATGTTCGTAGAGGACCGAGTTCACCTGGGAGCATGAAGATCTGATGAAGAAGAAATATCCGTATCTATTTCCAGAAGATTCGTCGACACCTTCAACAACTTAAAATTTCGGGACGAAATTTATTTAACGGGTAGGTACTGTAGTGGCCCAAACTTTTTCATGTTTATATATATTAATTGAGATTGATATTTACATGACTAAATTTTTCCAACGTGTTAAGAAATCAAACTTCTTAAGACTTGATTAAATGAAATAAGTTTCATATAGACAATTGATCACCCAAGTTGACCGGCGATTCACGAACGTTAAAAATTTGTAAAAACTACATGTTGTGGTATATATATACATATATATATGGTTGACATGAGATTATGATGAGTAAGTATCTCACTAAGTATATTAACAATGTGTGATATACATAAGAAATGAGATTAATAAGTTAAGAAACTCGAAATGATATATATATAACGATTATCGTTATGATAACGTCTACTAAATACATATGTATCATATTAAGATATTGATACACTATATTTAACATGATAAAATGATATTTAAATATATCATTAAGTGTGTTAACAATGAACTACATATGTAAAAATAAGACTACTAACTCAAGAATTACGAAACGAGACTTATATGTAACGATTATCGTTGTAACGATATTTTAATGTATATATCATATTAAGAGATATTCATATATAATAATATCATGATAACATAATAATTTAACATCTCATTTGATATAATAAACATTGGGTTAACAACATTAATTGAGATCGTTAACTTAAAGTTTTCAAAACAACACTTACATGTAACGACTAACGAAGACTTAACGACTCCATTAGAATGTATATACATGTTGTGTTTTGATATGTATTCTTACACTTTTGAAAGACTTCAAGACACATATCAAAGTACTTCTACTTAACAAAAATTCTTACAATTACATCCTCGTTCAGTTTCATCAACAATTCTACTCGTATGCACCCGTATTCGTACTCGTACAATACACAGCTTTTAGATGTATGTACTATTGGTATATACACTCCAATGATCAGCTCTTAGCAGCCCATGTGAGTCACCTAACATATGTGGGAACCATTATTTGTCAACTAGCATGAAATATCTCATAAAATTACAAAAATATTAGTAATCATTCATGACTTATTTACATGAAAACAAAATTACATATCCTTTATATCTAATCCATATACCAAAGACCAAAAACACCTACAAACACTTTCATTCTTCAATTTTCTTCATCTAATTGATCTCTCTCAAGTTCCATCTTCAAGTTCTAAGTGTTCTTCATAAATTCCATAAGTATAGTTTCATAAAAATCAAGAATACTTCCAAGTTTGCAAGTCTACTTCCAAGCTTTCTAATCCATTCCAAGTAATCATATAAGATCAAGGAACCTTTGTTATTTACAGTAGGTTATCTTTCTAATTCAAGGTAATATTCATATTCAAACTTTGATTCAATTTCTACGACTATAACAATCTTATTTCGAGTGAAAATCTTACTTGAACTGTTTTCGTGTCATGATTCTGCTTCAAGAACTTTCAAGCCATCCAAGGATCCTTTGAAGCTAGATTCATTTTTCTCATTTCCAGTAGTTTTATCCAGAAAACTTGAGGTAGTAATAATGTTCATAACATCATTCGATTCATACATATAAAGCTATCTTATTCGAAGGTTTAAACTTGTAATCACTAGAACATAGTTTAGTTAATTCTAAACTTTTTCGCAAATAAAAGTTAATCCTTCTAACTTGACTTTTAAAATCAACTAAACACATGTTCTATATCTATATGATATGCTAACTTAATGATTTAAAACCTGCAAACACGATGAACACCATAAAATCGGATATACGCCGTCGTAGTGAAACCGGGGGCTGTTTTGGTTTGGATAATTAAAAACTATGATAAACTTTGATTTAAAAGTTGTTCTTCTGGGAAAATGATTTTTCATATGAACATGAAACTATATCCAAAAGTCTTGGTTAAACTCAAAGTGAAAGTATGTTTTTCAAAATGGTCATCAAGATGTCGTTCTTTCGACGGAAATGACTACCTCTTTAGTAATTGACATGTAACTTAAATTTTCGACTATAAACCTATACTTTTTCTGTTTGGATTCTTAAATTATAGTTCAATATGAAACCATAGCAATTTGATTCACTCAAAATGGATTTAAAATGAAGAAGTTATGGGTAAAAGAAAATTGGATATTTTTGATCTTTTTAGGTACGGGAAATGTTTAACAAATCTATACAAATCATATCCTAGCTAACTTATATTGTATTATACATGTATTCTAATATATTATGTAATCTTGGGATACCATAGACACGTATGCAAATGTTTTTGACATATCATATCGACCCATATATATATATATATATATATATATATATATATATATATATATATATATATATATATATATTATTTGGAACAACCATAGACACTCTATAGACACTCTAATATATTGAGTTGTGATCTAGCCGGAGACATGTATACACTGGGTCGTGGATTGATTCAAGATAATATATATTGATTTATTTCTGTATATCTAACTGTGGACAACTAGTTGTAGGTTACTAACGAGGACAGCTGACTTAATACACTCAAATCTTTAAAACATAATAAAAATGGTTGTAATTATATTTTGATCATACTTTGATATATATGTACATATTTGTATAGGTTCGTGAATCGATCCGTGGCCAAGTCTTATTTCCGAGGAAGGAAATATCTGTGAAAGTGAGTTATAGTCCCACTTTTAAAATCTAATATTTTTGGGATGAGAATACATGCAGGTTTTATAAATGATTTACAAAATAGACACAAGTACGCGAAACTACATTTTATGGTTGAATTATCGAAATCGAATATGCCCCTTTTTATTAAGTCTGGTAATCTAAGAATTAGGGAACAGACATCCTAATTGACGCGAATCCTAAAGATAGATCTATTGGGCCTAACAAACCCCATCCAAAGTACCGGATGCTTTAGTACTTTGAAATTTATATCATATCCGAAGGGTGTCCCGGAATGATGGGGATATTCTTATATATGCATCTTGTTAATGTCGGTTACCAGGTGTTCACCATATGAATGATTTTTATCTCTATGTATGGGATGTGTATTGAAATATGAAATCTTGTGGTCTATTATTACGATTTGATATATATAGGTTAAACCTATAACTCACCAATATTTTTTGTTGACGTTTAAAGAATGTTTATTCTCAGGTGAATACTAAGAGCTTCCGCTGTTGCATACTAAAATAAGGACAAGATTTGGAGTCCATGTTTGTATGATATTGTGTAAAAACTGCATTCAAGAAACATATGTCGATGTAATATATTTCTATTGTAAACCATTATGTAATGGTCATGTGTAAATAGTATATTTTAGATTATCATTATTTGATAATCTACGTAATACTTTTAAAACCTTTATTGATAAAATAAAGGTTATGGTTGTTTTAAAAATGAATGCAGTCTTTGAAAAACGTCTCATATAGAGGTCAAAACCTCGCAACGAAATCAATTAATATGGAACGTTTATAATCAATATGAACGGGACATTTCAATTTGATCTTTTGAAAATTCAATCTAGCATTTACCCTAGATAAGTTTTCCTGAATAACCCTTCACCGGTGTTTGCAAAATGTTTTTGTGGGTTTGGTGGGTTTCAGATTTTAAAATTTAGCTCAAAACTTGCGGTTTTGTGTCACCCACTTGCTAACCTTGTATTAGGAAAGCAACACGTCCAGTATACTTGCTCCATATATTACCTTTCGATAAACTACCGTCCGGTTGTAAAGGAAAGCGTTGAACAAGCAATTGTTAAGGCAATGTCCCCTGACATGCTTTTAACTATGGTCTATAACGTGTCGGATGCAATTACTATCCTTTGTAGGAGCAATAGTAAAGCTCACCCTATAGTTTTTCGGTCTGTCACAAGGTCCTGTCTTTGACCATGCTATGCAACCACCGTTCTTACGGTTGACACCCGATTTGGTTCAGGTGACCTAATGAATTCCAGGTGAATTCCTAGGATTTTACGTTCAATGGTAATGAACGCATTAAAAATGGGTTTTCAGAAAATAAATCGGTTTGTAATTTGATCAAAATATTTTCTCGTTCAAGCTCGAGTTTAGATATCATTGAATTCCATGAGTTTGTAATTCTCAATCTTTAAAGTCAATCTCAAGGATTGAGTAATATCAGGCTTAAAAGCTGATTTTTAATCTTTAAGGAGATTATCCTTTTCTGGGGGTCTGATTCATTAGTCTTATCAAGCTAATTTGCACGGCGTCCTCCCCATTTTATAAGACAGATCCTCTCATGGTTAGGATAAGTCTGACCACTTGGCGACCCTGTTTGATGCTGAGGTCCGTGGATTTCCAGCTGATTTTCGAGAAAACTTTTCAAGGTTTTTCGTCAACCTACAGCTGGTCTGGACGACAACTTCCTGACCTAAATCAAGAAGCACGTGTCTTTTTCTCGGAAGACTTTACTTCCTTTTAAATCAAGTGGCACATTTCTTTCATCTATATTATAAGAAATCGGATAAAACTGATAAAATCGTCCAAAACAAAAGTACCTTCAATTATTTGTAAAATAATATGTGATATATGTTCTAAATAACTTGGTAAATTTTTCCTACACTTGGCTTTTATTTTTCTTTCTTTGCCTTTTTATTCTCCTCTATTCCATTTTAAATGAATTCAAGTATTTTGAGTTGTTTCTTAATTTATGTCCTTTCCGAGGTAACAATAATTTCGGTGTTAACACCTAGTTTTATCGTTCATAAATATGTATAAACATGATTTTGATTTCATTTAGTTAAAAATTTTTAACAATTTTACTAGAAGTGGATAGTCAGTATATAAGACTAGGGCTGTTCTTTATTATCAGAGAGCACTAGATTCCAATACAACTACTGCGTTACTAGTAAAGTTTAACGGTGGCTATTAAACCAAGTGTATAAGTAAAAAAAAAAAAAATTTAAAACCGAAAGAATTTAATCCCTTTCTGTAGTGACCCGAACTTTTCCATGTTTATATATATTAATTGAGATTGATATTTACATGATTAAATGTTTCCAACATGTTAAGCAATCAAACTTGTTAAGACTTGATTAATTGAAATATGTTTCATATAGACAATTGACCACCCAAGTTGACCGGCGATTCACGAACGTTAAAACTTGTAAAAATGACATGACGATATATATATGGATATACATATGGTTAACATGAGATTATGATAAGTAAGTATCTCCATAAGTATATTAACAATGAGTTATATACATATAAACAAGACTACTAACTTAAGGATTTCTAAACGAGACATATATGTAACGATTATCGTTGTAACGACATTTAAATGTATATATATCATATTAAGATATATTAATATATCATAATATCATGATAATATAATAATTTAACATCTCATTAGATATAATAAACAATGGGTTAACAACATTAATTGAGATCGTTAACTTAAAGGTTTCAAAACAACACTTACATGTAACGACTAACGATGACTTAACAACTCAGTTAAAATGTATATACAAGTAGTGTATTTAGATGTATTAAAATACTTTTGGAAGACTTCAAGGCATATATCAAAACACTCATACTTAACGAAAATGGTTACAGTTACTTTTCCATTCTTTTCTTTCATCAAGAATTCTAGTCGTATTCTTACCCGTATTATACACAGCTTCAAAACGTACTTACTATGAGTATATACCAATAGGAACTAGCATGGGATTCCACTCTTGATTATGTCATATATGACTAATCAATTTTAACTTCTACCATGAGCTAGTCAACTAACTAGAACTCCTTTTAACCCCACTCACCACTCACCAATTACCACTCATCATTCACTCCATTTCACTTCCAATTCTCTTTCTAATTCTCTCTCAACACACACACACACACTATTATGAACGTATTTTTCCAGTAGTTAATCATCATCTTCATCAAAAATCAATTCAAGAATCAAGCTATAATCATCATAGGAAGAACACTTCAAGAACACTTCAAAAATCCCTTCAAGTTTACTAATTTACTTCCAAGCTTTCTAATCCATTCCAAGTAATCATCTAAGATCAAGAAACCTTTGTTATATACAGTAGGTTATCTTTCTTATTCAAGGTAATATTCATATTAAAACTTTGATTCAATTTCTATAACTATAAACTATCTTAATTCGAGTAAAAATCTTACTTGAACTTGTTTTTGTGTCATGATCCTACTTCAAGAACTTTCAAGCCATCCAAGATCCTTTGAAGCTAGATCATTTCTTGTCACTTCTAGTAGGTTTACCTACTAAACTTGAGGTAGTAATGATGTTCATAACATCATCCGATTCATATATATAAAACTATCTTATTCGAAGGTTTAAACTCGTAATCACTAGAACATAGTTTAGTTAATTCTAAACTTGTTCGCAAACAAAAGTTAATCCTTCTAACTTGACTTTTAAAATTAACTACACACATGTTCTATATCTATATGATATGCTAACTTAATGATTTAAAACCTGGAAACACGAAAAACACCGTAAAACTGGATTTACGCCGTCGTAGTAACACCGCGGGCTGTTTTGGGTTAGTTAATTAAAAACTATGATAAACTTTGATTTAAAAGTTGTTATTCTGAGAAAATGATTTTTATTATGAACATGAAACTATATCCAAAAATTATGGTTAAACTCAAAGTGGAAGTATGTTTTCTAAAATGGTCATCTAGACGTCGTTCTTTCGACTGAAATGACTACCTTTACAAAAACGACTTGTAACTTATTTTTCCGACTATAAACCTTTACTTTTCTGTTTATATTCATAAAATAGAGTTCAATATGAAACCATAGCAATTTGATTCACTCAAAATGGATTTAAAATGAAGAAGTTATGGGTAAAACAAGATTGAATAATTTTTCTCATTTTAGCTACGTGAAAATTGGTAACAAATCTATTCCAACCATAACTTAATCAACTTGTATTGTATATTATGTAATCTTGAGATACCATAGACACGTATACAATATTTCAACCTATCATGTCGACACATCTATATATATTTCGGAACAACCATAGACACTCTATATGTGAATGTTGGAGTTAGCTATACAGGGTTGAGGTTGATTCCAAAATATATATAGTTTGAGTTGTGATCAATACTGAGATACGTATACACTGGGTCGTGGATTGATTCAAGATAATATTTATCGATTTATTTCTGTACATCTAACTGTGGACAACTAGTTGTAGGTTACTAACGAGGACAGCTGACTTAATAAACTTAAAACATCAAAATATATTAAAAGTGTTGTAAATATATTTTAAACATACTTTGATATATATGTATATATTGTTATAGGTTCGTGAATCAACCAGTGGCCAAGTCTTACTTCCCGACGAAGTAAAAATCTGTGAATGTGAGTTATAGTCCCACTTTTAAAATCTAATATTTTTGGGATGAGAATACATGCAGGTTTTATAAATGATTTACAAAATAGACACAAGTACGTGAAACTACATTTTATGGTTGAATTATCAAAATCGAATATGCCCCTTTTTATTAAGTCTGGTAATCTAAGAATTAGGGAACAGACACCCTAATTGACGCGAATCCTAAAGATAGATCTATTGGGCCTAACAAACCCCATCCAAAGTACCGGATGCTTTAGTACTTCGAAATTTATATCATATCCGAAGGGTGTCCCGGAATGATGGGGATATTCTTATATATATGCATCTTGTTAATGTCGGTTACCAGGTGTTCACCATATGAATGATTTTTATCTCTATGTATGGGATGTGTATTGAAATATGAAATCTTGTGGTCTATTGTTACGATTTGATATATATAGGTTAAACCTATAACTCACCAACATTTTTGTTGACGTTTAAAGCATGTTTATTCTCAGGTGAATAATAAGAGCTTCCGCTGTTGCATACTAAAATAAGGACAAGATTTGGAGTCCATGTTTATATGATATTGTGTAAAAACTGCATTCAAGAAACTGATTTCGATGTAACATATTTGTATTGTAAACCATTATGTAATGGTCGTGTGTAAACAGGATATTTTAGATTATCATTATTTGATAATCTACGTAAAGCTTTTTAAACCTTTATTCATGAAATAAAGGTTATGGTTTGTTTTAAAAATGAATGCAGTCTTTGAAAAACGTCTCATATAAAGGTCAAAACCTCGCAACGAAATCAATTAATATGGAACGTTTTTAATCAATAAGAACGGGACATTTCAGTTGGTATCCGAGCGTTGGTCTTAGAGAACCAGAAAACTTGCATTAGTGTGTCTTATCGAGTTTGTTAGGATGCATTAGTGAGTCTGGACTTCGACCGTGTTTTCTTTAAAAATGATTGCTTAACATTTTTGTTGGAAACTATATATTTTTAACATATGAATATTATGTGATATATTAATCTCTTAACGTGTTTGATATTATGTGATAGATGTCTACCTCTAGAACAAGTCCCATTGACTCACCTAATAATGAAGAGTCAAATGTAAATTGGAATGATTCGTGGACTGATTCACAAGTTCCCGAAGAGGAACCGGAAGAAGAGTCGGAACCGGAAGAAGAATCGGAACCGGAAGAAGAAATAGAACCGGTGGGGGAAATAATAAAATGGTTAAGTAAAAGAGAATCCTCAACCAACCGACCAAGGTTAATTATGGTCAATGGTGTTTCCGCCAAGGAAGCAAAATATTGGGAGGATTACCAATTCTCCGATGAATCGGATTCCGACGAGAATTCCGATGATGTTATAGAAATTACCCCAACTGAATTTAAAAAGGCAAAAGAAAATAATAAGGGAAAGGGCATAAAAATAGAGAAATCTAATTCCAACCCCGATGAACTTTATATGTATCGTCAACCCCCGAAGTCCTTAAGTTGTAACAATGACCCGGGAACCTCTAAACCACCAGGTTTTTCTAAACCAATGTGGACAATGACGGCTCGTATTAGGGGAACATCATATATCCCTAGAAACTTGGCAAAACGAACCAAAACCGAACAAGAAGAAATGAGCGAGTCGGAATAAGATAGTTGTATTCGTGTGGTGTAATATATGTAATATAGTGTGCTTATGCTTTATGATATATGTAAAAATTGCTTGTATTAATAAGTATTTTTTTTATGAATCTAACTCTTGTCTATTTTACAGTATAAAAACACAAAATGGATAGACAACCCAATATTTTAAGAGACCTACCCGGAGACATGATTGATGAAATCTTGTCTAGAGTCGGTCAGAATTCCTCGGCACAACTATTTAAGGCGAGATCAGTTTGTAAGACATTCGAAGAACGTTCCAAGAATGCCTTGGTTTATAAAAGGCTTTCGTTCGAAAGATGGGGGATATCACATTGGGAAATCCATAAGTTACGATGTGTTTACTTTGACGCATATATTGCGGGGAACCCAAATGCTATTTTACGCAACGGGTTAAGAAATTATTTTGACTCAGTATATCCGAATATAGGACTTCGTGATTTAGAAAAAGCGGCTAACATGCAACATAAAGAAGCATGTTATGCTTACGGGTTAGTAATGTTCGGTTCTCACCAAAGTGAGAACAAGAACATCGGGCTACAACTATTAAACAAAACATTCCCACAAGTGACGGAGTCGGTAATTGGGGTAAGAAATGAGGTTTTTAGGTTATTACGAGACTGTTGGTCATTACGTAACCCTCGTCCCTTTGACGACGTTACAACACGCTGTCTTATCAACGGCCATAACGGTTATGTTCCACAAGACCAAGGATGGGAAGTAATCCTAGTAAAACCAGAATGCATGACTTGTTTCTGGACGTATGAATTACGTGTCTTTATTGCCTTTGCTGAATGACTTGTGTACTAGCTAGAATTATCTTCACAACTATCTTGTATCAAAGTTATTGTGTGCTATATTTCATGCTTTATGTAAAATAAGCGGTATTGTAAGTTTGTAAAATATTGTATAAAAGTTTGAACGCGAAATATTATTACAATCAGTTTTTCATATAGAATTGTAGTAGTTGAATTGTATATTAGCTACTAAGTATGAACTTAACGGGTAGGTACTACCCGAATTTAAACTTATAAAACGCTAATATGAAGAAAAAGCTTTTATAAATGAGTTCATATTATGCTACGAAATACTGTTAACTACTCTTAATATTCTGTATGATTAACTTGTTCCATTTGACTATTTTGAAGGAAATGGCACCGACTACTCGACACACCGTTAATATGAATGAAGAGGAATTCCGTACTTTTCTAGCTTCGAACATAGCCGCAGTACAGGCTGCGCTACATACCAACAATAACCTTGGATCTGGCAGTATAGGAAATCGTGTAGGATGCACCTACAAAGAATTCACTGCCTGCAAACCTTTGGAATTTGATGGAACCGAAGGACCGATCGGATTGAAACGGTGGACCGAGAAGGTCGAATCGGTGTTTTCCATAAGTAAGTGTACTGAAGAGGACAAAGTGAAGTACGCTACGCATACCTTCACAGGTTCTGCGTTAACATGGTGGAATACCTATCTAGAGCAAGTGGGACAAGATGATGTGTACGCACTACCGTGGTTAGCATTCAAGCACTTGATGAACGAGAATTACCGTCCCAGAACCGAGGTCAATAAGCTCAAGACAGAACTTAGAGGGTTACGAACCCAAGGATTTGATATTACCACGTACGAAAGACGATTCATAGAATTGTGCCTATTGTGTCCGGGAGCATTCGAAGATGAGGAAGAGAAGATCGACGCGTTTGTGAAAGGATTACTGGAAAGAATCCAAGAAGATATAAGTTCACACGAGCCCGCCTCCATACAACAGGCATGTAGAATGGCTCACAAACTAGTGAACCAGATTGAAGAAAGAATTAAAGAACAGACTGCTGAAGAGGCCAATGTGAAGCAAGTCAAAAGAAAGTGGGAGGAAAACGGTGATAAGAATCACCAATACAACAACAACAGCAATTACAACAATAATCGCAACAATTATCCCAACAATCGCAACATCAATCGCAACTACAACAAACGGCCCAACAACAACAACAACAACAGCAACTACAACAATCATCCCAACAACAATAATAACCGCAACAACAACAACAATCAGAAGCAGCTATGCTAAAGGTGTGAAAAGTATCACTCGGGGTTCTGCACCAAATTTTGCAACAAGTGTAAAAGATGGTCATAGCGCGGCGAAGTGTGAGGTCTACGGACCAGGGGTTAATAGAACGAAAGGAACAAATGGTGTCGGAACGAGTAATGGCGGAGCAAGTAGTGTCGGAGCAAGTTATGCCAATATAGTTTGTTATAAATGTGGAAAACCGGGCCACATTATTAGAAATTGCCCGAACCAGGAGAACACGAATGGACAAGGCCGCGGAAGAGTTTTCAATATTAATGCGGCAGAGGCACAGGAAGACCCGGAGCTTGTTACGGGTACGTTTCTTATTGACAATAAATCTGCTTACGTTTTATTTGATTCGGGTGCGGATAGAAGCTATATGAGTAGAGATTTTTGTGCTAAATTAAATTATCCATTGACGCCTTTGGATAGTAAATTTTTACTCGAATTAGCAAATGGTAAATTAATTTCAGCAGATAATATATATCGGAATCGAGAAATTAAACTGGTTAGCGAAACATTTAAGATTGATTTGATACCAGTAGAGTTAGGGAGTTTTGATGTGATAATCGGTATGGACTGGTTGAAAGAAGTGAAAGCAGAGATCGTTTGTTACAAAAATGCAATTTGCATTATACGAGAAAAAGGAAAACCCTTAATGGTGTACAGAGAAAAGGGCAACACGAAGCTACATATTATTAGTAATTTGAAGGCACAAAAACTAATAAGAAAAGGTTGCTATGCTGTTCTAGCACACATCGAGAAAGTACAAACTGAAGAAAAGAGCATCAATGATGTTCCCATTGCAAAAGAATTTCCCGATGTATTTCCGAAAGAATTACCGGGATTACCCCCACAGCGATCCGTTGAATTTCAAATAGATCTTGTACCAGGAGCTGCACCAATAGCTCGTGCTCCTTACAGACTCGCACCCAGTGAGATGAAAGAACTGCAAAGCCAATTACAAGAACTTTTAGAGCGTGGTTTCATTCGACCAAGCACATCACCGTGGGGAGCTCCTGTTTTGTTTGTCAAGAAGAAAGATGGTACATTCAGGTTATGTATCGACTACCGAGAGTTGAACAAACTTACCATCAAGAACCGCTACCCACTACCGAGAATCGACGACTTATTTGATCAACTACAAGGCTCGTCTGTTTATTCAAAGATTGACTTACGTTCCGGGTATCATCAAATGCGGGTGAAAGAAGATGATATTCCAAAGACTGCTTTCAGAACACGTTACGGTCATTACGAGATTATGGTCATGCCGTTTGGTTTAACTAATGCACCAGCTGTGTTCATGGACCTTATGAACTGAGTGTGTAGACCATACCTTGACAAGTTTGTCATTATTTTCATTGATGACATACTTATTTACTCAAAGAATGACCAAGAACACGGTGAAAATTTGAGAAAGGTGTTAGAAGTATTGAGGAAGGAAGAATTGTACGCTAAGTTTTCAAAGTGTGCATTTTGGTTGGAAGAAGTTCAATTCCTCGGTCACATAGTGAACAAAGAAGGTATTAAGGTGGATCCGGCAAAGATAGAAACTGTTAAAAAGTGGGAAACCCCGAAAACTCCGAAACACAAACGCCAGTTTTTAGGACTAGCTGGTTACTACAGAAGGTTCATCTAAGACTTTTCCAGAATAGCAAAACCCTTGACTGCATTAACGTATAAAGGGAAGAAATTTGAATGGAATGATGAACAAGAGAAAGCGTTTCAGTTATTGAAGAAAAAGCTAACTACGGCACCTATATTGTCATTGCCTGAAGGGAATGATGATTTTGTGATTTATTGTGACGCATCAAAGCAAGGTCTCGGTTGTGTATTAATGCAACGAACGAAGGTGATTGCTTATGCGTCTAGACAATTGAAGATTCACAAACAAAATTATACGACGCATGATTTGGAATTAGGCGCGGTTGTTTTTGCATTAAAGACTTGGAGGCACTACTTATATGGGGTCAAAAGTATTATATATACCGACCACAAAAGTCTTCAACACATATTTAATCAGAAACAACTGAATATGAGGCAGCGTAGGTGGATTGAATTATTGAATGATTACGACTTTGAGATTCGTTACCACCCGGGGAAGGCAAATGTGGTAGCCGATGCCTTGAGCAGGAAGGACAGAGAACCCATTCGAGTAAAATCTATGAATATAATGATTCATAATAACCTTACTACTCAAATAAAGAGGGAAATTTAAAGGATGAAATACTCAAAGGATCGGAGAAACATCTTAATATTCGGGAAGACGGAACCCGGTATAGGGCTGAAAGGATTTGGGTACCAAAATTTGGAGATATGAGAGAAATGGTACTTAGAGAAGCTCATAAAACCAGATACTCAATACATCCTGGAACGGGGAAGATGTACAAGGATCTCAGGAAATATTTTTGGTGGCCGGGTATGAAAGCCGATGTTGCTAAATACGTAGGAGAATGTTTGACGTGTTCTAAGGTCAAAGCTGAGCATCAGAAACCATCAGGTCTACTTCAACAACTCGAAATCCCGGAATGGAAATGGGAAAACATTACCATGGATTTCATCACTAAATTGCCAAGGACTGCAAGTGGTTTTGATACTATTTGGGTAATAGTTGATCGTCTCACCAAATCAGCACATTTCCTGCCAATGAGAGAAGATGACAATATGGAGAAGTTAGCACGACTGTATTTGAAGGAAGTCGTCTCCAGACATGGAATACCAATCTCTATTATCTCTGATAAGGATGGCAGATTTATTTCAAGATTCTGGCAGACATTACAGCAAGCATTAGGAACTCTTCTAGACATGAGTACTGCCTATCATCCACAAACTGATGGGCAGAGCGAAAGGACGATACAAACGCTTGAAGACATGCTACGAGCATGTGTTATTGATTTCAGAAACAGTTGGGATCGACATCTACCATTAGCAGAATTTTCCTACAACAATAGCTACCATTCAAGCATTGAGATGGCGCCGTTTGAAGCACTTTATGGTAGAAAGTGCAGGTCTCCGATTTGTTGGAGTGAAGTGGGGGATAGACAGATTACGGGTCCGGAGATTATACAAGAAACTACCGAGAAGATCATCCAAATTCAACAACGGTTGAAAACCGCCCAAAGTCGACAAAAGAGCTACGCTGACATTAAAAGAAAAGATATAGAATTTGAAATTGGAGAGATGGTCATGCTTAAAGTTGCACCTTAGAAAGGCGTTGTTCGATTTGGTAAACGAGGGAAATTAAATCCAAGGTATATTGGACCATTCAAGATTATTGATCGTGTCGGACCAGTAGCTTACCGACTTGAGTTACCTCAACAACTCGCGGCTGTACATAACACTTTCCACATCTCGAATTTGAAGAAATGTTTTGCTAAAGAAGATCTCACTATTCCGTTAGATGAAATCCAAATCAACGAAAAACTCCAATTCATCGAAGAACCCGTCGAAATAATGGATCGTGAGGTTAAAAGACTTAAGCAAAACAAGATACCAATTGTTAAGGTTCGATGGAATGCTTGTAGAGGACCCGAGTTCACCTGGGAGCGTGAAGATCAGATGAAGAAGAAATACCCGCATCTATTTCCAGAAGATTCGTCAACACCTTCAACAGCTTAAAATTTCGGGACGAAATTTATTTAACGGGTAGGTACTGTAGTGCCCCGAACTTTTCCATGTTTATATATATTAATTGAGATTGATATTTACATGATTAAATGTTTCCAACATGTTAAGCAATCAAACTTGTTAAGACTTGATTAATTGAAATATGTTTCATATAGACAATTGACCACCCAAGTTGACCGGCGATTAACGAATGTTAAAACTTGTAAAAACGACATGACGATATATATATGGATATACATATGGTTAACATGAGATTATGATAAGTATGTATCTCCATAAGTATATTAACAATGAGTTATATACATATAAACAAGACTACTAACTTAAGGATTTCGAAACGAGACATATATGTAACGATTATCGTTGTAACGACATTTAAATGTATATATATCATATTAAGATATATTAATATATCATAATATCATGATAATATAATAATTTAACATCTCATTAGATATAATAAACAATGGGTTAACAACATTAATTGAGATCGTTAACTTAAAGGTTTCAAAACAACACTTACATGTAACGACTAACGATGACTTAACGACTCAGTTAAAATGTATATACAAGTAGTGTATTTAGATGTATTAAAATACTTTTGTAAGACTTCAAGACATATATCAAAACACTCATACTTAATGAAAATGGTTACAGTTACTTTTCCATTCTTTTCTTTCATCAAGAATTCTAGTCGTATTCTTACCCGTATTATACATAGCTTCAAAACGTACTTACTATGAGTATATACCAATAGGAACTAGCATGGGATTCCACTCTTGATTATGTCATGTATGACTAATCAATTTTAACTTCTACCATGAGCTAGTCAACTAACTAGAACTCCTTTTAACCCCACTCACCACTCACCAATTACCACTCATCATTCACTCCATTTCACTTCCAATTCTCTTTCTAATTCTCTCTCAACACACACACACACTATTATGAACGTATTTTTATAGTAGTTAATCATCATCTTCATCAAAAATCACTTCAAGAATCAAGCTATAATCATCATAGGAAGAACACTTCAAGAACACTTCAAAAATCCCTTCAAGTTTACTAATTTACTTCCAAGCTTTCTAATCCATTCCAAGTAATCATCTAAGATCAAGAAACCTTTGTTATATACAGTAGGTTATCTTTCTTATTCCAGGTAATATTCATATTCAAACTTTGATTCAATTTCTATAACTATAAACTATCTTAATTCGAGTAAAAATCTTACTTGAACTTGTTTTTGTGTCATGATCCTACTTCAAGAACTTTCAAGCCATCCAAGATACTTTGAAGCTAGATCATTTCTTGTCACTTCCAGTAGGTTTACCTACTAAACTTGAGGTAGTAATGATGTTCATAACATCATTCGATTCATATATATAAAACTATCTTATTCGAAGGTTTAAACTCGTAATCACTAGAACATAGTTTAGTTAATTCTAAACTTGTTCGCAAACAAAAGTTAATCCTTCTAAATTGACTTTTAAAATTAACTACACAAATGTTCTATATCTATATGATATGCTAACTTAATGATTTAAAACCTGGAAACACGAAAAACACCGTAAAACCGGATTTACGCCGTCGTAGTAACACAGCGGGCTGTTTTGGGTTAGTTAATTAAAAACTATGATAAACTTTGATTTAAAAGTTGTTATTCTGAGAAAATGATTTTTATTATGAACATGAAACTATATCCAAAAATTATGGTTAAACTCAAAGTGGAAGTATGTTTTCTAAAATGGTCATCTAGACGTCGTTCTTTCGACTGAAATGACTACCTTTACAAAAACGACTTGTAACTTATTTTTCTGACTATAAACCTTTACTTTTCTTTTTAGATTCATAAAATAAAGTTCAATATGAAACCATAGCAATTTGATTCACTCAAAACGGATTTAAAATGAAGAAGTTATGGGTAAAACAAGATTGGATAATTTTTCTCATTTTAGCTACGTGAAAATTGGAAACAAATCTATTTCAACCATAACTTAATCAACTTGTATTGTATATTATGTAATCTTGAGATACCATAGACACGTATACAATGTTTCGACCTATCATGTCGACACATCTATATATATTTCGGAACAACCATAGACACTCTATATGTGAATGTTGGAGTTAGCTATACAGGGTTGAGGTTGATCCCAAAATATATATAGTTTGAGTTGTGATCAATACTGAGATATGTATACACTGGGTCGTGGATTGATTCAAGATAATATTTATCGATTTATTTCTGTACATCTAACTTTGGACAACTAGTTGTAGGTTACTAACGAGGACAGCTGACTTAATAAACTTAAAACATCAAAATATATTAAAAGTGTTGTAAATATATTTTAAACATACTTTGATATATATGTATATATTGTTATAGGTTCGTGAATCAACCAGTGGCCAAGTCTTACTTCCCGACGAAGTAAAAATCTGTGAATGCGAGTTATAGTCCCACTTTTAAAATCTAATATTTTTGGGATGAGAATACATGCAGGTTTTATAAATGATTTACAAAATAGACACAAGTACGTGAAACTACATTCTATGGTTGAATTATCGAAATCGAATATGCCCCTTTTTATTAAGCCTGGTAATCTAAGAATTAGGGAACAGACACCATAATTGACGCGAATCCTAAAGATAGATCTATTGGGCCTAACAAACCTCATCCAAAGTACCGGATGCTTTAGTACTTCAAAATTTATATCATATCCGAAGGGTGTCCCGGAATGATGGGGATATTCTTATATATATGCATCTTGTTAATGTCGGTTACCAGGTGTTCACCATATGAATGATTTTTATCTCTATGTATGGGATGTGTATTGAAATATGAAATCTTGTGGTCTATTGTTACGATTTGATATATATAGGTTAAACCTATAACTCACCAACATTTTTGTTGACGTTTAAAGCATGTTTATTCTCAGGTGAATACTAAGAGCTTCCGCTGTTGCATACTAAAATAAGGACAAGATTTGGAGTCCATGTTTGTATGATATTGTGTAAAAACTGTATTCAAGAAACTGATTTCGATGTAACATATTTGTATTGTAAACCATTATGTAATGGTCGTGTGTAAACATGATATTTTAGATTATCATTATTTGATAATCTACGTAAAGCTTTTTAAACCTTTATTTATGAAATAAAGGTTATGGTTTGTTTTAAAAATGAATGCAGTCTTTGAAAAACGTCTCATATAGAGGTCAAAACCTCGCAACGAAATCAATTAATATGGAACGTTTTTAATCAATAAGAACGGGACATTTCACTTTCCACACTTAAGATCTTGTAATGCCCTCATTTGCAAGAAATCAGTAGCAATTTAAATTATTGAGGGTGATTAGCGTAGAAAAATGATTAAATTTTACCAAAGTTTCCAAACATATTGTTGTTTGTGTTGAATGATAAATGGTGCACATCATTTGTTCATTCCTGCAGTTATTATATCACATATATTTTGCATCTTGTCATCAAAATTAGTTGTTTTGCTGAACTTAATGCCAGTCTTTGAAAATGCGCTGTTTTACCCTGTTGTGTACATGAGATAAAATACATACAATACAAATATAAACATGCATGGTAATTTGAAATGGGACTTAATATCCCACTTTCAAATTACAAAAATAAAATATTAGTACAAAATAATAAAAATGTTAAACATTACATAAAAGTATCAAAATGTTATATGTTTAACATAAATAGATAAAAATAATAAAAGATAAGAAATCACAAATAGAACACTATTGATTTGGATAGGGGTTCCAGTTCATATCATCGCTCGGGTTCCATGGTTGGTGATAGGTGTTCTGGTAGGCTTGGTTTGGGTCGTACAGGTCAAAGGGTGGTCGCATGTCAGGCTGATGTGGTGGATAAAAAGCAGGCCGAGTCAGGATGTAGTTATGTGGTACCTGATATGATAGCTGGCTCATGATTTGGTGCTGATGAACTTACCAGCTATCGTGTTGGCATCGCCTGGAAGTCTCATACTCATTCGCGGCTTGCCACTGCTCATACTGACGATGCCTATCCTCATTACTCATTTCCACCTCATCTATACGCTGAAAAACGTCAGTAAAACTATCCCTAATGACATCCCTGATGTCATCTGCTTCCTCCATCTCCTCATCCTAACCCCTCTCTACCTGTGGATGGGTGCCATGATATGGTATTGGCATATTATGCCTTCGTTTTTGTACCTTTGCACCCTAATATACCTGCAAACCTATAGTATCGGTTTGTTCCTCAACTACCATCATTGAACCCCCGTGTTCCCTATCTATACCTAAGTACTCTCCAATGAGAGTAACAAAAATATCTCCTCCTATTATTCCCCCGTCCTGTATACCTTCCACAACTTTGGACAAATAATACCCAAAACATTAGGGAATATTAACAAAGCCTCTAGTGTCTCGAATGCACTTAAGGTAAAATAAATCGTTTAGAGTCATTTTCTCCTTGTTTTTACCTCTTTGTGTAATCGAGTTAGCTAAAAATCTATGTATTATACAGATCTTGGCTCTATTAATATCTAAATAGGAGTGTCTTCCTCCCTATGTAAAAACATTAAAATTTAACATACGCCTCCATACGACGTTAGCGTCAAAATCTCTATCTACCCTCTCACCGTGATAAATTATAGTTGTACAATCAGGTGATAATAATTCAATGGGGGTGTAAATCTGTAAAGCCCTGGCCATGTCTATCATAGACATCCTGTACATCCTACCTCCAAGTAAAAATCTAAGAAAACTCTTATCGTCTAACCTATCTACATCCTTATTTAAGGCTATAGTACTCATTATCTCAACACACCACTCCATATATACAGGCCTACGAGTGGTAAATAAACGTTCCCAATCAGTAAAAGAAGAGTTGCCATTCCTTTGGATTAGATGCTGCCTAACTGAGTTAGCTAGGCTGACCCTTACCAAAGGCTCCCAATCTATTACCCTTGGTACTTCCACATTTTTGGTCCAAAGCTTAAATTTGTTACTTTGGTACGTCGGGTAATCTCTTCAACTTCTATCAAACCTTAGATTGGGGTGTAACTCCTCTTCATGAATTCTCGAGTGTTCTGTTACATGGTAAACGGGAAATACTACGTAGGCAATAAAAAATTGTGTTTCTGGTTCATAGTATGGCACGTGTTGTTTATAATGTTGTTGTTGTTCAAGTTGTGGTTCCGGTTGCGGTTCTTGATCAGGTTCTTGTTCAGGTCGTCTAGACGATGATGCACCGTCCGTATCTGTATTTCTCTGCAAAACACATTAAACACAAAATTTGTTTATCCAAATATTCATTAGTGTTAGCAAAATAACAAATTAAAACAATTACAATAACATGTTTAATCCATATTAAACTTAAACTCATTTTCATATTTTTATCAATTCTACAATTTTTCAAATAAGCATATATGAAAATGTATATAAAGTTCATAAGCATTCAACTCAAATAACATGTCAAAATAATCATTACTAGCAATTAAATAAGTTTCAAATGGCATTTATATCAAATTAATCAAGTTCATGATTTTTAGACTTAAAAAGTCGACTTTGATGCTCAAAAATCATGTTTAGGATCAAAGTTTGGATCATTTAGCTACCTAAACATGTTATACTACTTAATTTAGAAATAATTCATAAAAAAAATCGGCCATAACCTGTTTATATCAAAAAGCCCCAAATTGCTCAAGAACACAAACCCTAGATTTCTAAAAAATTTGAAGTTTAAGGCTTCAAATCATGACAAATAGCATCAATCTAGGCTATACAAGCATAATATATTAACAATTTAACTCTAATTACACTAGAAATTATCAAAATCAAATTAGGTAAAAATTTGCTCAAGAACACTATAATTATCACTAAAATTAGGAATTTTAAGGGTTTTAGGGGTGAAATCGTTACCTTTTTCCTTCCAAATCCAAGAAAAGACATGATTGTAGCGGATTGTAGTAAGAAAATTCGTGAATTTTTGTGACAAACTGCGAATTTTTGAGGGTGTTTATGGGTGTTTTCGTGTATGTGTGTGTGAAATGTGAGGAGACAGAATCCAGTCGACTGCTTTTTTAATCTGCCCAGTATTTTTGTGCCATGCGATCGCATGGTTTATCTGTGCAAACCCCATGCGATCGCATGGGGTCTATTTTCTTTCTTTTTTTATATATAAAACCTTTGACTTATAAAAACAAAAATGAAATAAATTTAAAATTTTGTTTCCTTTTATATTGAGGGCGTTTCGGTACGTTTACCTAGTCCGTCCCTCGACAAAATTTTAAAATTTATCATTTTAAAGCGTTGTTTTAAAAGCTGAGATTTTTGGATTTTTTAATGTTTTTTTGGCATACTTTAGATCAATAAAATTAAAAATAATGATAATAAAATTTCTCGTCCCTCCCTTGAGTAAAGCAATTTCGGTTCAACGACCTAGTTTTCAACTTACGACGATTTTTAAATATCAAATTTTTTAACTTAATGAAATAAAATAAATTTTTTTGTTTTTTAAATTCACACCAAACTTAAATTTAAAATGCATAAAATAAAATTTCATTAAAATACTAATATTTTTACAATCTTAGATAAAAAATAGTTATATATTAAATTTTTTTTAAACAAGATAAAAATAAAAATAAAAATCTGTTTGGTCTTTTATCTCACTTTAATCAATCAAATATTAACAAAAATATACGTCCATCTTTTTGGGTAAAGTAATTTCGGCTATATTACCTAGTTTTACTCCTGACGAATTTCTGAAATATTTTGAATTGATTGATTAAAGATATTTATACCTTATGAATAAACGATAAATTTTGCAGTGATGTAATAAATTTTTGTATGATATCAATAAATTCGGTTTCGCATACCTAATTTTATTGAATATCAATTTAATACTTTATAGCGAACGATTCAGCGTTTATTATCAAAAGGTTAAAAGCAATAAAAAAAACTGTACATACCTACCTGTAAGATAGAATTTTCAGACACTTGCTTTAGTCGACTCATAGGAGAGTCGTGTGATTTGGTTTTCCATAGCTACATAAGCGTAACCTCGATTTTTCAATAACTTTTCTTCTAAACATATGAACGGTCCTTCTCTGCATAGAGTAACAAATTCGAAATTTGAATATGTTTGATTGTTCGAACATTTACCTTCGTGTGACCATTTTCCGTATTTATGACATCTTTCAAGGTGTCGTGCTCTTCTTTTTGTTGCGGATTTTGATTTTTCTTTACCAAAATGTATCTTATTATGATTCTTCCTGAGTTCTTTCCTCACTTCGTCCATTTTTCCTCTTATGAATGATGCCAGTTCACTCGGGAAGGTGTTATTATTACGTTTAGTAATCATAGCGTGTAGTAGTAGATCATGGTTCAGATCAAAGGAATTCTTCATCTCGTAAAACCTAAAAGAAATAAAAATTTAGAATGGAGGGAGAAGACTAGTTCTTTAGGGTCTGCTAGGGAAAGACCATTCGGATTCCATTTTCGAAAACTACACGAAAACAGAACATCTAACTCTAACAAAAATTCATATTACCCTTAAAAGATTCGAATCTTCCCACACTTAGTTAGCTGTGGTGTCGAAATTGTGATTAACTTCATCTTCAACTTCTATTGGATTATCTATGTAATGTTTAACTCTGTGACCATTAACCTTAAATTCAATCCCGTTTGAATTTATTAACTCTATTGTTCCGTATGGGAAAACTCTTTTGACTATAAATGGTCCAGACCATATTGATTTCAATTTTTCAGAAAATAGCTTGAATCGTGAATTGAAAAGAAGAACTCTGTCTCCTTCTTTAAATTCTTTTGAACTTCTGATTCTTTTATCATGTCATTTCTTCGTTCTTTCCTTATAGATTAACGAATTTTCATATGCTTCATGTCTTAATTCTTCTAATTCGTTTAGTTGACTTAACCGTAGACGTCCAGCTTCATGCAAATCAAGATTACATGTCTTCAAAGCCCAAAATGCTTTGTGCTCAATTTCTACTGGAAGATGACATGCTTTTCTGTAAACAAGTTTAAAAGGTGTGGTGCCAATTGGAGTTTTGTAGGCGGTTCTAAAAGCTCAGAGTGCATCTTCCAATTTCATGGACCATTTCTTCGGATTCGATCCTACGGTTTTCTCTAGAATACGTTTTAATGCTCAGTTGGTATTTTCAACTTGTCCACTTGTTTGTGGATGATAAGCGGTTGAGATTTTATGAGTTACTCCATATCTTTTAAGAACTTTCTCAAGTTGATTATTACAAAAATGAGTACCCCGATCACTTATTAAAGCTTTCGGTGTTCCAAACCTAGCAAAAAGACATTTTAAAAAGTTGACTACAACTCGTGCATCGTTAGTTGGGAGAGCTTGTGCTTCCGCCCATTTAGATACATAATCAATGGCAACGAAAATGTGGAGATTATTATGAGATTTTGGAAATGTACCCATAAAGTCAATACCCCAAATGTCAAATACTTCACATACTTGAATGACATTTTGTGGCTTTTCATCACGTTGACTTATTTTTCCGGCCCTTTGACAAGCATCACAGGATTTACAAAGAATGTGTGCGTCTTTGAAAATTATCGGCCAATAAAATCCAGCATCGTAGACTTTCCTTGCTATAAGTTGAGGCCCATAATGCCCTCCTGTTGGTCCTGTGTGACAATGGTTTAAGATTTGACTAGTTTCATCTCCGAATACACATCGGCATATTATTCCATCGGGACAACTTTTAAACAATTGGGGATCTTCCCAAAAATAGTGTTTTATATCACTAAAGAATTTCTTTCATTTTTGGTACGACAACCCTTTTTCAAGGAATTCACATACTAAGTAGTTTGCATAGTCTGCAAACCATGGAATTTTATTATAATCTATCTTCAATAGATATTCATCAGGAAAGTTATCTTGTATAGCCGATTCATTTAGAACTTCTAATTCAAGATTTTCAAGACGAGAAAGATGATCAGCTGCGAGATTTTCTGCTCCCTTTTTGTCTCAGATTTCAATGTAGAATTCTTGTACGAGTAAGATCCAACGAATTAATCGTGGTTTGGCATCTTGTTTTGAAAATAAGTATCTAAGAGCAGAATGGTCGGTATAGACCACCGTTTTAGCTAGAACGAGATATGAACGAAATTTGTCAAAAGCAAAGACAATAGCAAGGAGTTCTTTTTCAGTAGTTGTGTAATTCGTTAGTGCTCCTTGTAACGTCTTACTAGCGTAATAAATAGGTTGAAATCGTTTTTCAATCCATTGTCCTAAAACGGCTCCTATTGCAAAATCACTTGCATCGCACATGAGTTCAAATGGTAAATTCCAATTTGGAGTTATCATGATCGGCGCATTAGTGAGTTTTTCTTTAAGAATATTAAGAGATTTGATGTATTCATCTGAAAAGATGAATGGAGCATCCTTTTCAAGGAGTTTATTCATAGGAGTGACAATTTTAGAAAAATCTTTTATGAAACGTCGGTAAAAACCGGCATGCCCTAGAAAACTCCTAACTCCTTTAACATTGGTGGGATGTGGAAGTTTAGCAATTACATCTACTTTAGCTCTATCCACTTCAATTCCTTCCTTTAAAATTTTATGACCAAGAACGATGCCTTCTCTAACCATGAAATGGCATTTCTCCCAATTAAGAACTAGATTTGATTGCTCGCATCTAATAAGCATTCATTCAAGATTAACTAGACATGTTTCAAAAGTATTACCGAAGACTGAAAAGTCATCCATGAAAACTTCCATGCATTCTTCTATCATGTCGTAAAAAATCGCCATCATGCACCTTTGAAAGGTTGCAGGGGCATTGCAAAGTCCAAATGGCATGCGTTTGTAAGCAAAAGTACCATAAGGGCACGTGAATGTGGTTTTCTCTTGTTCCTCGGGTGCTATTGGAATTTGAAAGTATCCGGAGAAACCGTCAAGAAAACAATAGTAACTATTTCCAGCTAACCTTTCCAACATTTGATCAATGAAAGGTAAGGGAAAGTGATCTTTTCTGGTGGCGTCATTTAATTTTCTATAATCAATACAGACACGCCATCCTGTTACAGTCCTAGTAGGAATAAGCTCATTTTTTTTCATTTGTGATGACAGTCATGCCACCCTTCTTAGGTACGCATTGAACTGGGCTTACCCATGGACTATCAGAGATTGAATAAATTAAACCTGCATCTAGCAGTTTAATAATTTCTTTCTTAACAACATCTTGCATATTTGGATTTAGTCTTCGTTGGCGTTGCACATAGGTTTTTTGGCCTTCTTCCATAAGGATTTTATGTGTGCAATACGAAGGACTTATGCCTTTAATGTCATGATCCTTCCATGCAATAGCTGGTTTATGAGCTTTTAGCACAGAAATGAGTTGAGATTTTTCATTTTCCGTAAGAGAAGACGATATTATTATAGGTAATTCAGATTCACCATGTAAATAAGCGTATTCCAAATAGGTTGGAAGTGGCTTTAACTCTAATATTGGTGGTTCTTCTATCGATGATTTGTATCCATATATGTCTTCCTCTTTTAGCATTCGAAGTTCTTCTATTGTTGGTTCATATTCATTAGCCATAAGTGTAGCTAACATTTCAGCTTCATCAATTTGTCCAGTTCCTTCTCCTAAAGAACATTCTCCTGTTCCTTGTAATTCTGGAAATTCTTGTAACAATTCTGCATGTGAATCTATAGTTTGAATGTAATAACAGGTATCATATGCAGATTGTGGTTGTTGCATGGCTCTATCAACAGAAAAGGTAACACTCTCGTCCTCTATACTTAGGGTCAGTTTCTTACCGAACACGTCTATTATTGCTTTAGCCGTGTTTAAGAATGGTCTTCCTAATATGAGAGGAACTCGAGAATCTACTTTCATGTCCAGAATAACAAAATCTACTGGAAATACTAAAGTACCAACTTTAACTAGCATGTTTTCCATTATCCCTCTAGGATATTTTACTGATCGATCGGCTAGTTGTATGCTTATTCGTGTTGGTTTCAATTCTTCGAGGTCTAGTTTAGCGTATAGTGAATACGACATTAAATTTATACTAGCACCAAAGTCTGTCAATGCTTCTATTGAACTAAGACTACCCAATAAACATGGAATTATGAAACTTCCTGGATCAGAGAGTTTTTCTGGTATCTTATTCAACAGCACTGCAGAATAATTAGTATTCATTGTAACAGCCGAGAGTTCTTCTATTTTTCTTCTATTTGTGAGATCTTTCAGGAATTTGGCATACCTTGGCATTCCTGAAATCACATCAATGAAAGAAAGATTTACATTTATTTGTTTAAACATATCCAAGAATTTGGATTGCTCGGCTTCAAGTCTTTCTTTTCTCATTTTACTTGAGTAAGGAAGTGGTGGTTGGTATGGTTTAATATAAGGTTTAGCCTTAACTGTGTTATCTTCATTAACCTTTTCAACTACCGGTTCTGATTCCTTCTCTTGTTCAGGTTGTGGTGCCTGTGTAGTAGGAATAGCGTCATCAGAAATTACAGGCATTTCAGGTGGTTTAAGTGTAATACCACTTCTCGTGGTAATGGCTTTAGCTGTTTCATTCTGGGGGTTAGCATTTGTATCGCTAGTTAAACTTCCCAGTTTTCTTTCACCTATCAACCTTGCTAGGTTGCTTACTTCTTGTTCCAGATTTTGAATAAAAGCTTGTTGATTTCTAAATGCTTGAGCATTTTGTTCATTGGTTTGTTTCCGAGATGTGAAAAACTGCTTTTGAGATTCAACTAGCTTCAACATCATGTCTTCTAAATTTGTCTTTTTATCATCGGTTTGTGGTGGTTTATTTTGAAAAATAGGTCTTTGCTGATTGTAAGTATTGTTAGATACTTGTTGATTGCTAGGACCTTGTTGGTTGTTGTATGGAACATTTCGATTATAATTCTGATTGTAGTTTGGTCTTGGCGGTTGATAATTACTTTGATAATTATTTCCAGGCCTTTGGTTCATGTATGAAACATTCTCTCTTTGTTCCATTGTTTGTTCAATACTAAGACAATCTTTTGTCAAATGTGGTCCTCCACACTGTTCACAACTAATTCGTATTGCGTGAATATCCTTAGTCATCTTTTCCATTCGTCTCTCAAAAGCATCTAACTTTGCAGAAATGGAATCAAAGTCATGGCTAGAATCGGCTCTAGCCACTTTAGATGATCTAATGATGTCTTTTTCTTGATGCCACTCATGTGAGTGGGAGGCAGTATTATCAATAATTTTGGAAGCTTTAGTTGCGGTTTTCTTCATAATGGAACCACCAGCTGCTATATCGATGTCTTTTCATGTAGTAATGTCGCATCCTTGATAGAATATTTGTACTATTTGATAAGTGTCTAAACCATGTTGAGGACATCCTCTCAACAACTTTCCAAATCTTGTCCAAGCCTCATATAGAGTTTCATTTGGCTTTTGCTTGAACGTAACAATTTTTTCTTGAAGTCTCACAGCTTTAGATGCTGGAAAGAATTGTTTAAGAAAATTTTCAACTAAGACATCCCATGTATCAATCGCCCCTTCAGGTAACGATTCTAACCAATCTTTGGCTTCTCCCTTTAAAGTCCAGGGAAATAACATGAGATAGATCTGTTCATCCTCAACTTCTCTGATTTTGAATAGAGTACAGATCTTATTAAAGGTACGAAGATGTTCGTTTGGATCTTCCTTCGGCGCACCACTAAATTCGCATTGATTAGTTACCATGTATAGTATTTGTCCTTTGATTTCATAATCTGGTGCATTAATGTCTGGTTGAGTAATGGCATGACCTTGGCCAGTGCGTTTAGCCCTCATTCGATCTTCCATACTTAGAGGTTCCGGATTTTCTATGATTGAATTTATTGAATCTGAATCACTAGAGGATTCTGACTTAATGGTTTCTTCCTCGACAATCTCTGGATGAGTGATTTGTGGTTCAGGAGGAATGATTAGTGGTTCAGGATCTCTGAATTGTCCCTGAATATCCTCCGGATTCTCAATTATGAGGTTGGGTTCAAAAAATGGATTATCGAAACTTTGAATTGGAGTACTTGGTTGACTAGATAACGATTCTAAAGAAAAATCAACGGCGATAATGTTGGCTAGATGTCTTGATCGAGTTACAGGTTGTGAACGTATGAAAGGTGGAGAACGTTTTGCTCGGTGCATTCACTGAATATCCAATTAGTTATAAAAGATAAAATTATATAAGCTATCAAATTAATAGACTTTTCTGATTTTGCCCACGTTTCGAATAGCCAAAAGATGCAGCAGGTAGCCAGGACCCTTTAAATCGGAAGCCCACAACTCGCCACTAACAAATCCAACTATTACTACGAACCAGAAAATTTTGGATGTCTATCAATTTAACCACTTAAAATAATTTTTCGTCGAAATTTAAAGAAGATAAAGAAAATTCTATGTCCTAAAAACTAGAGCGTAGAAATGAAAAAGAAAAAGATTGCGTCGAAAAACGTCGAAAAATAAAAGGTCGAAAAATAAAAAGTCGAAAAACAAAAATAATAAAATGTAGCGTCGAAACTTAAAAGCCTAAAAACTAAGAATTAAAACTTACGTCTAAAGGTATTAAAACTTAAAGGAATTCTATATCCAAAACGGCAATAACTTAAAAGGCACTAAAATTTTAAAACAAAGTCGCAAAATTCTAAAGCACCTAAATCTTAGTCTATAGAAAAAGCACTTAAGGGATTTTACGGCAAAACCTAAAAATCTAGAAATATAAAATACTACATTAAAAACTAAGTTTAAAACTAGTTACGAACGATAAAAATACAAATATTATAAATAAACGATTAAAAAGATACGAAATATAGAAATAAAACTTAAAGTTATGAAAATACAATTTTTATAAAAATATTATTTTTATATTATTTATTTTATAAAAGTATTAATTTTTATATAAGTAATAAAACTAATAAAACTTAATTTTACAAATTAAGACTAAAATTAAAACTAAATAAAATATAAAACCCTAATTATTATTAAATTTATTATAATTATAATTGAAACCGTAACCCTAAGTCTGTCGGACTAGGATCAGACCCTGTCAAATCGACTCATGCGATCGCATGAGTATTCTGTTATGAGTCCATGTGGGCGCATGGCTTCGGGTACCAGGCCAATTGTTTGGGCTGCTACAGTTGGGCCCGATTACTTTTGCTTATTTTTTTCTGTTTTTAAATTATAGAAAATATAATATATAATAAAAACTTATATTTAAAAAAATACTTATTAGTTTTTGTAAATTAAAAACTTTTTTAATTTAAACACTTAAAAATATAGAAATATATACTTTTTATGTTTTTATATTTTTGTTTTTAATATTTAAAACTTATATAAATATATTTTTAAAAAAATAACTTAAAAACTAAATTTTTTTATAGCGTTTCGCTTTGGCGCTGTTGAAGTTCCCCGGCAACGGCGCCAAAAACTTGATGTTGTTCGAGGTGTAGTACGTAATACTATTAGTTTTACTACGAAAAACTATTAAATACGATACAATTTTACACAAGTTATTTATTTATTTATTGAATGGATATACGTAAACCTTGCTACAACACTTATAGGCAGTGTACCTAATCGTAGAGTAGTGTAGTTTTTAGTAAGTTCGGTTCGTTCCACAGGGAAACAACTAAATTTAACGCTATATTATATTTTAAACTATATTTGTATATAAATATATATATATATATAAGTAGTATTATTATTATTATAAAAAGGGGTTTTTACCGTTTAGTGACCGGTTTGTCGATTTTATGTCTTAAGTCACAATTAAAACCTAATGTAAAATATTAAATATAAATACAACTTAATTTAAAGTGTAAAGTAAATGACGATAAATAATAGTGCGATAAATAAAAGTGCAATAATTAAAAGTGCAATAAATAAAATGACAGTAAATAAAAGTGCGATGAGATATAAAATAAAGGAATTATGCTTATTTAAACTTCTGTAATCATGATGTTTGACGTGTTGATTTTAATTTATTATCATGGGTTAATTGTCCCGTGTCCTGGATTATTCGATATGTCCATCTGATTTTTGTCCATAACAGTCCATCAGTCATAAATATAAAGTACGAGTGTCCTCGTCAAATTATCCTTATACCCGAAGTCAAATATTCCAACTAATTGGGGATTTAAACTGTAATAAGGTTTTAATACATTGTTAATGATTACACCAGGTTATCAACTGTGTGCAATCCAAGGTTTTAATACTTTATTAACAATTACACCAAGTGTCCTTGCATGTAATCCACCCCTATTTTAATGAGTCCATTGACTATTAATCCATCCCCGTGTCCGATTAAATGAACGATTATTAGTATTTATAAATATCCCGCCCATCGTATCTGATCGAGTGTATGTGGTTATTTATAATTACCTCAAATTGTAAATCTCTATATTAAATTAACGAACTATCATTCAGTTAAACAAATATAAAGCCCATTAATAGCCCATAGTCCAATTTTCACAAGTGTCGGTCTTTTGTCCAAACCCCAATTATGGTCCAAAGCCTAATAACCCCGTCTTTAATATTTAGTCCAACATCTTGATTACTTCGGCTTAAATAAGCATAATAATAACTTAGCTACGAGACATTAATTTAAAAAGGTTGAACATAACTTACAATGAGTATTATTCGCGTAGTGTTACACGGACAGAATTTCGACTTACAAACTTAAAACATTCGCTACCATAACCTTATTATTATTATTATTAACTTAATATTAAAATTATAATTATAAAATATAAATATAAATTGAGAGAGAGTGAAGATATCAGTTGATATGGTGTCCATATTTCGGCCAGAATTCGTTGCATTTATAAGACCTGACCATACTATTCCAGCCATGCGATCGCATGGAATATAGGCTTCATGGACATGCGATCGCATGGCCCTCTGTGACAGCTCATAATGATTCCAAAAACGTGGGCGGCTTGATTTATTTATTATATAATATAATATATATAATTATTTATAATTATATATATATTATATTATATTCTTATGCATTGTTGACTTGTAATTTTAGCTCCGTTGCGTCGCGCGTTGATAGTTGGTTCATGTCCCGGTTCCGAATTTTCGAACATCCTTGCGTACGATTTAATATCTTGTACTTTGCGTTTTGCGGCTTGTACTCTTGAAATTTTGAGACGTTTCTCATCAATAAATTGAACCACTTGGATTGTACTTTGTACTTTTTAGCATTTTGGTCGCATCTTCAAATCGTCGAATCTGTCTTTTGTCTTCACCTTTTATTATTTAAACGAATATCACTTGTAAATAGAAAAATTACAACTAAAAGCTTGTCTTTCTTGAAGGATAATGCTATAAAATATATGTTCGTTTTTAGCATTATCAGTAAGTCATACCAAAGTTCTAATGACTCGTAATGGTGATTGGACTCAATCAACCTAATCACCACCATGTGCCATGTACATGACTTTATTTTTCCTTGTTGCCATCCGAAAACTTCGAGAATATTGATAACAACCATACCAGGGACACATCTTGATATTGCCAAATCATATTTATACTTTTGAACGAATGACCAATTCTTTCAACTTCAAAACATATGTTACATGTGTATACTATCTCGTCTTTACACACTTTTATCGACGAACTACGAAACGTTTGATATGCTCACATCGAGGCGGAAACTTCTCTCGCATTACACTCGTACTTCCGTGTAAGGAAAACCTTTCTCTAAATTCTCAATGGAGAGAGAGACTCTTCACGTTATACTAGTATTCGCCTTGAGGGTGAATAGTCCTAACAAACGTTTTCAGAAACCGATATGAAACTTGCTCTAACAAACGTTTTTCAGAAACCGGCAAGATGGGAAAAACTTGCACAACTATTCATTGAAGGAATTCCATTCCAATATGGTGTGCCATCGTCAATTATCTTGAATTGGGCTGCTCGTTTCACTTCTAGATTTACAAGAAGCCTTGGGAACACTTTTATACATGAGTACCGCGTATCATCCACAAACCTTGGAAAAACATATCACGAACTTGTATGTTTGCCTTTAAATTGATTCCTCTTACAACGATAGCTATCATTCGAGTCTTAATGCCACACCTTTCGAAACTTTATATTATAACGAACCTCATTTTTCCATTCTATATTTTTCCAATATTAAATGCCCAAACAATATAATTAAAACTTAATGATTAAACTTTCATCAACAATTGTTAAATATTAAGAATTATAAAACATACTAATTAACTTTGTGTAATAATTGACAAGTTAATAAAAGATAAAAATGACAAGCTAATAAACTTTCCTGAACAAAATGAATAACCTTAAAACTTGTACACTTAAATGATTAAACTTGGATACTTAAAGAACCATTTAAACTAATCACAAGATCAAGGACTAATGTGAAAAAGTTCCAAACCCATCCTTGATTTGCCCTAGCCGAATGTTTACAAAAAAAAAGGGATGAAATGACCCTTTTGCCCTCCCATTTTCGGCCACCATAATCACCACCTTAAACCCTAACTTTTCTTCCAAGTATTTATAACTTAAACCTAGTTCTAGAATGCTCCATGTGTGTGTATAAATAGGGAGCTAGGTTAAGGGTTTTCTCATCCCATTTTCTCTCATTCATAATCACCTCTGAATCCCTCTCCTCTCTTGGGATTTTCGGCCAAGAACACCACCACCACCTTCAAGTGATCTTCAAGTAATCTTCAAGTGATCTTCATCGTGTTCTTCGTGTTCATCAAGATATTCAAAGTGTTATTGGTTTGCAAGTGCTTTTTATCTTCATCTTCAAGTCATCTTCATCTTTTCTTGTTATTATTCTTCATCATCATCAATAAAGGTATAACCCTAAATCTTATCTTTTTAATTCATTCATTCAATACATAATTCGTGTTCTTGATTTATACTCTTGATTCAAATACATGTTAACTAACCTAAAACATTATATATATACATATGCAAATCGACATACATATATATACATATCGACTAAAAAAATATAATGTTTGATCTTTAGACTCTAATGAAGTGGAACCTTATTATGTTATGATCTTGTTAAATGTTATACATATAAACACATGCTCATATACATATACTTGATACAAAATAAAAAAAATTTAATATATATATATATATATATATATATATATATATATATATATATATATATATATATATATATATAAACATAGGGCCGATTTTTTTAAAAAAAAGAGAGATTTTGTTGAATCTTAAAAACCCTAAATATTTATCAAAAGATTTGTTAATAGCTAAAAAGGGAAACAAATATATACATAATATATATATATATATATATATATATATATATATATATATATATATATATATATATACGGCTCATATATATATATATATATATATATATATATATATTATACAAATTTTTTATATATATATATATATACGGATATAACTTCAAAAAAATATATATAAACTATATATATACATATACACGATACATATACATATATACATATTAAATACTTAAAACCCTAATACTACTTAAACATTTATTATATAACCCTAATTACATAATAATCATTACCTAATCATTTTTAATCATTAATCATTACTTTACTAAACCCTAATCATTTATTTATTATTAAAACCTAACTACTCTAATTAATTAAAACCCTAATACTACTACTTATACTACATACTACTTAATACCTATACACTTATACTACTACTAACAGTTATAATATACTACTTATATTATAATACTTATATTATAAAATTTTGACATACGATTACAATAGTCATTCACGATAGCGTGAAATTACTCGAACGTCAATGCTACTTAAGGCCTAGGGTGATCCTTGGTACCATTATGGGACGCTTGTGGATCTCGAATGCCAAACTTAGATTTTGGTCAAGAAATCCTGGGCCAACTGGTAACAATTGATCATTCAAGTGACTCGGCGGTGGCATAGATGTTTGGGTATGGTGCACAATATCAAACCCGATTATAGTAATCATACACTCACTAAGTGAACAACACTTAGTTACTTTCACACTTAATAAGTGGTAGACTTATTAAGAATAACTTAGTAGTGTTCAACACTAACTTACTAAAAATGGAAACTTACTAAAAGTGGAAACTTACTAAGAATGGAAACTTAGTAAAATGAACTACACTTAAAACACTTGCATACTTAAACTTAAACTTGGGCAAAATATTTAACTACTTTTAAATGTCATTAGGTTGACTTTCTGCTCACATTCATCCAACTCTTCTATTCCGAGGAATAACAATCTCTCTACTTACTTAGGTGAACTCATAGCCCCACTCTTTATTGCTAGCAATTTATTTTAACTTACTGGGGTGAGACACATGCTACTTTTACTATTTATAATTTAGACACAAGTACCAACTGTTAAACTATGCTATACCTGGCTATGTCCTGCAAAGTCCCTACAGTGATATTTTTAATTGTTCGTTAAATGCATTCTTAATTATTGGGGATAGGCCTATCGGGAGTAACGTCCTCGATACATTTGACTATGTCTTTGTATTACTTAATAATGAAATTAAACCGACAAGGACAGAACAACTTGTCATTGGGGCAAACTTTAAACGTTTAGTCTAAATATCACGAACTGGCATAACTTTTTGATATGCGAGATCAACTTTATAAACAAAAATCTTGTGGTCTAAAACAACGGTCAAACATATTTGTTAAACCTATGATTTCACTCAACCATTTTTGGTTGACACTTTAGCATGTTTTGGCTCAGGTGCTGATTGATCAAGTTTACTTACCTACTGCTTATGTGATGCTACTTGGACTTAGGATCAAGAACTATCGCATTTATTATTCTTGCATTTGAAACATTTCCTTTATTGTAATTTCAATTCTTGTAAAGACATTCAATTTTCCGCCGCGTACTCAATAAAGTTTGTTTTTATCATATAGTGTCGTTCTCATTATATATAATATGTTGGCATTTTTGATATTAAGGTCACATTCACCCAGGCCCTAACTGGGGGTGTGATATATATGGCCTCAATGCCGTTCTCCTATTCGTTGAGCCGAAGTAGGTGACAAGTAAACTACCGGACCCGAACTCATTCACGAAATAACCGTTAAGATCGTTCCAATCCAAGAAAGACCCAAGATGGCCCGTAATCGCCGCTATGCTGATGTTAGATGTAAGCCTCTCGAATTCCTAGTGGGTGACCGCCTAATATTAAAAATTGTACCTCGGAAAGGTGTAATCCATTCCGGAAAATGTAGAACGCTAAATCCGCGATATTTTGATCCTTTTGAAATCTTGGGGCGTATTGGACCCGTTGCTTACCGTTTCGAACTCCCAACTCAATCAAAATCCCGTTCATCCTACATTCCATGTATCAAACTTAAAGAAGCATCTTACCGAACAAGAACTTGTTATTTCTTTTGATGAACTTACTATCGATGACAAACTCTACTTCATAGAAAAACCGGTCGAAATTATGGATCGTGAAACCAAACCTTAAAACAACGTAAAATCTCGATCGTCAAAGTTCGTTGGAATGCCAAGATCAAATGCGAAGGGAGTACCCTCACTTATTCGTAGAATTTGCAACACAAGGTGTCGAGTAAGAAACAACGACTACTAATTCCAACTAAATTTCGGGACAAAATTTCTTTTAAGGTGTTGGTAATGTAACAACACGACTTTTTCCATTAATTCATTTTAACGCCCATCTTTTTTTTTATATAATATCTTTTGTTATCTAAATTTGTACCTTTCGAGAACTAACGTTCTTAATATTCCTGTTATTAGATTATAACATCTTCCGTTTACTCTCATTTTTAAAATAATTCGTTCGGTTAATTCACGCACCCGCTTTCAAACTCGAGGGATTAAAGTTGCCAAGTGGGCAAACTAGTTGACTATGTCAACTAGTCAACCCACCACCACCACCACCCATTCATTCAATCTCATTTCTCTTTTCTTACTTCCATTATTTTGCTCCCAAATTCCAAATCCTTGATTCATCATCTAAATCCAAACCGAAAAGCTAACATTAAAACGAATTGCATATTTGGAATCCTCTCTTCATCCTCTACAACTTGATATCAATTTCATCTCATTTGGGTAACCTTTCTAAAACTCTAGATTTCTTGTTCTTGATGTTCTTGACTTGAAATTGTGTTAGTTAGTATCTATGGCTCAAGTCTAACATGAATATGTGATTTATTTGCTCGATCTCGTTGTTTTGAGTAACTAGCATGAACACTTGAAAAAGGGTTTGTCAAATCTTTGATTTTGGTTGATTAAATGTTGTTAGATGTTAAACCTTATGTGTTAAAAGTGTTACTAGCATCATTAGCTTCGTTTTGGTATGTTGGATGACATGAAAACCTTACATTAACATGATTATTGATTTTGTGATTCTTGGTTAGGGTTTGATAGCTTTTAAAATGAACTTTTGATGCACTAAATGCTTTGCAATGTTGCTGATATGTGTTTAGTTGTATTCCTCGTCAAAATACCTTTCCAACGATATAAGGTACGTGTTTTGAGTGTTTGCGGTTCATAAATTGTGTTTGAAATGAGTTTGGTTCGAGACTTGTCAAAATTTCAGCTTTCAGCAGATCAGGTGTATTTGGACGCCGTCTCAATCCTTGGACGTTGTCCAGGCCTTCATTTCTGGACGCCGTCCAGCCATTTTGGACGCCGTCCAAATGAACTGCAGATTTCCGCCCAACTTGGTCATTCCGCATTTAATTCCAACTATGCTACTCAACTCCGATTAACATGAAACTTGGCCAACATGTTTATATATGATTACTAATTGAAGAAAAATTGTCGGATACCCGGCCCGACCGCGTTGACTTTGACTTTGACTCTGAACAAGTTTGACTTTTAGTCAAACTTAACCAAATACTTATATCTTGCATGAAACTTGACAACGTGATTCACATGCTATATAATCGAGTCGTAATAAGCCATAGGACTAATTGAACACATTTCACCCTACCTTATGTCGTAACCGGTAATTGATACAACTTATTTGTTTAGGTCAAGGCTAAGCAACTTTCATTTGCACAACGTTTAATTTCAAGTACTTTGGCATGCAACTACGGTGAGATCATAGCCCCACCTTTTCAACAACTTTTACTCTTTAAATAATGGGATGAGAAACATATACGTATCATACTTTTATGCTTTGAACACAAGTACGAAAACAAACATTCCACGTGCGAGTTAGAACAAAAAGGCCTCAATTCAATTATCATTAGTTACACTTGCAGGATGTAAACGTGAACTTATGTTGTGTGGATCCATACGGGCTTGACAAGCCCTCATTCGGACGATTCGCTACCGTTAGCGGATGAAATATATTTTCAAGTATATAGTGTAGGTTCTAACACTATGATAACGGGGTACATGAACAGTTAAGTCTTGATAATTGGGTGCTCCACAAACGAATAACAACTTTGGAATGGAAACGATTTAGATAATCAACGTTATGGAAATACAAAATCTTGTGGTTCAAAAATAACGTTTACTAATACACCTATGATTTCACCAACATTTTTCGTTGACAGTTTTCTATATGTTTCTTAGGTTCATACTTGGCTACTTGATACATGCTTCCGCACACTTTGATTTCTTGCTTGGGGTCAAGCATACATGCATACGCTAGTGATAGCACTTTTGGATTCAAACTTAAAGTTTACATGCATACGCTATTGATAGCATTCTTGATTTTCAACTTATATTATGTCGCAAGTTATTTCATTTATACTTTATACTTTTGTAAACTTAAACTCTTTGTTGAACCGTTTGGTAACTTAAAACTTTGCAAGTCATGTACGTTTCAAATGAATGCGAGATAATTTTGGTCAAACGCGTCTCATTTAGGGACTATGACCACGTAACATGACCTAAGTAGACGACGCCGTCAATGACAATTTTGGCGGGTCGTTACACAACCCATGTTCTCTTGCTTGATTTTCGTTACATCTAAGCCTAAAAAAATGTCGCTTTATGCTTTAAAAATGGGTTCCTATCTTTATTTTATATATAAAAGTCACACGAATTTATGTCATTTTTGGTTGTACAATTGTATTATTGCAGCCAACCCATCCAGTTTGACTAATGTCTAATGACATGGTAGTGGCTATGTTGCTAAATGATTGAAACAAAAAAAAGTATACGCTTATCTAACATAATTAAGCAGCACTATTATTTGGCTTACATTTGTATCACAACATGCTCTTTACAATTCCCTATAAAAATAATGACATTTATAGGCAATGTTAAAAAATGGGCCGTGATGATGAATATGTGGGAGTTGGATCAAGCAATGAGAACAAATGGCTTCGTATCTTGGCGGGGCAATCTATAGATTATAGATTGCAGCCATGGCGACCCCTGTTTTCTTGCTTGATTTTGTATACGTATCTAAGCCTTAATTCTCTTTACCATCATCTTATGAATTCCTGGTACCTTTGCTTTCCGTTAATTGTGGCATCAGGTTTAATGAAAGCTTACTTTTAGATTTTTTTTTTTTTTGCTGTATCTAATTTATAGTTACTATGTAAGTTGCTTATCTTTGCTGTTTAAAACTACGTCAATTCGGGTGAGTTTTACTTCAAAATATGATTATGAAAAGGTTCGTTCCCGTTTTATCTTTTATTAAATGATGCTTTTAGATACACGATCCGCTCTAATTTATTTCTTTTCGTACTTCAACTGGTCCTAATTTGATAGCCATGTGACCCAACTCGGCTGTTGTTCACGAACATGGTGGTGATTCTCTTGCTAGGTGGTAGTTGTCTGACTTATGCCTATAATGGACAATCTATAAACATTTGCAACTTCCATTTGTGCAAGTAATTTTTTTATTCCTTTTTTCTTCTATAAGTATATTGCAGATATGTTATTCAATGTTGATGTTTAAGAAGTTTGTTTTGTTGCAGCAGCATCTGTTGTTAGTTGAGAGTGTTATAATCGATTTTACATTTGAGTTTTGTTAGAAGTGCTAATGCTTTTTAGTGTTTACGTAGATAATGCATTTTGTTTTTGTCGATGTAAGTAGTTTATACATATGGATGTTGACTAAGGCTTCAAAATTTTGTCAACGTCTTTATAGAGAGAGTTGTAGCTGACATATGTATTATTTTCAGGTTGTTGGAGGTTGCAGTTGTTTATTGTCTTTGATACTGTTCTCTGCTTAATGATTTGTATGATGGTGATAGTTAAGTCTTCTTTTTCAACTCTTTATTACTTATGACAGACCAAAACAATTAGCGTGTTTAATGACAACCGGATCGTTGGCCAATTATAAGATAACAAAAATAATAGAAATGACAAAGATAGGTGCGCAAAATTGTGACTTCTTTATAATAATCACAATAGATAAACAAAACTGCAGAATAATAAAAAGCTAGGTCCTTTATATAATAGGACAACACAAAAAATTAAGGAAACAAAATTTGGATCAAATCCTTATTGAGAATAGTAATTGGAAACAAATCAAATCGATTCTTTCTTGGTTTGCACTTCAAGCTAATCTCATCCTACACCATTCTTGATCCTTCTAGAATCATCCACCGTATATGCATCATCCTCCCCTTCTTCAAGAAGACTAGTCCTCGAGTCGAAATCATCGCCAATATTAAAACTCACTCGCTTACGATGTTCATCTGTGTTCTTCTTGTAAGACCGATTTTGCTGCTCAATACGGTTAGGAACCTGTTGATGACGATCCCGAAAATATTCAGCCTGCTCAATTCCATCTGCATGAACAGGTTCAATTTGCGGTAAAGGCAATAAATCAATAGGTGTAACCGGATTACCTCCATAAACAGTCTCAAAGGGACTCTTCCCCATGGTAAGATCAACTGAACGATTAAAAGCAAACTCTGCTTGTTTAAATTCATGTAACATTGAGGCCTCATCTAACTCCTCAGCTTGTACATCATCCTCATTTGGGAGATCCTTGATGTGGATTGAATAACCACCAAATTCTTCATCAGGAATAATGTTTTCAACATCATCATCTTCTTCCCCACCATCAGTATCATAAATTGGTGTGGTATCTTCAGTCAACATAATTTCAGGAACATACTCCATATTAAAAATATCTTCAACCCTTATACCTATGGTCTGTGACGACCCGGAAATTTTTGACCAAATTTAAACTTGATTTTAATATGAACTCGACACGATAAGCAAAGTCTTTAATGTTGAGTCTCAAAAATTCTGAACTGTTTTATTTATTCAATTGACCTTTGACTATTTTCGACGATTCACGAACCATTACTTGTAAATAAATAGATACATATATATTTAAATATTTATATATATATATATATATATATATATATATATATATATATATATATATATATATAAAATAGTTTAAAATATAGTTTGATATATTATATGATTAAATTATAAAATGATATAAGAGATAATAAAATGTATTATTAAAATAAATCTATATATACATAAAACGTATATTAAATATATATTTTGTAATTTCGAAGTTATTTAGTAAACAACGGTACGCTCAATTGTCATATTGACCATAAAAGAAAATTATGTAATTTTAAAATAAACGGTGATTCGAAAATGAGTTTTAAAAATTTTAGACTTAATAATAATATATGTAGAACTTGTTTGTCAAATTTTAAAACTTTTTATTATTTTACTTAGGGGTTAGGAGTAAATAATTAATGTAATTTTTATTTAATAATTAGTGACCAAATTTTATACCATAATGATCAAAATAAATAAATATAATTAATTTAAGAATTTAGGATTTTTCAGAAGACTTTTATCCGCCGCTGATTAACAACAGAGTACAAATTACTATCCCTAATAAACTGTCGGCAGTGTAATAGTTATAGATATCCGTGAATGTTAGAATTATATTTGGACACTGTGTTTGTTTTAGATTTAATACGATGCGTTACTGTGTGGGTTTTGTCATTTGTTCCCCACTATCTCAAATGTTGCAGAGACATAGATAAATATCACACCCAATTGCTCAATATAAAAACCTAGCATCTAATTTATATATATATCACGGATACTTTTCTTGTTAGATGTCAATCCATTATTTTTTTTCCATTGTCTCATTCTATATATATATATATATATATATATATATATATATATATATATATATATATATATATATATATATATATATATATATATATATATATATATATATATATATATATATATATAATAATATATGCATATGTATATGATTATGAAAGTAGAAAACTTATGTTTTTAATTTCCTCTCCTTCTTGCTTTGTTAACTGAATCAACGCCAACCCTCATTTTCATCTATCCTCACCATCACTCTCCTCTTCTTGTTTCACAGACGATCAACCACCATCATAGTCCCACCTTTCAAACCACCTTGCACCACCGGCTTCCTTCTCCGACCACCATAGTGAACAACCACCACCTTCTTTCATTTTTTTCTTTTAATCGATAACTAGCCACCACCTTCAACCATGAGAACGATCACCTGCTTCCATTTTTCTCTCTCTTTGTTTCGTTTACAGCCCCACAACCATTACCCATATATTCACCACTTGTGATCTCAGCTACCAACTTAAGTCTCTTGTTAACCATTATTTAACCATCACTTATATTTATATTATTGTTTTCTGTGGAGCAAGACTAGGAAATTTGGAAAACCAACTTGTTTTGGTTGATTTTATGTTCTGGCGAGTTTAAACCACGACCACACCACAGAGACCTGCAACTTTCTTAAGTCTCTTGTTCGAACCACCATCTCTCTCTATCTACTATTGTTATTCGAAGCCAATCACCACAAACCCACAAAACCAAAACCATCACCACCAAGGACCCATTTTAACTGCTTTATTATCGTTGTTCGCAGCTGATATTTATACTCTTTGCTGCTACTGTTTTGGACCGTGAGCAGCCATCATGAACCATCATCAATCACTGTAACAACCGCTGCAATATTCTTTCAGTTTTATTATATTTTTTTTATTTTCTCCTTCGAACCATAGCAACTACTGCTGCAGTACCGATCCTATTCTCATTCATGTAACAGTAACGTGGACTGTTTTGCTGCTACTATCGGCTCTTCTATTTTCTGCTACATTAACGACAATGATGATGAGATTTAAAAAGCATGTTATGCAAAGATAGGTAATAGATAAAGATGTAAGTGACTAGATAAGAATAAAATGATTAAAGTGTCAAAGTATTGGTGGGGTTTAGAGTGAATAAAATGATTAAAGCTAGATGAATTTCATATTCGATCAAATTGCACAATTCAAACTTCTTCTAATGAAAATTGAGCCGTGAGATTTTGTTGGGCCAAGATTGAATTTATTATTGGGCCGTGAACTTTAGTTGATAAGCAGGCTATTATGATTATACTTGTTGGGCCGATTATGATCCAGTTTTTCTGGATGAACCGAAAGTCCCAAGTTGATTAAGAATGATGATGATAATCAGGATGCGTAACAATGATGATGTATGATAATGAGGGTACTAAGATAATCATAATAATAATATAGGAATAAAGATGATGATGGAATGAAAAATGGCGATATTGATGAGATTAGATGATGGACTAGATGATGATTACGGTTGTATGATTTTGATGAATGATATTAAAAAAAAGGATACATGAAATGATAATCGAATGATGACCCGTTAATTGATGACGATGATCACTTAAAGATGATGATGATATCGGATGGTATAAATCTTATCATTTAATTATATTATTATTATTATCACTATTAATACAAGTATTATTTTTTTTATTATTATTATCGTAAGTATTAGTATTATTATTAGTAAAATTATTATATTTTTTTAGTTATTATTATTAGTAGTATTATTATCATCATAGTTATTAATATAAATATTAGTATTATTATTATTAGTAAAATCATTATTTTTTTTATAGTTATTATTATTAGTATTCATTAAAATTATCATTTTCAGTAAATTCATTATTATTATTATTATTAAAAATATTATCAAAATTATCATTATTTATATTATTATTATTAAAAGTATCATTTTTATAAAAATTATCATTTTTATTATTATAACTATTATTATTATTATTATTATATGATGAAACAACTTTTTAATATTATTATCAATATTATTTTATCAAATAACTATTAGTTATATAAAATCAAGTTTAATAACTATATTAATATTTTAATGATAAATATTAATAAATGTGATTAATTAGGTTATTAATGAAACACATAATTAAAATAACAATTATATACCTAATAATATATAAATTTGTTCGATTACAATTAGATGTGTTAATATATATACTTTATATAGGTTCGTGAATCTGAGGCCAACCCTGCATTATTCAGTACCGTCGTATGCATATTTTTACTACAAAATATCGTATAGTGAGTTTCATTTACCTTTTTACCCTTTATATTTTTGGGCTGAGAATACATGCGAAATTTTTATAAATATTTTTAGAAATAGACACAAGTACTTAAAATTAAATTCTATGGTTGGATTATTAACCGAATATCGCCCTTCAAATCTGGTAACCTAAGAGTTTAGGAAAATGGCCCCTGATTGACGCGAATCCTAAAGATAGATCTATGGACCTTGACAAGTCCCATTCGGGGTACGAATGCTTTAGTACTTCGAGATTATTAATATAAAGATGAGAGGTTCTATTTGGGGATATTCTATGCATTAAGTTAAGGTCGGTTACCAGGTGTTCAATCCATATGAATGATATTTTTGTCTCTATGCATGGGACGCTTATTTATGAGAACTGGAAATAAAAACCTTGTGGTCAATTAAAATGATGGAAATGATTATTTATGTTAAACTAATGAACTCACCAACCTTTTGGTTGACACTTTAAAGCATATTTATTCTCAGGTATGAAAGAAGTCTTCCGCTGTACAATTGCTCATTTTAAAGATATTACTTGGAGTCATTCATGGCATATTTCAAAAGACGTTGCATTCGAGTCGTTGAGTTCGTCAAGATTATTATTATGTCAATTATAGTTAGATATATTATGAAATGGTATGCATGCAGTCAACTTTCGATGTAATGAAAGATTGTCTTTTCAAAAACGAATGCAATGTTTGTAAAATGTATCATATAGAGATCAAGTACCTCGCGATGTAACCAACAGTTGTGAATCATTTATAATCAATATGGACTTCGTCCGGATGGATTAGGACGGGTCGCTACAGTTGGTATCAGAGCGGTGGTCTTAGCGAACCAGGTCTGCATTAGTGTGTCTAACTGATAAGTCGTTAGGATGCATTAGTGAGTCTGGACTTCGACCGTGTCTGCATGTCAACAATTTTGCTTATCATTTAATGTCAAAAATTATTTGCTTATCATCCTTAAAGTCTAGACACATCTTACTGCCTCTATTGCATGGACTGTGTATAGATAAATTCATATCTTAGCGTATCTGTTATTGTTACCTTTGCCTGACAGCTTCCGTAGATTTCTCCGTAACTTATGGGATTTTAGTATTATATATGCATATGTAAATTATGTATTGCATGGTACTAATCTACATCCTATAATCCATTTCTTATCGAAAATTCCTTCATCTGATCGTACGAGATGAATCCCTCAATCAGTTCGAATTCCAACAGCTATTCCGATATGGAGTTTCACATATCAGCGTCACCAGAATGAATCAACCAATCAGTCACCCCCAATTCATCTGATGGGTTCGTAGTCGACTTAATCAATGGAGACGCGAAGAAGGCGATCCCTTCCACCAACCGAATTTACCTCTTGGCGATGAACCTGAAGCACTTACCGGTGAACCTGTTCGTAATACTATTTTCTCTCTCATTTCACGAATATCTTGCCAAGATTATATTCTATCTAAAATTCTAAACCTTATTCATTCGCTCGTACCAACTGACAATTACCCCGGAATAATAGAAGAAGTCAACAAACTTCGCACTCGAAAAATAAATTTGGAGAATATGGTGCAAAATTTACCAGCTTCAACAACATCACCGGCACTAACAGTACCATCACTAACAGCACCAGTAACATCAACAATCCATGCCTCAACATCTCATTCTGTACCTCGAGTATAATCATCGTTCTACGTATCGTTCTACATCAATTATCTTCGTTCTTCATGGCTATTAAGAAATCTCTAAATGTTTTAGAGATTATGTATTCTAGTTCTAACGGTAAACCAAATGAGTTTAATATCATATTAACTCAATGAATCCATGATTACATCTGAAGAAAATATATATGTATATATGTTTTCATAAAGATTGTAATTAAAAATTCTTTCGTACAAAGTGTTAATTGTGAAAATATTTAACGGGTAGGTAATACCCAAGGAATATTCAGATTTCATACTAATAAGTTACACTGTACATTCTTCGAAGCTGATTCAACAGTCGTTTACTATCCTACTTACATCCACCGATATACAAATCCGTTCACCACAGAATAATCACATTCATCCAATTTCATATTTGGATTTTGATTTATCAGAATCCAACAAGTGGCATAATGAAGAAAACATTTGACAAAATAAAATTTGTTAGAAACAAACAAATTAACTATGAGAAATTTTGTTAAGAATCCACGCTAACTGTTCCTAGCTAATTGTTCCTAGCTAACTGATTACATTTTATTTATCGCAATTTAATTATCACAATTTACATTCTCGCAATTTTATTTATCGTCATTAAATTTTCTGTTATTTACTTTACGCACTTTATTTATCGTTATTTAATTTCTGTTATTTATTTTATGCACTTTAAATATCGGGACACGTATACAAGGTTTTGACATATCATATTGACGCATATATATATATATATATATATATATATATATATATATATATATATATATATATATATATATATATATATATATATATATATATACATATATATATATTATTTGGAATAACCATAGACACTCTATATGCAGTAACGATCGAGTTCTCTATAGAGGGTTGAGGTTGATTCTACAATAATATATATATTTTGAGTTATGATCGAGTCTGAGACATGTACACGGGTCACGATACGTATTAATTAATTCGAATATTATATATTAAACTATATATGAATTATTGGACTGTTAACTGTGGACTATCGACTGTGGACTGTCAACATTGGATAATTAAAATGAATTAAAATACTGATTATAACATATGAAACTAAATAATTCTTCAGGTTTGCCACTTGATTTCCTCTTAAACCTCATTCGTATCTTGACGATTACAATCCGCGTTCAAATCTTTCATAATTCTTGAAAACACCTCAATCGAGAGGATGAACCAACCGCACTTTATCTACGGAAGAAAAGATTGATGCATATAGTTATGCACCCGAAAAACTCTCGAAACCTGAGTAAACGTTTAACACGTATCTGTGCTAGCTCATTTGGCATTGTTACTACCGAAAATAACTTTATAATCCCTCTCCAAATTAGCCAATTTTGTCACAGCTCCAACAAGTCCACTTTGACTTTTCGTTCGAAACAACCTTATTATAACCTTGATTTATATGTGTGCTCTTTTATTGTTACCGGGGAACCTTTTATTATATTCTACCATATTACCAGCAGACGTACCAGCAACCTCGTTGCTTCTTGGTTTAAATCTCTCCGATAAATCATTATAGTTATTCATTGAAACCCTATCATATACTCATCCGCATCTTGTAACGAGAACTGCCATACCAATTATCGGGAATCAGCAATCAGTACTTTGAAAACGTACAGCATATCTACATCAACAGTTATATGTATAACATTTATCTTTTAGAATTATGGTCTTTCATTCTGAAATTCTGAACAGCACGCAGTCTACAAATCAATACTCTGAATGTTGAAAAAGCTGAATGAAGTAGCAGAAACTGTAGACAACCCTAAACGACCTTAATCGTCGGAAGTTTAATGATAAAGAATAGTATGTTGGAAAAGCTTAGAAAAGTTGGAACTGGAAAACGGATTGAGCAAACTATGAAGGAGTCTCTGAACAAAACACAAGGACTAAACTTGTACATTAAGAATCCTGATGATTCTATTTTTGATGAAATCTTTAGCGAACACCTTGCTTTTGACTCCAAACTCTTGCGGACAAATTTTCTTCACCATCCTTCGATATTAGAAATTCCAAGATATCATAGTATCTTTCATTATAAATATCCTCCATATTTCTGAAGATATTTTCATAACTATTCTTATCTGAAATCATTAATCTCTTCGTGCTATCAGTGTTACATCATATAGAAACTGTTAGTTTCTATATTCTGTAAACTTTCGAGCTTAAAATATGAATGTTATTGAAGTAATGTTGGGAACTGATGCATGAGTTAGTATAATATAATGACACTTGATCAACGTGATTATATTACAATAAGTCATGCTGAGTTTCTAATGGGACGTGATGATTCACAGATCATAACGTTATCATGTGCCATGTTACATAACTCTTTTATTCTACTTAACTCCTGAACAAATCAAGAAAATGTATTCTTGATGGTTCTATCTTCTGTGATGTTGATAAATTTGAAAATCAAATCGTGCTATCACGTTCCTTCCAGCTTAGAACATTATAATCATTCAAAACTCTATATCTACAAATTCTGGACCATTATTCGCTTGACTTGAAGTCGGGAAGACAAAACAAAAGCATAGAGCTTCGAAATATAAGGGATAATATAAAGCCCGATAACAACACATAAATTACAAACCATGTATATCAATGTTTATCGCAACATAAAGACACGAAAAAATTAAAAACGTTATAGCCCCAAGGGCGAAGTAGAAGAAAGCATATTCCTCTGGTGAAAGTTGGAAAAGGAGAATGATTGTTGCGATAGTAAGGATGATGACAAGGATCAGAACGGGATTAAGTATTTTCACAATCTTTTGGATGTATGTACTAAGAAAGAAAGTATAGAAATGGTGAGAATAATGGAACGAAAGAGCTTAATTTATAAAGAAAATATCAGACATAATAATCGAGGCAGATCACTGTATTTAATCATAGAGATCTTAATTTCTTTACTCGCCGAAGAATCAAATCTTATAGATTTCGAAGATTTTCATTAATTCCTTAAATTTCGGAAACCCACCGCGACTACGTCAAAACTTAAATCTCTATCTCAATCTTTTATGATATCTTCACTCATACGCTTCGAGTAATCGAGTTGTCTTATTCATATTACTCAACGGTGATAAAACTCTATTTATCAACTCATATTCGTCAGGAAAACATTCTTATTGTTAGCCATGACGACCTCAATCAAATTTCAGGATGAAATTTCTTTAACGGGTAGGTACTGTGACGACTCGGAAATTTTCGACCAAATTTAAACTTGATTTTAATATGAACTCGACACGATAAGCAAAGTCTTTAATGTTGAGTCTCAAAAATTCTGAACTGTTTTATTTATTCAATTGACCTTTGACTATTTTCGACGATTCACGAACCATTACTTGTAAATAAATAGATACATATATATTTAAATATAATAGTTTGAAATATAGTTTGATATAATATATGATTAAATTATAAAATGATATAAGAGATAATAAAATGTATTATTAAAATAAATCTATATATACATAAAACGTATATTAAATATATATTTTGTGATTTCGAAGTTATTTAGTAGACAACGGTACGCTCAATTGTCATATTGACCATAAAAGAAACTTATGTAATTTTAAAATAAACGGTGATTCGAAAATGAGTTTTATATATTTTAGACTTAATAATAATATATGTAGAACTTGTTTGTCAAATTTTAAAACTTTTTATTATTTTACTTAGGGTTTGGGAGTAAATAATTAATATAATTTTTATTTAATAATTAGTGACCAAATTTTATACCATAATGATCAAAATAAATAAATATAATTAATTTAAGAATTTAGGATTTTTTAGAAGACTTTTATCCGCCGCTGATTAACAACGGAGTACAAATTACTATCCCTAATAAACTGTCGGCAGTGTAATAGTTATAGATATCCGTGAATGTTAGAATTATAATTGGACACTATGTTTGTTTTAGATTTAATACTATGCGTTACTGTGTGGGTTTTGTCATTTGTTCCCCACTATCTCAAATGTTGCAGAGACATAGATAAATATCCACACCCAATTGCTCAATATAAAAACCTAGCATCTAATTCTAATTTATATATATATCACGGATACTTTTCTTGTTAGATGTCAATCCATTATTTTTTTCCCATTGTCTCATTCTATATATATAATAATATATGCATATGCATATGATTATGAAAGTAGAAAACTTATGTTTTTAATTTCCTCTCCTTCTTGCTTTGTTAACTGAATCAACGCCAACCCTCATTTTCATCTATCCTCACCATCACTCTCCTCTTCCTGTTTCACAGACGATCAACAACCATCATAGTCCCACCTTTCAAACCACCTTGCACCACCGGCTTCCTTCTCCGACCACCATAGTGAACAACCACCACCTTCTTTCATTTTTTTTCTTTTAATCGATAACTAGCCACCACCTTCAACCATGAGAACGATCACCTTCTTCCATTTTTTTTCCTCTTTGTTTCGTTTACAGCCCCACAACCATCACCCATATATTCACCACTTGTGATCTCAGCTACCAACTTAAGTCTCTTGTTAACCATTATTTAACCATCACTTATATTTATATTATTGTTTTCTGTGGAGCAAGACTAGGAAACGGGAAAACCAACTTGTTTTGGTTGATTTTATGGCGAGTTTAAACCACGACCACACCACAGAGACCTGCAACTTTCTTAAGTCTCTTGTTCGAACCACCATCTCTCTCTATCTACTATTGTTATTCGAAGCCAATCACCACAAACCCACAAAACCAAAACCGTCACCACCAAGGACCCATTTTAACTGCTTTATTATCGTTGTTCACAGCTAATATTTATACTCTTTGCTGCTACTGTTTTGGACCGTGAGCAGCCATCACGAACCATCATCAATCACTGTAACAACCGCTGCAATATTCTTTTGGTTTTATTATATTTTTTTTTCTTTTCTCCTTCGAACCATAGCAGCTACTACTGCAGTACCGATCCTATTCTCATTCATGTAACAGTAACGTGGACTATTTTGCTGCTACTATCGGCTCTTCTATTTTCTGCTACATTAACGACAATGATGATGAGATTTAAAAAGCATGTTATGCAAAGATAGGTAATAGATAAAGATGTAAGTGACTAGATAAGAATAAAATGATTAAAGTGTCAAAGTATTGGTGGGGTTTAGAGTGAATAAAATGATTAAAGCTGGATGAATTTCATATTCGATCAAATTGCACAATTCAAACTTCTTCTAATGAAAATTGAGCCGTGAGATTTTGTTGGGCCAAGATTGAATTTATTATTGGGCCGTGAACTTTAGTTGATAAGCAGGCTATTATGATTATACTTGTTGGGCCGATTATGATCCAGTTTTTCTGGATGAACCGAAAGTCCCAAGTTGATTAAGAATGATGATGATAATCAGGATGCGTAACAATGATGTATGATAATCATAGTTATTAATATAAATATTAGTATTATTATTATTATTATTAGTAAAATCATTATTTTTTTATAATTATTATTATTAGTATTCATTAAAATTATCATTTTCAGTAAATTTATTATTATTATTTTTATTAAAAATATTATCAAAATTATCATTATTTTTATTATTATTATTAAAAGTATCATTTTTATAAAAATTATCATTTTTATTATTATAACTATTATTATTATTATTATTATTATTATTATTATATGATGAAACAACTTTTTAATATTATTATCAATATTATTTTATCAAATAACTATTAGTTATATAAAATCATGTTTAATAACTATATTAATATTTTTATGATAAATATTAATAAATGTGATTAATTAGGTTATTAATGAAACACATAATTAAAATAACAATTATATCACTAATAATATATAAATTTGTTCGATTACAATTAGATGTGTTAATATATATACTTGATATAGGTTCGTGAATCTGAGGCCAACCCTGCGTTGTTCAGTACCGTCGTATGCATATTTTTACTACAAAATATCGTATAGTGAGTTTCATTTACCTTTTTACCCTTTATATTTTTGGGCTGAGAATACATGCGAAATTTTTATTAATGTTTTTATGAAATAGACACAAGTACTTAAAATTACATTCTATGGTTGGATTATTAACCAAATATCGCCCTTCAAGTCTGGTAACCTAAGAATTTAGGGAAATGGCCCCTGATTGACGCGAATCCTAAAGATAGATCTATGGACCTTGACAAGTCCCATTCGGGGTACGAATGCTTTAGTACTTCGGGATTATTAATATACAGACGAGAGGTTCTGTTTGGAGATATTCTATGCATTAAGTTAACGTCGGTTACCAGGTGTTCAATCCATATGAATGATATTTTTGTCTCTATGCATGGGACGCTTATTTATGAGAACTGAAAATGAAAACCTTGTGGTCTATTAAAATGATGGAAATGATTATTTATGTTAAATTAATGAACTCACCAACCTTTTGGTTGACACTTTAAAGCATATTTATTCTCAGGTATGAAAGAAGTCTTCTGCTGTGCAATTGCTCATTTTAAAGATATTACTTGGAGTCATTCATGGCATATTTCAAAAGACGGGCATTCGAGTCGTTGAGTTCGTCAAGATTATTATTATGTCAATTATAGTTAGATATATTATGAAATGGTATGCATGCCGTCAACTTTCGATGTAATGAAAGATTGTCTTTTCAAAAACGAATGCAATGTTTGTAAAATGTATCATATAGAGGTCAAGTACCTCGCGATGTAACCAACAGTTGTGAATCGTTTATAATCAATATGGACTTCGTCCGGATGGATTAGGACGGGTCGCTACATGGTCCGTACAGGATCATCATGATAGTCCCGTCTGAATCCTCTCGGCGTATCAGCGAATGGATTCATATCTTCCCACCGGTCCTCTGTTTGATCCGAAGCATAGCGTTCATCATATTTATGATGTCTGTCCAACTCTAATATTGCTATCCTTCGTCGCAAATGCTCAATCTCTAACTCCCTAACCCGTTGCTGCAAACTAGCAATCTCAGCATCCCTTGGATCACCTTCGCTGCCTCTCTCGGCGTGTCTGCGAGGGTTAGCTCGATGGCCATATCCACTTTTCATTGGTCAATTCCTAAGCTCTGAATACCAAATAATGACAACCAGATCGTTGGTCAAATATAAGATAACAAAGATAATAGGAATGACAAAGATAGGTGCGCAAAATTGCGACTTCTTTATAATAATCACAATAGATAAACAAAACTACAGAATAATAAAAAGCTAGGTCCTTTATATAATAGGACAACACAAATAATTAAGGAAACAAAATTTGGATCAAATCCTTATTGAGAATAGTAATTGGAAACAAATCAAATCAATTCTTTCTTGATTTGCACTTCAAGCTAATCTCATCCTACACCATTCTTGATCCTTCTAGAATCATCCACCGTATATGCATCAGTGTATCAGTGTTGGTTTTTAATCTTCTTATATATATAAATTTATAACTGTCTCATATAGGTTATTAATCTAAGTTGCATTTTTTTTTCTTTTTTTGAATAACTATGTCTTTGGTAAACTATACTCCCATGCTATTATCTTGAAAACTGATGTACCACCAAAGCATATTTGTCCAAATTGTATTGTTCTTTTGTATTGGTTATTATGGGCAACTATTTTTTATACTCTTTAAGTGTTACCATTCTATGAATTTAAACTGTTATAGTGTATGCATCTATATTTTCTGCCTGAAAGTTGTTACAATAAACTGTATTAACGTGTTCTCTGCCAAATTCCAAAGTTTATTATCGATATTTTTGTTTTTAACTGTTTGTACAATTTGTACAATTTGTACTTTGCACTTTGTACAATTTGATTTTTTCTATAATTGGTACGTAACTAATAAACAGTCCCCGGTAAGCGGCGTATGAACGAATCTATATAATGATATTAGATATGTAGATATACATAGCCGTTTTGTGAACAGGCGTCACCGCCGCAACGCACGGTCGGTCTCTTTCTAGTTTGCATCCAACAGGTTGCATTATATGTTGGTGACGTGTTGGTCCAGTTTTCCACCGAATATGCCGCTTTTACAAGTGGTCTAATCAAATCAATAACTGTCATGTTGACCTTGGTTTACTCGTCTCAATTTGAGAATATTAGAGCGGCATTGGATGAGGTAGCGGTGGTTCATGGAGGCGTCGATGGGGCTCCTATTGTTGCGGAGCAGGTTCAAGGTCAAACTGGAGATTTGGATGAGGGTGTAAATCCTTGTGTCGAGCCCGATTTGTTACTTAATAGTTTTGTTTATAAAAGTAATGTTAGAGCCACATAATTTTACAAAGAAATACTCAAAGATGAGCTGGGAATTAACATCTACCAATCAAAGCATATTATTTTTTCTTTCTCGTGAATTCTTATTCCTCATTTAATTGGTACATGTTATTTTGTGAGCATATTTTCATAAAACTTTTGTGAACTTATCTTATTTTCTTATGATTAGGCAAACCAGCTTTTAAGATTCAAATTTCAGAATCATTCATGATTTAATAGCGAAGGAATAGTTGATGGTTATCATTTCATACATTTTGACTTTTTCGTGTGAAATCTACATTTTCTTTTTCAAAAGAATAATCAGTGGAAGTTTTTCGGCTGTGTGTGTTTTGAGATAATATAATCAATCGAAGGCGTAAATCAAATACAATTGAAAGGGTAATAAAAAGATTCTTTTTAGTGTTTATAAACAAATTTAGAAAAAGGATAAAAATAGGGATGTGATATACAATTACAATAAACTAAAGTTTACTAAAAAGAAGATGAGATTTGTTTCTCCTATTATGTATCGTTTTTGCGGCATAGCCTAGTGGTAAGACGGGGAATTTCTCTCACAATATAATGGGCCCAAACTTTGCCACGTAGTGTGACATCCTTGAATTTTAGGATAGTGCGCGCCACACACTACCAAAGGTGCGGCCCGCGCACGCTGCAGGTCAGGCAAGGATTGTTTCGTTGTTTTTGAGAAGTTTAGGGGCTAAAGTGTTGAACTCAGATTAAATAGCAGGAATGGGGTGGGTTCTCATCATTCTATCAACTTCCAGAAATATTTAGAGAAAGAGTAAGTAGCGATGGTGAAGGATTTCAAGAGAGAGATGGGCTCATCCCTGCACCGATTTTAAGTTGCATTTGATACACATAGGTCGAAATTAGATGACACATGTAAGTATGCACTTCTTATATGTCACTCTAATTAGACAAACTGTGTATATGCATACTTAATACAAAGTATACTAGACTATAAAACTAAAGTCTAATAAATTTGAGAAAAATGTAACAAAGTTTGAGGAATCGGGACACTGAACAAACAGGGATCCAATGATTAAACTTGGGTACATTCATGTAGGGATGAGATCGGTTCCGGAACCGTGCCGAACCGTACCGGTACCGAAATTGCATAAAATGGAGAACCGACACCGTACCGAAATTTCAATACGGTACCGGTTTTGGTACCGGTACGGGACCGGTATTTTTCGGTTCTTTACCCACTTGGTACCGAATTTTTGGACAATGGTGTAGATAATACGAATGACGTGGTATGATGTATGTACATATACATTATTTTTTTCCAATTATATATAGTGTAAAGTATTCGTTAGAGAACAATGATATATAAATAAGATGAAGACGAACATGCGATAAATAAATATAAGAATAACGAAAAAAATTGGTAAAACAAAAATTGCATACATGACCTGTCTATTAAAAAATAGAAAAAATTACTGTAAAATTCATGTAAATAAAGTTACAAAAAAAAACCAACTAAGCTTCGGAGGTCGCATTCTCTTTTCCCTTTTGTTATGTTTCTTGATCGCCTCTTCCATCTCTATATAATAAAAAGACACAAATTTTGTTAATCGGTCATTATTTATCGCAAAAACATGTACAAAATATGTTTTAGAAACTATATAAATAAAACATAATATTTTACCAATTGCGACGTCGTCATCTTTCAGTATATCAATTACTTCATCTTCAAATATAGGAATACTTGATTGTTTTATCTAATCTTGGGTGCAAATCAAAGATTCCACTATTTGGGTTGACAACCTTGTTCTATACGGGTCAAGTACAAGATCACTCGTACTAAATGCCGACTCGGATGTTACGCTGGAAATTTGTATCGCCAATATATCTAACACAATTAAAAGTTCAAATACAATGAACATAACAATCTTGAAGGAAGAAGTTCCTTGTTTGCGGCACAAATTTTTGTAGCTTTATGATTTGAGAAAAGTCGACACCGTAGGTATGTAGGGAACTAGGGATTTTTTGAGTATTTTTTCTATTTATCTCATTATAATATTCTATTTTATAGTATGTGTATAATTTTGGTATTTGGTACCATAATCCCGAATATTTACTGGAACTGAAATCGTAAAATACCGGTACCGAAAACGTTGATTTCTAAAAATCGAAACTGATACCGCTTACCGTTCGGTATGGTTTTCGGTACCGGTACCGGTTCGGTAGGGGATCGATTTCGATTTTTCGGTCCATTTGATCATGCCTACATTCATGCTTCTTTGAAGTTGAAAGTTATAAAGACTAAATTTGGAAATGTTCTAAAAACTACAAAAATAACATTATCTATAGCAAGGAATCAAGAAAGTCACTAATTAATTAGGAATTGTCAACAATGTGGGCTAGTGGTAACGCGTTTCACTGAGCAAAAAAAGACACACCCTATTACCCATTTCACTAGGCACCGGGATACCCCGGTTGGGCCGCTTACATGTGAGGTAAAAAAAAGACACACCTTATTACCTGTTTTACTGGGCAGCTACGTATAAAAACTAATCATTAATGTCACTATTTATCTACAAAGGGCTGCAAGGTTACTTCATTAATATTTAAGACTAATAAATAGATCGTGTATATACAAATGGGTTGAAAAATAATGTAGAATTTGATGTGAAGTAAACCAAATACATGTGATGTGCAGTAGCAGTTGTAGCAAGAAATTATAGTAGAAGCAAACACAGATACTAAAATAAATGTTGTCATTGCAGATATAGCCGTGTATATAAAATTTTGATGGACATCAAAAAAGAAAAAAGAGAAGGAGTCAAAATATCAAAGAACTTTACAATTCTTGGAATCAGATCTTTAACTCGAAGACCCCAATCTCATATTATTCTACTTCTCTTATTTAAGCCACATACAGAGTAGTCGTCCTCCCGGTAACCTAAACAGAGAAAATCTCATAACATAACTTCTTATTTAAGCCACAGTAAGTTCCTTCGCACCTCGATTCAGAATCATTAAATCTAACATTTTCTAAAAACTTATTTTCACAAACTTTGTTTGAAAAGTTTTATTTGTTTAGTGCTTATGTGTGGTATATTCTAGAAGTTTGTGCAGGTTGTGTAGATTGTAGATTGTTAAGGGGTTGCTTGTGAAAATGCTATGTCGGTGGGCTTTTGGTGCTGGATTGCTGAAGTGGGCTTAAAGTGTTGGTGGGCTAATTCTCATCAATAGACCTTGAAGAGCCCATGATGGGTTAAGAAGTATAAATACCCTAACTGCTTGTTAGGGTTTCATAATTGAGTTTATAATCATATTTGATATTAGTGTTGGTCTTCATAAAGCTTTCTATGGCAATTGTGTAAATTCATCATCATCTTGGTGGTATTTTGTGAGTGTTTACTTCTCTAGTTTGAGTGTGTAGATTGTACTAGTCGTACAATCTAGTTTGTGAGTATTATTTGTAACGACCCGTCAAAATCACTATTGATGCAGTACGTTATTCACTGGTTTCATTACGAGGTATTGACATCTATATGATACGTTTTGTAAACATTGCATTCTTTTGAAAAGGCACACCGTAAATGAATATCTAAATCCAAGGTTTTCGACATCTGATGATTTCTACATATAGACAATCACCGTAAATAATAGTTTACAATAATACATCCATTGACAATGCAATCAAAATAAGATACATGGTGATGATTTTGTGAATGCAAAGTTTTCTCTAATAAAGCATGTATGACTCCATGCACATATCTTGTATAACGTATAAGCAAACAGCGGAAGACTTCTAGGGACCTGAGAATAAACATGTTAAAAGTGTCAACACAAACGTTGGTGAGTTCATAGTTTTAATATTGCGCATAATCTGTATATAAAGGTGGATCACAAGATTTCAGTTGTTTCATCCGAAACGTTTATCAAAAGATTCTACGAAATTGAGCACCCTGGTAACTAAACTTAACGTATATATAATTTGTACCCTTTGTATAATCATCTTAATAATACACGCAAACCAACGTGTACGCATCTCAAATAGCATATGTCCGTTAAAAGGCTAGCGCTCTAGCTCGGACGGGGATATCAAGCCCTATGGATCCATATACAACTACTCGCGCCCACCAGTTCTTATAACCGGCAGTTACTAGTTACCAAAGCTAAGGGATTTTCGGTTCAAACTCGGTGTAGAATTTAGTATATACTTGTATCCATTGCGTTTAAAATAAAGTGCATGTATTCTTAGCCCAAAAATATAGATTGCAAAAACAATTAAAAAGGGAGCAAATGAAACTCACCTGACAACTTCAAAAATAAATCACAGAGATGTGACCGAAAATCGGAATGCAAGTAACCGTAGACCTCAACCTAGAGAACATATGTTGGTCAATAAGTGTCTAATAAGCTAGGTCGGTCCATAGGGTAAGTATACTCCTATTGCTCAAGTCCGACTCATAAATTTAGCAAAAGTCAACAAAAGTCAACAAAAGTCAACACAAGTCAAAGTAAGTCAAATGTAAGTCAAACGTAGTCGAACACAGTCAACATGGTTAACACAAGTCAACAATCTCATAATATTACTCAAGTTGGGTCTAATAGTCAAACATAGGTCAATCTTAAGTAATACATTTTTACTTGGCAAAAATTATTATATATTTTGGTATTTTACAGTTGATTTCGGGTCCCACCAATTTTGATATAGTACCTTTGGTCATGACCATTGGAAATTATATCATACCACCTTTCTATAGCCAGTTTATTTGACAGAAACGGAGTTACGGTTTAAAAGTTATGACCTTGTGAAAACAGCCCCTCAAAACATAAAATGCTGAAATTTAGTGCTGTTAACAGCATGGATCAGCAGCGGCGCCCAGTTTTCGTACTCGTTTTAGACTAGTTTAGGCTCGACAATATCATACAGATAATATATCGTTTTAAATCTTGTCGTGAATACTTTCAATAACAAATAATAGTTTTTATCCAAACTTAACCGATTTCAACTTACGAGTCCGCAAAGTATGTCCAAGAGTCATTTTTGACACTTTACAAAAACTAATAATATTTTGTGTTGACGACTCAAAATTCAATCCGGGAGACTTGAATGTTTCATTATCATAACACAAGTTTAAAATGACATTATTGACGTTTTTGTAAACTCGAATTCCCGAAATTATGTGTATGGGTCAAAATAGGTCATTATGACCCAAATGAGTCATAAACACTCAATTTAACTAAAACATGGCAAAACTTATTTTTAAAACACTACAACCTTTAAACTTACTTAAATCGACGTATGGGACTTGTCTACACTGATTGTTACCCGTTAAACCCATTTGGTCAAACAAAGTCAACTGCACATAATATTTAGTTTAAACAATGCAGTCAACTTCTGGAATTTTTATAAAAATAAGTACAACTCCGTTTGACTTGAAATACATGCCAAAATCTCTGTAATTTAGTCCACTATAATATATCAGAAGTACAGCCTCTAACTATAAACAGAAAGATCGCAGTGACTGAAAACATATCAGACTGTAATGCTGAAACGTTTAAGCACTTTTACATAACATGTATAAACTTTGAAAAATCATATCAAATCCAAAAAGTATCCAAATGACGCGTTTCTGGAGTTCAAACTTATTAATTTTTTGATACGCACGCAACCGTGAACCCAGAAATCTGCGATCAGGTCCCACACATCCCGAGACAACTGCTCTGTTCGGTTTTAAATAATATAAAATTGTAACTTTGATTTGACGATAGATTTTGACTCGTTTATCAGAATTTGACAATATCTAAATGAAAACCAAATGTTTTTTCGCAAGGAATACAATTATGTACCTCTCAAGACCTGAATATATAGTATACTTTTCCAGATTCTCAGTTTTCAATTACGAATTTTTAAACCGAAATCAATACATCATAACATGAGCAATACGTATCCGTTTCACATGATATCCTAGCCTAACTTGAGTGATTTTTAATTTTCTAACAGATGGTAGATAAATAAAATTCCAAATCATAAAGGATTTTGCCCAGAAAATTCGGATTTAAACATAAACAAGTCAAAACTTCAAATAAACATAACGAGAGCAATTCTTAACGAAATTCGATGATTCTTTCGAGCAAACTTATTAATTTTTCACAAGGATTTCATATATAAACATTTCATAAACTAAAAATATCATGTTAATATCAGTAGCATATTAATGAAAAACGTGATCATTCATAAAAACGTGTTAAAACTTCAATTAAGCATAACATGAGCATACGGTAACGAAAATTTGAAAATCCAAAGCCCAAACTTATTAGCTTTTCAAGAGGATTCTGATTATCTCATAATATTATACATTCAACAAGTTCAAGTTTCTGACCTCTCACAAAACAAATTCGTGATTCATCAAAAAGTCATCAAACGATCAAATTAGCGAATACTATCATGCATACATACAAGGACTTGAGCACTAGACACTATATCTACCCTAAAATGTAACAAAAACATGAAAACCCAAAAATTAAAGTTTTTGAAACTTACCCTAATCAAGAAATTGTTGGTATAGATGTGTAGAGCTCGTCGAGAGGAATCCAAATATATAAACGATTATATGATCAAACAATTATTGAAGATGTTCTTGAGGTTGGAAGTTATGAAGTAGGTGGGTTTTCTTGAGAGAGAGAGAGAGAGAGAGAGAGAGAGAGAGAGAGAGAGAGAGAGAGAGAGAGAAGAAGATACGTATGTGTTTTGTTGGTGAAATGAATCTAGATCAGAAATATAGGTAGAAAAGGGAAGTCACGGATTTAAGTTAGGTAAACACGGGTATTACTGTATAGTCACGGGTTATAATTAAATTTTTATCCATTAGCTAAAATCCAATGTATTTTATCTTAACATGTTTCACTAATTGATAAATTTTATATTTATAAAAAATACATCTAAATATATTATTCGAAACCTTTTATTTTTAATTCCAATCAATTTTTAAGATTATATTTAAAATATCACTTTTATATTTAAATTATATATTAAAGTAATTATAATATTTATAAATCATGTGTTACGTAATTTATGGGAGTAGATGGCAAGTGGGTCACAAATTTTTGTATCCATCCATTATATAATATATAATAATATAATAATAAACTGAATTATTAGTTTGAATTATTAAACCAAATTATTAAATTTAATTATTAACTCAATTATTAGTGTATAAATCTATACACATACATGTAGAAACGTTCGTATAATATGCGTATAAATACTTGTTGAATACCAATAAAAATATAAGTATTATCATCCTACTTAATTAGAATGATTTTTACAACTCAATCGTTATATAACATAATTATTAAAATTAATAATCATACGTTTTGTTAAAATCTATTTTTCTCGTTTTCTCTAACCGTAGTGTTTTCAAAAAAAAAAGTAACTAATATTAATAATAGTAAAAAAAAATTACGTACAAAATTGTGAATTTTAAGTAACGGTTGTTAAGTTTTCAACGAAAAGTTAATGGAAAAATTCGGGTTATTACATTATTAGTGTTTTCTAGAGATTGATTCTTGTTATTTTCGTTCTATTTCTTATTAATGCAAGTTAATCTCTTGTGATTAGAGCTTTTACAAAATATAACATGGTATCAGTGCAAAGGTTTCCCTGATTCGGATTGAAGTTGTTCGATTAAAACAGTTCTAAGGTTTGAAGAATTTCTTTTTTCCTTTTTTCGATTAAAAAGGTTTCTGGTGTTTTTTGGGTTCATTCAAAGACCGTGGTTGTCCGTGGCCATTATTAAAAAGAAACCTTAGTTTTGGTTTAAGTTTTAGTGTTGTTTGACAATTTTGCTTCCGCTAATTACTTGTTTTTGGATTGATGATTTCGAGCAAGTCGCCGTGAGATTGTTTAAATCTCTATCTCTTATTTTTTTTTCTCATTTTCTATTTTCTTTAGTTATTTATAAATCTTACTTTTATATCTACAATGGTAGGGTCTGATGATGGGAGTGGCAATGCCATTACTTTGATAAACAAATTGGACTTCGGAAATACTCTATATCTTCATACCAGTTATACGACCGGTACACCATTAATACCTATAAAACTAAAAGGAACTGAAAATTATGGTATTTGAAGTAGATCTATGCTGATTGATTTATCTTTAAAAAATAAAACTGGTTTTATTAATGAAACTTTTTTTAAATATCAAAATGATCCCGTTTTGGCATCTCAATGGGATATATGCAATTATATTGTTTTGGGTTTGATTCTTGGCACTATTATAGAAGAGTTATATTCTGGTAAGATTTTTAATACTCTTGCTTCTACTCTTTGGTCTGACTTAAAAGAAACATATGATAAGGTAGATGATTCAATAAAATATTAAATCTATACCAATAGATTAACTCAATTAAACAGAATGTTTGTTCTTTGGCCGATTATTATCATTAATTGAATATCCTTTGGAAACAGTATGACTCTATGATCGCTATTCCACCATGTACATGTTGAACTAATGCCTGCACATGTGCAACATCTGTTGCTAAAAAAAAATGGTCAAAGAAAACTAATGCAATTTTTAATGAGTGTACATGTTGAGTATCAATCTGTTAGGAGTAACTTGTTGTTAAGGGAGCCATTTCCTGATGTGAAGGCTGCTTATGTTGTGTTGTCTATAAAAGAATCGCATAGTGGTTTTTCCTATAGTGAATAAGGAATTAAGAATCAGTGTGATGCTTTTGTGACTCGGACTAATAATAATAATGCGGGGTCAAACTCAAGGGGTGGAATGAATAATTGATAGTGCTTCAAATGAACATATATTTAGTATCAATATCCTTCCAATATGTAAATTTTTAGTTGCAATTGTTCTATTTCCAAGTGATATTCGTTTAAATAAATAAGTGTGAAGACTGAAGATGAAAATGAAGATTTGAAGACGCAAATGATCAAAAAGCTCAAATGTACAAGATACAATTCAAGTGGTTCCATTTATTGATAAGAAAAGTCTAAAAATTACAAGAGTACAAGTCGCGAAATGCAAAGTACAAGATATCTATGCGTACGAAAGGACGTTCGAAAATCCGAAACCGAGACATAAACCGAGCATCAACGCGCAAGTCAACGGACCTAAAATTACCAGTCAACTATGCACATGAATATAATATAATATATATATAATTATATAAAATTATATATATAAAATTATATATATATATATATATAAATGTATCGGCAAAGCTAGCAAACAAACTGATGTGAGCTGGGACAGGCGGCCATGCGATCGCATGGCCAGGAAGCACTAATTCTATGCGATCGCATGGCTAAGGAATGCTAGTCAGGTTCTATAAATTGTGTAGCGACCCGACAAAATCCTCATTGACGGCGCCGTCTACTTAGGTCCCGTTACGTTGTCATAAGTCTTTAAAACAACGTTTGACCAAAATATGTCGCATTTATTTCAATTATAAAGATGTCTCAAAGTTTACAAAGTAGTTCGATGACCAAACATGTTACAATGTTTTAAGTACAACAGAAACCTATGCGACACAAATTAAGTTAAGTCAAAAGACGCTCCACGTATGCATGTAAACTCGACATCCAAGCAAATATCAAAAATAATGTGCGGAAGCATGTATCACCTAGCGTTCAAGGACCTGAGAAAACATATAGAAAACTGTCAACGAAAAAGTTGGTGAAATCGTAGGTGTAATAGCAACGTTGTTTTTGAACCACAAGATTTAGTATAGTTGATTATCCAAATCGTTTGTATTCCAAAATTATGTTCGCGAGCACCCAATTATCAAGACTTAACTGTTTTGTACCATGTTACGTAGTGTTAGAACATACACTATACTCGAAAATATATTTCATCCGCTAACGGTAGCGAACCGTCCGAATGAGGGCTCGTCAAGCCCAATGTGATCACATAACATAAGTTCACGTTTACACCCTGCAAGTGTAACTAATGATAATTGAATTGAGGCTTTTCGTTCTAACTCGCTGTGGAATGTTTTTTTCGTACTTGTGTTCAAAGCATAAAAGTATAATACGTATATGTTTCTCATCCCATAGTATAAAAGTAAAAGTTGTTGAAAATGTGGGACTATGATCTCACCTTGAGTGCACGAGTAAATAAGGTATTTCACAAAGTAACGTGTGCAAGAACGAATGCTAGTCTTGACCTAAACAAGTAGGTTGTATCAATACCGGTAAACACGGTCGGTCAAAGTGTTCAATTAGTCCTATGACTCGTTACGAGTCGATTAATTAGCATGTGAATCAAATTTGCCAAGTTTCATGCAAGATACAAGTATAAGAGCAAGTTAGAATGGTTGCATAAGTAATTGGTTAAGTTTGATCAAAAGTCAACTTTGGTCGGGTCAAAGTCAACGAAAAAGTCAACACGTTCGGGTCGGGTCCCGAACTATTTTTCTGAGGTTTTTAATCATATATAAGCATATTAGAACAAGTTACATGTGAATCGGAGGTGCGTAGCATAGTTAGAATTAAACGAAAAATGATCAACCAAATCAGAACCTGGCAGTTCATCTGGACGGCGTCCAGATTTGCTGAACGGCATCCAGATGTGAAGGCCTGGACGGTGTCCAAGAATCTGGACGGCGTCCAGATTAGTACACAGATCTGATTGCTGAAATTACACAAGTGCACGAACCAAACCTTAAACAAACACAATTTATGATCCGCAAATAATCAAAACATGATCTTATACCGTTGGAAAGGTAATTTGTCGAGGAACGCAACTAAGCACATTTCATCAATCAATCTAACATTTACAACAACCAAAATCGCATTAAATGCTCATCATTTATTACATTCAAGTCCATTAAATGCGTTTCATGATTCGGGCAACCAATTTACATGTATGATACGCCGTTTCGAAGGTAATTAAACATACATCGCATCTAAACACCTATAAACAACATTGTCAAGCATTTAATGCACCAAAAGTTCATATTCAAGTCTATCAAACCCTAACCAAAATCTCAAAATTAATAATCATGTTAGTGAAGCTTTCTTAATCAACCTACACATCAAAATGAAGCTAGTGATGCTAGTAACACATTTAATACATGGACTTCTAACATCTAACAACATTTAAGCAACCAAACCTCAAGATCAAACACACCAAGTTTCAAGTTCATGCTAGTTACTTAAAATAACAAGATCGAGCATATAATTCACATATTCGTGTTAGACTTGAGCCATAGACACTAATTAACACTTTTATAAGTTAAAAACATCAAGAACACAATGTAATGAAATTGATATGGATTCGAATAGGAAGTTGCAAGGATTCCAAATATACAATTTGTTTTGAAGAACGCTTGCTAGATTCAAAATGGATGATGATTCTTTGTTTGGTTGTTTGAGAGAAAAAGAATGGAAGTATTAGAGAAAGAGGAGGATGAATGAATGGAGGAGGAAGGGTTTGACCCTTGAGCTAGTCAAATGTTTGGCATCTTTACGAGTTTAGTCTCTCAAGTTTGAATCGGGTGCGTGAATTACCTAAACGAGATAATTTAAAACGCGTAATAGCGAAAGATGTTATAATTATATAACGGACTTTAAAATGACATAACGGACGGTAAACGGAATAAGGCGGGATTTTACATTACCTACCCCTTAAAAGAAATTTTGTCCTGAAATTTAAGTAGGCGTAGTGGTCGTGATTTCTTCCTCGAGATTTGGTTCCGAATCCACGAATAAATGAGGGTATTTATTTCGCATTTGACCTTGCCTTTCCCAAGTAAACTCGGGTCCCCTTTTGGCTTTCCAATGGACCTTGACAATTGGAATTCGGCTTTGTTTTAGCATTTTGACGGAGGTGTCCACAATTTCAACCGGTTCCTCCACAAAATGAAGTTGGTCATCAATAGTAAGTTCCTCGAGAGGGATGACGAGTTCGGGTTCGGAAAAACACTTCTTCAAGTTCGATACATGGAAAGTAGGATGAACGGAGCTCAGTTGAGACGGAAGATCTAAACGATAAGCAATGGTTCCAACACGCTCCAAGATTTCAAAAGGACCAATATACCGCGGATTTAGTTTCCCGCACTTCCCGAAACGGATCACACCTTTCCAAGGCGAGACTTTTAACATTACGCGGTCGCCGACTTGAAATTCGAGGTCGTTGCGTCTTTTGTCAGTATAGCTCTTTTGACGACTTCGGGCCGTCCTAAGCCTATCTCGGATTTGAACGATCTTCTCGGTTATTTCATGAATGAGTTCGGGTCCGGTGATTTGTGTGTCATCTACTTTGGCCCAACAAAGAGGTGAACGACATTTTCGGCCGTATAATGCTTCGAATGGTGCGGCGTTAAAACTCGCGTGATAACTGTTGTTGTAGGAGAATTCGGCAAGAGGCAAGTGCTTGTCCCAAGCTTTTCCGAAATCGATCACGCAAGCTCGTAACATGTCTTCCAAGGTTTGAATCGTGCGTTCGCTTTGTCCGTCAGTTTGTGGATGATATGCGGTGCTCATGTCTAAACGCGTTCCCAACGGTTCTCGTAAAGTACTCCAAAATCTAGAAATAAAACGGCCATCACGGTCGAAAATAATCGATAAAGGCACACCGTGACGGGCAACGATCTCTTTAATGTAAAGTTGTGCAAGTTTTTCCATGTTGTCGGTTTCCTTCATGGCTAGGAAGTGCGCTGATTTGGTGAGACGGTCTACAATAACCCAAATAGTATCATAACCGCTCGCCGTTCTTGGTAGTTTTGTGATAAAATCCATCGTTATCCTTTTCCACTTCCATTGCGGGATTTCAGGTTATTGAAGTAGTCTGAACGGTCTTTGATGTTCGGCTTTGACTTTGGAGCAAGTTAGGCATTTTCCAACATAAGTAGCGACATCTCTTTTAATGTTCGGCCACCAATATTGTTCCTTGAGGTCGTGGTACATCTTATTAGCACCAGGGTGAATCGAATATCTTGACTTATGGGCTTCGTCTAAAATAAGGCTTCGTAGGACCCCATAACTAGGCTCCTAAATTCTTTCGGCGAAATATCAGAGTCCTGTTTCTTTAACTTCGAATCGAGAGGTGAGGACGTTCAAGTGTTCGAGAGAGATGTTTTCATCCTTGAGAGCCTCATCTTGGGCTACACGAATTTAATTATTAAGATTGGTGTGGATGGTGATGTTTAAAGCTCGGACACGAAGAGGCACCGCTCTTTCCTTTCGACTTAAGGCATCGGCTACTATGTTTGCCTTCCTGGGATGGTAACGAAGCTCGCAATCATAATCGTTCAATGTTTCAATCCACCGTCGTTGTCTCATGTTTAGTTGTTTTTGATCGAAGATGTGTTGAAGGCTTTTGTGATCGGTGAAGATAGTACTCTTGGTTCCATAAAGATAGTGTCTCCACATTTTAAGTGCAAAGACAATGGCTCTGAGTACGAGATCATGTGTCGTGTAGTTCCGTTCATGAATTTTTAGTTGTCGAGAGGCATAAGCAATGACTTTCTTTCGTTGCATCAATACACACCCAAAACCATGTTTAGAGGCATCGCAATATACAACAAAATCATCATTACCTTCGGGAAGTGACAAGATAGGTGCCGTGGTTAGCTTCTTCTTCAAGACTTGAAATGCGAATTCTTGTTCGGTCGCCCAAATGAATTTCTTTCCCTTATGAGTTAACGCGGTTAGAGGACGTGCAACCAAAGAGAAGTTTTCGATGAATCTACGATAGTACCCGGTGAGACCCAAGAATTGACGAATGTGAGTAGGAGTAGTAGGAGTCTCCCATTTGCTAATGGCTTCGATCTTTGCGGGATCGACCTTAATACCTTGGTCGCTTACGATATGACCGAGGAATTGAACTTCCTTCAACCAAAATTCACACTTGGAGAATTTGGCATAGAGTCGTTCTTGTCTCTAGAGTTCAAGCACGAGTCGAAGGTGTTGTTCGTGTTCTTCTTTGCTTTTAGAATAGACCAAGATGTCATCGATGAACACAATAATGAATTTATCGAGATACGGTTTGCACACGCGGTTCATAAGGTCCATGAACACCGCCGGTGAGTTAGTAAGACCAAATGGCATAACAAGAAATTCATAACTATCATAACGAGCCCAGAAAGCGGTTTTGGAAATATCTTCCCCCTTAACCCTTAATTGATGATAACCCGAGCGGAGATCGATTTTCGAATATACACGAGATCCTTGTAATTGATCAAATAGGTCATCGATGCGTGGAAGAGGATATCGGTTCTTAACCGTCAATTTGTTTAGTTCACGATAGTCGATACACATTCGTAGGGATCCATCTTTCTTCTTAACGAATAAAATCGGAGCGCCCCATGGTGAATGGCTAGGTTGGATAAAACCACGGTGAAGTAGTTCTTGGATTTGACTTTGCAATTCTTGCATTTCGTATGGAGCAATTCTATACGGTGCACGTGCTACGGGTGCGGCTCCCGGAATAAGATCGATTTGGAATTCTACCGGTCGATGAGGTGGAAGACCCAGCAATTCATCGGGAAATACATCGAAAAAGTCACTAACAATTGGCACATCATCGATATGCTTCTCGTCGATCTTGACTTTTTTAACATGGGCTAGAATCGCGAAACAACCTTTACGAAGGTATTTTTCAACTTTAAGGCATGAGACGAGGTTGAGTCCGGTGCAACTCTTATCGCCATAGACAATCAAGGGTTCACCATTCTCGATAGGAATTTGAATCGCTTTAAGATCGCAAAGAATGTGAGATTTCATTTTGGCTAGCCAATCCATACCAATGATTACATCAAAGCTCCCTAGTTCTATAGGTATCAAGTCAATTTCAAACTCTTTACCCATTAAGTTTAATGTACACCCCCGATAAAATTTTTCGACACTCAATAGTTTTCCGTTGGCCACCTCAATGGTATAAGTAGTATCTAGTGGGAGTGGTGGAGTTCTAAAAGAATGAGTCAAAGTCTTGGTTATAAAACTCTTATCGGCACCCGAATCGAATAAACAAGAGACATAAGAATCATTGAGATGAAACGTACCCGTGACTAGTTCATTGTCATCTCGGACTTCCTCGGTGTTGATTTTGAAAGCTAGGCCGCGTGTATTGGGGTTAGCTTTCTTCTTTGGGCACGTATTCCTAAAATGACCCGGTTGGCCGCATTCAAAATACACACCCGATTTTGGCGCATTGGGCCGTTTTTGAGCAACGAGGGCGGTATTTCTACAATCGTTAGCCAAATGACCACATCTTTGGCACCGGTGGCAAAAAGGCTTGTCACATTCACCATAGTGATGTTTGTGGCATTTGTTGCAAAAAGGTTTATTTCTGACATAACTTTTCTTGCCGTCGGAGGTGAAAGGCTTTTTGGTGAAGTTGTTGTTGTAGTTGTTTGATGGAGTGGCTTTCCATTTTCTTTTGTTGTCACCCGATTTATCCTCGGCCTTAGGTGCCGGTACTACGATTTCATCCACCGTTTCAATCAATTTGCGGGCCATATTCAAAGCTTCTTGATGATTAGTGGGTTTGGATGACATTACCCCGTGTTTGATGCTCTTTGGAGGTAACGACCCAACTACGTTTTACCAAAAACACGACTTAATTTTTTTTTTAACAGACAATCTGGACGGCGTCCAGTTATCTGGGCGGCGTCCAACAGTGAAGAACAGGATGGCGTCCAAGACTCTTGGACGGCGTCTAAATGAACTAAAACTTTCTGCTCAGTTTTTCAAATTCACGCGGGCGAAAAACCCGCTTCCCAACACTTTTAAACGAAACGGTTTTCACAACACATTAGTATAATTATAATTAAGAGATTTCCACAATAAAATTGAGTTTTATAACACCGGGCCCACATCGACCCAAATTACGAACAAGTGACCATTTCGACCCATTTATATATATTGACAGATTAGGATTCTACAACCCAACCCGATACCATGAGCATAATCCCGGGGACTATCAAATCCCTCATCCGCGTTCAATTATCCGAAAGCTACCCCATCAGGCCCAAGCGATCCATCACGTCTAGTCTAACAACTAGCTAGCATCAATAAAACAATACCTGTAAAAAGGTAAACAACGAGAGGGGTAAGCCTAGGCTTAGTGAATGCAATAATTATACACATACATATATAATATACCTACTTGCAAACACTTACTCACATACCGCATACATGCTAGCAACACAATTAGCTTATCATCACAAGTACAAAGCTATTAACCTCCAATACCACAAGCTAGCACAATAATAGCATATATATATCCCGAACAATATAAAATGCTTACGCTACAACACAATAACCATGGTTAACCAATTGAACTAGGGAACGGTGTTTAAAGACAGTCGGAATTCATAACAACCATTAGTGCACTTAACACGTCGTACTCTAACCCCACAGGTAGCATCTTAACACGTCAATACTTCACCCTGGGTGGCGTCTTAACACGTCGACACTTCACCCCGAGTGGTGTCTTAACACTTCGACACTTCACTCCTTATTTTACTTGAGGTGGCATCTTAACACGTCGATACTTCACCTCGAGTGATGCCTTAACACATCGGCACTTCACCCTTCATCTTACTTGGGGTGGAATCTTAACACGTCGATACTTCACCCCGGATGGCGTCTTAACACATCGACACTTCATCCGTTAATTTCTTGGAGTGGCATCTTAGCACATTGATACTTCACTCCGGGTGGTGTCTTAACACATCGACACTTCACCCCGGGTGGCGTCTTAACACATCGACACTTCACCCTGGGTGGCGTCTTAACACATCGACACTTCACCTGTCATATTAATTTGAGTGGTGTCTTAGCACATCGACACTTCACTCGTCACGTGAAATGTGGTGTCTTAGCACATCGACACTTCACATCTCACGCTACAACAAATAAATACATTATATACCTACGCATATAATTATTCCACTCACCTCGAAATGCTCGCACAAGTCATGTACAACATGATCTCAGTCCTCGAATCCGAGTAAGTAATCACCTATATTACACATAGGCACAAAACACACATAAATAGCCATTCTCTAAAAGAGAACCCGACACAAACATCCCTTAGCCAAGGGATCACACCTTGCTCGCCAAAACCCGCCCATTTAACACCTAATGGACATAAATCGATTACCACTTCGGGTGGTAATTCATACCCAATCTACAAAGTACAATTTAACTCAAATTATACTTAACACCAATTAGACCAACCTAGGTCCCGACACTAGGTTACTACTTAGGTAGTGACCATTTCAAACGCCATTTAGATCAAAAACCCCAACACATGCAATATTGACCCATATTGCTTTTGACTACCTTTGACTTTTGTTAAAATGTCATTTTAACCCAAAATCATCTCCCACGATTACATCCATTTCAAAAACGTCATTTTACACTTTACAAAAGTGTTTAACATCCATTTAATCCAAAATTAGTGTCTTCATTAATTTTGACCCAATTCAAAGTCAACCCATTTGACATAAGTCTCAAAACGCCCAAAATCACTAACGACTAGTGATTCTACTTCCAAAACACCAATTAACACTTAAATCAAGTATTTACATACTCGATTCACCAAAACTTAACTCGAATCTTAGTTTGACACTAAATCAAAGTCAACACCCATTTTTGACCAACTAATATGTTCTTATGAACATCTATACACTAACACATTTAAAAACTAGTGATTAACACCCAAAACCATGACCAAGATCATCATCAACCCTAACCCACCAAGTATCAAAAATAACAAGTCACAATAATCCCACTTCGTCATCTAAATGGGTTTCACAACTAAACAAGCTCAAACCCTAAATGTACACAAGAATCTTAACAATGAAATTCGGATTTAGAATTTACCATAACAATCAAAACGTAGCCGTGAATGAAAGGAACAACTTTAACTCTCGAGCTTTGGCGAGAACCGGGCTTCTTCCTCCTAGATCGGAGCTTTCTCACACTAAAATCATCCTCTCTCGCTAGAATATGTTGGGAGTGTTTTGTGTTGGTGAGAATGAGCTCCAATGGAGTTCTAGATCAGTTTTGATGATCCCAAACCGACCCCAAGTGAAAAGACCAAAGTACCCTCTTTAATTTAAGTAAAATACAGCTGCTGGCCCATCAGGCCTTTTGGACGGCGTCCAAAAAGGTTGGACGGCGTCCAAATGCACTAGGACTGAAACTGAAACTTGTTTTGGTCATAACTTTCAAACCGTAACTCCGTTTTTGACGAATCAAATATCGTTGGAAATGTAATGAGATTTACTATCCAATGGTAAGGTTTTAGAACCTCAACTCTAACTTTATTTGGGATCCAAATATACGCTTACATGCCTCGTATTTCGAATGATGTTCGAAATAATGCGTAACTGAAAAACGAGTGTTACAACTCTCCCCCACTTACATTGGATCACGTCCTCGTGATCCGCACCAACACTAGTAGTAAGCACTTCTCTCTCGAACATTTCCGCTTCTGACGCGGAGTCACACACGTATTAATCACGCCTCCGAATTCTCACTTCGTGCTCTAATGCATCATATTACAACGATAACGGGCAATCAACCTTCGAGTCAAAACAACTGCAACCGTTTGCTCCTACGCCGAGTATCTAAACTCGTACCATACACTTCACAATCGTATTAAAAAGTAGAGCAATTCACCGAAAACCATCATCATCATCGTTCCTTTCAATCCTGTGAAACACAACCAAGCCCGACATCCATAACATCTTCCGTGAATTCTAAGATCTCACCACACGCTAATAGTCACTAGCGTGCACTACCGCAAAAAGCGATATCTCATACGCTCACGTCCAGAATTTCCATTTATGAAAATACGAAAAACACTTGTTTTCTTAACGACATGCACTTGGATCCTTGGTGGGGAGTTTTTGAAAGGTTTAAAAATTGTTGTACATGCTTCCGCTGCTAAATAGTTTTATGAAATTTCATATACAAACCCCTTCAGTGGTATCAAGAGCCGCTTTTGCATGTGTTAAGAAACTTATGTTATATACAATAAGAACTTGTTCTTATTATTAGAAATGAACAACTTCTCTTCTAAAAAGGAAAAGATGTAGATTTCTAAAATGCAACTTAGTTATTTTATTTGCTACAACCATTCCTTTTAAATGCATGTATGGTTGTAGAAGTTGCTATATATATACTAGTTGATATATTAAGTTGCATGGTGCAAAGAAAGCCTTTAGACCATTTTGTGATGTTTGGTTGTGTTAAAAATCGATTGGGTTGTAATTATTTTTTCATTTATAATGGTTTGTAATAATTTTATTTTTCACGTTTTGTTTATTTTTGAGATGTAAAAGTATTAGTGTAGACTTGTATATTTTAACTATAAAAATGTAACAAGACATGAAGAAAATTCAAGGCGGAGTTCTAAGCAATTTTGGAGCCATTTGCAACACCAAATGTTGACTAGGCAAGTGGGAGCTTCAAGACATCACAATGGAGCATGAATATTTGTCATGTCCTTAGATTAACCCGGTCTCTTCGTTTGGATCACGAAAACTGATTAGAAAAAGGCTTGACTATGCACCTATTAATTGTTGTGTTTATGTTTGTATGTTGCATGTTTGAATATAGGATATTTCCATGCTAGAAAATATTTTTTTTAACAAATTAAATACAAATAAGAGTTTGGTAAATTTATATGTAATTTTGAAAATGGTTTTTCATAAAAGTAAAAAATGAGTTTTAATAAAAAAGAGTTTTTACATAAAGCTCAAAATTGACATTAAAATTATGAATTTTAATAAATTATCATAGCTATATGAGCATCCTTCTGATGGATAAAGTCGACGCAGGTAGCGACCTCTGTCTTCCTCTTGTCTCTCTTATCAGAAGGTTTGATTCGCCTTTACGAGTTGAGTAAACAAAGAAACTCTCTCTGGTTATAACAGTCTAATGAGCGTTCACGTCAGGGCTTGTACTTATATATATATATATATATATATATATATATATATATATATATATATATATATATATATATATATATATATATATATATATAGTAATAGTCATATGCCGCAAATCCTATGTTTAAAGCCAGGATGGATGGCGCACAGACCAATCAATCGTATCGGTCGTATTCTTGAATTTGGAATGAAAAGAGGAGTAATGCATAAGAACCTCTAGCGAGACTATCCCTTACTTTTTTAGTAAGAACTTCTAGCGAGACTTAGCGATATTTTCATCCAGTAATAAGTAAGACATTATTTGATACGCACTGGTAGATGCTTTTTCACTTTGGCCAATATGAGTTTACCTGGTACTAGCAGCTTACACGAACCCACTTTGAGTCGGATCCGAGCTCCAGTAGATAACGAGACAGCCATTGTGGTTGCCTGACAAAAGACGAAGCTGGATAGAGCAGACCGAATCCCCTCCTATCACTTCGAGGTAAGGCTAATCCAAGCTACCACCTTCCCCTCGCTTGAGGTACTGGTGATAGTCAACCAAGACGAGGCTAAGCAAAAGCTTATGCCCTGGGCTTGGATGAAAGAGTTGCAAAGTCAATTCCTGAAACAGGTCCTAGCGTGTAGTATTGGGCAGATTGAGTCTTTCTCTAATATAGTACCTAATAGTTAGATTAAGCATTAGGCAGCTTGAGTCTATACTATATAATCTACGCGTACGCTATTTTAGTATTTTGAATATATGTTATCCTTGGATGCGTGGTTTATTGATGAAGGTTACCTACATAAAGGCCTCCATCTTTCTTAGGGGTCAACTACTCCTTGCTCCTGCACTTTCCTCTTTCTATCCGGCTAGAGAGTGGGATAGATGGCATCCCTAGACACAGGGGGTACGAACTAATTTTTTACTGGAGGGAAGGCTGGGGAAAAACATAGAGCGTGCGGGCTCAGCTCTCGCACTCCATATTGGGTAAGGGAATCGGAAATGGGTTCATAAACCGGGCGAGCTTTTTTCAAACAAATCCAATGTTGGGCCAAGCGTTGCCAGCCAGTAATAGCCGAAGGCAAAAAAGAGTTTCTGAAAATTGGTCAGTGGTTAGAGGACTCGTAAGTCCTGCCAATATCAGGGAAAGAATAGCTCCCGAAGGGCTTCCTTCTTTATCTAAGTGACTAATAGGCTTGGGTGGCTAGGGCACATGCTATCGAGGTAAGTTCAGTGATCATAGGATGATCAAACCATTAGCTATTCATCATCCTAGTTGTAGCCATTGTACATGCGACTAGGAGGCGGCAGGGCTGCGCCTTTTCAATCAATCTTCGGCCGCTCCGCTATTGGTGCGAGAAGCGAAGTTTCTAATTTGATCACAAAAAATAGGTAGCTCAAAGCGCCAACCCTTCCTCTTGGTCATGAGTGAAGATGCCACTAGGGAAGCACTGGGAGCGACAGAAGACAGACCGGAGGCAGGAAGAAAAGTAGAGTTCTCAGTGGAAGTTTCTACTATCAACTGTCGGCGGCGCTTTCGTGTAACATGCTATGGTCTCAACGCCCTTACGAGGTTCCTTGGCCGTGTGGAACATGGATTAGCATTATGTCATTCCTACAAGTGATCCCCTATCCAGGATTGGAAGAAGTGCTAAGAACACTTTCCGGCCAAGTCCCATTAATTGATCATAACGATATCGTGGAAATGCTGCCCTTTCCCTTCGTATCTCTTTCTCCAATTTCGGTCTCGATTAGTTCACAGCTTCGGATGGCATTCCCTTAACTATAGGTTTGAGCTCCAACCTGGAACTTCCTCATCCCCCTTCTTTGCTTTGTAGTCAATGCTTTCATAGATGCCATACAACCATCCCTTCCCCTCAGGGGAGTTGGCTGTAATGGAGACAATTCGGAACATGAGAATATTCAGTTACCCGGCAGGGTCAAACAAACAGCACAGGGGCTCCACAGCAACAGGAGCCACAAAGACGCCGATTCCTTCGAATCTAGCCTCCCGGTCTGTCATTATACCTCGAGAAGTATAAATAGTGACAATCCCCATCCCGCCGTATGTTAGTTAGAGAGGTTGGCGGACTACTTCGATCTATAGATTCCCCCCAATCTCAATGAGAATAGAAGCAAGTAGCTGATTACATTACAACGTTTCTTGACCCTATAGGTCATACCTAGTGGGTGTGTACTTTTCATCGGTATGTAAATATGTCCAAAAAAGTGGGAATGAAATCCAATAGTTTGGCCATTGTGCGTATGAAACTAGCCTTCAAGCTCGTGAGAGGGAATCTATGCACAAAGCAAAGGCATCAGGAAGAGGGGCGTAGTAAGAAATCCAACAGCAAAGACTTCGAAATGGAAACCTTAGGACTGCAGCCCCAAGGTGTAGCATCAGTTCCAGACAACCGCTCAAGTTCAAGTAAAGGCTTCTGTCCTAGGAAGAAAGGCTCGAAATCCTAAAGCTGTACATCAAAGATTATCTCTTAGATTCGTTAATATGTGGATTTCGTTTCTTGAGATATACGGGTACATATAGATCCTAGCATAGGCTGTGATAGCAGCTGAAAGTTGGACAACTGTGTTCTTCAGTGGATCCCACCCTCTTTGGTAGATCCTAACACGAATTATATACACTACACAATGAGGATCACAATCATTGATACAGTTTGGATAACTTTCTTTCAATTGCTGGCAGTTTCCCCTGTCGGTGGACAACCCCCCCAAAAAAAACAAATTCCTATATTTAAAAGGAGATCAGAAAAATAGGCGGACGACTTATCGTATAGGTCGGATGTTTCCGTGAGCAGGAAGAGAGACAACTCAAATGTGAGCGCAGAAATAGAAAGAGTCATGCAGAAAAAAGTGGAATTCTTCTAAGATCCATTGTCAAACATGGATTGCTTGCCCCTAGATTTATAGCCTATATGAATCTGAGGGATATATATATATATATATATATATATATATATATATATATATATATATATATATATATATATATATATATATATATATATATATATATATATATATATATATATATATATATATATATATGTATATATTAATATAGGATATTAGTTTAAAATTGAACATGCCGTGAGTGACTAAAATAGAGATTCTATAAACTTCAAACCAACATATAAAATATGATTTTATCTAAAGTATATGTATAATATATTGTTGAATGCATGCAACAATTATTATACGAAATGTTTTGTCAAATTGAAATAATACAAAAAACAAAAGTCCTTTTAAAATGTAAGTTTATGCCATCCTTTTTAAGACACTCGCTTGTCATTTGTACGTCGTTGTGAAGAGAGCATCAGCCAACCATCACGGTCATCTTATGATTACCGAGATGGTGTTTCGCGATTCCCATGACAGTCTTGGGCCGAACATCATAGTTTTTAAATAGGACAACTTAATTGGTGCTTCTTGTGGAGAGAGCATCAGCCAAACACAAGAGGCCCAAGGCATAGATGGGATTAAACATACCAATTGACAATTGTTGTTAAGGATCCCATTAAGATATAGAAATTGTATTGGACTTACAATTGGTAATTGCTACCTACGTTGTTGATTTAAACTTAGTGGAGAGAGCATCAGCCAACCACTCAAGGTTAAATGTAACTTGGATTCTAGCCTTTAACAAATTAATTTTTCATAAGAAAGTTAGGGTAATTAATTATTAAAGGATTAAATATTAAAATACTAAAAGAACTTTGTTAATTTTGTAGATGTCACCCAATGCTACTACACCCGTTCACCACCTTTCTCTAAGACCTGTCTTAGAGAAGGAAAAACTCAATGATACGAACTTCTTAGACTGGTATCGTAATTTAAGAATTGTTCTCAAAGTCAAAAAGAAGTCGTATATACTTGATGGACCTGTAACGACCCGGATTTTTCCGCTAACATATAGAAGATTAATATTTATATAATTAATGTTTCCAACATGTTAAACAATCAAACTCATGAAGATTTGGTTATTTGAAATGAATTTTATACAAATGTTTGGCCACTCAGTTTGTCTGACGATTCACGAACGTCATAACTCGAAATAATTATATAATGATGTATATATGGATATATATATATATACTTATGATTTGATAAAATGATATTTAAGTATCTCATTATATATAATAACAATTGGTTATATACATAAAATGAGATTACTAACTTAAAGACTTCAAGATTATATACATATATATATAACGATTAACGTTGTAATAAATTCTAAATTAAAATGTATGTATATGTATTGTATTAATATGTATTAATACACTTTTGAAGGACTTAAACATATATACTAACATACTTATAGTCAACAAAGATAGCTATACTCATAATCTCATTCAATTCCATCAAGAATTCTATTCGTATTCATTCGGTATTTACACCCGTATCATACTCAGCTTCTATACTTAAATACTATGAGTATATACCAATATGAAATACCAATTATAGCCTCCCTAGCAGCCCTATGAGTCATAAGACAAGGATAAACATGATGGAAACTTGTGGGAACCAACATTTAACTTCTAGTTTGCATTATTATGCTATATTCTAAATTTTGATAAAGTCTCTTAACTATATGCATGAACTATGACTTTTAACACTCTTTTTACTCATTCATATCAGCTATTTAACTTTTAACACTCTTGGGTTTAATTTTAAAAAACCTATCTTAAACTTTGAATTAAAAAATTTCCTTTGGTGAAAAATCTTATTTTATATGGATATGAAATATATCCAAAATCCATGGTTAAACTCTAAGTGGAAGTATGTTTTTCAAAAGGGTCATCAAGATGTCGTTCTTACGACGGATATGACTATCTTCTCTTATTTTACATCTAAGTTGTATTTTCGACTATAAACTTATACTTTTTCTGTTAAGATTAATAATGTTGAGTTCGATACAAAACCATGAAAACTCGAATCACTCAAAACAGATTTGTAATGAAGAAATTATGGGTAAAACAAAATTGGATATTTTTGCTTGTTTTTATCTACGGTTTTGATTAATAAAAATGGATGCTAACCTTTTCCTAGCTAACTTACCTTGTATCCTACATGTATTTATACATGTCTTCTTCCCGAACTTATGGAAATACAATTTATAATAGTCGTGATTAAGTTCTACGACAATATATTATAGTCTTAATAAAGATCGTAAGACACCATATATATATATGACTCACCGTGGATCCGTATACAGCGTTTTGACATATCATTTAGATTTCTTCTATATATATTATTGGAACGAACTATAAGACACCATTAGCAGTAATTTCGAGTTAGATGTGGGTCGATATATACTTTGAGTTGTGATCGAGCCTGAGACATGTATATAATGGGTCGCGGATTGCTTCAGACAATATACATATCATGTGTCTTATTATATTAAGAGAATATATTATAGTATTAGTGAATTCTAACACAATATACGCATTTATATTTATATATATATTTATACTGTTGGACTATTGGACTATTGGACTACGAACGTTGGACTACTAACAATGGACAATTAAAATTATCACAAGTATCATAAGTATGGAATATTAATTATATATATATATATATATATATATATATATATATATATATATATATATATATATATATATATCTTGACACAAGAATATTATTATTAGGTTCGTGAATTTGTCATAAGGCCAAGTCTTATCACCATCTATTCGGAAATCATCACAAGTGAGTTATAGTCCCATTTTTACTATCTAAATTATTTTGGGATGAGAATACATGCAAATTTATAAATGTTTTACAAAATAAGCACAAGTTCATGAAAGTACATTCTACGACTGTTTTGTTATACTGGATATCTGTACTTATTATTATTATGCTTGGTAACCTAAGAATTAGTGAAAAGCACTAATTGACGCGAATCCTAAAGGTAGATCTACGGGCACCAACCACCCCCATTTTCGAATAGTGGAAATGCTTTAGTACTTCGAAGGATTCTTGTCATACATTTGAATAGTGAAATATATGATGCCAGATATCTTAAGCACTCTATGTTAAGGCCGGTTACCAGGCGACTCATCGTATGAATGATTTTTGCAGTTGTAATGATCCTGCGCATTTAATTAAATGAAATCTTGTGGCTTATTAAATGTTATGATTATTATATAAAAATTAAACCTATGACTCATCAACATTTTTGTTGACGTTTTAAGCATGTTTATTCTCAAGTGAATATTAAAAATGCTTCCGCTGTCGTATGCCAACCCAAGGTCAAGATTTGGAGTCGGCATAATTGTTTATATTGTTTAAACTTGCATTCAGAGTATTTGTTGTAATATATTTGATCATATTGTAATGGGTTGTGTAAAAACTTATTTATTTGAGGAGATTGTCTTTGATAGACAATCTAAATTATGTCATTAAGACCTTTATTCAATAATAAAGGTTATGGTTGTTTTTAAAAACGAATGCAAGATTTGAAAAACGTCTCATATAGAGGTCAAAACCTCGTAAAGAAACCAATTAATATGAAACGTTTATAATTAATATGAACGGGGCATTTCAGTTGGTATCCGAGCGTTGGTCTTAGAGAATTAGAAATTTTTTCATTAGTATGTCTAACTGATTTTTGATGCATTAGTGAGTCTGGACTTCGACCGTAATTATTTTAAAAATGATTGCTTAATATAATTGTTGGAAACATAAGATTATTAACATATAAATATTATAAGATATATCATTCTCTTAACGTGCCTGCTATTATGTGATAGATGACTTCATCCGATCATATAAGTATCTCTAGTGATTCAGATTTCATTTACTTATCAAGTGATTCGGAGGCTGAGTCAAAGCATACGACTTATGAACCAACGGAAAAGTTAACTTTTGGTGCTACCATTAAAGTGGAAAATTGTTGGGAAAATTGGGAAGATTCACAATTGCCAGTAGATGTTCCAAAAGAGGATCCAGAAGAAGATCCCGAAGAGGAACCCAAAGAAGAGGATCCTGAAGAAGTTGTGGAAATTACCGAACCACAACGTGATTTGGGAAAATCTTTGGCTGTTATACCCGATCCCAAACCCGATGAACCTATTATGACCCAAAATGTTTGTGATCATCCACCTGAATCACATAAGAGACCAGTTTATAAAATGACCGCTCGTATAACGACTGTTGGTTTTGCTCCTAAATAATTAGCCGAAAGAACCAATTGGGAGGAATTGGAAAAAGAACTATCCAAACGAAAATCCAAACGTTTTGCCAAGAAAGAAACAACGTCAACATCTAAGAAATCTCGCCGTTCTTGAACCATCGGCAGCTATCCTGTATTCCATGCATTGTATAATATGTATTATATTGTGTGTTTAAGTTTGTAAGAAAATCCGCAATGTAATTTTCCTTATGATTGTATAATAATAAGAATAAACATGGAAGGTTTATTATTATTATTACAACTTATTATTACATAGTAACGTAATAACTTACCATAGTTTTTCATATTTGAATTTTAGTAGTTAATTTGTGTGTTAGCTGCTAAGTATGAACATTATTATAGTTATAAAACGCTAATATGAAGAAAAGGCTTTTATAATAATAAGTTCATATTAAGCTACAAAATACTTTTTGGCTACTTCTAAAATTCTATATGATTAACTCAGTCGGTTATTTTTGAAGGAAATGGCTCCTCCAGCTACTAGACAACAATAATTGAACACAGAAGAACTTCAAGCTTTCGCTGCAAATATGGCTGCAGTGGTGAATGCAATGAACAACAATAACCAATCGGGTTCCAGCAGTGGAGGAAACAATGGCAACCGGGTAGGATGTTCCTACAAAGCTTTTATGGCCTGCAAACCCAATGAGTTTGAAGGAACTAAAGGACCCGTTGGACTAAAGCGGTGGACAGAGAAGGTTGAAGCCGTGTTCGCAGTCAACAACTACACAGAAGAGGATAAAGTTAAGTATGCCACACATACTTTCAGGGGTACTGCTTTGACATGGTGGAATACCTACATGGATTACGTAGGACAGAATACCGCCTACGCACTTCCATGGTCCGCTTTCAAGCACATGATGACGGAAGAGTACCGTCCCAGAACCAAAATCAACAAGCTCAAGGCAGAGCTTAAAGCACTGACAACCTAAGGGTTAGATGTCACTACCTACGAGCGACGTTTCAATGAACTGGCTTTAATGTGTCCTGAAGCATTTGAGGACGAAGAAGCAAAAATTGAAGCATTCATAAAAGGGTTGTCGGAACGAATCCAAGAGCATGTAGGTGCTAACGACCCTGCAACAATGTAGAAAGCGAGCCGTATAGCCCACAAATTGATAGGCCAAATTACAGAAAGGATAAAGAAAGAAGCGGCCGAGGATGCCATAATGAAACAGGGAAAAAGAAAGTGGGAGGAAATCAGTGATCAGGGTCACCAGTACAACAACAATAATCAAAACAACAACTACAACAATAATCGTAACCATCCCAACAACAACAATAATCATAACAACAACCACAACAATAACCACAACAACCATCTCAATAATAATAATAACAACAACAACAAACCCAATCACAACAATAACAACAATAAATGACTCAACAACAATAACCCTAACAACAACAACAACAACAATAACAACAACAACAACGACAACAACAAAAGGCAAAGAACTATATGCCCCAGGTGTGATACATTTCATCCGGAATGGTTTTGTAGAGAATTATGTACCAAGTGTAATAGGAATGGCCATATTGCGGCAAAGTGTGAAGTCTACAGACCAAATAGAAACAAAGGAGTAAATAATGCCGGAACAAATAATAGCGGCGTTGTTTGCTATGGATGTGGAAAACCGGGACATACCATAAACCAGTGCAGGAATGGAAATAGGCAAGGCCGTGGGAGAGCCTTCAACATTAATGGGGAGAAAGCACAGGAAGACCCGGAGCTTGTTACGGGTACGTTTCTTATCAATAATACACCTGCTTATATTTTATTTGATTCGGGTGCCGATAGAAGTTATATGAGTAGAGAATTTTGTGCCAAATTAAATTGCCCGTTAACGCCTTTGGATAAAAAGTGTATAGTTGAAGTAGCAAACGGTAAACTAATTAAGGTTGATAAAATTTGCCGAAATCAAAAAATTAGTTTAGTTAGCGAAATGTTTGCAATTGATTTAATACCGGTGGAATTGGGAAGCTTCGACGTAATTATTGGAATGGACTGGATGTCCAAGGTGAAAGCCGAAGTTGTTTGTCATGAGAAGGCTATTCGCATTCTGAGAGAAAATGGGTTACCCTTAATGGTGTACGGAGAAAAGGGTAATGCCAAATTAAATCTTATTAGTAGTTTGAAGGCGCACAAACTAATAAGAAAAGGTTGCTATGCCATACTAGCACACGTCGAGAAGGTTGAAAAAGAAGAAAAGAAAATTGATGACGTTCCTGTTGCAAGAGAATTTCCTGAGGTGTTTCCGGACGAATTACCAGGAATACCTCCACACCGATCTGTTGAATTTCAAATAGATCTTGTACCAAGAGCCGCACCAATAGCTCGTGCTCCATATAGACTTGCGCCCACCGAAATGAAAGAATTACAAAGTCAGCTACAAGAATTATTAGAACGTGGTTTTATCCGACCGAGTACGTCACCATGGGGAGCTCCAATTTTGTTCGTTAAAAAGAAAGATGGGTCTTTTTGCATGTGTATCGATTACCGTGAGCTGAACAAAGTAACCATAAAAAACCGATACCCTTTACCCCGAATCGACGACCTATTTGATCAACTCCAAGGTTCGAGCGTATACTCCAAAATTGACTTAAGATCGGGTTATCATCAACTGAGGGTTAAAGAAGCCGATATACCAAAAACAGCCTTCAGAACTCGTTATGGCCATTACGAATTCATGGTTATGCCATTCGGTCTAACCAATGCACCCGCAGTTTTCATGGATCTCATGCTCCGAGTATGTAGTCCATATTTAGATAAGTTTGTTATTGTCTTCATTGATGACATTCTTATCTATTCGAAGAATAACCAAGAACACGAACAACACTTGAGACTTGTATTAGAGTTGTTAAGAAAAGAACAACTTTATGCAAAATTCTCTAAATGCGCTTTTTGGTTAAATGAAGTACAATTTCTTGGCCACGTAGTCAGTAGTAATGGAATCAAAGTTGATCCTGCCAAGATCGAAGCCATCAAAATTTGGGAAACCCCGAAAACTCTAACGCAAATACGTCAATTTTTGGGTTTAGCCGGTTATTATAGGAGATTTATTCAAGATTTCTCCCGAGTAGCCAAACCTTTAACTGCTTTGACACACAAGGGGAAAAAGTATGAATGGACTTCCGAACAAGAGGGTGCCTTCCTTCCAATTGTTGAAAAAGAAGTTGACTACGGCACCTATTTTATTGTTACCTGATGGAATGGAAGATTTTGTTATCTACTGCGACGCATCAAGAATGGGTTTTGGGTGTGTTTTTATACAACGGAAGAAGGTGATTTCATATGCTTCTCGACAACTCAAAATTCATGAACAAAACTACACCACACATGATCTGGAATTGGGCGCCGTTGTTTTTGCATTAAACATGTGGAGACATTATCTATATGGGGTCAAGTTTATTGTATACACCGACCACAAAAGTCTCCAACATATTTTAAATCAAAAGCAACTAAATATGAGGCAGCGTAGGTGGGTTGAGCTGTTAAATGATTATGATTGTGAAATCCGTTACCACCCGAGGAAAGCGAATGTGGTAGCCGATGCCTCGAGTCGAAAGGAAAGAGAACCTATTCGAGTAAAAGCTATGAACATGATTATTCATACTAATCTTACTACTCGAATAAAAGAGGCACAACAGGAGGTTTTGAAGGAAGGAATTTTTGGAAAGGAAATACCCAAAGGATTAGAAAAATAGCTTAATATTCGGGAAGATGGAACCAGGTATTTAGCTAAAAGAATTTGGGTACCAAAGAATGGGGATTTGAGGAAAGTGGTACTAGATGAAGCACATAAAACCAGATATTCAATACATCCCGGAGCGGGGAAAATGTACCAAGACCTCAAGAGAAACTTTTGGTGGCCAGGAATGAAGGCCGATATAGCCACATATGTAGGAGCATGTTTGACTTGTTCTAAAGTCAAAGCTGAACATCAGAAACCATCGGGTCTACTCCAACAACCTGAAATCCCAGAATGGAAATGGGAAAACATTACCATGGATTTCATTGCTAAGTTACCAAGAACCGCAGGTGGTTATGATATGATTTGGGTAATAGTCGATGGTCTTACTAAGTCAGCACACTTTCTGCCAATAAAAGAAGAGGATGGTATAGAGAAATTAGCATGATTATACCTGAAAGAAGTTGTTTCAAGACATGGTATACCAATCTCTATTATCTCTGATCGTGATAGCAGATTTACTTCCAGATTCTGGCAGGCATTACACTAAGCGTTGGGAACTCGTCTAGATTTAAGTACTGCCTATCATCCATAAAGTGATGGGCAGAGTGAAAGGACGATTCAGACACTCGAAGGCATGCTACGAGCATGTGTTATTGATTTTGGAAGCAGTTGGGATCGACATCTACCGTTAGCTGAGTTATTCTACAACAACAGCTACCATTCTAGTATTGAGGCGGCACCATTCGAGGCACATTATGGTAGGAAGTGCAGGTCTCCGATTTGTTGGAGTGATGTGGGGGATAAACAGATTACAGGTCCAGAAATTATCCAAAAAACCACCGATAAAATCATTCAGATTCAGCAACGATTGAAAACAGCCCGGAGTCGACAAAAGAGCTATGCAGATGTTAGGAGAAAACCTTTAGAGTTTGAGGAGGGTGATATGGTTATGCTTAAGGTATCACCTTGGAAAGGTGTTAGTCGTTTTGGAAAGCGGGGGAAATTGAGCCCAAGATACATTGGGCCATTCAAGATTGAAAAACGCATTGGGCCGGTGGCCTATCGACTTGAGCTACCTCCACAATTAGAAAGGATTCACAACACCTTTCATGTTTTGAACCTGAAGAAATGCCTAGCTACTGAAGATCTCATTATCCCTTTAGATGAAATTAAGATTGACGAGAAACTAAATTTCATCAAAGAACCCGTCGAAATTATGGATAGTGAGGTCAAACGACTCAAACAAAGTAAGATACCAATCGTTAAGGTTCGATGGAATGCTCATAGAGGACCTGAATTTACTTGAGAATGAGAAGACCAAATGAAGCTGAAGTACCCACATTTGTTTCCCGATATCGCACGTTAACTAGGTACAATTCTAAATTTCGGGATGAAATTTAATTTAACGGGTGTGTAATGTAACGACCCGGATTTTTCCGCTAATATATAGAAGATTAATATTTATATAATTAATGTTTCCAACATGTTAAGCAATCAAACTCATTAAGATTTGGTTATTTGAAATGAATTTTATACAAATGTTTGGCCACCCAGTTTGTCTGACGATTCACGAACGTCATAACTCGAAATAATTATATAATGATGTATATATGGATATATATATATATACTTATGATTTGATAAAATGATATTTAAGTATCTCATTAAATATAATAACAATTGGTTATATACATAAAATGAGATTACTAACTTAAAGACTTCAAGATTATATATATATATATATATATATATATATATATATATATATATATATATATATATATATATATATATATATATATATATATATATAACGATTAACGTTGTAATAACTTCTAAATTAAAATGTATGTATATGTATTGTATTAATATGTATTAATACACTTTTGAAGGACTTAAACATATATACTAACATACTTATACTCAACAAAGATAGCTATACTCATAATCTCATTCAATTCCATCAAGAATTCTATTCGTATTCATTCGGTATTTACACTCGTATCATACCCAGCTTCCATACTTAAATACTATGTGTATATACTAATATGAAATACCAATTATAGCCTCCTTAGAAGCCCTATGAGTCACAAGACAAGGATAAACATGATGGAGACTTGTGGGAACCAACATTTAACTTCTAGTTTGCATTATTATGCTATATTCCAAATTTTGATAAAGTCTCTTAACCATATGCATGAACCATGACTTTTAACACTCTTTTTACTTATTCATATCAGCTATTTAACTTACCTTCACTCTCATAATACTCACACACAAGAACTTCAAGTATTCTCTCCATTTCTTACTCTTTAAACACTCTTTAAACACACATACTTCAAGTACTAGAAAATCTTCATTCACTTTGATCATAAACTAGCTTCAAGAACACTTTGTTAAATCATCTACTCCTCTTTATCAAGGTAAGAATCATATATAAGCTTTGGTTCAATTCATATACTTATAACTATCTTAATTCAAGATAGAAATCTTATTCGAACTTTTGTTCATTCTATGATTCTACTCCAAGGATTGCAAGCCATCAAGGATATCTTTGATCACAAGATTATCATCTTATTTTCTCAGCAACTTTGTTCATTTAATTTGAGGTAGTCACCGTATTCATAATCTTTTTCGATTCATATCCATATAGCTATCTTATTACGAGTTTATAACTTACAACAACAAGAACATAGTTTAGATTAATTCTAAACTTGTTCACAAACAAATTTAATCCTTCTAACTTGACTTTTAAAATACTTCAACACATGTATTATGACAGTATGTCAAGCTAACATAAGGATATAAAACTTGTAAACACGAAGAACACCTTAAAACTGAACATACGCCGTCATAGATCATCGGAGGCAGTTTTGGGTTTAATTTTAAAAAACCTATCTTAAACTTTGAATTAAAAGATTTCCTTTGGTGAAAAATCTTATTTTATATGGATATGAAATATATCCAAAATCCATCGTTAAACTCTAAGTGGAAGTATGTTTTTCAAAAGGGTCATCAAGATGTCGTTCTTACGACGGATATGACTATCTTCTCTTATTTGACACCTAAGCTGTATTTTAGACTATAAACTTATACTTTTTCTGTTAATATTAATAATTTTTAGTTCAATACGAAACCATGGCAACTCGAATCACTCAAAACGGATTTGTAATGAAGAAATTATGGGTAAAACAAAATTGGATATTTTTGCTTGTTTTTAGCTACGGTTTTGATTAATAAAAATGGATGCTAACCTTATCCTAGCTAACTTACCTTGTATCCTACATGTATTTATACATGTATTGTTCCCGAACTTATGGAAATACAATTTATAATAGTCGTGATTAAGTTCTACGACAATATATTATAGTCTTAATAAAGATCGTAAGGCACCATATGTATATATATATATGACTTGATCACCGTGGATCCGTATACAGCGTTTTGACATATCATTTAGATTTCTTCTATATATATTATTGGAACGAACTATAAGACACCATTGGCAGTAATTTCGAGTTAGCTGTGGGTCGAAGTGGATTCCAAAATATTATATACTTTGAGTTGTGATCGAGCCTGAGACATGTATACAATGGGTCGCGGATTGCTTCAGACAATATACATATTATGTGTCTTATTATATTAAGATAATATATTATAGTGTTAGTGAATTCTAACACAATATACGCATTTATATTTATATATATATTTATACTGTTGGACTATTGGACTATTGGACTACGAATGTTGGACTACTAACAATGGACAATAAAAATTATCACAAGTATCATAAGTATGGAATATTAATTTTATATATATATATATATATATATATATATATATATATATATATATATATATATATATATATCTTGACACAAGAATATTATTATTAGGTTCGTGAATTTGTCAAAAGGCCAAGTCTTATCACCATCTATTCGGAAATCATCACAAGTGAGTTATAGTCCCATTTTTACTATCTAAATTATTTTGGGATGAGAATACATGCAAATTTATAAATGTTTTACAAAATAAGCACAAGTTCATGAAACTACATTCTACGACTGTTTTGTTATACCGGATATCTGTACTTATTATTATTATGCTTGGTAACCTAAGAATTAGTGAAAAACACTAATTGACGCGAATTCTAAAGGTAGATCTACGGGCACCAACCACCCCCATTTTCGAATAGTGGAAATGCTTTAGTACTTCGAAGGGTTCTTGTCATACATTTGAATAGTGGAATGTATGATGCCAGATATCTTAAGCGCTCTATGTTAAGGTCGGTTACCAGGTGACTCATCGTATGAATGATTTTTGCAGTTGTAATGATCCTGCGCATTTAATTAAATGAAATCTTGTGGCTTATTAAATGTTATGATTATTATATAGAAATTAAACCTATGACTCACCAATATTTTTGTTGACGTTTTAAGCATGTTTATTCTCAGGTGAATATTAAAAATGCTTCCGCTGTCGTATGCCAACCCAAGGTCAAGATTTGGAGTCGGTATAATTGTTTATATTGTTTAAACTTGCATTCGGAGTATTTGTTGTAATATATTTGATCATATTGTAATGGGTTGTGTAAAAACTTATTTATTTGAGGAGATTGTCTTTGATAGACAATCTAAATTATGTCATTAAGACCTTTATTGAATAATAAAGGTTATAGTAGTTTTTAAAAACGAATGCAAGATTTGAAAAACGTCTCATATAGAGGTCAAACCTCGCAAAGAAACCAATTAATATGAAACGTTTATAATTAATATGAACGGGGCATTTCAGGACCCGTTCCCGAGGAACCCCCTGCTAATGCCACTAAGAGCATCCGAGATGCTTGGACTAAGCACACGGATGACTCCATAGAGGTAGCATGCCTCATGTTAGCCACCATGATTCCAGACTTGCAAAAGGACCTGGAGCATCATGATGCCTTTGAGATGCTTAAGCAGCTAAAGGAAATGTTCCAACAACAAGCTAGGCAACAACGCTTTGAAACTGTCAGAGCGTTACACGCATATAAGATAGCAGAGGGGACATCTGTACGCTCTTATGTTCTAAAAATGAAGAGCTACATAGATCAACTTGAGAGGCTTGGATCTTCCATTGGTCCTGAGTTGGCAATAGACTTGATCCTCAACTCACTACCAAAGTCATATGATCAGTTCATCTTGAACTACAATATGAACAATTGGGAGAAATCTATCTCAGGGTTGCATTTAATGCTTAAGACTGCCGAGAAGATTATTCCATCCAAAACCTCTGAAGTACTCATGATTCGGGAAGGAAAAATCAAGAAGCCACAAGCCAAAGGCAATGGTAAATGCAAACCTAAGAGTCAAGGCAACTACAAAGGCAAAAAGTTTGTCCCAAAGGATTCTGTCAAGAAGAAAGAAAAACCTGCCAAAGATGCCACTTGTTTCCATTGTGGAGAAATTGGTCATTGGAAGCGAAACTGCCCGACTTACCTTGCAGAGTTGAAAAATACAAAGGCTAGCAATGCCAGCACCTCAGGTATCTATATGATAGAACTATTTGCTTTCTCTAGTAATTCATGGGTATTTGATACTGGTTGTGGAACTCACATTTGTAATAATATGCAGGGAGTAAGAAAGATTAAGAAGCTGAAACCAGGCGATTTGGTATTGCATGTTGGCAACGGAGCACATGTTGCGGTCGTAGTAATAGGCATTTATGAACTTTATTACCAAATGGCTTGTATTTAATATTAAATAATTGTTATTATGTACCTAGTTTAACTAGGAACATTATTTCAGCTGCATGATTGTATGAATATGGTTACTAGTATGCTTTTCCAAATGGTAATATTTCGGTTTTCAATAAAGATATTTTTTTTATTTTGAGGCACGCCCTCACAATGGAATATATGAAGTTGACATACAAGATTCATCCAATAATAATTCTATGTATAACATAAACACCAAAAGATCCAAGCATGACTTGAATCAAACTTATCTATGGCATTGTCGTCTTGGTCACATAAACAAGAAATGCATAACCAAACTCCAATCTGATGGAATTTTAAAATCAACTAACTCTGAGTCATTTGATGTATGTGAATCATGTTTAAGCGAGAAGATGACAAAGGCACCTTTCTCCGGTTCTGAAGAAACAGTAAAGGATCTTTTGGGACTTATACATTTCGATGTATGCGGTCCTTTTAGAACTATGTCAAAAAATGGTGAAAGATACTTCATTACATTTACTGATGATTTTAGTAGATTTGGTTATGTTTACTTATTGAAACATAAACATGAGGCATTTGAAATGTTCAAGGTATTTCAAAATGAGGTTCAAAATTAGCTAGGCAAAACGATAAAGGTTCTTCGATCGAATCGAGGAGGTGAGTACTTGTGTCAAGAGTTTGACGATCATCTAAAGAATTGTGGAATTATTTCACAATGCACTCCACCCGGAACACCACAACATAATGGTGTTTATGAGAGGAGGAATCGAACCCTACTTGATATGGTTTGATCTATGATGAATCAAACTTCACTTCCTCCATCTTTCTGGACCTATGCCTTATTATCTGTTGCTCGCATATTAAATATGGTACCAACCAAAAAGGTAAATAAGACACCATATGAGTTATGGTATGGAAAGGTTCCAAATTTATCTTATTTGAAAGTTTGGGGTTGTGAAGCTCATGTTCGACAAGAAACTTCCAACAAACTTGATCCCAACTACTATCTTTAGATAGCTTAAAAACAGATAACAAACTAACACAGTATTCTGGTACAACCAGAACATCATGAAGTATGATATTATTTGATAATTTCAAATTTCCCACTTTAATGACTTTAGCTTGAGTTCCATTTGGATGACCAACGGTTAAATTTAGTTAAGAAATATCAACCAAATTAATTAATCCAGTTTCAGATACAGTCATGTGTTGATTTGCTCCAGAATCAATTATCCAACCTTGGCTTTTATTTTTCATTTTATCATTAATGTGACTATTGAAGAATCTTTTAAAATTAGTATTAAAGAACACATTATGATTTACAAAAGTACCTGCCATGTTGGCACTAGCATCAACAGGAGATGCATTGTCATTAATCAAACTTAGAAGCTTCATCAATTGTTCGTGTGTTAGACTTGCAGGAGCAGAATTCACATTTGCAGAATCATCCTTATTAGACACACTATTATTAGAATAAGATCTATTTCCAGAATTTACATTGTTTTGATTTCCACTAACCCTTCTTCTGAAGGATGGTGGATAACCAATAATCTCAAAACATCTATCAATAGTGTGACCCAGCTTATTGCATTTTTTACATTTTAAGGTTTGGTTTTGATTTCCGTTATAATTATTATTGTTTTGATAATTTCCAGAATTATTACCAGCCTTATTAAATGTATTATTAGATTGAGCCACAAATGTATTAGCCCGAGTTTTACTAATTTTATCATTTGAGATTCCTTTATGTGATTCTTCTCTTGAAATAATAGCATAAGCTTCTTTAACATCTAGAACAGAATCTCTCAACAAGATTTTACTTCTAACAGTAGTATATTCATCACTTAAGCCCATTAAAAACTGCATCAATTTCATCATTTTCTTATGCTCTTTGTGTGATGTAGCTGCTTCACAAGAACAAGCAGTTGCACCACAAGTAAAATCTGGTGAGGACACCATTGCATCATACTGTTTCCACAAAGTATTAAGTTTATGATAATACTCAGAAAGAGTACTATCATTTTGTTTAAGTGTATTGATTTGTTGATGCAAGTTAAAGATAGCAGAAGTATCAATCTTATCATTTGTTTCTTTAAGTTCATTCCATACCTCAGTAGCATTAGTTGAAAATATTTGACCACAATACAGATCTTTAGTAATAGACCCAAGAATCCAGGATAGTACAACAGAGTTGCATCTATCCCATTGAGAGGCAAGAACCTCATCAGTTTTACTTCTTAAAACAGAACCATTAATAAATTCCATTTTATTTTTAGTAGAAAGAGCCAATTTCATTGACCTACTCCAAATGTTATAATTTTCTGTTCCTTTTAATTTGATTGAAGTTATTGGTGTTCAATTTGTGTCATTAGAATGAAGATAAAGTGGATCACTAAAATCCAATTTATTAATCTGTGTAGCAGAAGTACCATCAACCATTTTAACACACAAAACAAGACAAACAAATAAGCAGTAATATATCAAAAAGAGTAACAAACACAATTAATCAATTAACTAATCTGAACTGTGCTTGATCAGGTTTTCACAAGTTTCAAGAACTTGGATCAAGAGTTGGGCACAGTGATTAATTAATTTGTAAATTGCAAATCAGATAATCAACAACACACATATAATAAACAGTAAAGCAAATAGGAAAGCCAAATAATATGAATAAACGCGAGACTCCCCTTTGAAGATCAAGAGAAACCAGAGAAACAGAAGAAACAATCAGCGAAAGACTTCAATTGAGAGGTAGAAACCCTAACCCTAATTTGAGAAAATTAGGGTTTCAATATCAATCACCACCCACAACACACAGGTCGTTAATCGAACCCAAATAAAACCCTCTTGACCTCGAAGAAGCCTTTAAACAATAGCTACAAACACTGGATCACGAACAAACCCTAGAACTTCAATTGCAACACAATTAAGAGCGTATCTGCTCTGATACCATGAAAACTTAATACAAACGAACAATAATCTTCACTAATCAATCAGAAACACGATTACACAACAAAGAATCAATCCAGAAATCACAATCTACCAAAATTAACACTATTAACTCTATACTCACATCAAACGAGTATACAAGAATAAAGAAAACACTTAATCAATAACACAAGATGTGTATTGATCTCTCAAACACAAAATAGAAATCTGGAGAATAAGAAGATTGATCAGAGATTGATTAATCGATAGCTGATCAATATAGAATGAGAATGTTAACCCTAATTAGGAAGATAGGGTCTTCTTATATATTGCTCGACTTGTAGGCTTGTACCACTAGTTGGGCTTGTATCAGTAGTTGGGCTTGTCTAATAAGCTTGATAAAAGAATTTTAGCCCAATCCAGAATAATTTAATCTTCAAAGACACCTTCTATTATAAGCAATAATAATATAATCTTCAAATGTAATCCAAAGCAATCTTGAATAAAATCCAGACTGCAACTCTTCAAGTAAGCTGCTACTCAGCAACCAAGAGCATCATCCTTGAAAAACTTGTTACATTTCTAGAAAACACCACAAATAAGAAATAATAAAACAATATTATTCAAAATAAGTTTGAATGATATATCATTTTGAACATTCCCCCTCAAACTTATTTTGAAATAAGTCAATCAATCCCAATTGAGAAACCAATTGTTCATGTTGACCTACACTTAACCCTTTGGTTAAGATATCTGCAAGTTGGTCACTAGAACTAACTTTTAAAGTTTTGATGATACCTGTAGCAACCTTATACCTTATATAATGAACATCAATTTCAAAATGCTTTGTCCTTTCATGAAAAACAGGGTTTGCTACAAGTTGTAAAGCTGAACTATTATCACAAAAAATATTAATTGGCAGTTCAACAGCGATATTTAGTTCAGAAAGCAAGTTTTTAATCCAAATAATTTCACAGGCTGTAGAACCCATAGCCCTATATTCAGCTTCTGCTGAAGACCTGGAGATTGTAGCCTGCTTTTTACTTTTCCAAGTTACCAAAGAATCACAAAAATAAACCAAGTATCATGTAACAGATTTTTTGTCAAGCTTGAACTTAGCATAGTCAGAGTCACTGAAAGCATGCAACTTAAGTGAATTACTTTTAACAATCTGAACTCCTTTTTCCAGGAGCTCCTTTCAAATATCTCAAAACCTTAAAAGCCAAACTGAAATGTGACTGCAATGGAGCATGCATATATTGACTTAAAACTTGCACAGAATAAGCAATATCAGGCCTAGTAAGAGTTAAATAAATTAATCTTCCTACCAGTTTTTGATACTCAGTAATATTTTTGAGTAAACCATCTTTGCAACTTGGATTACATTCAACACACACATTAGACTCAATAGGAGTGCCTATAGGTTTACACCCAAGCATTCCATAATCATTTAATAGCTCAAGACAATACTTTCTTTGATTCATGCAGATACCAGAATCATTAGGTAGAATTTCAATTCCCAGAAAGTATTTCAAAACACCAAGGTCTTTTATCATAAATTTAGTTTTAAGAAAAGCTTTAAACTTGTCAATTTCTTTAACATTGTTACCAGTTATAACAATATCATCAACATAAACAAGCAAAGCTATAAACACAACATCATTTGACTTAACATATAAAGAATGATCACTAACACTTTGTTTAAAGCCATGCTCCACCAAAGCAGAATTTAATTTAAAATTCCACTGCCTTGGGGCTTGCTTTAATCCATATAAAGACTTTGTTAACTTGCAAACTTTAGTATCATTACATGAAAAATAACCTTCAGGTAATTTCATGTACACCTCTTCATGTAAGTCTCCATAAAGAAAAGCATTATTAATATCCAACTGATAAAGAGTCCAATTATTTTGAACAGTTAATGTAATAATACATCTAACTGTTACTTGTTTCACAACAGGAGAAAAGGTTTCATCATAATCAATTCCCTCCTTTTGACTATATTCCTTTGCAACAAGTCTAGCTTTATACCTCTTAATCTCTCCATTTGATTTATATTTAATCCTATAAACCCATTTATTACCAATAGGTTTCCTATCATGAGGAAGATCGGTAATAATCCATGTATTATTCCTATTAAGAACTTTCATTTCTTGATTCATAGCCTCAACCCAGTTACTATCCTTAGAAGCTTCAAAATAGGTTTTAGGTTCACAAGATTTGTTCAAATTAGAGGTAAAACATCTATTTTCAGTGTTAAGAAAAGAATAATTAACAACTCTCTCAATACCATACTTGAGTTTTCCTTCAACTAAAAAATCATCAAATTTCTTTGGAAAAACAAATTCCCTGGTAGACCTCCTGACAGATTGAATGTGTGCAGGACTAGTGTGAATATTTGTAAAATTATTGCCCTCAGGAGATGATATATTATCCATGGGAGTTGCAGAAGTACTTTGACCATCACTAGGACCACTTTCATTACTAGGAGATGAATCATCTCTTGTAATGTTATTATCTCTAGTGGAGCCTGTAGTACCACTACCATCACCATCATATTCAGCTCTCCCTTCATCATTGGAACTTAAGATGTTTTGGTTTGTTGAAAAAATTTGATCAAACAAATACAAATTATTTTTATCAGAAGTATCAGCATTAAAATTCAGATCAACAGATTCAGATTTCAAAGGGAAAATGTTTTCATAAAATTTTACATCTCTAGAAAACAGAATACTTTTATTTTCCAAATTTAACAATTTGTAACCTTTTTGAACATTACCAAAACCAATCAAAACACACTTGTAAGATCTACTAGAAAACTTATTTTCAGAATTTAAAACAGTTGCATAACATAAACATCCAAAACTCCTTAAATAGCAAGCAGTTAAAATGCAATCACTCCACATATTTAAAGGTAACCCCCCTTGAAACATAAGAGCACTTGCTACATTAAGAAAGTGTCTATATTTCCTTTCTACAATGCCATTTTGTTGAGGAGTATATGAACAAGAAGTTTGATGCACCACACCTTTTGCTTTTAAAAAATTATTCATTCTGTTGTTCACAAATTCAGTTCCATTATCACTTCTTAAGACTTTGACATTTTTATTAAACTGATTTTTAATTAAGTTGATTACAGCTAAAACATTATCAAAGGTTTCTTCTTTAGTTTTCAACAAAAAAAAAATCCACACAGCCCTTGAAAAATAATCAACAACAGTTAAAATATATTTATACCCTTCATTACTTTGAATTCTAAAAGGATCCCAAAGGTCTAAATGCAACAAATCATTTAACTCTTGTGATTTATGATCACTAAGAGGAAAGGGTTCCCTGGTTTGTTTTGCCTTATGGCAGATATCACAGGGTCAATTTTCTTTAAAATCTTTTAAATTCAGTTTTTGTTTTAAAACCTTTAAGACTTGATCAGATAGATGACCAAGTCATGGATGCCAAAGTTGAGCTGTAACATGATGAACACATACATTACAAGACATACCCAAATTATTCAAATTTTGCTCATCAAACATGTAAAGACCTCCAGACTAGCTACCAGTCCCTACAGTTGTCATTGTTCTCAAGTCCTGAATAAAACATTTATGTTCATCAAAGCTAATAGTAGACTATCTTTAGATAGCTTAAAAATAGATAACAAACTAACACGGTATTCTGGTACTACCAGAACATCATGAAGTATGATATTATTTGATAATTTCAAATTTCCCACTTTAATGACTTTAGCTTGAGTTCCATTTGGATGACCAACAATTAAATTTAGTTTAGAAATATCAACCAAATCAATTAATCCAGGTTCAGATACAGTCATGTGTTGATTTGCTCCAGAATTAACTTGGCTTTTATTTTTCATTTTATCATTAATGTGACTATTGAAGAATCTTTTAAAATTAGTATTAAAGAACACATTATGATTTACAAAAGTACCTGCCATGTTGGCACTGGCATCAACAGGAGATGCATTGTCATTAATCAAAATTAGAAGCTTCATCAATTGTTCCTGTGTTAGACTTGTAGGAGTAGAATTCACATTTGCAGAATCATCCTTATCAGACACACTATTATTAGAATAAGATCTATTTTCAGAATTCACATTGTTTTGATTTCCACTAACCCTTCTTCTGAAGGATGGTGGATAACCAATAATCTCAAAACATCTATCAATAGTGTCACCCAACTTATTGCATTTTTTACATTTTAAGGTTTGGTTTTGATTTCCGTTATAATTATTATTGTTTTGATAATTTCCAGAATTATTACCAGCCTTATTAAATGTATTATTAGATTGAGCCACAAATGCATTAGCCTGAGTTTACTAATTTTATCAATTGAGATTCCTTTATGTGATTCTTCTCTTGAAATAATAGCATAAGCTTCTTTAACATCTAGAACAGAATCTCTCAACAAGATATTACTTCTAAAAGTAGTATATTCATCACCTAAGCCCATTAAAAACTGCATCAATTTCATCATTTTCTTATGCTCTTTGTGTGATGTAGCTGCGATAAACTGCTTATTTGTTTGTCTCAACAAGATATTACTGCTTATTTGTTTGTCTTGTTTTGTGTGTCCACAACTCATACCTTCTATTCTTTCTTCCGCAATTCATACTTTAAAGCATTCGTTAATATGCTCCATCCAGTACTGATTCTTGATATACTCCTAACTTTCATATCTGTCTTTCTTCTTTTTCATCTACCACCGGAAGAATCTATTTACTTCTACTATACTCTTAGGGTTATAGTGTTTTTAGTTCTCCCGTGTCTTTATATTGCTATATGCATCGATATATATATATATGGTTTGTAGTTTCTGGGTTGTTGTTGGGTTTTATATCTTCCCTTATATTTCAAAGTCCTTGTTTCTGTTTTTCTATAATCATTATCATCCACAGTTAATACTCTCTTCTATTTGCTACGGTTCATACTCCTATTTCTATTTCGGAGATTCATTCTTTTGATTTCTCTTCCCGACTTTAAATCAAGCGAATAATGGTCCAGAATTCGTAGGTATGAATTTCGGAATGAACAAAATCAATGTTCTAAGAAGGAAATTGTAATAGCACGATCTTGATTTTTCAAATTACCAGAATATCCTGGAAAAGACCGAATCATCAAGAAAAATATTTTCTTGATATGTTTAGAGGTTAAATAGAATACAAGAGTCATGTAACATGGCACATGATTGTAGTGACCCGAACTTTTCCATGTTTATATATATTAAATGAAATTGTTATTTACATGATTAAGTGTTTCCAACATGTTAAGCAATCAAACTTGTTAAGACTTGATTAATTGAAATAGGTTACATATAGACAATTGACCACCCAAGTTGACCGGTGATTCACGAACGTTAAAACTTGTAAAAACTATATGATGACATATATATGATTATATATATAATTAACATAATATTATGATAAGTAAGTATCTCATTAGGTATTTTAACAATGAGTTATATACATAAAAATGAGACTATTGAATTTAAGAAACTCGAAAACGATATATATAACGATTATCGTTATATCAACGTCTTACTAAGTACATATGAATCATATTAAGATATTGATACACTATGTTTAATCATGATAAAGGATAAGTAAACATGTCATTAAGTGTATTAACAATGAACTACATATGTAAAAATAAGACTACTAACTTAATGATTTCGAAACGAGACATATATGTAACGATTATCGTTGTAACGACATTTAACAGTATATATATCATACTAAGATATATTATATATCATAATATCATGATAATGTAACAATTTAACATCACTTTAGATATAATAAACATTGGGTTAACAACATTTAACATGATCGTTAACTTAAAGGTTTCAAATCAACATTTACATGTAACGACTAACGATGACTTAACGACTCAGTTAAAATGTATATACATGTAGTGTTTTAATATGTATTCATACACTTTTGAAAGACTTCAAGACACTTATCAAAATACTTCTACTTAACAAAAATGCTTACAATTACATCCTCGTTCAGTTTCATCAACAATTATACTCGTATGCACCCGTATTCGTACTCGTACAATACACAGCTTCTAAATGTATGTACTATTGGTATATATACTCTAATGATCAGCTCTTAGTAGCCCATGTGAGTCACCTAACACATGTGGGAACCATCATTTGGCAACTAGCATGAAATATCTCATAAAATTACAAAAATATTAGTAATCATTCATGACTTATTTACATGAAACCAAAATTACATATCCTTTATATCTAATCCATATACCAACCACCAAAAACACCTACAAACACTTTCATTCTTCAATTTTCTTCATCTAATTGATCTCTCTCAAGTTCCATCTTCAAGTTCTAAGTGTTCTTCATAAATTCTACAAGTTCTAGTTTCATAAAATCAAGAATACTTCCAAGTTTACTAGCTCACTTCCAATCTTGTAAAGTGATCATCCAACCTCAAGAAATCCTTATTGTTTACAGTAATATATCATTCTAAATCAAGGTAATACTCATATATAAACTTTGATTCAATTCCTATAACTATAACTATCTTAATTCGAGTGATAATCTTACTTGAACTTGTTTTCGTGTTATGATTCTACTTCAAGAACTTTCAAGCCATCCAAGATCCTTTGAAGCTAGATCATTTCTTGTCACTTCTAGTAGGTTTACCTACTAAAATTTAGGTAGTAATGATGTTCATAACATCATTCAATTCATACATATAAAACTATCTTATTCGAAGATTTGAACATGTAATCACTAGAACATAGTTTAGTTAATTCTAAACTTGTTCGCAAACAAAAGTTAATCCTTCTAACTTGACTTTTAAAATCAACTAAACACATGTTATATATCTATATGATATGCTAACTTAATGATTTAAAACCGAAAAACACGAAAAACACTGTAAAACCGGATATACGCCGTCGTAGTAACACCGCGGGCTGTTTTGGGTTAGTTAATTAAAAACTATGATAAACTTTGATTTAAAAGTTGTTCTTCTTTGAAAATGATTTTTCGTATAAACATGAAACTATATCCAAAAATCATGGTTAAACTCAAAGTGGAAGTATGTTTTCCAAAATGGTCATCTAGACGTCGTTCTTTCGACTGAAATGACTACCTTTACAAAAATGACTTGTAACTTATTTTTTGACTATAAACCTATAATTTTTATGTTTATATTCAGAAAATAGAGATCAATATGAAACCATAGCAATTTTATTCACTCAAATCGGATTTAAAACGAAGAAGTTATGGGTAAAACAAGATTGGATATTTTTTGATTGTTGTAGCTACGGGAAATATTGTAACAATTCTATAAAAATTATATCCTAGCTAACTTATATTGTATTATACATGCATTCTAATGTAATCTTGGGATACCATAGACACGTATGCAAATGTTTTGACATATCATATCGACCCATGTATATATATTATTTGGAACAACCATAGAAACTGTATATGCAGTAATGTTGGAGTTAGCTATACAGTGTTGTGGTTGATTCCAAAAATATATATATATATACTTTGAGTTGTGATTTGATTCAAGATAATATATATCGATTTATTTCTGTACATCTAACTGTGGACAACTAGTTGTAGGTTACTAACGAGGACAGCTGACTTAATAAATTTAAAACAGTAAAACGTATTAAAAATGTTGTAAATATATTTTAAACATACTTTGATATATATGTACATATTTGTTATAGGTTCGTGAATCGACCAGTGGCCAAGTCTTACTTCCCGACGAAGTAAAAATCTGTGAAAGTGAGTTATAGTCCCACTTTTAAAATCTAATATTTTGGGATCAGAATACATGCAATTTTATAAATGTTTTACGAAATAGACACAAGTAAATGAAACTACATTATATGGGTGAATGATCGAAGCTGAATATGCCCCTTTTGCTTGGTAGCCTAAGAATTAGTAAACCAATCTACTAATTGACGCGAATCCTAAAGATAGATCTATTGGGCCTAACGAACCCCATCCAAAGTACCGGATGCTTTAGTACTTCAAATTCATTTTTATCATGTCCGATGGATTTCCCGAAATGATTAGGGATATTCTTATATGCATCTTGTTAATGTCGGTTACCAGGTGTTCACCATATGAATGAATTTTATCTCTATGTATGGGATGTATATTGAAATATGAAATCTTGTGGTCTATTATTATGATTTGATAATATATAGGTTAAACCTATAACTCACCAACATTTTTGTTGACGTTTTAAGCATGTTTATTCTCAGGTGATTATTAAGAGCTTCCGCGGTTGCATACTAAAATAAGGACAAGATTTGGAGTTCATGCTTGTATGATATTATGTAAAAACTGCATTCAAGAAACTTATTTTTGATGTAATATATTCTTATTGTAAACCATTATGTAATGGTCGTGTATAAACGGTATATTTTAGATTATCATTATTTGATAATCTACGTAATGCTTTTTAAAACTTTATTGATAAAATAAAGGTTATGGTTGTTTTTAAAAATGAATGCAGTCTTTGAAAAACATCTCATATAGAGGTCAAAACCTATCGACGAAATCAATTAATATGGAACATTTATAATCAATATGAACGGGACATTTCAGTTGGTATCCGAGCGTTGGTCTTAGAGAACCAGAAAATTGCATTAGTGTGTCTTATCGAGTTTGTTAGGATGCATTAGTGAGTCTGGACTTCGACCGTGTTTTTCTTCAAAAACGATTGCTTAACATTTTTTTTGTTGGAAACTATATATATTATTAACATGTAAATATTATGTGATATATTAATCTCTTAACGTGTTTGATATTGTGTGATAGATGTCTACCTCTAGTACAAATCCCATTGATTCACCTAATAATAATGAAGAGTCAAATATATTTTGGGAAGATTCACAAATTCCCGAAGAGGAACCGGAAGAGGAGGAACCGGAAGAGGAGGAACCGGAAGAAGAGGAACCAGAAGAGGAGGAATTGGAAGAGGAGGAACCAGAAGAAGAAGAGGTTCCGGAGGAAGAAATATTGATACCTATAGTAAATTGATTAAATAAAAGAAAATCCTCAACCAACGGACCAAAGTTAATAATGGTCAATGGTGTTTCCGCCGAGGAAGCAAAATATTGGGAAGATTACCAATTTTCCAATGAATCGGATCCCGATGAGGATTCCGATGATGTTATAGAAATTACCTCGACCCAATTTAATAAAGCGAAAGAAAATAATAAGGGAAAAGGTATAAAAATAGAGAAACCCGATTCCAACCCCGTTGAACTTTATATGTATCGGCAACATCCGTATTTCCTAAAATGTAACAATGACCCGGGAACCTATAAACCACCAGGTTTTTCTAAAAAATTATGGAAAACGACGGCTCGTATTAGAGGAACACCATATATTCCTAGAAAATTAGGAAAACGAACCAAGTCCGAAGAAGAAGAAACCAGTGATTCAGATTAGAGGGTTGTAATCATGTTGTGTATTATATGTATTGTAGTGTGCTTGTACTTTTATGTTCTATGTAAAAATTGCTTGTATTGTTTGTTATTACGAATCTAATCCTTGTCTATTTTACAGTATAAAAATGAAATGGACGTTAAGGGTAGACAACCGAATATTTTAGAAGACCTACCAGAGGATATGATTGAGGAAATCTTGTCTAGAGTCAGTCAAAATTCATCAGCACATTTAGTTATGGAGAAATTAACTTGTCAAACTTTTGAAAGACTTTCCAGAAATGCCTTAGTTTATAAAAGGATTTCCATTGATATGTGGGGTATATCACATTGGGGAGACCGTATGTTACGCCATGTTTTCTTTAAAGCATTAAATGCGGGGAACCCAAATGCAATTTTACGCTGCGGGTTAAGAACCTATTTTGACTCAACATATCCCAACATAGGATTTCGTGAATTAGAAAGAGCTTCTAACATGCAACATAAAGAAGCATGTTATGCTTACGGGTTAGTGACGTTCGCTTCTTACCAAAGTGAGAAAAAGAACATCGGATTGCAGCTTTTAAATAAGACCTTCCCACAAGTGACGGATTCAGTAGTTGGGATGAGAAACAAGGTTTTTAGATTATTACGGGGCTGTTGGACATTACGAAACCCTCGTCCTTTTAACGACATTACAACATGCTGCCTAGGCAATGGTCATAACGGTTATTTTCCACAAGACCAAGGATGGGAAGTCATCTTAGTAAAACCAGAATGCATGACTTGTTTCTGTACTTATGAATTACATGTCTTTATTTCCTTTGTTGAACAACTTGCGTATTAACTAGATTTATCTTCAAAACTGTCCTGTATCATAGTTTACTATATTTCATGTTATATGTAATATAGCGAAGTTGTAAGTTTGAAGAATATTTATATGTGATATATTATTATAATCAGTTTTTCATATGGAATTGTAGTAGTTGAATTGTATATTAGCTACCAAGTATGAACTTAACGGGTAGGTAGTACCCGAATTTAAACTTATAAAACGCTAATATGAAGAAAAAGCTTTTATAAATGAGTTTATATTATGCTACAAAATACTATTGACTACTCTTAATATTCTGTATGATTAACTCGATTCAGTCGGCTATTTTGAAGGAAATGGCAAAGACTACTAAACACACCATGAATATGAGCGAAGAGGAATTTCGTACCTTTCTTGCTGCAAACATAGCCGCAGTACAGGCTGCGCTACATACCAACAATAACTCTGAATCTAGCAATGCAGCTAACGGCGTAAGAAATCGTGTAGGATGCTCCTACAAAGAATTCACTGCCTGCAAACCTTTGTAATTTGAAGGAACCGAAGGACCAATTGGATTGAAACGGTGGACCGAGAAAGTCGAATCGGTGTTTTCCATAAGTAAGTGTACCGAAGAAGACAAAGTTAAGTACGCTACACATACCTTCACAGGTACTGCGTTAACGTGGTGGAACACCTATCTTGAACAGGTAGGACAAAATGCTGCTTACGCACTACCGTGGTCGGCATTCAAGCAATTGATGAACGAGCAGTACTGTCCTAGAAACGAGGTCAATAAACTCAAGGCAGAACTTAGAGAGTTACGAACACAAGGGTTTGACGTTACCACATATGAACGATGATTCACAGATGAAAGGACCCGTCCTAATCCATCCGGACAAAGTCCATATCGATTATAAACGATTCACAACAGTTGATTACATCGCGAGGTACTTGACCTCTATATGATACATTTTACAAACATTGCATTCGTTTTTAAAAGACAAACTTTCATTTACATTGAAAGTTGACGGCATGCATACTATTTCATAATATATCAAACTATAATTGACTAAATAATAATCTTGATGAACTCAACGACTCGAATGCAACGTCTTTTGAAATATGTCATGAATAACTCCAAGTAATATGTCTAAGATGAGCAAATGCACAGCGGAAGATTTCTTTCATACCTGAGAATAAACATGCTTTCAAGTGTCAACCAAAAGGTTGGTGAGTTCATTAGTTTAACATAAATAATCATTTCATAACTTTAATAGACCACAAGATTTCATAATTCCATTTCTCATAAACATACGTCCCATGCATAGAGACAAAAAAATCATTCATATGGATTGAACACCTGGTAATCGACATTCACAATATGTATATAAGAATATCCCCATCATTCCGGGATCCTCCTTCGGACATAATATAAATTTTGAAGTACTAAAGCATCCGGTACTTTGGATGGGGCTTGTTGGGCCCGATAGATCTATCTTTAGAGTTCGCGTCAATTAGGGTGTCTGTTCCCTAATTCTTAGATTACCAGACTTAATAAAAAGGGGCATATTCAGTTTCGATCATTCAACCATATAATGTAGTTTCGATTACTTGTGTCTATTCCGTAAAACATTTATAAAAGAGCATGTATTCTCAGTCCCAAAAATATATATTGCAAAAGCATTTAAAAAGGGATTAATGAAACTCACCATACTGTATTTCGTAGTAAAAATACATATAACGTCATTTAACAAGTGCAAGGTTGGCCTCAGATTCACGAACCTATATCATTTGTGTACTTATTAATATACATAATTGTAATCGAACAAATTTATTTATTATATCTTAATTTACATATTATATATATTTAAATTGTGTATATATTCAAAATGATTAATATTTATATAAATATATTAATATATCTATATTTATATATATAATTGTTTAGTGTTATTTTTAAGAATCAATAGTTTGTGATATGCAAATATTTACATAAATAATATTAATAGGTTTGATATATAAAAATAATTATTATCTATACATTCAGTTATATTACCATATATATATATCTATCTATATGTTTAGTATTTGATTTAAAGTTTAATAATTTGTTATATATAAGTACTTATATAAAATGTTATTATGTTTGATATATGATTATAAAGCTAGTATATATATATATATATATATATATATATATATATATATATATATATATATATTAAATATATTCTATATACATTATTTATCGATTAAAAATGATAGTTATGATAATATTAATGATAATAATGAAAACAAGGATATTACATATTTTAAATATGTTATTAATACTAATAAAAAATGATACTAATACTAATATTATTGAAAATAATAATAAATTTTATCCTAGTTCTTATATTTGTAATAATAACATTTATAATACTTAACAATATTGATATTGATAATGCTAGTAATAAATGATGTTCATAACACTTGGTAATAATAACAATACTAACAATAATAATAACGACTAAAATAATAATAATTATAATAATAATAGATATAAAAATAAGAGGTCATACCCTTTTGAATCGTTTTTATAAAAAGATTTTCGGAGACCGGGCTCGAACCCGAGACCTCTCGCTCACACGAACCAACACTTAACCATCACACCATCCTAGCTTTTCTCTAATTAAATCCACCCTTAATTTGATTTAACCCTCCCTTTCTAATTCTTTTTTTTTCTTCATCATCATCTTCACAACCAAAGCAACCCAGAATCAAACCAAATTGATAATCAATCCTCTAAACGTTTTTAAAGCTTTCAACCCAAGTATAATCGAAACCTATAACTCTTAAAAAAAAAAAATGTAAGACTGCTACAGCAGTCGCTGAATAGAAGAAAGAAAAAAAATTTGACTATTGCATTTGAGGAAGTTATAGAACATATTTACAACACGAAATGTTTTTCAAATCACTCCTGTAAACTTTATCAAACATCAATTTAACCTAAATCTTTACAGAAAATTCGAATTTGATCAAGAACAAAAAGTTGACTTTTAAAAACCAAAAGTTTGACTTCGAAATTTAGATTCGTTAGATGGAATTGGAACTTGAGATTTTGAAGAAAGTTTGAGTGAATGATTACTAACAACTTTGCATTGTTACATTTTGAAAATTCTTTCGAAATCGAATCATGGTTGAAAGGTGTAAGAACAGTGAACCGAAGGTTGTTCTTCAATTTTTTTTTTAAGTGCTGTAATAGTTTAAATTTACAACTATGATCTATTGGAGATTTCATAGATCTAAATGTATCAATCGACAGGTCATATAGCCAATTAGCTTGGCCAAATTAATCGGACAAAGAAAAATATAAAAATAATATAAAAAAAGATCAAATAGACTACTAACTAATTTTGTTGTTATCCTATAATTGAAGCAAATTTCTTACAAGATTAGAGACAAAGGACAAAGTATATTAAAGGTTGATCGTGATATTTAACAATTTTTGGAGTCCATCTACTAGTAATTTTTAATATGAATTTCGATAAATATTATGAAATATAAATAACAATAATACCAATTTTAATAATAAAAATTATATTAATAATACAAATGATGATAATAATAATAACTATAAAATTGATATCAATAACATCATTAATGATAATAATAAATAAATTGTATTTATTTTTCGGTTAACTATAATATTAATGATTTATAATGATAATAGTATAATAGTGTCTATTAATAATACAAATAATGATTAAGATCTAACAAGTTACTTGTATCAAATCTCATATTAAAAACAATAATATTTATAAGTCTAATGTTAATATTAATATTAATTTTAATGTGAATCATACTAATGAAAGTAATAATAATAACAGCTTATATTAATATTACATATTAGTAACTACGTACCATTTAATAAATATATCTACATATAATATTTATACCTTTTGTATATATAATCCAATATATATATCATAATAATTATTTTTAGATCTCATACACATTTATATATAGCATTATTTTAATAACCAATTTATTATCTTGTATATTATGTTACATACTTAATCTTACTGATTTATTGTATTTTATTTATTATTATTATTTTTTTTAAATTACTATATATACTTTTATTTATATTCATATATATATATAGATATATATATTTATTTATTTACACCCAATTGTTCGTGAATCGTCGAGAATAGTCAAAGGTTAATTGATTCTATGAAAACAGTTTTCAAAATTTTTGAGACTCAACATTACAGACTTTGCTTATCGAGTCAAAATATATAAAGATTAAGTTTAAATTTGGTCAGAAATTCCCGGGTCATCACAGTACCTACCCGTTAAAGAAATTTCGTCCCGAAATTTGAGTGAGGTGGTCATAGTTAACAATAAAAATGTTTTCCTGACGAATATGAGCTGATAAATAGAGTTTTATCATTATTGAATAATACAGATAAAACAATTCGATTATTCGAAGAGCACGAATGAAGCTATCACAAAAGAGTGAAATGAATGAGTGAAGTTTCGTTTTAACTTTTGACGTTGCCTTGGTTGAATTCCGGAATTCAAGGGATTTAAAGAAAATCTTTGAAATCTAAAATATTTGATTCTTCGGCGAATAAGGAAATTAAGATCTCTATAATTAAATACGGTGATCTGCCTTGATTACTCCGTCTGATATTTCTATTATAAATTAAACTCTTCCGGTCCATTATTCTCACCATTCCTATACTTTCTTTCTTAGTTCATACATCCAAAAGATTTTGAAAATGCTTAATCCAGTTCTGATCCTTGTCCTTATCCTTACTTTTGCAACAATCATTCTCCTTTTCCAACTTCCACTGGAGGAATCTGCTTACTTCTACTTTGCTCTTGGGGTTATAGTGCTTTTAATTCTCCCGTGTCTTTATGTTGCAATAAACATTGATATACACGGTTTGTAATTTATGCGTTGTTATCGGGCTTTATATCTCTCCTTATATTTCAATGTCCCCCTTTCTGTTTCCTATAATCATTGTCATCCACAGTTAATACTCTCTCCTATTTGCTGCGATTTATACTCCAATTTCTATTTCAGAGCTTTGTCCCTTCGTTTCTTCTTCTGGAGATTTGGCATCTCTTGTAATGGTCCAGAATTCGCAGATATAAGTTTCAGAATGAACATTATTAATGTTCTAAATAAGAAGGAACTTAATGGCACTATTTGATTTGTCAAATTACCAGATTCACTGAGAATAGAACTATTAAGAATATACTTTCTTGATATGTTCAGAAGTTAAGCAGAATGACAGAGTTATGTAACATGGCACATGATGACGTTATGATCTGTGAATCATCAAATCCCATTAGAAACTCAGCATGACTTACTGTAATATAATCACGTTGATCAAATGTCATTATATTATACTAACTCATGCATCAATTCCCAACATTACTTCAATAACATTCATATTTTAAGCTCGAAAGTTTACAGAATATAGAAACTAACAGTTACTATATGATGTAATACTGATAGCACGAAGAGATTAATGATTTCATATAAGAATAGTTATAAAAATATCTCAAGAAATATGGAGGATATTTATAATGAAAGATACGATAATATCTTGGAATATCTAAGATCAGAGGATGATAGAAACTATTGTCTGCAAGGGTTTAGAGTAAGGAGCAAGATATTCACTAAAGACTTTAGCAGACATTGAATCATTTGGATTCTTTGAAGTCAAACTTATTCTTTGTGATTTGTTCACGGCTTTCTTCATAGTTTCGCATAATCTGCTTTTCGGTACTAAATTTTCTATTGAATGTTTCCAATATAATGATACACAGGAAGCACGAAGAGGTATATAATTTCGGACGAGAATATTTATGAAAATATCCTCAGAAATATCGAAGATATTGATGATGATATTTTGGAATTTCTAAGTTCGATGGTTGATGGAGAAAGATTTTCCGCAATATTTTAACATGACTTCGGAGCAAGATATTCTCTAAAGATTTCAACGGATCCAGAATTACCTGGATTCTTTGAATATAGGGTATGGTCCTTGTATTTGTCCTTGGTCTCCTTCATGGTTAACTTTATCCGTTTTCCAGTTCCAACGTTTCTGAGCTTTTCCAACATTCAGAGTATCGATTTGTAAGCTGGGTGCCTTTTCAAAATTTCAGAATTGAAGATCGTAATCCTAGGAGATAATTGTTATATGTATACATATAACTATTGATGTAGAAATGCTACGAGATTCGAAATACTAATTGCTGATTCCTGGTAATTGGTATGGTAATTATTGTTACAGGGTATAGATGAATACAAGATGGGGTTTCAATGAATATAATGATTTTTCGGAAAGTCCAAATTCATTGAAGTTGCTGGTAATTTTACTGCTAATGTGGTGAAATATAAACGGTTCTCCGGTAATGATGACGACAGGCAAACTCATATATCGAGGTTATAATAAGGCTAATTCAAATGGATGTTGAAGTTAATTTGTTGAAGCTGTGACAAAATTTGCTAATTTGAAGAGAGATTGTAAAGTTACTTTCGGTAATAACAACGTCAAGGAGTCAGCACAGATACGTGTTAAACGTTTACTCAGGTTCCGAGTGTTTTCAGGTGCATAACTATATGCATCAATCTTTCTTCTTCCGTAGATGGAGTGCGGTTGGTTCATCCTATCGATTGAAGTGTTTTCAAGAATTATGAAAGGTTTGAATCGCAGATTGTAATCGTCAAGATACAAATGAGGTTTAAGATGAAATCAAGTGGCAAACTTGAAGAATTGTTTAGTTTCATATATTATAATCAATATTTTAATTCATTTTAATTGTCCAATCTTATTAGTCCATAGTCGATAGTCCACAGTTGACAGTCTAATAATTCATATAAAGTTTAATATATAATATTCGAATTAATTAATACGTATCGTGACCCGTGTACATGTCTCAGACTCGATCACAACTCAAAGTATATATATTATTGTAGAATCAACCTCAACCCTGTATAGAGAACTCGATCATTACTGCATATAGAGTGTCTATGGTGATTCCAAATAATATATATATATATATATATATATATATATATATATATATATATATATATATATATATATATATATATATATATATATATATATATATATATATATATATATATATATATATATATATATGCGTCGATATGATATGTCAAAACCTTGTATACGTGTCCCGATATTTAAAGAGCGTAACATAAATAACAGAAATTAAATGACGATAAATAAAATTGTGATAATTAAATTGCGATAAATAAACTGCGATAAATAAAATGTAATCAGTTAGCTAGGAACAGTTAGCTAGGATTTTGTTAGCGTGGATTCTTAACAGAATTTCTCATAGTTAATTTGTTTGTTTCTAACAAATTTTATTTTGTCCAATGTTTTCTTCATTATGCCACTTGTTGGATTCTGATAGGTCAAAATTCAAATATGAAATTGAAGGAAAATGGTTATTTTGCTGTAAACGGATACGTATATCTGTGGATGTAAATAGGATAGTAAATGACTTGAATCAGATTCGAAGAATGTACAGTATAACATGTTAATATGAAAGTTAAATATTTCCTCGGGTATTACCTACCCGTTAAGATATTTTCACCATTAACAGTTTGTACAAAAGAATTTTTAATTACAATCTTTCTGAACACATATATACATATATATTTTCTTCAGATGCAATCATGGATTTAATGAGTTAATATGATATCAACACATCTGATTTACCGTTAGAACAAGAACACATAATTTCTAAAACATTAGAGATTACATAATCTCCATGAAGAACGAAGGTAATTGATGTAGAACAATACGTAGAACGATGATTATACTCGAGGTACAGAATGAGATGTTGAGGCATGGATTGTTGAAACTTTGGTTGTTGGTGGTACTGGTGCCGTTAGTGCTGAGGCTGGTGATGTTACTGGTGTTGGTGATACTGCGGGCGCTTGTAAATTATGTACCGTGCTCTCTAAAGTTAATACTTGAGCTCAGAGTTCTCTAACTTCTTCTACTAACCCTGGTTGGTTACCAGTGTGAGGTAGAGGTCGGATATCTCCTCTATTTCCGTTAATGGTAGCCTCAAGACGAAAAATTCTTGCAAAAAGGGTATAAACGGTGTTGCGAACGGGTTCGCCGGTGAGCGGGTCAAGTACTCCAAGGTTAGGTGGTAGATTCGGTTCATGATATGGAGTACCTTCTTCCCTTCTCCATAGGGTGAGTATGTCGTGAACCCACCCCCATTTTCTCCAGTAATCACGGTAGTTGATTGGTTGGTGTGCTCCTGTCACGCTATCTTCGGAGTCAGATGAACTTGGTTGGTTCGTAAAGGCCATCTTACGCGATCTCAGAAAAAAAAATTGGTATGAAGAGTTTAGTGACAGCAATTGATAGTTGGATGGTATTCTCAATGCATAATATGCATAGATATATAGTACCAGGTTCCCTTAAATTACGGAGAAATTTACGGAAGATATCAGGCAAGATCTACAGTAACAGATACGCTATGATATGAATTGTCAGATACGCTAAGATATGAATTTTGTCTATATACTATTTATGCAGTCAATGCAGTAAAACGTGTCTAGACTAAGAATAATGAGCATGTAATTTCCTAAGGATGATAAGCAGATGATTTTCGACAAAAATGATAAGCAAAACTTTTGACATGCAGACACGGTCGAAGTCCAGACTCACTAATGCATCCTAACGACTTATCAGTTATGCATACTAATGTAGACCTGGTTCGCTAAGACCACCGCTCTGATACAAACTGAAAGGACCCGTCCTAATCCATCCGGACGAAGTCCATATCGATTATAAACGATTCACAACAGTTGATTACATCGCGAGGTACTTGACCTCTATATGATACATTTTATAAACATTGCATTCGTTTTTAAAAGACAAACTTTCATTTACATCGAAAGTTGACGGCATGCATACTATTTCATAATATATCAAACTATAATTGATTAAATAATAATCTTGATGAACTCAACGACTCGAATGCAACGTCTTTTGAAATATGTCATGAATAACTCCAAGTAATATGTCTAAGATGAGCAAATGCACAGCGGAAGATTTCTTTCATACCTGAGAATAAACATGCTTTCAAGTGTCAACCAAAAGGTTGGTGAGTTCATTAGTTTAACATAAATAATCATTTCATAACTTTAATAGACCACAAGATTTCATAATTCCATTTCTCATAAACATACGTCCCATGCATAGAGACAAAAATATCATTCATATGGATTGAACACCTGGTAATCGACATTCACAATATGTATATAAGAATATCCCCATCATTCCGGGATCCTCCTTCGGACATGATATAAATTTCGAAGTACTAAAGCATCCGGTACTTTGGATGGGCTTGTTGGGCCCGATAGATCTATCTTTAGAGTTCGCGTCAATTAGGGTGTCTGTTCCCTAATTCTTAGATTACCAGACTTAATAAAAAGGGGTATATTCAGTTTCGATCATTCAACCATATAATGTAGTTTCGATTACTTGTGTCTATTCCGTAAAACATTTATAAAAGCGCATGTATTCTCAGTCCCAAAAATATATATTGCAAAAGCATTTAAAAAGGGATTAATGAAACTCACCATACTGTATTTCGTAGTAAAAATACATATAACTTCATTTAACAAGTGCAATGTTGGCCTCAAATTCACGAACCTATATCATTTGTGTACTTATTAATATACATAATTGTAATCGAACAAATTTATTTATTATATCTTAATTTACATATTATATATATTTAAATTGTGTATATATTCAAAATGATTAATATTTATATAATTATATTAATATATCTATATTTATATATATAATTGTTTAGTGTTATTTTTAAGAATCAATAGTTTGTGATATGCAAATATTTACATAAATAATATTAATAGGTTTGATATATAAAAATAATTATTATATATACATTTAGTTATATTACCATATCTATATCTATCTATATGTTTAGTATTAGATTTAAAATTTAATAATTTGTTATATATAAGTACTTATATAAAATGTTATTATGTTTGATATATGATTATAAAGCTAGTATATATATATATATATATATATATATATATATATATATATATTAAATATATTTTATATACATTATTTATCGATTAAAAATGATAGTTAAGATAATATTAATGATAATAATGAAAACAAGGATATTACATATTTTAAATATGTTATTAATACTAATAAAAAATGATACTAAAACTAATATTATTGAAAATAATAATAAATTTTATCCTAGTTCTTATATTTGTAATAATAACATTTATAATACTTAACAATATTTATATTGATAATGCTAGTAATAAATGATGTTCATAACACTTGGTAATAATAACAATACTAACAATAATAATAACGACTAAAATAATAATAATTATAATAATAATAGATATAAAAATAAGAGGTCATACCCTTTTGAATCATTTTTATAAAAAGATTTTCGGAGACCGGGCTCGAACCCGAGACCTCTCGCTCACACGAACCAACACTTAACCATCACACCATCCTAGCTTTTCTCTAATTAAATCCACCCTTAATTTGATTTAACCCTCCCTTTCTAATTCTATTTTTTTTTCTTCATCATCATCTTCACAACCAAAGCAACCCAGAATCAAACCAATTTGATAATCAATCCTCTAAATGTTTTTAAAGCTTTCAACCCAAGTATAATCGAAACCTATAACTCTTAAAAAAAAATGTAAGACTGCTACAGCAGTCGCTGAATAGAAGAAAGAAAAAAAATTCGACTTTTGCATTTGAGGAAGTTAAAGAACATGTTTACAACACGAAATGTTTTTCAAATCACTCCTGTAAACTTTATCAAACATCAATTGAACCTAAATCTTTACAGAAAATTCGAATTTGATCAAGAACAAAAAGTTGACTTTTAAAAACCAAAAGTTTGACTTCGAAATTTGGATTCGTTAGATGGAATTGAAACTTGAGATTTTGAAGAAAGTTTGAGTGAATGATTACTAACAACTTTGCATTATTACATTTTGAAAATTCTTTCGAAATCGAATCATGGTTGAAAGGTGTAAGAACAGTGAACCGAAGGTTGTTCTTCAATTTTTTTTTTTTAGTGCTGTAATAGTTTAAATTTACAACTATGATCTATTGGAGATTTCATAGATCTAAATGTATCAATTGACAGGTCATATAGCCAATTAGCTTGGCCAAATTAATTGGACAAAGAAAAATATAAAAATAATATAAAAAAAAAGATCAAATAGACTACTAACTAATTTTGTTGTTATCCTATAATTGAAGCAAATTTCTTACAAGATTAGAGACAAAGGACAAAGTATATTAAAGGTTGATCGTGATATTTAACAATTTTTGGAGTCCATCTACTAGTAATTTTTAATATGAATTTCGATAAATATTATGAAATATAAATAACAGTAATACCAATTTTAATAATAAAAATTATATTAATAATACAAATGATGATAATAATAATAACTATAAAATTGATATCAATAACATCATTAATGATAATAATAAATAAATGGTATTTATTTTTAGGTTAACTATAATATTAATGATTTTTAATGATAATAGTATAATAGTGTCTATTAATAATACAAATAATGATTAAGATCTAACAAGTTACTTGTATCAAATCTCATATTAAAAACAATAATATTTATAAGTCTAATGTTAATATTAATATTAATTTTAATGTGAATCATACTAATGAAAGTAATAATAATAACAGCTTATATTAATATTACATATTAGTAACTACGTACCATTTAATAAATATATCTACATATAATATTTATACCTTTTGTATATATAATCCAATATATATATCATAATAATTATTTTTAGATCTCATACACATTTATATATAGCATTATTTTAATAACCAATTTATTATCTTGTATATTATGTTACATACTTAATCTTACTGATTTATTGTATTTTATTTATTATTATTATTTATTTTTAAATTACTATATATACTTTTATTTATATTCATATATATATAGATATATATATTTATTTATTTACACCCAATTGTTCGTGAATCGTCGAGAATAGTCAAAGGTTAATTGATTCTATGAAAACAGTTTTCAAAATTTTTGAGACTCAACATTACAGACTTTGCTTATCGAGTCGAAATATATAAAGATTAAGTTTAAATTTGGTCGGAAATTCCCGGGTCATCACAACAGAGTTGTGCCTATTGTGTCCGGGAGCATTCGAAGATGAAGAAGAGAAGATCGACGCATTTGTAAAAGGGTTACCAGTAAGGATTCAAGAAGATGTGAGTTCACACGAGCCCGCTTCTATACAGAAGGCAAGTCGAATGGCTCATAAACTCATAAATTAGATTGAGGGAAGAATTAAAGAGCAGGCGGCCGAAGAAGCCAACACGAAACAACTCAAGAGGAAGTGGGAGGAAAACGGTGACAAGAGTCACCAGTACAACAACAACAACAACAACAACAACAACAACAATTACAACCACAATCGCAACAACTATCCCAACAACCGCACCAACAATCGCAACAATAACCACAATCCTAACAATAAATACAACAAACATCCCAACAACAACAACAACAACTACAACAACTGTTTCAACAACAATAACAATCCCAACAACAACCTCAATAACAACAACGGCAACAAAAACCAAAAACAGCCATGTCATAGGTGTGAAGAAAATCATCAGGTGTTTTGCAAGACATTTTGCAACAGGTGTAAAAGAAATGGTCATAGCGAGGCAAAGAGTGAGGTATACGGACCAAAGTTTAACAGAACTAAAGGAACAAATAATGTCGGAACAAGTAATGCCGAAATTAATAGTGTCGGAGCAAGTAATACCAACACTGTTTGTTATAAATGTGGAAAACCGGGCCACATTATTAGAAATTAACCGAATCAGGGGAATACTAATGGGCAGGGCCGTGGAAGAGTTTTCAATATTAATGCGGCAGAAGCACAGGAAGACCCGGAGCTTGTTACGGGTACGTTTCTTATTGACGATAAATCTGCTTATGTTTTATTTGATTCGGGTGCGGATAGAAGCTATATGAGTAGAGAATTTTGTGCTAAATTAAGTTGCCCATTGACGCTTTTGGATAGTAAATTTTTACTCGAATTAGCAAACGTAAATTAATTTCAGCAAATAATATATGTCGGGAGAGAAATTAAACTGGGGGATGAAACATTTAAAATTGATTTAATACCAGTCGAGTTAGGAAGTTTTTATGTAATAATTGGCATGGACTGGTTGAAAAAGGTGAGAGCAAAGGTCGTTTGTTACAAAAATGTGATTCGCATTATGCGTGAAAAAGGAAAACCTTTAATGGTGTACGGAGAAAAGAACAACACGAAATTAAATCTTATTAGTAGTTTGAAGGCACAAAAACTAATAAGAAAAGGTTGTTACGTCATTCTAGCACACATCGAGGAAGTTAAACCTGAAGAAAAGAACATCAGTGATGTTCCCGTCGCAAAAGAATTTCCCGATGTATTTCCAAAAGAATTACCGGGATTGCCCCCACATCGATCCGTTGAATTTCAAATAGACCTTGTACCAGGAGCTACACCAATAGCTCGTGCTCCATACAGACTCGCACCCAGTGAAATGAAAGAATTACAAAGTCAGTTACAGGAACTTTTAGAGCGTGGTTTCATTCGACCAAGCACATCACCATGGGGAGCTCCTATTTTGTTTGTCAAGAAGAAAGATGGTACATTTAGGTTGTGTATCGACTATCGAGAGTTGAACAAACTTACCATCAAGAACCGCTACCCACTACCGAGAATCGACGACTTATTTGATCAACTACAAGGCTCGTCTGTTTATTCGAAGATCGATTTACGTTCTGGATATCATCAAATGCTGGTGAAGGAGGATGATATTCCAAAGACTGAATTTACGACGCTTTACGGTCATTACGAGTTTATGGTTATGCCGTTTGAATTGACTAACGCACCAGCTGTGTTCATGGACCTCATGAACCGAGTGTGGGGGCCATATCTTGACAAGTTTGTCATTATTTTTATTGATGACATATTTATTTACTCGAAGAATGATCAAGAGCACGAAGGACATTTGAGAAAAGTGCTAGAGTTGCTGAGAAAAGAAAAACTGTACACTAAGTTTTCAAAGTGTGCATTTTGGTTGGAAGAAGTTCAATTCCTCGGTTACATAGTGAACAAAGAAGGTATTCAGGTAGATCCAGCAAAGATTGAAATCGTTGAAAAGTGGGAAACCCCGAAAACTCCGAAACACATACGTCAGTTTTTAGGACTAGCTGGTTACTACAGAAGGTTCATCCAAGACTTTTCCAGAATAGCAAAACCCTTGACTGCATTAACGCATAAAGGGAAGAAATTTGAATGGAAAGATGAACAAGAGAAAGCGTTTTAATTGTTAAAGAAAAAGTTAACTACGGCACCTATATTGTCATTACCTGAAGGGAATGATGATTTTGTGATATATTGTGACGCCTCAAAGCAAGGTCTCGGTTGTGTATTAATGCAACGAACGAAAGTAATTGCTTATGCATCTAGACAATTGAAGATTCACGAACAGAATTATACGACGCATGATTTGGAATTAGGCGCGGTTGTTTTTGCATTATAGACTTGGAGGCACTTCTTATATGGGGTCAAAAGTATTATATATACCGACCACAAAAGTCTGCAACATATATTTAATCAGAAATAACTGAATATGAGGCAGCGTAGGTGGATTGAATTGTTGAATGATTACGACTTTGAGATTCGTTACCACCCAGGGTAGGCAAATGTGGTAGCCGACGCCTTGAGCAGAAAGGACAGAGAACCCATTCGAGTAAAAGCTATGAATATAATGATTCACACTAACCCTACTACTCAAATAAAGGAGGCGCAATAAGGAGTTTTAAAAGAGGGAAATTTAAAGGATGAAATACCCAAAGGATCAGAGAAGCATCTTAATATTCGGGAAGACAGAACCCGGTATAGGGCTGAAAGAATTTGGGTACCAAAAGTTGGAGATATGAGAGAAATGGTACTTAGAGAAGCTCATAAAACTAGATACTCAATACATCCTGGAACAGGGAAGATGTACAAGGATCTCAAGAAACATTTTTGGTGGCCAGGTATGAAAGCCGATGTTTCTAAATACGTAGGGGAATGATTGACATGTTCTAAGGTCAAAGCAGAGCATCAGAAACCATCAGGTCTACTTCAACAACCCAAAATCCCGAAATGGAAATGGGATAACATTACCATGGATTTCATCACTAAATTGCCAAGGACTGCAAGTGGTTTTGATACTATTTGGGTAATAGTTGATCGTCTCACCAAATCAGCACACTTCCTGCCAATAAGAGAAGATGACAAGATGTAGAAGTTAGCACGACTGTATTTGAAGGAAGTCGTCTCCAGAGATGGAATACCAATCTCTATTATCTCTGATAGGAATGGCAGATTTATTTCAAGATTCTGGCAGACATTACAGCAAGCATTAGGAACTCGTCTAGACATGAGTACTGCCTATCATCTACAAAATGATGGGCAGAGCGAAAGGACGATACAAACGCTTGAAGACATGCTACGAGCATGTGTTATTGATTTCGGAAATAGTTGGGATCGACATCTACCGTTAGCCGAATTTTCCTACAACAACAGCTACCATTCAAGCATTGAGATGTCGCCGTTTGAAGCACTTTATGGTAGAAAGTGCAGGTCTCCGATTTGTTAGATTGAAGTGTGGGATAGACAGATTACGGGTTCGGAGATAATACAAGAAACTACCGAGAAGATCATCCAAATTCAACAACGGTTGAAAACCGCCCAAAGTTGACAAAAGAGCTACGCCGACATTAAAAGAAAAGATATAGAATTTGAAATTGGAGAGATGGTCATGCTTAAGGTTGCACCTTGGAAAGGCGTTGTTCGATTTGGTAAACGAGGGAAATTAAATCCAAGGTATATAGGACCATTCAAGATTATTGATCGTGTCGGACCAGTAGCTTACCGACTTGAATTACCACAATAACTCGCGGCTGTACATAACACTTTCCACGTCTCAAATTTGAAGAAATATTTTGCTAAGGAAGATCTCACTATTTCGTTAGACAAAATCCAAATCAACAAAAAACTTCAATTCGTCGAAGAACCCGTCGAAATAATGGATCGTGAGATTAAAAGACTTAAGCAAAACAAGATACCAATTGTTAAAGTTCGATGGAATGCTCGTAGAGGACCCGAGTTCACCTGGGAACGAGAAGATCAGATGAAGAAGAAATACCCTCACTTATTTCCAGAAGATACGTTAACACCTCCAACTGCTTAAAATTTCGGGACGAAATTTATTTAACGGGTAGGTACTGTAGTGACCTGAACTTTTCCATGTTTATATATATTAAATGAAATTGTTATTTGCATGATTAAGTGTTTCCAACATGTTAAGCAATCAAACTTGTTAAGATTTGATTAATTGAAATAGGTTTCATATAGACAATTGACCACCCAAGTTGACCGGTGATTCACGAACGTTAAAACTTGTAAAAACTATATGATGACATATACATGATTATATATATAATTAACATAATATTATGATAAGTAAGTATCCCATTAGGTATTTTAACAATGATTTATATACAAAAAAATGAGACTATTGAATTTAAGAAACTCGAAAATGATATATATAACGATTATCGTTATATCAACGTCTTACTAAGTACATATGAATCATATTAAGATATTGATACACTATGTTTAATCATGATAAATGATAAGTGAACATGTCATTAAGTGTATTAATAATGAATTACATATGTAAAAATAAGACTACTAACTTAATGATTTCAAAACGAGACATATATGTAACGATTATCGTTGTAACGACATTTAACAGTATATATATCATACTAAGATATATTATATATCATAAAATCATGATAATGTAACAATTTAACATCTCTTTATATATAATAAACATTGGGTTAATAACATTTAACATGATCGTTAACTTAAAGGTTTCAAATCAACATTTACATGTAACGACTAACGATGACTTAACGACTCAGTTAAAATGTATATACATGTAGTGTTTTAATATGTATTCATAAACTTTTGAAAGACTTCAAGACACTTATCAAAATACTTCTACTTAACAAAAATGCTTACAATTACATCCTCGTTCAGTTTCATCAACAATTCTACTCGTATGCACCCGTATTCGTACTCGTACAATACACAGCTTCTAAATGTATGTACTATTGGTATATACACTCTAGTGATCAGCTCTTAGCTGCCCATGTGAGTTACCTAACACATGTGGGAACCATTATTTAGCAACTAGCATGAAATATCTCATATAAATACAAAAATATTAGTAATCATTCATGACTTATTTACATGAAAACAAAATTACATATCCTTTATATCTAATTCATATGCCAACGACCAAAAACACCTACAAACACTTTCATTCTTCAATTTTCTTCATCTAATTGATCTCTCTCAAGTTCCATCTTCAAGTTCTAAGTGTTCTTCATAAATTCTACAAGTTCTAGTTTCATAAAATCAAGAATACTTCCAAATTTACTAGCTCACTTCCAATCTTGTAAAGTGATCATCCAACCTCAAGAAATCCTTATTGTTTACAGTAATATATCATTCTAAATGAAGGTAATACTCATATATAAACTTTGATTCAATTCCTATAACTATAACTATCTTAATTTGAGTGATAATCTTACTTGAACTTGTTTTCGTGTTATGATTCTACTTCAAGAACTTTCAATCCATCCAAGATCCTTTGAAGCTAGATCATTTCTTGTCACTTCCAGTAGGTTTACCTACTAAACTTGAGGTAGTAATGATATTCATAACATCATTCAATTCATACATATAAAACTATCTTATTCGAAGATTTGAACATGTAATCACTAGAACATAGTTTAGTTAATTCTAAACTTGTTCACAAACATAAGTTAATCCTTCTAACTTGACATTTAAAATCAACTAAATACATGTTCTATATCTATATGATATGCTAACTTAATGATTTAAAACCGAAAAACATGAAAAACACCGTAAAATCGGATATACGCCGTCGTAGTAACACCGCGGGCTGTTTTGGGTTAGTTAATTAAAAACTATGATAAACTTTGATTTAAAAGTTGTTCTTATTAGAAAATGATTTTTCTTGTGAACATGAAACCTTATCCAAAAATCATAGTTAAACTCAAAGTGAAAGTATGTTTTCCAAAATGGTCATCTAGACGTCGTTCTTTCGACTGAAATGACTACCTTTACAAAAATGACTTGTAACTTATTTTTCCGACTATAAACCTATACTTTTTATGTTTAGATTCATAAAATAGAGTTCAATATGAAACCATATCAATTTGATTCACTCAAATCGGATTTAAAACGAAGAAGTTATGGGTAAAACAAGATTGGATATTTTTTGATTGTTGTAGCTACGGGAAATATTGTAACAATTCTATACAAATCATATCCTAGCTAACTTATATTGTATTATACATGTATTATAATGTAATCTTGGGATACCATAGATACGTATGCAAATGTTTTGACATATCATATCGACTCATGTATATATATTATTTGAAACAACCATAGACACTCTATATGCAGTAATGTTGGAGTTAGCTATACAGGGTTGAGGTTGATTCCAAAAATATATATACTTTGAGTTGTGATCTAGCCTGAGACGTGTATACACTGGGTCGTGGATTGATTAAAGATAATATATATCGATTTATTTCTGTACATCTAACTGTGGACAACTAGTTGTAGGTTACTAACGAGGACAGCTGACTTAATAAATTTAAAACAGTAAAACGTATTAAAAATGTTATAAATATATTTTGAACATACTTTGATATATATGTACATATTTGTTATAGGTTCTTGAATCGACCAGTGGCCAAGTCTTACTTCCCGACGAAGTAAAAATCTGTGAAAGTGAGTTATAGTCCCACTTTTAAAATCTAATATTTTGAGATTAGAATACATGCAGTTTTATAAATGTTTTACGAAATAGACACAAATAAATGAAACTACATTTTATGGGTGAATGATCGAAGCCGGATATGCCCCTTTTGCTTGGTAGCCTAAGAATTAGTAAACCGATCTACTAATTGACGTGAATCCTAAAGATAGATCTATTGGGCTTAACGAACCCCATCCAAAGTACCGGATGCTTTAGTACTTCGAATTCATTTTTATCATGTCCGATGGATTTCCCGAAATGATAGGGGATATTCTTATATGCATCTTGTTAATGTCGGTTACCAGGTGTTCACCATATGAATGAATTTTATCTCTATGTATGGGATGTATATTGAAATATGAAATCTTGTGGTCTATTATTATGATTTGATAATATATAGGTTAAACCTATAACTCACCAACATTTTTGTTGACGTTTTAAGCATGTTTATTCTCAGGTGATTATTAAGAGCTTCCGCTGTTGCATACTAAAATAAGGACAAGATTTGGAGTTCATGCTTGTATGATATTATGTAAAAACTGCATTCAAGAAACTTATTTTTGATGTAATATATTCTTATTGTAAACCATTATGTAATGGTCGTGTGTAAACGGTATATTTTAGATTATCATTATTTGATAATCTACGTAATTCTTTTTAAACCTTTATCGATAAAATAAAGGTTATGGTTGTTTTTAAAAATGAATGCAGTCTTTGAAAAACGTCTCATATAGAGGTCAAAACCTCGCGACGAAATCAATTAATATGGAATGTTTATAATCAATATGAACGGGACATTTCAATGATGTCGTTATTATCTGTGAATCATCACGTTCCATTTAGAAACTCAGCATGACTTACCGTAATATAATCACGTTGATCAAGTGTCATTATATTATACTAACTCATGTTTTAGTTACCCACACTACTTCAAAAACATTCATAATTTAAACTCGAAGGTTTACAGAATATAGAAACTAAACAGTTTCCTTTATGATGTGATACAGATAGCGTAAAGAGATAAATGATTTCGGATAACAATCGGTATGAAGATATCTTCAGGAACATCGAAGATATTTATAATGAAAAATATGATGATATCTTAGAATTTCTAATATCAGAGGATGATGAAGAATATTGTCCGCCAGGGTTTAAAGTCAGGAGCAAGGTATTCGTTAATGACTTCAGCAGATACTGAGTCATTTGGATTCTTTGAAGGCAGGTTTAGTCTTTGTGATTTGTCCACAGCCTTCTTCATGGTTTGCTTAATCTGTTTTCCAGTACCAAACCTTCTCTTTTTCTGAGCTTTGCCAACCCACTATTCTTTATCATCAAACTTTCGACTGTTAAGATCGTTTATAGTTTTTGCTGCTTCATCAGAATTTTTCCAAAAATTCGGAGAACTAGTTCGCAGTTTAGGGTGTTTATCAGAAACTTCAAATTCGTAGTATGTAAGACTTGGAGGTAGACGTTAAATGTATATATATGACTGTTGGCGTAGAATTGCTGCGAAATTCGAGAATAATGATTCAAGCTTTTTGGTATGGTAACTACCATTACAAGATGCAGATGAGTACATGATGGGTTTTCATGAATAATATAGATATTTTTCAGAGAGACTAAAGCCGAAGTTGCTGGTACATCTGCTAATAATATGGTGGAAAATAAAAGATTCCCCGGTAACGATGGCAATCGTATATATCGAGGTTATAATAAGTTTAGTCCGACTAAAAAGTCGAAGTTGACTTGCTGGAGCTGTGACAAAATTTGCTACTTTGAAAAGGAATCGTAAAGTTATTTTTGCTAATAGATGCCAAAGGATCTGACGCGGGTACTTGTTAAACTATGACTTTAGTTTTGAGAGTTTTTCAGGTGCATGACTATGGGTAACATGTGGTTGGATCATCATCTCAATTGTTCATTATTTGAAGTGTCTTCAAGAATTTCAAAGGGTTCGAACACAGATTGTAATCGTTAATATACATATAATGTTCTAGAATTTTGAATGATACGAATATTTTTCTGGGTAGAAGTGATGTTCTAGCACAATTTTGAAGTTAAAGTATAACTTTGAAAGATATAGGGATTTAAGAGTAAATGTATCGGTTATATCTTAACTTGGATTTTGATCTGTTAAAATGAGAATATGTAATCGAGTTTGGATGAAATGGTTTTTCTGATTTCTATGAAAGAATGTGTATCGTTGTGAAGGTAGTGAGTATAGTTAATGATTGCTGAATCAGAATCAAAGAATGTAACATATTAATTGTGAATTTATATATCTCTCGGGTATTACCTACCCGTTAAAAGTTTCACAAGTTAATATTTTGTACATGAGAATTTGCATTACAGTCTTTATTAAAATATATGTATATCCTCTTCAGATGTAATACAGATTTAATAAGTTAATATTTCATTAAACTCATTTGATTTATGGTTGAAATTATGATTGAGAAATCCCTAAAACTTCAGAAGTTACGTAATCTTCACTGAGTATTTCTTCTATTTGAATGAAATTATGAATTACCACTTCATTATTCATCTATTGATATTTCTTTGATGAATGATGTTGGGTGTTTGTGGAAATTCTTGTGAACTACACAAGACACGAATGATGATTTCTAAGAATTTTCTAGTACATCAAAAATGAATGTGTAAAATCAAACATGTAATTGAATAATACACTTGATTTATTATGAAATGGAATTCATTGAGTTGAAACAGATATTGTAGTTAACGATGGTTAAGTCGTTAATGAAAGATGTACATTATAGCATATCAGTAACATGAACTAACCGAGTAGTACCTACTGGTTAAGATTCACACGTAATAGCTTAGTACGAAAAGATTTATTTTTATCTCAAAATTCATATATATATATATATATATATATATATATATATATATATATATATATATATATATATATATATATATATATATATATATATACATATAATTTCTTCAAGGGGAATGAGTTAATACTTCTAAACTCGTTGATACAATATATGCGTTGTGGATTAGTGATGATGTTCACGGTGATTCTTGAACTGGCGGAGCTTGTGATGTTATAGATGCTGCTGATTCTGACGATGCCATCGGCACCGACTGTGCTGGTGATGCTAACAGTACTGTTGATGCTGCTGGTAAAACGAGTCTAGCTTGTAAATCACGCACTATTCTTGTCAGGGTTTCTACTCTTCCTTCTATCATTTTGGTTCACTCATCTGATTTATGGTTAGGGCTAGAATAGATAATCTCTAAGACTTTGGAGATTACATAATCGCCGCAGAATGTTTCTCCCATGAAGTTTGGTATCTATGGTGCGTGTGACGTTGATGTTCGAGGTACTGTTTGTGATGTTGAGGTGTGGGATACGGATGTTGTTGTTGGTGGTGGTGATGTTACTGTTGGTGTTGCTGATGGTGGCACTGTTGCTACCGGTGCTGCTGGTGGTGCTTGTAACCTTTGCACCGTATTCTCCAAAGCCACTACCCGAGCGCGAAGCTCGTTACTTCTTCTATTACACCGGGGTGATCGGTGGTTCGAACGAGCGGGTGAATAAGATCTAGAATGTGAGATAGTATATAATCATGACGAGATACTCTGGAAATAAGAGAGAAAATGGTGTCTCGAATAGGTTCGCCGGTAAGTGCTTCGGGTTCATCGCCAAGAGGGCGATGTGGTGGATGGAAGGGATCACCTTCTTCATGTCTCCAATGATTAAGTAAGCTACGAACTCATCCTTAATTTATCCATAATAAATGATGGCTAATTGGTTGATCCATTCCGGTCACACTCCTTTCGGAGCTTGAGTGGAATTCCATATCAGAATCCGAGGGACTTGAACTAGTGGCGAGTTCCATTTCGTATGATTGAATAAAGGATTTTTTGATATGAAATGATTTCCAATTATCGGATGGTATTCTAATTACATAGCATATCTATATATATAGAACAAAAGATTTCGTAGATTATGGAGGAATTTACGGAATATGTCAGGCAAAGTTTACGGTAACCGATACGCTAAGATATGAATCAGCAGATACGCTAAGATATGAATTTTGTCTGTACACGATTCATGTAATCAATGCAGTAAGATGTGTCTAGACTAAGAATGATAAGCAGGTAATTTTCTAAGGGTAATAAGCAGATGATTTCTGACTAGAAATGATAAGCAAAACTTTTGACATGCAGTTAAGGTCGAAGTCTAGACTCACTAATGCATCTTAATAACTATCTGTTAGACACACTAATTCAAGACCTGGTTCGCTAAGACCACTGCTCTGATACCACATGTAGAGACCCGTCCTAATCCATAAGGACGAATACAATAACATATGGTTACATTGCGAGGTATTTGACCTCTATATGATACATTTTTACAAACATTGCATTTGTTTTAAAAAGACAAACTTTCATTTCATCAAAAGTTGACAGGCATACATACCGTTTCATAATATCCAAACTATAAATGACCTAATATGTCATTTACTTAATAATAATCTTTATTGAACTCAACAATCTTGAATGCAACGTCTTTTGAAATATGCCATGAATGACTCCAAGTAATATCTTTAAAATGAGTAAATACACAGCGGAAGATTTCTTTTAATCCTGAGAATAAACATGCTTTCAAGTGTCAACCAAAAGGTTGGTGAGTTCATTAGTTTATTGTAATCAATCATTTTCATAATTTTAATAGACCACAAGATTTCCTTTATTCAATAATCATACACTCGCAAGTGTTTAAAAATCATTCATATGGATTGAACACCTGGTAACCGACATTAACATAATGCATATAGAATATCCCTAAACAGAAAATCATCTGTATAATATAAACTCTAAGTACTAAAGCATACCATTTTCTAGTATGGGGGTGTTAGTGCCCGTAGATCTACCTTTAGGATTTGCGTTAATTAGGGTGTATATTCCCTAATTCTTAGGCTACCAAGCTAAAAGGGTGATATTCGATTCGATAATCCAACCATAGAATGTAATTTTCAATTACTTGTGTATATTTCGTCAAACATTTATAAAAGTAGCGCATGTATTCTCAGTCCCAAAAATATATATTGCAAAAGCATTTAAAAAGGGAGCAAATGAAACTCACAATACTGTATTTCGTAGTAACAATACATATGACGTCATTGAACAAATGCAAGGTTGGCCTCGGATTCACGAACCTATATTAAGTATATATATATATATATATATATATATATATATATATATATATATATATATATATATATATATATATATATATATATATATATATATATATATATATATATATATATATATATATATATATTTATATAATGGTCAATTTCTGTCTAACAATTTAGGTCATGTCATAGTGTACCACAATCCTAATGCTCGAGATTATCATGCAAAAGTCAACAAAAGTCAATCTGACTAGAAATGATTTCCAAAATTTATACGTGTTTATTATATAACATAAATATAGTCGTTTTATATATAATTAAATATATTTATCAGATTTTATTAAAGTAATTAATAAAAGTCATTTATTAGTAAAAAATTATATTAAAATATATATGACAAAAATATACTTTTATATATCTTAAGTAATATAATTTAATAATATAACTTAATATCACAAAAATATAGTGGTACGTAATATTAATGTAATTATATTACGTGTGGTAAAAATATATTTATATCGCATATTTACTTGATAAAATAATATCGATAATAACAATAATAAGTAAAAGTTGCATTATCTTGTAATAATAATTATTATTATTCTACTAATAATAATAATAACACTATTTATATTTACTAACGATGACATTAATTATGATAAAATGATAATTCTAATCATGATAATCTTAATAATAATGTTACTTTTTAATATTAACTGTAATAATAATAATATTTTAAAAATAAAAATTCTATTCAAAATGGTAATTTTTATTAATTATAATACTAAAATGATAATAAAAAAATGATATTTTATAATAACAATGATATTTCTATTAAAAATGATAATTTTAATAAAAGTGATAGTTTTTGACATTAATGATTCTTTTAATAATAATAATAAAAATAATGAAAATGATATTTTTTATCTAAATCAATATCTTACAATATTTTAAATTTCTTCATGATACTCATACTCATTATTTCTTAATCGATCTGTTTAATAGCTTTTAATCTTCTTTTATATCGCATTCATAATAATGATAATAATAGTAATTATAATAATTAGATGTTACTAATATTAGTTTTAATTATAATAATACTAATAATAATAAATATTATGATAATGATAATACTATTAACTATTTTAATGATAATAATAATAATAATAATAATAATAATAATAATAATAATAATAATAATAATAATAATAATAATAATAATAATAATAATAATAATAATAATAATAATAATAATAATAATTATAACCCTAACGATAATAACGATAGTAATAATAATAACAAAAACAATTTTTAATAATAATACATTTAATTAATAACCATATTGATAATAATAATAATAATAATAATAATAATAATAATAATAATAATAATAATAATAATAATAAAAATAATAATAAAAATAATAATAATAATAATAATAATAATAATAATAATAATAATAATAATAATAATAATAATAATAATAATAATAATAATAATAATAATAATAATAATAATTAGATAATAATTATAACGACGATAATAACGACGATAGTAATAATAATCATTTTAACAATAAATATACTAAAAGTAATAATAATTCAGTTGACTATATCTTTTAATCCGTTCATCGAAATCACACGATTTCAAAATGAAAAGATATTAATTTTTCGCCAGCTTTCCAACGATATGCATATCATATACCTTATCTCAGTAGCATATGTATCAAACTCATGATTCATCAAAACTATCTAACGACTAAATTAAACATACATTCATGCATCATCATATCTACTCGAGCACTAGTCAGGGATACACTATTAATATATAAAAGTTAAGTTATGAGTACTCACGTATCAATATTGGGATTCAATATTGCAGGAAAATACGTAGACGCAACGGAGACGATAAAACATTAGATTGACCTTATGAGCATACCCTCGAACCATACCCATATCCTCCATAGCTATAACCCATAATTTCCTTAGCTCTGCCCCGCTCGTAAAACACATTTGAAATAAGTAGCCCATAACCTCGTCGTAGTATTTTAGGTATAATACTAATAATAATAATACTCCTCATTAATAATAATATTAATCCTAATAATAATAATAATAATAATATTAATAATAATAATATTAATTATAATATAAATATATAATACAGAGTAAAAGAGCGATGGATGAATGTATGTGTAAAAATCATAAATCGAGCGAGCTTTATAATGTGGCCTGGGTTCTGACCCCATGCGATCGCATGGGTCTTCTTTGGTTTGGCCATGCGATCACATGGCTAGCTAAAGTGGCTCAGATTCATTTAACCTCGTGCTGCCGACAGTTTTTAATATTATTATATATAATTAATTTTTTAATCTATATAATTATTTATATAATATATTATATTCACGTGCATAGTCAATTTGTAAATTTAGTTCCAATGTCTCGTACGTTGTCACTCGACTTATGTCTCAGTTCCGACTTCTCGAACGCATTTTCGTACACTTAGAAAACTGGTACTTTACGTTTCACGGTGTGTACCTTTATCAAAAATTAGACTTAATCATCAGTGAATCATATAATAAGAAATGTAACTTATATATTTGTGGGTTGTGGTCATTTGATTCTATAAATTAACATCTCGTTATATATATATATATATATATATATATATATATATATATATATATATATATATATATATATATATATATATATATATATATATATATATATATATATATATATAATAGTATTATTTGAAGTCCAAACGTTTTATAACTAACTTAATATTAAATTTTATGATATTGAAAAAATACATATTCATTTCGAAATATAAATTTGAAATATTTATTTAACCCTACAATATATAGTTTTTCAAAACTAATTATATTTCAAAGTTTAATATATATAATTTAAAATCGTTTCGAAATTGTTATTTAGTAATACACTTATCTTTTTGAAACAATAGAATATGTTTATAAATTTATAATGCAAGCTTTAATTAAATTCTTCAAAATTCATAAACAAGTTATCTTGTAAAGTGTTTTAATAATAAAGTTCTTTTTAAACTAAAAACGTTTTAGTATGTTTAAACTAAGTTAAATAAATATGAAACTTTTGTTTTCCAAAACTAAATATATTCAAAAATTATTTTTATCAACAGGTTAAAATAATGGAATTTGTTATATCATAAAATTTTTAGAAAAGTAAAATTATATATACTCATAATAGGTTTTAAATTTTTAAATTACCGTTTGTTGATGAAATGTAGGATAAGATTCAAAGATTAAATAAACATATTAAGTCATTCTAATGTAAAATATCGATTTACTTAACTTATCTAACATCTAAATTATTTTATCAAAGTCACGAGAAAATTATGGTAAAGCATGTATTGTAAATCAAATCGGAACCTCTACTGACCTTTGTCTAATCCTCGATAATTGACACATTTGTTCTTACTTGTAATTCACTTTACAAATTCTTTCGAATATTGTTAAATAGAAAAGATTTCTTAAATCAAAGTGGGCCTCTTAATGGACACCCGTAATCATAACACAATGTATCAGATAACTCAATCATTTGATATTATCTTTTAATCTCATCAATAAATATATTAACCTTATATCGAAACAAATACGTTCATGTAAAGTATTATTCATTCAATACTTTGATAACGTTTCCAAGTCATAAAATAGATCTCATAGCTTATATTCATATCAACTAAACCGTTAAATGTTTTATTAATATATCTTAATTTAATAATCACACATATGTATATATATATATATATATATATATATATATATATATATATATATATATATATATATATATATATATATATTTACACATAATAGTTCGTGAATCGTCGAGCACAGTCAATGGGTAATTGAATACATAAACATAGTTCAAAGTTTTTGAGATTTCAACTTTACAGACTTTGCTTATCGTGTCGGAATAATATAAAGATAAAGTTTAAATTTGGTCGGAAATTTCTGGGTTGTCACACCAACCTTTTGGTTGACACTTTTAAGCATGTTTATTCTCAGGTTTGAAAGAAATCTTCTGCTGTGCATTTTTTCATTTTAGAGATAATACTTGGAATCATTCATGGCATATTTCAAAAGACGTTGCATTCAAGTCGTTGAGTTCAATAAAGATTATTATTAAGTAAATGACAGATTATGTCATTTATAGTTTGGAAATTATGAAATGGTATGCATGCCTGTCAACTTTCGATGTAATGAAAGTTTGTCTTTTAAAAATGAATGCAATGTTTGTAAAATATATCATATAGAGGTCAAATACCTCGTAATGAAATCAGCTATTATGTAACGTTTATAATCGGTATGAATAGGGCATTTCAGTTGGTATCAGAGCGGTGGTCTTAGCAAACCAGGTCTTGCATTAGTGTGTCTAACTGATAGTTGTTTAGATACATTAGTGAGTCTGGACTTCGACCGTGTCTGCATGTCAAAAGTTTTGCTTATCATTTCTTGTCGAAAATTACCTGCTTATCATTCTTAGTCTAGACAAGTTTTACTGCATTTACTGCATGAATAGTGTATAGACAAAATTCATATCTTAGCGTATCTGATAATTCATATCTTAGCGTATCTGTTACTGTAGACTTGCTTGATATATGCCGTAAATTCCTCCATAGTCTACGAAATCTTTAGTACTATATATATAGATGTTCTATGTAGTTAGAATATCATCCAATATTAAAAAATTATTTCATGATGAAAAATCCTTTATTCGAAAGTACAAAATGGAACTCATCACTAGTTCGATTCCCTTGGATTCCGATAACTATTTCGATAGTTATTCCGACAGTTATTCCGATATGGATATTCACCTGACCACCAAAAGCAGTGTAACCCGAATAGATTATCATCTTCAATTTTGAATGAATTTGGGATGGATTCGTAGTTGACTTAATCAATGGAGACGCGAAGAAGGCTATCGCTTCCACCAACCGAATTCACCTCTTGGTAAAGAACCTGAAGCACTTACCGGCGAACCTATCCGAAACACCATTTTCAACCTCATTTCCAGGGTAGCTCGACAGGATTATATTATATCCACAATTCTAAACCTTATTTATCCGCTCCTTCCGACCGACAATCATCCTGGAGTAATTGAAGAAGTCAACGAGCTTCGCTCTCGAGTAATCAATTTGGAGAATATGGTGCAAAATTTACCAGCTTCACCAACATCACCGGCACCAACCGTACCACCAACATCAACACCAGTACCACCAACAACCTAAGTTTCAACATCACATGCGTCAACATCGCAATCTATACCTCGAGTATAATCATCGTTCTACGTATCGTTCTACATCAATTATCTTCGTTCTTCATGGCGATTATGTAATCTCTAATGTTTTAGAGATTATGTATTCTAGTTCAAACGGTAAATCAAATGAGATTAATATTATATTAACTCATTAAATCCATGATTACATCTGAAGAAAATATACATGGAAGTATATTTTCATAAAGATTGTAATTAAAAATTCTTTTGTACAAACTGCTAATGATGAAAATATTTTAACGGTTAGGTAATACCCGAGGAATATTTAGATTTCACATTAACAAGTGACACTGTACATTCTTCGAATCTGATTCCACAGTCATTTACTATCCTACTTACAACCACCGATATATGTAACCGTTCAACGTAGAATAACCATTTTCATTTAATTTCATATTTGGATTTTGACCTATCAGAATCCGACAAGTGGCATAATGAAGAAACCATTGGACAAAATAAAATTTGTTAGAAATAAACAAATTAAACATGAGAAATTTTGTTAAGAATCCACGCTAACATAATCCTAGCTAACTGTTTCTAGCTAACTGTTAATTCTCTATTACATTTTAATTATCTCAATTTTAATTATCGCAATTTAATTATCGCAATTTATTTATCGCAATTTTAATTCTCGCAATTTTATTTATCGTCATTTAATTTATGTTATTTACTTTACGCACATTAAATATCGTCGGATAAATCGGGACACATATACAATGTTTTGACATATCATATCGACGTCATCTATATATATTATTTCGAATAACCATAGACACTCTATATGCGGTAATGTTCGAGTTAGCTATACAGGGTTGAGGTTGATTCTAAAATAATATATATACTTTGAGTTGTGATAGAGTCTGAGACATGTATACAATGGATTACGATACGTATTAATTAATTCGAATATTATATATGAATTATTGAATTTCTAACTGTTGACTACTAACTATGGACTACTAACATTAGACAATTAAAATGAATTAAAATACTGATTATAACATATGAAACTAAACATTTCTTCAAGTTTGCCACTTGATTTCATCTTAAACCTCATTTGTATCTTGACGATTACAATCTGCGTTCAAATCTTACATGATTCTTGAAAACACCTCAATCGAGAGGATGAACCAACCGCACTTCATCTACGGAAGGAAAGATTTATGCACATAATTATGCACCTGAAAAACTCTCGGAACCTGAGTAAACGTTTAATACGTATCTGTGTTAGCTCCCCTGGCATTGTTATTACCGAAAATAGCCGTACAATCCCTTTCCAAATTAGCCAATTTTGTCACAGCTTCAGTAAATCAATTTCGACATTTTCATTCGAATAAACTCTATTACAAATTTGATACATAATTTCTCCCTTCATCATCATTACTGGAGAACCGTTTATATCCCACCACATTAGCAGTAAACTTACCAGCAACTTCATTACTCATTGGCTTAAGTCTCTCTGAAGAATCATTATATTTGTTCGTTAAAACCTATTCATATACTCATCCACATCTTGTAACGAGAACTACAGTATCAATTACCAAGAATCAGCAATCAGTATTTCAAATCTCGTAGCGTTTCTACATCAACAGTTATATGTATACATATAACCTTTATCTTCTAGAATATTGATCTTAAATTCTAAAATTCTGGAAAGCACCCAGTCTACGAACCAATACACTAAATTTCAAAAAAGCTGAATGAAGCAGCAGAAACTGTAGACAACCTTAACAGTGAAAAGTTTGATGATAAAGAATAGTGTGTTTGCAAAGACTAAAAGAGAAGGTTTGGAACTGAAAAACAGATTGAGCAAACTATGAAGGAGGCTGTGGACATATCACAAAGACTAAACCTGCCTTCAAAGAATTCAAATGATTCAGTATCTGCTGAAGTCATTAATGAATACCTTGCTCCTGACTCTAAACCCTTACGAACAATATTCTTCATCGTACTTTGATATTAGAAATTCTAAAATATCATCGTATCTTTCATTATAAATATCCTTGATATTTCTGAAGATATTGTCATAACTATTCTTATTTAAAATCATTTATTTTTTCGCGATATCAGTGTTACATCAGAAAGGAAACTATTTTAGTTTCTAAATTCTGAAAGATTCGAATTTAAAATATGAATCTTTTTGAAGTAGTGTTGGGAACTGAAGCATGAGTTAGTATAATATAATAACACTTGATCAACGTGATTATATTACAGTAAGTCATGCTAAGTTTCTAATGAAACATGATGATTCACAGACTATAACGTCATCATGTGCCATGTTACACGACTCTTACATTCTATCTAATCTATAAATATATCAAGAACATAATTTATTGATAGTTCCATCTTTTCTCTTAAATTCTGATAATATAACCAATCAAGATCGTGCTATTACAATTTCCCTCTTAGAACGTTAGTCATGTTCATTCGAAACTCCATATCTACGAATTCTGAACCATTATTCGCTTAACTAAAAGTCGGGAAGAGAAAACAAAAGGATGGAACTCTAAAATATAAAGGAAATGAAGAGGGTGGATTTATAGTGAAATATCAGACAAAGCAATCGAGAAAGATTATTGCATTTAACCAAAGAAGATCCTAATTTCCTTAATTATCGAAGACGAATCTTATTACGAAGATTTTCTCTAAACCCCTTGAATTCCGGAAATCAACCGTGACTACGTCACCGGTTAAGACGAACTTGCATTTACTCATTTCAATCTTTTACGATAGCTTCATTTATACGCTTCAAGTAAACGAATTGATTTATCCATACTTATCAATAATGATAAAATCCTATGTATCGACTCATATTCATCATATTAACATTCTTATTGTTAGCCATGACAACCTCGATCAAATTTCGGGACGAAATTTCTTTAACGGGTAGGTACTGTGACGACCCGGAAAAATTTCGACTAATTTTAAACCAAACTCTCGATACGATTTAATATTTTTGACACAATAAGCAAAGTCTGTTAGGTTGAGTCTCAAAAAGTTTGAACTATTTCATATATTCAATTGACATTCGATCATTCTCGACGATTCACGAACAATTAATTGTAAATAGATATGTGTGTATGTATATATAAATAATAATTCGAATATAATTTGAATTATCATATGTTGTTGTTATTAAAAAAATAATAAAATAAAAAATAGGATATTATAATAATTATTATTTAAAATATATCTATATATATAAATAATGTATATTAAAAATAAATATTAAATTATTGTAATACTCGTTTGATGTTCCGATTGACATTAAGCAAGTTAAATTCAAACTTATATAATTTTAAAATAAACAGTGATACGAAAATGAGTTCTATAAATTTTAGGCTTATTAAAAATGTATTTAAGAACTATTTGTTAAGTTTTAGCACTTTTTATATTTTACCCAGAATTGAGAGGGACAGTTGATGTAATTTTTTATTTAATAAATTAATGACCAAATTTTACACCATAATGATCAAAATAAATAAATATAGTTAATTTAAAAATATGGAATTTTTATGAACACTTTTATTCGTCACTGAGTAACAACCGTGTACGAAATAATAGTCCATGAGAAACTGTCGGTAGAATGAAAACAAAGAACCAGGCTGCTACACTATACGATATTTGATTTATTGTTTTACTGTTTCATGCCTGTCCACTTCCACTATACTATATACTTTATGATAAATATAAATATATATATATATATATATATATATATATATATATATATATATATATATATATATATATATATATATATATATATATATATATATATATATATATATATATATATATATATATATATATATATATATTAATAGCATACTTGTACATCTAAAAACATGAAACCACATCAAGCAAACCATCATTCTCGTGAACTCAAACCCATCGAGCCATTTCACGACCACTACACCAACTACTGTAGTATATCACCACCACCTATGATCACCTTAACACCACTCCACTGCTACCCATCTCAACCAATGAAAACAACCATGTCAACCACCATTTTTTTTCCTCATGTTCGAGCAACCCATATCACCACTCCATCACCTTCTGTTTCGATTTTCTATCATGAACTAAACCCACCTTACACAACCGTCGGCCACCATCATCATCAAGAAACTACCTTGCCGCCACCACAATCAAACATTAACCACCACCTCCCGCCATCTTCTTCATCATCTTTCTCTCATTCTTTCTCTCTCTTATATGTAACCAAGAACCACCATGGTTCCACACCATCTTCAAGACTCGACACCACCATACACCACCACTTAAAAACCATCATGAACTATCAACCGTCACCATGATTAATTGCACCTGCAATATTTCTGTTTTCTATTCGATTCAGACCACCACCGTCACTATATGCTGCTGTTTTGCAGCTAACGAATAGCCCAGGAAGCTGTTAATGGCTGCCACTTTTCGCTGTTTCGAGAACTACTACCACTGCCTAGCTCCTGTCCGTCGAGAACCACAATAAACGCCACAATGTTGCTGCGAGATGTTTCTGTTTAAACAAGGTTGCTGTAACATTCTTGTTGGGAATTAAAATGCGAAAGATGATGATGGTTCTGTGATAAAAACGTTGATGTTAACGATGATGTCATGGTGATTAATTAAGGAACTAGCGACTGTTTTGTTTTGTGTTTCTCTTTTACTCCATCGAGAATTAGGAAAAACAAACAACCATTTGTTGGGCTTATTTAATTGCAAAAATGGACTGGAAATTATTTAACTATTAGGCCGTTAGGATGGTGTGATCCAGTGGGCCGAAATCAGTTTTAATAAATCATGAAGATAATAAAATCACAAGAGTATGATGAGATGTGTTATTAACGGTTTAAATAAAATAAAGGGTGGTAATAATTAGAAAAAGCAAAGGCAGAGGATTGGTTAAGGGAGTGGTCTTTTAACGAGAGGTCATGGGTTTAATCCTGGGCTGAGGCAGTTTATTTCCCTTTTTGGAAGCTTTTCCTTTTAAGGTAGTTTTATTATTATTATTATTATTATTATTATTATTATTATTATTATTATTATTATTATTATTATTATTATTATTATTATTATTATTATTATTATTATTATTATTATTATTATTATTATTATTATTATTATTATTATTATTATTATTTATTATTGATATGCTATTATTATTACTTATTAATATTATTGTATTACCAATTATTATCATTATTATTAGTAATAAAATGTTTATTAAAATTATTAACATTAAGATAGTTTATATTATTATCATTATTAATATTTTTAGTATTAACATTATTAACATTATTATTTTTAGTATTATTATAATTGTATTATTATTATTATTATTATTATTATTATTATTATTATTATTATTATTATTATTATTATTCATTACTATGATTACAAACATATTAATAACAATTGTATTATGACGTTAACAATAAAAGTTGTTATGGTAAAATTTTAGAAACTGCAGTTATAAGTCCAGAAATTAAACGCGAAGATTATGATTACTATGAATATGAATATAAAGATTTTTAGTAATACAATTAAGATTACAAATATAGAAATTTTGATATTATTATGAAAATGATTTAAATTCTAAGTTAAAGGAATCATTAAAATTATTAAAATTATTGTTATCATAGTTATTATAATACAACTAAGTATCATTATCATTATTAATATCATTATCCTTATTAACAATATTATTCTTATTACTTTTATCATTATTATTATATAGTATCATTATTAGAGTTGTAATCATTTACATCCATAAATTAAGTTGAGATTCAAGGGACCAATGAGAGCGCGACATGTAGCGCGAAAATCACATGTGATTGAAAAAAAATAAAAAAATTCAAAAACAAAAATGTTGAAAATCTTTTTTCGAAATTTTTTTCAAAATTTTTTTTTTGTACAATCACATGTGATTCTGCATGTCAATCACATGTGATTAAAAACCAATCACATGTGATTATGCATGTCAAATCCAATCACATGTGATTGTACAATTCAATTACATGTGATTGTGCAGGTAAATCACATGTAATTGTAAAGAAAAATAAAAAAAAAAAATTTCGTAAAAAAAAATTTGAAATTTTTTTATTTTAAAAAAAATTTTTGTTCGAAAACAAAAATTTGAAATTTTTTTCAATCACATGTGATTTTTCTCGCCACATGTCACGCTCTCATTGGTCTCTTGAATCTCAACTTAATTTATGGATTCAAATGAATATTCCTCATCATTATTATTACTAATATTAGTATTATCAAAATTGTTAATTTCACAAACAAATGATCTTCATATAAAAAGATATTTAATATATATAACTTAACTATATTAATATTTTTATATATAAAATGGAGTTATTTAATTAAATAATAAAATATATAAGTTATTGATATAAAAATCATATCAATAATAGTAATATGTATATTTGTTCGATTACAATTACGTGTGTTAATATATATACAAATGATATAGGTTCGTGAATCCAAGGCCAACCCTGCATTGTTTAGTTTCGTCGTATGAATATTTTTTCTACAAAATATTGTATCGTGAGTTTCATTTGCTCCCTTTTTAAATGCTTTTGCAATATATATTTTTGGGACTGAGAATACATGCGCTTTTATAAATGTTTGACGATATAGACACAAGTAATTGAAACTACATTCTATGGTTGAATGATCGAAATCGAATATGCCCCTTTTAGTCTGGTAATCTAATAATTAGGGAACAGACACCTTAATTGACGCGAATCCTAAAGGTAGATCTATCGGGCCCAACGAGCCCCATCCAAAGTACCGGATGCTTTAGTACTTCGAATTTATCATGTCCGAAGGGAGTCCCGGAATGATGGGGATATTCTATATGCATCTTGTTGAGGTCGATTACCAGGTGTTCACCATATGAATGATTTTTATCTCTATATATGGGATGTATATTTATGAGAAATGGAAATGAAAATCTTGTGGTCTATAAAAATGATGGAAATGTATATTGATGATAAACTAATGAACTCACCAACCTTTTGGTTGACACATTTAAGTATGTTTATTCTCAGGTTTGAAAGAAATCTTCCGCTGTGCATTTGCTCATTTTAGAGATATTACTTGGAATCATTCATGGCATATTTCAAAAGACGTTGCATTCAAGTCGTTGAGTTCAATAAAGATTATTATTAAGTAAATGACAGATTAGGTCATTTATAGTTTGGAAATTATGAAATGGTATGCATACCTGTCAACTTTCGATGTAATGAAAGTTTGTCTTTTAAAAACGAATGCAATGTTTGTAAAATGTATCATATAGAAGTCAAATACCTCGTAATGAAATCAGCTATTATGTAACATTTATAATCGGTATGAATGGGACATTTCAACAAGCTCATACATTGCTCTTCACCATACAATTGAATCTTGTCATCCCACCACATCTTAGCTTCTTCACGCAACTTGCTAGAACCATATCTCGTTTTCTTCTCGGGAGGGCATTTGGCAGTACGGAAAGCCCCCTCGATGTCGGAGATCCAACATGTGCTTTTCACCGGATCCCTCACCCCATTGAACATAGGAGGTTGAGCATCCTTAAAAATTTTGTAATGGAAGTCCCGCCTTCCAAGCCCACCATTACCATCACCCCCTTCGCCACGAGGATAAATATTTCTAGCTTCGAATGCCTCTTTGATCACAGCATTCATTCGTTAATTAATTAACTCGGTTATTTGCTCATCAATCGATTCTTGGAAGACTTTTCTAACATCTTCGAGAAACTTAGTCTTTTGACTTTTAAAGATGGCTTCAACTTTGGCCGTGAATTCGGAGTCCTCCTGTTTTGCAGCATCACCAAGACCACCCTCATAACCATATTAGCAACCGTAAACCACCAACCACCATACTAAAACACCAACACAAAAACACACATAAAATAAATAGTCATTACTATTATTATTCGATTTTAATCCCCACCTCATCAAAACTGTCCATATTTTTCTCTTTCTGTGATTCGACAAACTGCAGCCTTTTATTGCTGTAAACCACAAAGTCGACTGCTACAGCTACCAATATGCCGTTACCTTCTGTTTTGCACATAACCAAAACCACACCCATTGAAACACACCAACAATCAAACCGCTGCTATTACAATCGTTTTCCTTGTTTCAGTTCAGCTGGAAATCATTGATAGTAATCATATATAGCAAAGGTGATGATACAACATTTGTTTTTCTTTTATGTGGTTCGAATAAAACTAAGTATCACCATGGAAATTCCTATTTAATATGCTCCCCACTAGTTAGTTAAACAAGTGGACTTATTTAATTCGATGAGCTGTAGATGGATTTGGAATATACCGAACCTCTTTGGATCAAAAGCAAGCCAACAAAGCTTCTAATTTTATGAATACATAATTGCTATCGACAAGCTTTGAACATGGATTACCCCACTCACAATTATTCTTTTAGCTAGTGGATAACTTGAAATGATATTTAATTACAGTAATAAAAATACGTAAATCAAATGATAAGGAATGTGTTGTTGTTGCTGCACCTAGTAAACCGAATCCTCATTTGTTTCTATTGGCCGAGAGCTATAGAATTTAGTGGGCCGTAACTCTTTTTACATGTTGGGCCACGATTGCAAAACCCATTTTTTCTGTTTCTGGCTTGATGACACACACACACACGGGTATCAAACTATGGCGATAATGATTTTAGGCATAAGTAAATGGTATTGACGATGATATGTTGATTATGGTTAACAATGAGATATGGTCATGATAAAATACATGATTGAAAAGTTCCTGAAAATAATTAATGAATGATACGTGATTAGGAATGATGATTATGATAGGATTATACATGATGATGAAGATGTTGATTATGGAACGGGTTAGGTTAGATGATGATCATAATGATGATGATTAGATTATGACTATGATTAAAGAATGATGATAAGGGTACGTGTTGATGGTAATCGAGATGATGTTGTTATACGTAAATAATGATGAAATAATACGTGATACTTGGAGATGGTGATATACATAAAATGATAACGCTGATATATTAAGATGATGAGGTTATGGTGTAGATTATGATGGTGAAGTTGTAAATGGGTCTTGTTTTTAAGAAGAAATAGGAAACAGATGAAGACGTGTTATGTACTTTTAAATACCACTAAGAGACAGAAAAACAGCACAGATCGAATGGTTAAGAGGTGTTAACGGGTTAGCGGGAGGTCGCGGCTTCAAACCCGGACTTGGGCATTTTTTTTAGGACTACTTCTTTGAGGTAGATTACTTATTACTTATTATTATTATTATTATTATTATTATTATTATTATTATCATTATTGTTATTATCATTAACATTAAAAATTAACATTATCATTAAAATTATTACTATCATTAGAATTATTATTATTTTTATCATTATCAATATTATTATAAGAACTAACATCTTACTTATCATTATAATAATAATAATAATAATAATAATAATAATAATAATAATAATAATAATAATAATAATAATAATAATAATAATTATTATTATTATTATTATTATTATTATTATTATTATTATTATTATTATTATTATTATTATTATTATTATTATTATTATTATTATCATTATTATTATTATTATTACTACTTTTACCATTAGGATTATTAATACACCTAAACTAGTATCATAATTATCGTTAGCAGAAAAATTATTAGTTTTATAGTTATTATAATTATCAGTATTATTATTATCAAATATTATTTTTAAGTATTATTATCACTATTATTGTTTTTATTGTAAAAATAATACAACTTTTTATTTAGTATTATTATTATTATTTCTACTAAACAAATATTAAGTTATATGTATTATATTTATTATATATATCAATTTTCAATAAATTAGTTAATTAAAGTAATTTAATAAATATTTGATGTATTAATATTAAGAACTTACTTAAGTTAAAAATAGATATTAATTATTTATTAACAAGATGGAAAATGAAAATATATAATATATTACTAATATTAATATATAAACTTATTTGATTACGATTATATGTGTTAATATATATATACTTGATATAGGTTCGTGAATCCGAGACCAACCTTGCATTGTTCAGTTCCGTCGTATGCATATTTTTACTACAAAATATCGTATAGTGAGTTTCATTTGCTCCCTTTTTAAATGCTTTTGCAATATATATTTTTGGGACTGAGAATACATGCGCTATTTTTATAACTGTTTTACGAAATAGACACAAGTAATTGAAACTACACTATATGGTTGAATGGATCGAAGCCGAATATGCCCCTTTTAGCTTGGTAGCCTAAGAATTAGGGAACATCACTAATTTTGAGAATTAGTGTACCCCTAATTGACGCGAATCCTAAAGGTAGATCTACGGGAACTAACAACCCCCATTCTGGAATTTGGAATGCTTTAGTACTTCGATTTTATCATGTCCGATGGGTGTCCCGAAATGATGGGGATATTCTATATGCATCTTGTTAAGGTCGGTTACCAGGTGTTCACCATATGAATGATTTTTATCTCTATGCAGTATGCGAAATGCCAGATATGAGATGTATATTTATGGAAAAAATGAAATCTTGTGGTCTATTAAAATAATGAAAATGATTGTTTATGATAAACTAATGAACTTACCAACCTTTTAGTTGACACTTTAAAGCATGTTTATTCTCAGGTATGAAAGAAATCTTCCGCTGTGCATTTGTTCATTTTAGAGATATTACTTGGAGTCATTCATGGCATATTTCAAAAGACGTTGCATTCGAGTCATAGAGTTCATCAAGATTATTATTAAGTCAATTATAGTTGGATATATTATGGAATGATATGCATGCCATCAACTTTCTATGTATAGAAAGATTGTCTTTTAAAAACGAATGCAATGTTTGTAACATGTATCATATAGAGATCAAGTACCTCGCGATGTAACCAAATGTAATGTATTCATCCAGATAGATTAGGACGGGTCATTATAAGCAGTGTGGAGGACCACATTTGACAAAAGATTATCTCAGTATTGAACAAACAATGGAACAACGAGAGAATATTTCATACATAAACTAAAGGCCTGGAAATAATTATCAACTGCCAAGACCAATCTACAATCAAAATCAGAATTATAACCGAAATGTTCCATACAACAACCAACAGGGTCCTAGCAATCAGCAAGTATCCAATAATACTTACAATCAGCAAAGACCTATTTTTCCAATTAAACCACCACAAACTGATGATAAAAAGCCAAATTTAGAAGACATGATGTCGAAGCTAGTTGAATCTCAAACTCAATTTTTCACATCTCAGAAACAAACCAATGAACAAAATGCTCAAGCATTTAGATATCAACAAGCTTTAATTCAAAATTTGGAACAAGAAGTGAGTAACCTAGCAAGGTTGATAGGTGAAAGAAAATCGGGAAGTCTACCTAGCGATACAAATGCTAACCCCCAGAATGAAACAGCCAAAGCCATTACCACGAGAAGTGGTATTACACTTAAGCCACCTGAAATACCTATAATTTCTGATGACTCTATTCCTACTCCACAAGAAACACAATCTGAGCAAGAGAAGGAAACAGAACCGGTAGTTGAAAAGGTTAATGAAGATAACACAGTTAAGGCAAAACCTTATGTTAAACCATACCAACCACCACTTCCTTACCCAAGTAAAATGAGAAAAAAAAGACTTGAAGCCGAGCAATCTAAATTCCTGGATATGTTTAAACAAATAAATGTCAATATTCCTTTCATTGATGTGATTTCAGGAGATATGCTAAATTCTTGAAAGATCTAATCACAAATAGAAAGAAAATGGAAGAACTCTCGGCTGTTATAATGAATGCTAATTGTTCTGCAGTACTGTTGAATAAGATACCAGAAAAATTATCAGATCCAGGAAGTTTCACAATTTCGTGTTTTCTGGGTAGTCTTAGTTCAATAGAAGCATTGGCAGACTTAGGTGCTACTATAAATTTAATACCGTATTCATTATATGCTAAACTAGACCTTGGAGAATTGAAACCAACACGAATAAGTATACAACTAGCAGATCGATCAGTAAAATATCCTAAAGGGATAATGGAAAATGAGATGTCCCGTTCATATTGATTATAAATGTTCCATATTAATTGATTTCGTTGCGAGGTTTTGACCTCTATATGAGACGTTTTTCAAAGACTGCATTTGTTTTTAAAACAAACCATAACCTTTATTTTATCAACAAGGTTAAAAGGACACCACCTAGATTATCAGAAATGATAATCTAAAAATATCACACTTACACACTACCAATACATATTGATTTACAATATTAATATGTTACAACAAAGTAAATCTCGAATGCAGTTTTTAAAAAATATTATATAAGCATACTGACACCAAATCTTGTCCATATATTAGCATGCAACGGCGGAAGCTCTTAATAATCACCTGAGAATAAACATGCTTTAAACGTCAACAAAAATGTTGGTGAGTTACAGGTTTAACCTATATATCAAATTGTAATAATAGACCACAAGATTTCATCTTTCAATAACATGCAATCTGCATAAAAATCATTCGTATGGTTGAACACCTTGTAACTGACATTAAACAAATGCATCTAGAATATCCCCATATATAAATATCAAAGTACTAAAGCAGTTCAAATTCTCTGACTGGGGCTTGTCAATGGCCCATAGATCTATCTTTAAGATTCGTGTCAATTGGTGGCAATTATAATAAACACCAATTCTTAGGTTACCAAGTTCAACAAGGGCGATATCCGGTATAACGATTCAACATAGAATGTAGTTTCAATACTTGTGTCTATTTTGTAAATCATTTTCAAAACTGCATGTATTCCCATCCCAAAATATTAGACTTTAAAAGTGGGACTATAACTCACTTTCACAGATTTTTACTTCGTCGGGAAGTAAGACTTGGCCACTGGTCGATTCACGAACCTATAAAAAATATGTACATATATATCAAAGTATGTTCAAAATATATTTACAACATTTTTAATACGTTTTAATGTTTTAAGTTTATTAAGTCAGCTGTCCTCGTTAGTAACCTACAACTAGTTGTCTACAGTTAGATGTACAGAAATAAAGCAATATATATTATCTCGAATCAATCCACGACCTCGTGTATACAAGCCTCAGGCTAGATCACAACTCAAAGTATATATAATATTTTGAAATCAACCTCAACCCTGTATAGCTAACTCCAACATTACTGCATATAGAGTGTCTATGGTTGTTCCGAAATATATATATAGATGGGTCGATATGATATGTCAAAACATTGTATTCGTGCTTATGGTATCCCAAGATTACATAATATATTAGAATACATGTATAATACAATATGAGTTAGCTAGGATATGATTAATATAGATTTGTTACCAATTTTCACGTAGCTACAACAAGAAAAATTATCCAATCTTGTTTTACCCATAATTTCTTAGTTTTAAATCCGTTTTGAGTGATTCAAGTTGCTATGGTTTCATATTGAACTTAAGTTTATGAATCTAAATAGAAAAAGTATAATTTTATAGTCAGAAATACAGATTACAAGTCATTTTTGTAAAGGTAGTCATTTCAGTCGAAAGAACGACGTCTAGATGACCATTTTGGAAAACATACTTCCACTTTGAGTTTAACTATGATTTTTGGATATAGTTTCATGTTCATAAGAAAAATCATTTTCCCAGAAGAACAACTTTTAAATCAAAGTTTATCATAGTTTTTAATTAACTAACCCAAAACAACCCGCGATGTTACTACGACGGTGTAAATCTGGTTTCACGGTGTTTTTCGTGTTTTCAGGTTTTAAATCATTAAGTTAGCATATCATATAGATATATAACATGTGTCTAGTTGATTTTAAAAGTCAAGTTAGAAGGATTAACTTTTGTTTATGAACAAGTTTAGAATTAACTAAACTATGTTCTAGTGATTACAAGTTTAAACCTTCGAATAAGGTAGTTTTATATATACGAATCAAATGATGTTATGAACATCATTACTACCTCAGGTTTTGTGGATAAACCTACTGGAAATGAAAAAAATAGATCTAGCTTCAAAGGATCCTTGGATGGCTTGAAAGTTCTTGAAGCAAAATCATGACATGAAAACAAGTTCAAGTAAGATTTCCACTCGAAATAAGATTGTTAAAGTTATAGAAATTGAATCAAATTTTGAATATAAGTATTACCTTATATTAGAAAGATATCTTACTGTAAATAAGAAAGATTTCTTGAGGTTGGATGATCACTCAAAGTGGATTTGCAAGATTGGAAGTAAGCTAGCAAACTTGGAAGTGTTGTTGGTGTGTTCTTGAGTAGTTGTTTTATAACTTGGTTTATGTATGGATTTATGAACTAGATTGAGATAGATTTTATTGAAGATGATGAAGAACACTTAGAACAAATGAAGAACACTTGAGAGAGAGTAATTTAATTCAAGAAAATTGCAAAGTGAATGTATTTGTGAGCTCCCTCATTCACGTGAACTTAGACTCTCCATATAGGCTCCATTAGTTTGTAATTTTATGAAATATTTCATGCTAGATGTTAAATGATGGTTCCCACATGGTTAGGTGACTTACATGGGCTGCTAAGAGCTGATAATTAGAGTGTATATACTAATAGTAAATACATTTAGAAGCTGTGTATTGTACGAGTATAAATACGAGTGCATACGAGTAGAACTGTTGATGAAAATGAATGAGGATGTAATTGTAAGCATTTTTGTTAAGTAGAAGTACTTTGATAAGTGTCTTGAAGTCTTTCAAAAGTGTATGAATACATATTAAAACACTACATGTATATACATTTTAACTGAGTCGTTAAGTCATCGTTAATCGTTACATGTAAGTGTTGTTTTGAAACCTTTAGGTTAACGATCTTGTTAAATGTTGCTAACCCATTGTTTATTATATCAAATGAGATGTTAAATTATTATATTATCATGATAATATGATGTATTAATATATCTTAATATGATATATATACAGTTAAATATTGTTACAACGATAATTGTTACATTTATGTCTCGTTTGGAAATCATTAAGTTAGTAGTCTTATTTTTACATATGTAGTTCATTGTTAATACACTTAATGAAATGTTTACTTATCATTTATCATGATTAAACATAGTGTATCAATATCTTAATATGATTCATATGTATTTAGTAAGACGCTATTATAACGATAATCGTTATATATATCATTTTCGAGTTTCTTAATTCAATAGTCTCATTTTTATGTATATAACTCATTGTTAAAATACCTAATGAAATACTTACTTATCATAATATCATGTTAACTATATATATAACCATATATATGTCATCATATAGTTTTTACAAGTTTTAACGTTCGTGAATCACCGGTCAACTTGGGTGGTCAATTGTCTATATAAAACCTATTTCAATTAATCAAGTCTTAACAAGTTTGATTGCTTAACATATTGGAAACACTTAATCATGTAAATATCAATTTCATTTAATATATATAAACATGGAAAAGTTCGGGTCACTACAGTACCTACCCGTTAAATAAATTCCGTCCCGAAATTTTAAAAAAATTTCGTCCCGAAATTTTAAAAAAATTTCGTCCCAAAATTTTAAGCAGTTGGTGGTGTTGAAGTATCTTCTGGAAATAAGTGCGGGTATTTCTTCTTCATCTGATCTTCTCATTCCCAGGTAAACTCAGGTCCTCTACGAGTATTCCATCGAATATATATATATATATATATATATATATATATATATATATATATATATATATATATATATATATATATATATATATATATATAGTATCTTGTTTTGCTTAAGTCTTTTAACCTCACGATCCATTATTTCGATGGGTTCTTCGATGAATTAAAGTTTTTCGTTGATTTGGATTTCGTCTAACGGGATAGTGAGATCTTCTTTAGCAAAACATTTCTTCAAATTTGAGACGTGAAAAGTGTTATGTACAGCCACGAGTTGTTGAGGTAATTCAAGTTGGTAAACAACTGGTCTGATACGATCAATAATCTTGAATGGTCCAATATACCTTGGATTTAATTTCCCCCGTTTCCAAATCGAACAACGCCTTTCCAAGGTGCAACTTTAAGCATGACCATCTCTCTAATTTCAAATTCTATATCTTTTCTTTTAATGTCAGCGTAGCTCTTTTGTCGACTTTGGGCGGTTTTCAACCGTTGTTAAATTTGGATGATCTTCTCGGTAGTTTCTTGTATTATCTCCGGACCCGTAATCTGTCTATCCCCCACTTCACTCCAACAAATTGGAGACCTGCACTTTCTACCATAAAATGCTTCAAACGGCGCCATCTCAATACTTGAATGGTATCTGTTGTTGTAGGAAAATTCTGCTAACAGAAGGTGTCGATCCCAACTGTTTCTGAAATCAATAACACATGCTCTTAGCATGTCTTCAAGCGTTTGTATCGTACTTTCACTCTGCCCATCAGTTTGTGGATGATAAGTAGTACTCATGTCTAGACGAGTTCCTAATGCCTGCTGTAATGTCTGCCAGAATCTTGAAATAAATCGGTCATCCCTATCAGAGATAATAGAGATTGGTATTCCATGTTTGGAGAAGACTTCCTTCAAATACTGTCGTGCTAACTTCTCCATCTTGTCATCTTCTCTTATTGGCAGGAAGTGTGCCGATTTGGTGAGATGATCAACTATCACCCAAATAGTATCAAAACCACTTGCAGTCCTTGGCAATTTAGTGATGAAATCCATGGTAATGTTTTCCCATTTCCATTCTGGGATTTCGGGTTGTTGAAGTAGACCTGATGGTTTCTGATGCTCCGCTTTGACCTTAGAACACGTCAAACATTCCCCTACGTATTTAGCAACATCGGCTTTCATACCTGGCCACCAAAAATATTTCTTGAGATCCTTGTACATCTTCCACGTTCCAGGATGTATTGAGTATCTGGTTTTATGAGCTTCTCTAAGTACCATTTCTCTCATATCTCCAAATTTTGGTACACAAATTCTTTCAGCCCTATACCGGGTTCTGTCTTCCCGAATATTAAGATGCTTCTCCGATCCTTTGGGTATTTCATTCTTTAAATTTCCCTCTTTTAAAACTCCTTGTTGCACCTCCTTTATTTGAGTAGTAAGGTTATTGTGAATCATTATATTCATAGCTTTTACTCGAATGAGTTCTCTGTCCTTTCTGCTCAAGGCGTCAGCTACCACATTTGCCTTCCCCGGGTGGTAACGAATCTCAAAGTCATAATCATTCAACAATTCAATCCACCTGTGTGTTGAAGACTTTTGTGGTAGGTATATATAATACTTTTGACCCCATATAAGTAGTGCCTCCAAGTCTTTAATGCAAAAATAACCGCGCCTAATTCCAAATCATGTGTCATATAATTCTGCTCGTGAATCTTCAATTGTGTAGACGCATAAGCAATTACCTTCGTTTGTTGCATTAATACATAACCGAGACCTTACTTTGAGGCATCACAATATATCACAAAATCATCATTCCCTTCAGGTAATGACAATATAGGTGCCGTAGTTAACTTTTTCTTCAACAATTGAAATTCCTTCTCTTGTTCATCCTTCCATTCAAATTTCTTCCCTTTATGCGTTAATGCAGTCAAGGGTTTTGCTATTTTGGAAAAATCTTGGACGAATCTCCTGTAATAACCATCCAGCCCTAAAAATTGGCGTATGTGCTTTGGAGTTTTTGGGGTTTTCCACTTTTCAACAGTTTCAATCTTTGCTGGATCCACCTGAATACCTTCTTTGTTCACTATATGACCTAGGAATTGAACTTCTTCTAAACAAAATGCACACTTTGAAAACTTAGCGTACAGTTTTTCTTTCCTTAACAACTCTAGCACTTTTCTCAAATGTTCTTCGTGCTCTTGATCATTCTTCGAGTAAATAAGTATGTCATCGATGAAAACAATAACAAACTTGTCAAGATATGGCCCACACACTCGGTTCATGAGGTCCATGAACACAGCTGGTGCGTTAGTCAATCCAAACAGCATAACCATAAACTCGTAATGACCGTAACGCGTCCTAAATGCAGTCTTTGGAATATCATCCTCCTTCACCCGCATTTGATGATAACCAGAACGTAAATCAATCTTCGAATAAACTGACGAGCCTTGTAGTTGATCAAATAAATCGTCGATTCTCGGTAGTGGGTAGCGGTTCTTGATGGTAAGTTTGTTCAACTCTCGGTAGTCGATACACAACCTAAATGTACCATCCTTCTTCTTGACAAACAAAACAGGAGCTCCCCACGGTGATGTACTTGGTCGAATGAAACCACGCTCTAAAAGTTCCTATAACTGACTTTGTAATTCTTTCATTTTGCTGGGTGCGAGTCTGTATGGAGCACGAGCTATTGGTGCAGCTCCTGGTACAAGGTCTATTTGAAATTCAACAGATCGATGTGGGGGTAATCCCGGTAATTCTTTCGGAAATACATCGGGAAATTTTTTTGCGACGGGAACATCACTGATGTTCTTTTCTTTAGATTCAACTTCCTTGATGTGTGCTAGAATGACGTAACAACCTTTTATTATTAGATTTTTTGCGCCTTCATACTACTAATAAGATTTAATTTCGCGTTATTCTTTTCTCCATACACCATTAAAGATTTTCCTTTTTCACGCACAATGCGAATCGCATTTTTGTAACAAACGACTTCTGCTCTCACCTTTTTCAACCAGTCCATGCCAATTATTACATCAAAACTCCCTAACTCGACGGGTATTAAATCAATTTTAAATGTTTTGTCAACCAGTTTAATTTCTCTATCCCGACATACTTTATCTGCTGTAATTAGTTTACCGTTTGCTAATTCGAGTAAAAATTTACAATCCAAAGGCGTCAATGGGCAACTTAATTTAGCACAAAAATCTCTACTCATATAGCTTCTATCCGCACCCGAATCAAATAAAACATAAGCAGATTTATCGTCAATAAGAAACGTACCCGTAACAAGCTCCGGGTCTTCCTGCGCTTCTGTCGAATTAATGTTGAAGACTCGTCCACGGCCTTGCCCATTATTATTCCCTTGATTAGGGCATGCTTTGCTGAAATGTCCCAGCTTTCCGCATCCGTAACAAATAATGGAATTATTTGTTCTGTTATTTTTATATGCCTTTGGTCCATAGACATCACACTTCGTTACACTATGTCCGGTTCTATTACACTTGGTACACACTACTACACAGAATTTATCTGGATGAAACCCTCCACACCTTAGACATTTATTGTTCTGATTGTTGTTGCCATTGTTGTTATTGATTTGGTTGTTGTTGGGATTGTTATTGTTGTTGGAACGGTTGTTGTAGTTGTTGTTGTTGTTGTTGTTGTTGGGACGTTTGTTGTAGTTATTGTTAGGATTGTGGTTATTATTGCGATTGTTGGGATAGTTGTTGCAATTGTTATTGTTGTTGTACTGGTGATTCTTGTCATCGTTTTCCTCCCACTTCCTCTTGAGTTGTTTTGTGTTGGCTTCTTCAGCCTCCTGTTCTTTAATTCTTCCCTCAATCTGATTTATGAGTTTATGAGCCATTCGACTTGCCTTTTGTATGGAAGCGGGCTCGTGTGAACTCACATCTTCTTGAATCCTTACTAGTAACCCTTTTATAAACGCGTCGATCTTCTCCTCTTCATCTTCGAACGTTCCTGGACATAATAGGCACAACTCTGTGAATCGTCGTTCATATGTGGTAATGTCGAACCCTTGTGTTCGTAACTCTCTAAGCTCTACCTTGAGCTTATTGACTTCGTTTCTAGGACGGTACTGCTCATTCATCAGTTGCTTGAATGCCGACCACTGTAGTGCGTAAGCAGCATTTTGTCCTACATGTTCAAGATAGGTGTTCCACCACGTTAACGCAGTACCTGGGAAGGTATGCGTAGCGTACTTAACTTTGTCGGCTTCAGTACACTTACTTATGGCAAACACCAATTCGACTTTCTCGGTCCACCGTTTCAATCCAATTGGTCCTTTGGTTCCATCGAATTCCAAAGGTTTGCAGGCAGTGAATTCTTTGTAGGAGCATCCTACATGATTCCTTGTGATATTAGTTCCACTACTTGAACCAGAGTTATTGTTGTTATTTTGCATTGCAGCCTGCACTGCGGCTATGTTCGCAGCAAGGAAAACATGGAAGTCTTCCTAGCTCATGTTCAAATTCTGACGAGTAGTCGGTGCCATTTCGTAGCATAGTATGAACTCATTTATAAAAGTTTTTTCTTCATATTAGCGTTTTATAGTTTTTAATTCGGGTAGTACCTACCCGTTAAGTTCATACTTAGTAGCTAATATACAATTCAACTACTACAATTCCATATGAAAAAACTGATTATAATAAAATTTCGCGTTCAAATTTTATATAATATTTTACAACTTACAACACTGCTATTATACATTTAGGATGAAATATAGCACATAATAACTTTGCTACTCGGCAGCTATAAAGGCATTTCTAGTTAATACGCAAGTTGTTCAGCAAAAGAAATAAAGACACGTAATTCATAAGTCCAGAAACAAGTCATGCATTCTAGTTTTACTAAGACGACTTCCCATCCTTGGTCTTGTGGAAAGTAACCGTTATGACCATTGGCTAGGCAGCATGTTGTAATGTCGTCAAAAGGACGAGGGTTTCGTAATGCCCAACGGCCTCGTAGCAATCTAAAAACCTTGTTTCTTACCCCAACTACTGAGTCCGTCACTTGTGAGAATGTTTTATTTAAAAGTTGCAACCCAATGTTCTTTTTCTCAATTTGATGAGAAGCGAACATTATTAACCCGTAAGCATAACATGCTTCTTTATGTTGCATGTTAGAAGCTCTTTCTAAAGAACGGAGTCCTATGTTGGGATATGTTGAGTCAAAATAGGTTCGTAACCCGTAGCGTAAAATTGCATCTGGGTTTCTCGCACTAAATGCCTTAAAGAAAACTTGGCATAACTTAAAGTCTCCCCAATGTGATATACCCCATCTTTCAGAGGAAAGCCTTTTATATACTAAGGCATGCCTGGAATGTCTTTCAAACGTTTGACAAACTAATTTTGCCGTAACTAATTGTGCTGATGAATTCTGCCCGACTCTAGACAAGATTTCATCAATCATATCTCCTGGTAGGTCTTCTAAAATTTTTGGTTGTCTATCCTTAACGTCCATTTTGTGTTTTTATACTGTAAAATAGAAAAGAATTAGATTCGTAAAAGATAATTAACAAACAATACGATCAATTTTTACATAGAACATAAAAGTACAAGCACACTACAATACATATAATACACAACATGATTACAACCCTCTAATCTGAATCACTAGTTTCTTCTTCTTCTTCGGACTTGGTTCATTTTCCTAATTTTCTAGGGATATATGGTGCTCCTCTAATACGAGCCATCGTTTTCCACAATGGTTTATAAAAAACTGGTGGTTTAGAGGTTCCCGGGTTATTGTTACAATTTGGGAGATACGGATGTTGCCGATACATATAAAGTTCATCGGGGTTGGAATCAGGTTTCTCTATTTTTACACCTTTTCCTTTATTATTTTCTTTTGCTATATTAAATTGGATCGAGGTAATTTCTATAATATCATCGAAATCCTCATTGGGATCCGATTCATCAGAAAATTGGTAATCTTCCCAATATTTTGTTTCCTCGGCGGAAACACCATTGACCATTTTTAACGTTGGTCAGTTGGTTGAGGATTTTCTTTTATTTAATCGATTTACTGTAGGTATCAATATTTCTTCCCGTTCATATTGATTATAAACATTCCATATTAATTGATTTCGTTCCGAGGTTTTGACCTCTATATGAGACGTTTTTCAAAGACTGCATTCGTTTTTAAAATAAACCATAACCTTTATTTTATCGACAAGGTTAAAAGGACACCACCTAGATTATCAGAAATGATAATGTAAAAATATCACACTTACACACTACCAATACATATTGGTTTACAATATTAATATGTTACAACAAAGTAAATCTTGAATGTAGTTTTTAAACAATATTATACAAGCATGCTGACACCAAATCTTATCCATATATTAGCATGCAACAGCGGAAGCTCTTAATAATCACTCGAGAATAAACATGCTTTAAACGTCAACAAAAATATTGGTGAGTTATAGGTTTAACCTATATATCAAATTGTAATAATAGACCACAAGATTTCATCTTTCAATAACATGCAATCTGCATAAAAATCATTCGTATGGTTGAACACCTGGTAACCGACATTAACAAATGCATCTAGAATATCCCCATATATAAATATCGAAGTACTAAAGCAGTTCAAATTCTCTGACTGGGGCTTGTCAATGGCCCATAGATCTATCTTTAGGATTCGCGTCAATTGGTGGCAATTATAATAAACACCAATTCTTAGGTTACCAAGTTCAACAAGGGCGATATCCGGTATAACGATTCAACATAGAATGTAGTTTCAATACTTGTGTCTATTTTGTAAATCTATTTCAAAACTGCATGTATTCTCATCCCAAAATATTAGACTTTAAAAGTGGGACTATAACTCACTTTCATAGATTTTTACTTCGTCGGGAAGTAAGACTTGGCCACTGGTCGATTCACGAACCTATAACAAATATGTACATATATATCAAAGTATGTTCAAAATATATGTACAACATTTTTAATACGTTTTAATGTTTTAAGTTTATTAAGTCAGCTGTCCTCGTTAGTAACCTACAACTAGTTGTCCACAGTTAGATGTACAGAAATAAAGCAATATATATTATCTCGAATCAATCCATGACCTCGTGTATACAAGCCTCAGGCTAGATCACAACTCAAAGTATATATAATATTTTGGAATCAACCTCAACCCTGTATAGCTAACTCCAACATTACTGCATATAGAGTGTCTATGGTTGTTCCGAAATATATATATAGATGGGTCGATATGATATGTCAAAACATTGTATTCATGTCTATGGTATCCCAAGATTACATAATATATTAGAATACATGTATAATACAATATGAGTTAGCTAGGATATGATTATTATAGATTTGTTACCAATTTTCACGTAGCTACAACAAGAAAAATTATCCAATCTTGTTTTACCCATAACTTCTTCGTTTTAAATCCGTTTTGAGTGATTCAAGTTGCTATGGTTTCATAATGAACTTAAGTTTATGAATCTAAACAGAAAAGTATAAGTTTATAGTCGAAAATTGATGTTATGCGAGGTGTATATGAAATAGCTTATATTTTACTAGGAAAAACTATTAAATACGATACAATTTTACACAAGATATTTATTTATTTATAGAATGGATATACCTAAACCTTGCTACAACACTTATAGGCAGTGTACCTAATCGTACAGTAGTGTAGTTTTTAGTAAGTCCGGTTCGTTCCACAGGGAAATCTTTTAAACAAAGCTTAACGTTATATTAGTTTTAATTTATAAAAATATAAATATATATAAGTAATATTATTATTATTATTATAAAAAGGGGGTTTTTACCGTTTAATGACCGGTTTGTCGATTTTTAAAACTTTTAGTCGAAGTTAAAACCTAATGTAAAATATTAAATAAATAAAAGACTTAATTTAAAGCGTAAAGTAAATAACGATAATGAAATTGCGATAAATAAAAGTGCGATAAAATAAACTTCCGATAATTAAAAAGTACGATAATTAAAAGTGCAATTAAATACAATGACAATAAAAGTGCGATAATTAGAAGTGCAATTAAATATGAAAATAAAAGAATTATGCTTATTTAAACTTCCGTAATCATGATGTTTGACGTGTTGATTTTAGTTTATTCCCATGGGTTAATTGTCCTTTGTCCTGGATTATTTAATATGTCCGTCTGGTTTTTGTCCATAACAGTCCATCAGTTATAAATATAAAGTGCGAGTGTCCTCGTCAAATTATCCTTATACCCGAAGTCAAATATTCTAACTAATTGGGGACTTAAACTGTAACAAGGTCTTAATACTTTGTTTAATAATTACACCAGGATATCGACTGCGTGTAACCCAAGGTTTTAATACTTTGTTATCAATTATGCCAAGTGTCCTTGTACATAATTTCACCCTTGTTTTAATAAATCTATTAACTATTAATCCATTCTCGTGTCCGGTTAAATGAACGATTATTCGTACATATAAATATCCCGCCCATCGAGTCCGATCGAGTGTATATGGTTATTTATAGGTACGTCCAATTGTAAATCTTTATATTAAAATTAACAAACTATCATTTAGTTAAACAAATATAAAGCCCATTAATAGTCCATAGTCTAATTTCCACAAGTGTCGTTCTTTTGTCCAAACCCCAATTATGGTACAAAGCCCAATTACCCAAATTTAAATATTTTTAGTCCAACATCATGATTACTTCGGCTTAAATAAGCATAATAATAATTTAGCTACGAGACATTAATGTAAAAAGGTTGAACATAACTTACAATGATTAAAAATAGCGTAGTGTTACACGGACAGAACTTCGACTTCAAAACCCGTAAAATAGCTTTTACATAACCCAAACTAATCTAATATAAAACTACCCTATACTATATATATATATATATATATATATATATATATATATATATATATATATATATATATATATATATATATATATATTATATATATTTATTATATATTACAGAGGGATATTGATATATATATATTTTTTTCTGGCCAAAACTCGTTGCCTTTTATAGATGTGGTCTGATCCTGAGGCTCATGCGATCGCATGAGTTCTCAGTGTTAATCTCATGCGATCGCATGGCTAGCCTGGTCATGCCCAATTGCTTTGTTTGCTAGCTTGTCCACGTTATATTTAATTAAATATATAATAAATAAATAATTTATATAATTATTTAAATATTATATTATATTCTTGTGCATAGTAGACTCATAATTTTTGGTCTGTTGCGTCGGGCGTTGATAGTTGGCTCAGGTCCCGGTTCCGGATTTTCGAACGTCCTTTCGTATAATTTAATATCTTGTACTTTGCGTTCCGAAACTTGTACTCTTGTCATTTTTAGACGTTTCTTATAAATAATTTGAACCACTTGGATGATATCTTATACATTTGAGCTTTTTGGACGTTTGCTTCTTCAAATCTTCGTTTTCGCCTTTTGTCTTTGCACTTATTTATTTAAACGAATATTACTTGAAAATTGAACAGTTGCAACTGAAAACTTTACATATTGGAAGGATATTGATACTAAATATATGTTTATTTAGAGCACTATCAAAAATACAGATTACAAGTCATTTTTGTAAAGGTAGTCATTTCAGTCGAAAGAACGACGTCTAGATGACCATTTTGGAAAACATACTTTCACTTTGAGTTTAACTATGATTTTTGGATATAGGTTCATGTTCATAAGAAAAATCATTTTCCCAGAAGAACAACTTTTAAATCAAAGTTTATCATAGTTTTTAATTAACTAACCCAAAACAGCCCGCGGTGTTACTACGACGGCGTAAATTCGGTTTTACAGTGTTTTTCGTGTTTTCAGATTTTAAATCATTAAGTTAGCATATCATATAGATATAGAAAATGTGTCTAGTTGATTTTAAAAGTCAAGTTAGAAGGATTAACTTTTGTTTGCGAACAAGTTTAGAATTAACTAAACTATGTTCTAGTGATTACAAGTTTAAACCTTCGAATAAGGTAGTTTTATATATACTAATCGAATGATGTTATGAACATAATTACTACCTCAGGTTTTGTGGATAAACTTACTAGAAATGAAAAAAATAGATCTAGCTTCAAAGGATCCTTGGATGGCTTGAAAGTTCTTGAAGCAAAAATCATGACACGAAAATAAGTTCAAGTAAGATTTCCACTCGAAATAAGATTGTTAAAGTTATAGAAATTGAATCAAAGTTTGAATATGAGTATTACCTTATATTATAAAGATATCTTACTGTAAATAAGAAAGATTTCTTGAGGTTGGATGATCACTCAAAGTGGATTTGGAAGATTGGAAGTAAGCTAGCAAACTTGGAAGTGTTGTTGGTGTGTTCTTGAGTAGTTGTTTTATAACTTGGTTTATGTATGGATTTATGAACTAGATTGAGCTATATTTTGTTGAAGATGATGAAGAACACTTAGAACAAATGACGAACACTTGAGAGAGAGTAATTTGATTCAAGAAAATTAGTTTGTAATTTTGTGAACTTAGACTCTCCGTATAGGCTCCATTAGTTTGTAATTTTGTGAGATATTTCATGCTAGATGTTAAATTATGGTTCCCACATGGTTAGGTGACTTACATGGGCTACTAAGAGCTGATCATTGAAGTGTATATACCAATAGTAAATACATTTAGAAGCTGTGTATTGTACGAGTATATATACGAGTGCATACGAGTAGAATTGTTGATGAAAATGAATAAGGATGTAATTGTAAGCATTTTTATTAAGTAGAAGTACTTTGATAAGTGTCTTGAAGTCTTTCAAAAGTGTATGAATACATATTAAAACACTACATGTATATACATTTAACTGAGTCGTTAAGTCATCGTTAATCGTTAGATGTAAGTGTTGTTTTGAAACCTTTAGGTTAACGATCTTGTTAAATGTTGTTAACCCATTGTTTATTATAACAAATGAGATGTTAAATTATTATATTATCATGATAATATGATGTATTAATATATCTTAATATGATATATATACAGTTAAATATTGTTACAACGATAATCGTTACATATATGTCTAGTTTCGAAAACATTAAGTTAGTAGTCTTGTTTTTACATATGTAGTTCATTGTTAATACACTTAATGACATGTTTACTTATCATTTATCATGATTAAACATAGTGTATCAATATCTTAATATGATTCATATGTATTTAGTAAGACGCTGTTATAACGATAATCGTTATATATATCGTTTTCGAGTTTCTTAATTCAATAGTCTCATTTTTATGTATATAACTCATTGTTAAAATACCTAATGAAATACTTACTTATCATAATATCATGTTAACTATATATATAACCATATATATGTTATCATATAGTTTTTACAAGTTTTAACGTTCGTGAATCACCGGTCAACTTGGGTGGTCAATTGTCTATATAAAACCTATTTCAATTAATCAAGTCTTAACAAGTTTGATTGCTTAACATATTGGAAACACTTAATCATGTAAATATCAATTTCATTTAATATATATAAACATGGAAAAGTTCGGGTCACTACAGAAAACATGCTAGTTAAAGTTGGTACTTTAGTATTTCCAGTAGATTTTGTTATTCTGGAAATGGAAGAAGATTATCGAGTTCCTCTCATATTAGGAAGACCATTCTTAAACACGGCTAAAGCAATAATAGACGTGTTCGATAAGAAACTGACCCTAAGTATAGAGGACAAGAGTGTTACCTTTTCTGTGGATAGAGCCATGCAACAACCGCAATCTGCAGATGATACATGTTATTATATTCAAACTATAGATTCACATGCAGAATTGTTAGAAGAATTTCCAGAATTACAAGGAACAGGAGAATGTTCTTTAGGAGAAGGAACTGAACCAATTGATGAAGCTGAAATGTTAGCCGCACTCATTGCTAATGAATACGAACTAATGATAATGCTAAAAACGAACATATATTTCATAGCATTATTCCTCAAGAAAGACAAGCTTTTAGTTGCAATTATTCTATTTACAAGTGATATTCGTTTAAATAATAAAAGGTGAAGACAAAAGATAGATTCGACGAATTGAAGACGCAAACGACCAAAAAGCTCAAAAGTACAAAGTACAATCAAAGAGGTTCCAATTATTGATAAGAAACGTCTCAAAATTACAAGAGTACAAGATTCAAAACGCAAAGTACAAGATATTAAATTATACGCAAGGACGTTCGAAAATCCGGAACCGGGACTAGAGTCAACTCTCAACGCTCGACGCAACGGACTAAAAATTACAAGTCAACGGAGTACAAGAATATAATATAATATATATATAATTAAATTTAATTATATATATTATATTATATAATAAATAAATAAGCAGCCCACGTTTTTGTAGACTTTTGAGCCTCCCCAGCTGGCCATGCGATCGCATGAGCCTGAAGGGCAAAGCTCATGCGATCGCATGAGCACCTTTTCCAGCCCACATGCCCTATAAAAACGAGTGTTTGGTTCATCAATATCATCCATCAATCTCTCTATCTATATGTAAACTTATATATATATATATATATATATATATATATATATATATATATATATATATATATATATATATTTATATTTTAATTTTAATTTTAAATCCTAATAATAAGGGTATGTTAGCGAATGTTGTAAGGGTGTAAGTCGAAATTCTGTTCGTGTAACGCTACGCTATTTTTAATCATTGTAAGTTATGTTCAACCTTTTTACATTAATGTCTCATAGCTAAGTTATTATTATGCTTATTTAAAACGAAGTAATCATGATGTTGGGCTAAAAATATTAAAATTGGGTAATTGGATTTTGTACCATAATTGGGGTTTGGACAAAAGAACGACACTTGTGGAAATTAGACTATGGGCTATTAATGGGCTTTATATTTGTTTAACTAAATGATAGTTTGTTAATTTTAATATAAAGATTTACAATTGGACGTACCTATAAATAACCATATACACTCAAATCGGACACGATGGGCCGGATATTTATATGTATGAATAATCGTTCATTTAACCGGACACGGGAATGAATTAATAGTCACTAGAATTATTAAAACAGGGGTGAAATTATGTACAAGGACACTTGGCATAATTGATAACAAAGTATTAAAACCTTGGGTTACACTCAGTCGATATCCTGGTATAATTATTAAACAAAGTATTAAGACCTTGTTACAGTTTAAGTACCCAATTAGTTGGAATATTTGACTTCGGGTATAAGGATAATTTGACGAGGATACTCGCACTTTAAATTTATGACTGATGGACTGTTATGGAAAAAAACCAGACGGACATATTGAATAATCCAGGACAAAGGACAATTAATCCATGGGCATAAAACTAAAATTAACACATCAAACATCATGATTACAGAAGTTTAAATAAGCATAATTCCGTTATTTCATATTTAATTTCCTTTATTTTCATATTTAATTGCACTTTTAATTATCGCACTTTTATTTATTGTTATTTTATTTTATCGCACTTTTATTTATCGCAATTTCATTATCGTAATTTATTTTACACTTTAAATTAAGTCTTTTATTTATTTAATATTTTACATTAGGTTTTAACTGCGACTAAAGTTTTTAAAATCGACAAACCGGTCATTAAACGGTAAAAACCCCCCTTTTATAATAATAATAATAATATTACTTATTTATATATTTGTATTTTTATAAATTAAAACTAATATAGCGTTAAGCGTTGGTTAAAGATTTTTCCCTGTGGAACGAACCGGACTTACTAAAAACTACACTACTGTACGATTAGGTACACTGCCTATAAGTGTTGTAGCAAGGTTTAAGTATATCGATTCTTTAAATAAATAAATATCTTATGTAAAATTGTATCGTATTTAATAGTATTTCCTAGTAAAATATACACTATTTCATATACACCTCGCATAACATCAAGTATTTTTGGCGCCGCTGCCGGGGATCGAAATCTAGCTTAAAAGCCGGAAGCGCAACGCTAATATAAAAAAAAATTATTTTTAGTTTACTTTTATTAAAATACGCTTTTGTAAAAATACGTTTTAAATATTCAAAAATATAAAAAGAAAAACAAAAATATAAATATTTTTAAGAATTTGTTAAATATATAAGTTTTATAAAGTTTCTTTATTTTTATTTTAGTTTGTAAAAATATAAATTTTATTTAAATATTTTGTAATTATATTATATAAATATTTAAAACAGAAAAAAAAAAAATACTCGAGCGCGGTACTGTTATAGCCCGTAAACTGGCCCAAAATCCAAGCTCATGCGATCGCATGAGCCCGAAGGCATATTTTCATGCGATCGCATGAGATCGTCTGACACGCCACAGTTTACCCTAATTCAGCATTTATTACGGGTATTATTTATTATTATTAATTTAAAACCCTAATTAGGGTTTAGTATTTTATTAGTTAATTTAGTTTTGTTATTTAATTTGTATTTAAAGTTTTAATTAGTTTTATAAATATATAAAAATTAATACTTTTATAAAATAAATAATATAAAAATAATATTTTTATAAAAATTGTACTTTTTACAACTTTTAGTATATTTTTATGTTTTGTCCCTTTTTAATTCTTTTAGCGTAATTTTTATATTTTTCGTTCGTATTTAGTTTTAAGACTTAGTTTTTGCCATAGTTATTTTTATTTCTAGATTTTTAGGCTTTGCCGTAAAATCCCTTAAGTGCTTTCTCTTTAGACTAAGATTTAGGTGCTTTAGAATTTTGCGACGCCATTTTTATATTTTAGTGCCTTTTTAAGATATTGTCATTTGGGATATAGTTTTTCTTGTAAGCTTTAATATTTTTAGACGCAACTTTTAATTCTTAGTTTTTAGTTTTTTTTTTTTTTAAGTTTCAACGCGCTACTTTCTTACTTTCATTTTTCGACGCCTTTTACCTATGTATCAATTATCACTCCAATTAGTAATCTCAATTTGTAATTTTAATTTTAAGTTAGTGATAGTAATAAGGTTGGGTTAGTCGAGTGTTTTTAAAGTTTTATAAGTCACTCTTTTTCTTTCTTATTTTTCGACGCCTTTTATTTTTCAACCCTTTTCTTTTTCGACCTATTTCGACGCGCTCTTTCTTTTTCTTTCTTATTTCTCGCCATTCTGGTTTTTAGGACATAGAATTTTTTTCTACTTCTTCTCTAAATTTCTTAAAATTACGAAAATTTATTTTAAGTGGTTAAATTGATAGACATCAAAATTTTCTGGTTCGTAGTAATAGTTGGATTTGTACGTGGACCGGGTTATTGGAGCCAAACAGTACTCAATTTTATTGAGACCAAACGAATCCTGCCCCTCTGCTGCATCTTTTGGCTATTCGAAACGTGTGCAAAATCAGAAAAGTCTATTAATTGGATAACTTATATAATTTTTCTTTCCTTTTAAAAACTAATAGGATATTCAGTGAATGCACTGAGCAAGACGTTCACCACCTTTTGTACGTTCACCACCTGTAACCAGATCAAGACATCTAGCAAATATTATCGCCGTTGATTTTTTTTAGAATCGTCATCCAGTCGACCAAGTACTCCAATTCAAATTTCCGATAATCCATTTTTTGAACCCGACCTCACAATTGAGAATCCGGAGAATATTCAGGGACGATTCATAGATCCTGAACCATTAATTTTTCCTCCGAAACCACCAATCATTCAAACAGAGATTGTTGAGGAACGAACCATTAAATCAGAATCCTCTAGTGATTCAGATTCAACAAATTCAATTAAGGAGAATCTGGAACCTTTAAGTATGGAAGACCGAATGCGAGCTAAACGCACTGGCCAAGGTCACGCAATTACTCATCCTGACATTAATGCGCCTGATTATGAAATCAAAGGACAAATTCTACATATGGTGACTAATCAATGCCAATTTAGTGGTGCGCCGAAGGAAGATCCAAATGAACATCTTCGTACCTTTAATAGGATCTGCACACTATTTAAAATCCGAGAAGTTGAGGATGAACAGATATATCTCATGTTATTTCCCTGGACTTTAAAGGGAGAAGTCAAAGATTGGTTGGAATCGTTACCTGAAGGGGCAATTGATACATGGGACGTTTTAGTTGAAAATTTTCTTAAACAATTCTTTCCGGCATCTAAAGCCGTAAGACTTCAAGGAGAAATTGTTACGTTCACACAGAAATCGAATGAAACTCTATATGAGGTGTGGACAAGATTTGGAAAGTTATTGAGAGGATGTCCGCAACATGGTTTAGACACTTGTCAAATAGTACAAATATTCTACCAAGGATGTGACATCACTACAAGGAAAGACATAGATATAGCAGCTGGTGATTCTATTATGAAGAAAACCGAAACTGATGCTTACAAAATTATTGATAACACTGCTTCCCACTCACATGAGTGGCACCAAGAAAAAGATATCGCTAGATCATCTAAAGCAGCTAGAGCCGATTCTAGCCATGACTTAGATTCCATTTCTGCAAAGATAGATGCTGTCGAGAGACGAATGGAAAAGATGACTAAGGATATACATTCAATACGAATTAGTTGTGAGCAGTGTGGAGGACCACATTTGAAAAAAGATTGTCTCAGTATTGAACTAACAATGGAACAAAGAGAGAATATTTCATACATAAACCAAAGGCCTGGAAATAATTATCAGAATAATTATCAACCGCCAAGACCGATTTACAATCAAAACCAGAATTATAACCGAAATGTTCCATACAACAACCAACAAGGTCCTAGCAATCAACAAGTATCCAATAATACTTACAATCAGCAAAGACCTAATTTTCAAAAGAAACCACAAACCGATGATAAAAAGCCAAATTTAGAAGATATGATGACAAAGCTAGTTGAAACTCAAACGCAGTTTTTCACATCTCAGAAACAAACGAATGAACAAAATGCTCAAGCATTTAGAAATCAACAAGCTTCTATTCAAAATCTGGAACAAGAAGTAAGTAACCTAGCAAGGTTAATAGGTAAAAGAAAATCGGGAAGTTTACCTAGTGATACAAATGCTAACCCCCGGAATGAAACAGCTAAAGCCATTACCACAAGAAGTGGTATTACACTTAAACCACCTTAAATACCTGTAACTTCTGATGAAGCTATTCCTACTTCACAAGAACCACAACCTGAACAAGATAAGGAAAAAGAATCGGCAGTTGAAAAGGTTAATGAAGATAACACCGTTAAGGCTAAACCTTATGTTAAACCATACCAACCACCACTTCCTTATCCGAGTAAAATGAAAAAAGAGAAACTTGAAGCCGAGCAATCCAAATTCTTGGATATGTTTAAACAAATAAATGTAAATCTTCCTTTCATTGATGTAATTTCAGGAATGCCTAGATATGCTAAATTTCTGAAAGATCTAATATCGAATAGAAATAAAATGGAAGAACTCTCGGCCGTTACTATGAATGCTAATTGTTCTGCAGTGCTGTTGAATAAGATACCAGAAAAATTATCTGATCCAGGAAGTTTCACAATTCCATGTTTTCTGGGTAGTCTTAGTTCAATAGAAGCATTGGCAGACTTAGGTGCTATTATAAATTTAATGCCGTATTCACTATACACTAAACTAGACCTTGGAGAATTGAAACCAACACGAATAAGTATACAACTAGCTGATCGATCAATAAAATATCCTAGAGGGATAATGGAAAACATGCTAGTTAAAGTTGGTACTTTAGTATTTTCAGTAGATTTTGTTGTTTTGGACATGGAAGAAGATTCTCAAGTTCCTCTCATATTAGGAAGACCATTCTTAAACACGGCTAAAGCAATGATAGACGTGTTTGGTAAGAAACTGACCCTAAGTATAGAGGACGAGAGTGTTACCTTTTCAGTTGATAGAGCAATGCAACAACTGCAATCTGTAGATGATTAATGTTATTATATTCAAACTATAGATTCACATGCAGAATTGTTAGAAGAATTTCCAGAATTACAGGGAACAGGAGAATGTTCTTTAGGAGAAGGAACTGAACCAATTGATGAAACTGAAATGTTAGCTACACTAATGGCTAATGGATATGAACCAACAACAGAAGAAATTCAAATGCTAAAAGAAGAAGACAGATATCGATATAAATCATCGATAGAAGAACCTCCGACATTAGAGTTAAAGCCACTTCCAAACCATTTGGAATATGCTTATTTACATGGTGAATCTGAATTACCTGTAATAATATCGTCTTCTCTTACTAAAAATGAGAAATCTCAACTCATTTCTGTATTGAAAGCTCATAAATCAGCCATTGCATGGAAGATTCATGATATTAAAGGAATAAGTCCTTCGTATTGCACACATAAAATCCTTATGGAAGAAGGTCATAAAACGTATGTGCAACGCCAACGAAGACTAAATCCGAATATGCAAGATGTAGTTAAGAAAGAAATTATTAAACTGCTAGATGCAGGTTTAATTTATCCAATTTCTGATAGTCCATGGGTAAGCCCAGTTCAATGCGTACCTAAGAAGGGTGGCATGACTGTCATCACAAATGAGAAAAATGAGCTTATTCCTACTAGGACTGTAACAGGATGGCGTGTGTGTATTGATTATAGAAAATTAAATGACGCCACCACAAAAGATCACTTTCCCTTACCTTTCATTGATCAAATGTTAAAAAGATTAGCCGGAAATAGTTACTATTGTTTTCTTGATGGTTTTTCGGGATATTTTCAAATTCCAATAGCACCCGAGGACCAAGAGAAAACCACATTCACGTGCCCTTATTGTACTTTTGCTTACAAACGCATGCCATTTGGACTTTGCAACGCCCCTGCAACCTTTCAAAGGTGCATGATGGCGATTTTTCACGACATGATAGAAGAATGCATGGAAGTTTTCATGGATGACCTTTTAGTCTTCGGTGATACTTTTGAATCATGTTTAGTTAATCTTGAACGAATGCTTATTAGATGTGAACAATCAAATCTAGTACTTAATTGGGAGAAATGCCATTTCATGGTTAAAGAAGGCATCGTTTTTGGACATAAAATCTCAAAGGAAGGAATTGAAGTGGATAGAGCTAAAGTAGATGTAATTGCTAAACTTCCACATCCCACCAATGTTAGAGGAGTTAGGAGTTTTCTAGGGCATACCGGTTTTTACCGACGTTTCATAAAAGATTTTTCTAAAATTGCCACTCCTATGAATAAACTCCTAGAAAAGGATGCTCCATTCATCTTTTCAGATGAATGTATTAAATCTTTTAATATTCTTAAAGAGAAACTCACTAATGCACCGATCATGATAACACCAAATTGGAATCTACCGTTTGAACTTATGTGCGATGCAAGTGATTTTGCAATGGGAGCCATTTTAGGACAAAGGATTGAAAAATGATTTTAACCTATATATTATGCTAGTAAGACGTTACAAGGAGCACAAACGAATTACACAACTACTGAAAAAGAACTCCTTGCTATTGTCTTTGCTTTTGACAAATTTCGTTCATATCTCGTTCTAGCAAAAACGGTGGTCTATACCGACCATTCTGCTCTTAGATACCTATTTTCGAAACAAGATGCCAAACCAAGATTAATCCGTTGGATCTTACTCTTACAAGAGTTCGATATTGAAATCCGAGATAAAAGAGGAGCAGAAAATCTCGCCGCTGATCATCTTTCTCGTCTTGAAAATCCTGAATTAGAAGTTCTAAATGAATCGGCCATACAAGACAACTTTCCTGATGAATATCTATTGAAGATAAATTATAATGAAATTCCATGGTTTGCAGACTATGCAAACTACTTAGTATGTGGATTCCTTGACAAAGGATTGTCGTACCAAAAACGAAAGAAATTCTTTAGTGATATAAAACACTATTTCTGGGAAGATCCACATTTGTTTAAAAGTTATCCCGATGGAATAATACGCCGATGTGTATTCGGAGATGAAGCTAGTAAAATCTTAAACCATTGTCACACAGGACCAACAGGAGGGCATTATGGGCCTCAACTAACAGCAAGAAAATTTTATGATGCTGGATTCTATTGACCTACAATTTACAAAGACGCACACCTTCTTTGCAAATCCTGTGATGCTTGTCAAAGGGTCGGAAAAATAAGTCAACGTGATGAAATGCCACAAAATATCATTCAAGTATGTGAAGTATTTGACATTTGGGGTATTGACTTTATGGGTCCATTTCCAAAATCTCATACTAATCTCTATATTCTCGTAGCCATTGATTATGTATCTAAATGGGTGGAAGCACAAGCTCTCCCAACTAACGATGCACGAGTTGTAGTTAACTTTTTAAAATGTCTTTTTGCAAGGTTTGAAACACCGAAAGCTTTAATAAGTGATCGGGGTACTCATTTCTGTAATAATCAACTTGAGAAAGTTCTAAAAAGATATGGAGTAACTCATAAAATCTCCACTGCATATCATCCACAAACAAGTGGACAAGTTGAAAATACCAACCGAGCTTTAAAACGTATTCTAGAGAAAACCGTAGGATCAAATCCGAAGGAATGGTCCATAAAATTGGAGGATGCACTCTGGGCTTTTAGAACAGCCTACAAAACTCCAATTGGAACCACACCTTTCATACTCGTTTATGGAAAAGCATGTCATCTTCCAGTAGAAATTGAACACAAAGCATTTTGGGCTTTGAAGACATGTAATCTTGATTTACATGAAGCTGGACGTCTACGGTTAAGTCAATCAAACGAATTAGAAGAATTAAGACCAGAAGCATACAAAAATTCGTTAATCTATAAGGAAAGAACGAAGAAATGGCATGATAAAAGAATCAGAAGTTCAAAAGAATTTAAAGAAGGAGACAGAGTTCTTCTTTTCAATTCACGATTCAAGCTATTTCCTGGAAAATTGAAATCAAGCTGGTCTGGACCATTCATAGTCAAAAGAGTTTTCCCATACGGAACGATAGAATTAATAAATTCAAATGGGATTGAATTTAAAGTTAATGGTCACAGAGTTAAACACTACATAGATAGTCCGATGGAAGTCGACAACGAAGTTAATCACAATTTCGATACCACAGCTAACTAAGTGTGGGGAGAATCAAGTCTTTAAAGGATAATATGTATTTCTGTTAGAGTTAGATTTTCTATTTTCGTGTAGTTCTCGAAAATGGAACCCGAATGGTCTTTCCCTAGCAGACCCTAAAGAACTAGTCTTCTCCCCCCGTTCTGAATTTTTATTTTTTTTTAGGTTTTTACGAAATGAAGACTTCCTGTGAACTGAACCATGGTCTAATGCTACACGCTTTGATTACTAAACGTAATAATGACACACTACCGAGTGAACTGGTATCAGTAATCAGAGAAAAATTGGACGGAGTAAGAAAAGAATCCAGATGCGAAGATAATAAGTTACAATTTGGTAAAGAAAAATCAAAATCCGCAGCGAAAAGAAGAGCACGACACCTTGAAAAATGTCACAAATGCGGAAAATGGTCACACGAAGGTAAATGTTCAAATAATCAAACCTATTCAAACACCGAATTTGTTACTTTATGTAGAGATGGACCGTTCATATGTTTAGAAGAAAAAACATTAAATGCTCGAGGTTACGCCTATGTAGCCATGGAAAATCAATTAGTCCGACTATCTTATGAGTGGGCTAGAGCATATCACTAAGAAATCTATTTCACAGGTAAGTTTGTATAGTTTTCATTTTTATTTTTTTATTTTTATTTTTATTTTTATTTTTAACCTTTTGATAATAAACACTAAATTGTTCGCTATAAAGTATTAAATTGGTATTCGATGAAATTAGGTCTTGCGACCGAAATTGTTGATATCATACAAAAAAAAAAATTTACATCACTGCGAAATTTAACGTTTATTCTTAAGGTATAAATATCTTTAATCAATCAACTCAAAATATTTCAAAAATTCGTCATGAGTTAAATTAGGTCATGGAACTGAAATTACTTTACCGAAAATAGGGGCGCATATTTTTGATAATATTTGATTGATTAAAGTGGGATAAAAGCCAAAAAGATTTTTAATTTTATTTTTACCATATTTTTAAAATTAATATTAAATTAATATTGTGCAATTTTTAAAATTAATATATTTAAAATTGTAAATATTTGAAAAATTAATATTTTTAATATAATTTGTATGTATAAAAATAAAAATATAATTTAAGTTTGGTGTGAATTTTTAAAATATGAATTTTTAATTTTATGCATTTTAAATTTAAGTTTGGTGTGAATTTAAAAAACAAAAATTTACTTTATTTCGCTAAGTTAAAAATATGATTTTTTAAAATTCGTCGTAAGTTGAAGACTAGGTCGTTGAACCGAAATTGCTTTACCCGAGGGAGGGACGAGAACTTTTATTATCATTATTTTTAATCTTGTTGAATTAAAGCATGCCAAAAACATTAAAAAAAACCCAAAAATCTTTACTTTTAAAAACCGCGCTTTAAATTGACAAATTTTAAAATTTTGTCGAGGGACGGACTAGGACAACGATTCGAAACACCCTCGCTCCTAAAGGAAAACAAATTTTTAAAATTTTATTAATTTTATGTTTTATAAAGTATAAGGTTTTAATATAAAAAAAAGGGTGAAAGCACTGTAGCCGGCATCCCATGCGATCGCATGGGGTTTACACACCAACCTCATGCGATCGCATGAGGCTGGATTTCTGGCCAGATCAAAACTCTCAACGAGCTGTTCTGTCTCCATACCACAACACACACACATATACGAAACTCTCTCAAAATATCACCAAATTTCATCATTTTTCCACCGTAATTCATCAAATTTTTCGCTCTAATCATGCCTAGATTCTCATTCTTCAGCAAAAAGGTAAAAATTACACCCCCCTAAACTCATAAATTTGCTAGTTTTTATGATAATTACCAATATTTTACCTAATTCAATTTTGTTAATTTCTAGTGTAATTAGTGTTAAATTGTTAGTATTTTATGCACGTATAACCTAGATTGATGCTATTTAACATGATTTGAAGCCAAAAACTTCAAAATTTTTAGAAATCAAGGGTTTGTGTTCTTGAGCAATTTGGAGCTTTTTGATATAAACAGGTTATGGCCGATTTTTGTCATGAATTATTGCTAAATTGAGTAATGTAACATGTTTAGGTAGTTAAATGATCCAAACATTGATCCTAAACATGATTTTTGGAGATTGAAGTGGACTTTTTAGTCCAAAATTCACGAACTTGATTAATTTGATATAATTGCCAATTGAGACTTGTTTAATTGTTAGTAATGACTATTTTAACATGTTATTTGAGTTAAATGCTTATGAACTTTGTCTATATTTTCATATGTGCTTATTTGGAAAAGTGTAGAATTGTGAAAAATTGTGAAAATGTGTATAAGTTTAATTTTGATTTAACATGTTATTGTGATTATTTTAAATTATTATTTTGCTAACACTAATGCATACTTGGATGTACAAATTTTGTGTTTAATGTGTTTTGCAGAAAGCCGATACTGGAGGTTCAGGAGCATCATCATCTAGACAGCCTGCTCCAGCTCCAGAACCAGAACCAGAAATGCAATATGAACCTGAACAACAACCACAACAGGAACCACAACACCAACCTGAACAGCACGTACCTTATTATGATCCGCTACAGTTACCTAATGAATTGACAGTACTTCCGCGGCATCCGCATGTCGAATACCCAACAATTCCGGAACACACGTTACATCCTAATTTGAGATTCGATAGACGATGGAGAGATTATCCATCATATCAAAGTAATAAGTTCAAATTAGTAACAAAAGAGGTAGAGGTGCCAATGGTAATTGATTGGAATCCTTTGGAAACGGTCCATCTAGCTGACCGTATTAGACAGCATTTGGTACAAAGGTATGGCAGTTCTTCTTTTACAGATTGGATACGTCTTTTCACCATTCGTAGACCTGTATATAAGGAATGGTGTGTTGAGTTGATGAGTACTATAGCTTTAAATGTAGATGTAGATAGGTTAGATGATAGAAGTTTTCTTAGATTTATCCTTGGCGGTAGGATGTACAGGATGTTCATGATGGACATGGTCAGGGCATTACAGATTTACACTCCTAGTGAATTGCTACTACCCGATTGTATGAGCTTGATTTATCGGGATGAAAGGGTAGATAGGAACTTTGACGCTGACGCCGTTTGGAGGCGTATGTCAAACTATAATGTTTTTACACTAGGAGGGAAACACTCCTACTTACATATTAACAAAGCCGAGCTTCGTGTGATTCATAGATTTTTGGCTAACTTTATTACACAAAGAGGTCACAATAAGGAGAAACTGACCTTACATGATTTATTCTACCTAAAGTGTATTCGGGATCCGAGAAGCTTTGTTAATATCCCTTACTGTGTTGGTTTTTATTTATCTAAAATGGTCGAAGGAATGCAGGAAGGGAGTATAATAGGAGGAGGTATTTTTGTTACTCTCATTGGAGAGTATTTAGGTGTTGATAGGAACCGAGGGGGTCCATTACAGGTTTGTAGAGAACAGGATGAGACCATAGGATTGTGGGTTTATGTAGGTGCTAAGGTATTGAAAAGTAGACGTAACCAGGCACTTCCCTATGAAGGTAATCATCCACAGGTAGAAAGGGGTTCAGACGAAGAAATGGAGGAAGCGGAAGACATCAGGGATGTCATTCGAGATGCTATTCTTGACATCCACGTTCGTATAGATGATGAATCAATGACCAGCGCGGCCAGACATAGTATGTACGAGCAGTGGAACTCCGAGAGAGTATACGAGGATTATAGGCGACGCCAACACGATAGCTGGTTAGTTCATCAGCACCAAATCATGAGCCAGCTATCATATCAGGTACCAAATAATTACGTGCCTACTCGACCTGCTCATTTTCCGCCACACAGCCCCGAGATCCGACCACCCTTTAACCGGTATGACTATAACCAAGCCTATCAGGACACCTATAACCAACAATGGAACCCACCTGACGAGATGAACTGGAACCCCTATCCAGACTGATTAGGTTCCATTTGGTTATTTTTATGATTTTTATGTTTTTATCTTTTTACTTTTTCATGTTTAAACTTATGTTATTGGATATATTTGTGTAACTTTTATCATTTTTATTATTATTGTGTACTAATATTTCACATTTAGGATTTGAAAGTGGGATACTAAGTCACATTTCAAATTGCCATGCATGTTTATATTTGTATGTATGTATATTGTCGATTGTACAAAACAGGGTAAAACAGCGCATTTTCAAAGACTGGTATTAAGTTCAGCAAAAGCTAGTAATTTTGACGACAAAACGAAAAGCAAATGTGATGTAACAACAAGACGGAATGAACAAATGATATGCACCATTTATCATTCAGCAAACAAACGTCAATATGTTTGGAAACTTTGGTAAAATTTAATCATTTTTCTACGCTAATCACCCTCAATAATTTAAATTGTTACTGATTTCTTGCAAATGAGGGCATTACAAGATCTTAAGTGTGGGAAGGGGTTAAATTCTTTCTAATTTTAAAATTTTTACTTTATACACTTGGTTACCATTAAAAATACTAGTAACGCAGTAGTTGTATTAGAATCTAGTGCTCTCTGATAATAATGAACAGCCCTAGTTTTATATACTAACTACCCACTTCTAGTAAAAATTTTCAAAATTTTCAGACTAAATGAATTCAAAATCATGTTTATACATATTTATGAACGTTGAAAACTAGGTGTTAACACCGAAATTGTCGTTACCTCGAAAAGGACATAAATTGAGAAACAACCCAAAATATTAGAATTCATTTAAAATGGAATAGAGGAGAATAAAAAGGCAAAGAAAGGAAAATAAAAGCCAAGTGTGAGAAATTTTTACCAAGTTATTCAAAATATATATCACATATTTTTGTACAAATAATTGAAAATACTTTTGTTTTGGACTAAAATAATCAGTTTTACCCTGTTTATGGTAATACTTTTGAAAGAACGATGGATCTACACGATGAATCAATTCCATCATTAAAAGAAAGTAAAGTCTTCCGGAAAAAAAACGCGCTTCTTGATTTAGGTCATGAAGTTGTCGTCCAGACCAGCTGTAGGTTGATGAAAAATCTAGAAAAGTCATCTCTAAAATCAGCAGGAAATCCACGGACCTCAGCATAAAACAGGGTCGCCAAGTGGTCAGACTTATCCTAACCATGAGAGGATCTGTCTTGTAAAATGGGGAGGAGGCCGTGCAAATTAGCTGGATAAGACTAATGAATCAGACCCCCAGAAAGGATAATCTCCTTAAAGATCAAAAATCAGCTTTTAAGACTGATATTACTCAATCCTAGAGATTGACCTTAAAGATTGAGAATTCAAACTCATGGAATTCAATGATATCTAAACTCGAGCTTGAACGAGAAAATATTTTGATCAAAATTACAAACCGATTTGTTTTCTGAAAACCCATTTTCAATGCGTTCATTACCATTGAACGTAAAATCCTAAGAATTCACCTGGAATCCATTAGGTCACTTGAACCAAATCGGGTGTCAACCGTAAGAACGGTGGTTGCATAGCATGGTCAAAGACAGGACCTTGTGCCAGACTGAAAAATTATAAGGGTGAGCTTTACTATTGCTCCTACAAAGGATAGTAATTGCGTCCGACACGTTATAGACCATAATTAAAAGCATGTCAGGGGACATTGCCTTAACAGTTGCTTGTTCAACGCTTTCCTTTACAACCGGATGGTAGTTTATCGAAAGGTAATATACGCAGCAAGTATACTAGACGTGTTGCTTTCCCAATACAAGGTTAGCAAGTGGGTGACACAAAACCACAAGTTTTGAGCTAAAGTTTTCAAATCTGAAACCCACTAAACCCACAAAAAGAATTTGCAAACACCGGTGAAGGGTTATTCCGGAAAACTTATCTAGGGTAAAAGCTAGATTTAATTTTCAAAAGATCAAATGTTTTCATAAAGATCCAATTTCCTTAAAGGATCCAAATTTTATAGTCATGTGGGACTCTAAACCACAACGTTACTACCATTGTTTATACCGACGTATAGAAATCACTGATGTACAAAGTGTGAAGAATAAAGAAGTGATTCTAGTATTTCAAGACTATATTGCTTGAGGACAAGCAACGTTCAAGTGTGGGAATATTTGATAATGCTAAAAACGAACATATATTTCATAGCATTATTCCTCAAGAAAGACAAGCTTTTAGTTGCAATTATTCTATTTACAAGTGATATTCATTTAAATAATAAAAGGTGAAGACAAAAGATAGATTCGACGAATTGAAGACGCAAATGACCAAAAAGCTCAAAAGTACAAAGTACAATCAAAGAGGTTCCAATTATTGATAAGAAACATCTCAAAATTACAAGAGTACAAGATTCAAAACGCAAAGTACAAGATATTAAATTATACGCAAGGACGTTCGAAAATCCGGAACCGGGACCAGAGTCAACTCTCAACGCTCGACGCAACGGACTAAAAATTACAAGTCAACGGAGTACAAGAATATAATATAATATATATATAATTAAATTTAATTATATATATTATATTATATAATAAATAAATAAGCAGCCCACGTTTTTGTAGACTTTTGAGCCTCCCCAGCTGGCCATGCGATCGCATGAGCTGAAGGGCAAAGCTCATGCGATCGCATGAGCACCTTTTCCAGCCCACATGCCCTATAAAAACGAGTGTTTGGTTCATCAATATCATCCATCAATGTCTCTATCTATATGTAAACGTATATATATATTTATATTTTAATTTTAATTTTAATTTTAAATCCTAATAATAAGGGTATGTTAGCGAATGTTGTAAGGGTGTAAGTCGAAATTCTGTCCGTGTAACGCTACGCTATTTTTAATCATTGTAAGTTATGTTCAACCTTTTTACATTAATGTCTCATACCTAAGTTATTATTATGCTTATTTAAAATGAAGTAATCATGATGTTGGGCTAAAAATATTAAATTTGAGTAATTGGATTTTGTACCATAATTGGGGTTTGGACAAAAGAACAACACTTGTGGAAATTAGACTATGGGCTATTAATGGGCTTTATATTTGTTTAACTAAATGATAGTTTGTTAATTTTAATATAAAGATTTACAATTGGACGTACCTATAAATAACCATATACACTCAAATCGAACACATTGGGCAGGATATTTATATGTATGAATAATCATTCATTTAACCGGACACGAGAATGAATTAATAGTCACTAGAATTATTAAAACATGGGTGAAATTATGTACAAGGACACTTGGCATAATTGATAACAAAGTATTAAAACCTTGGGTTACACTCAGTCGATATCCTGGTGTAATTATTAAACAAAGTATTAAGACCTTGTTACAGTTTAAGTCCCCAATTAGTTGAATATTTGACTTCGGGTATAAGGATAATTTGACGAGGATACTCGCACTTTATATTTATGACTGATGGACTGTTATGGACAAAAACCAGACGGACATATTGAATAATCCAGGACAAAGGACAATTAACCCATGGGCATAAAACTAAAATTAACACATCAAACATCATGATTACGGAAGTTTAAATAAGCATAATTCCTTTATTTCATATTTAATTTCCTTTATTTTCATATTTAATTGCACTTTTAATTATTGCACTTTTTTTATTGTTATTTTATTTTATCGCACTTTTATTTATCGCAATTTCATTATCGTTATTTATTTTACGCTTTAAATTAAGTCTTTTTTTATTTAATATTTTACATTAGGTTTTAACTGCGACTAAAGTTTTTAAAATCGACAAACCGGTCATTAAACGGTAAAAACCCCCCTTTTATAATAATAATATTACTTATTTATATATTTGTATTTTTATAAATTAAAACTAATATAGCGTTAAGCTTTGGTTAAAGATTTTTCCCTGTGGAACGAACCGGACTTACTAAAAACTACACTACTGTACGATTAGGTACACTGTCTATAAGTGTTGTAGCAAGGTTTAAGTATATCCATTCTTTAAATAAATAAATATCTTGTGTAAAATTGTATCGTATTTAATAGTATTTCCTAGTAAAATATACACTATTTCATATACACCTCGTATAACATCAACCAACAACAGAAGAACTTCAAATGCTAAAAGAAGAAGACAGATATCGATACAAATCATCGATAGAAGAACCACCGACATTAGAGTTAAAGCCACTTCCAACCCATTTGGAATACGCTTATTTACATGGTGAATCTGAATTACCTGTAATAATATCGTCTTCTCTTACTGAAAATGAAAAATCTCAACTCATTTCTGTGCTAAAAGCTCATAAACCAGCTATTGCATGGAAGATTCATGACATTAAAGGTATAAGTCCTTCGTATTGCACATATAAAATCCTTATGGAAGAAGGTCATAAAACCTATGTGTAACGCCAACGAAGAATAAATCCAAATATGCAAGATGTTGTTAAGAAAGAAATTATTAAACTGCTTGATGCAGGTTTAATTTATCCAATTTCTGATAGTCCATGGGTAAGCCCAGTTCAATGCGTACCTAAGAAGGGTGGCATGACTGTGATCACAAATGAAAAAAATGACCTTATTCCTAATAGGACTGTAACATGATGGCGTGTTTGTATTGATTATAGAAAATTAAATGGCGCAACCAGAAAAGATCACTTTCCCTTACCTTTCATTGATCAAATGTTGGAAAGATTAGCCAGAAACATTTACTATTGTTTTCTTGACGGTTTCTCCTGATACTTTCAAATTCCAATAGCACCCGAGGACCAAGAGAAAACCACGTTCGCGTGCCCTTATGGTACTTTTGCTTACAAACGCATGCCATTTGGACTTTGCAACGCCCCTGCAACCTTTCAAAGGTGTATGATGGCGATTTTTCACGACATGATAGAAGAATGCATGGAAGTTTTCATGGATGACTTTTCAGTCTTCGGTTATACTTTTGAAACATGTCTAGTTAATCTTGAACGAATGCTTATTAGATGCGAGCAATCAAATCTAGTTCTTAATTGGGAGAAATGCCATTTCATGGTTAAAGAAGGCATCGTTCTTGGTCATAAAATTTCAAAGGAAGGAATTGAAGTGGATAGAGCTAAAGTAGATGTAATTGCTAAACTTCCACATCCCACCAATGTTAGAGGAGTTAGGAGTTTTCTAGGGCATGCCGGTTTTTACCGACGTTTCATAAAAGATTTTTCTAAAATTGCCACTCCGATGAATAAACTCCTAGAAAAGGATGCTCCATTTATCTTTTCGTATGAATGCATCAAATCTTTTAATATTCTTAAAGAAAAACTCACTAATGCGCCGATAATGATAACTCCAAATTGGAATCTACCATTTGAACTCATGTGCGATGCAAGTGATTTTGCAATGGGAGCCGTTTTAGGACAAAGGATTGAAAAACAATTTCAACCTGTCTATTACGCTAGTAAGATGTTACAAGGAGCACAAACGAATTACACAACTACTGAAAAAGAACTCCTTGCTATTGTCTTTGCTTTTGACAAATTTCGTTCATATCTCGTTCTAGCAAAAACGGTGGTCTATGACCATTCTGCTCTTAGATACCTATTTTCAAAACAAGATGCCAAACCACGATTAGTCCGTTGGATCTTACTCTTACAAGAGTTCGATATTGAAATCCGGGACAAAAAGGGAGCAGAAAATCTCGCAGCCGATCATCTTTCTCGTCTTGAAAATTCCGAATTAGAAGTTCTAAATGAATCGGCCATACAAGATAACTTTCCCGATGAATATCTTTTGAAGATCGATTATAATGAAATTCCATAGTTTGCACACTATGCAAACTAATTAGTATGTGGATTCCTTGAAAAAAGGTTGTCATACCAAAAACGAAAGAAATTCTTTAGTGATATAAAACACTATTTTTGGGAAGATCCACATTTGTTTAAAAGTTGTCCCGATGGAATAATACGCCGATGTGTATTCGGAGATGAAGCTAGTCAAATCTTAAACCATTGTCACACAGGACCAACAGGAGGGCATTATGGGCCTCAACTCACAGCAAGAAAAGTCTACGACGCTGGATTCTATTGGCCTATAATTTTCAAAGATGCACACCTTCTCTGTAAATCTTGTGATGCTTGTCAAAGTGCCGGAAAAATAAGTCAACGTGATGAAATGCCATAAAATGTCATTCAAGTATGTGAAGTATTTGACGTTTGGGGTATTGACTTTATGGGTCCATTTCCAAAATCTCATAATAATCTCTACATTCTCGTTGCCATTGATTATGTATCTAAATGGGCGGAAGCACAAGCTCTCCCAACTAACGATGCACGAGTTGTAGTCAATTTTTTAAAACGTCTTTTTGCTAGGTTCGGAACACCGAAAGCTTTAATAAGTGATCGGGGTACTCATTTTTGTAATAATCAACTTGAGAAAGTTCTCAAAAGATATGGAGTAACTCATAAAATCTCCACTGCTTATCATCCAAAAACAAGCGGACAAGTTGAAAATACCAACCGAGCTTTAAAACATATTCTAGAGAAAACCGTAGGATCAAATCCGAAGGAATGGTCCATAAAATTGGAGGATGCACTCTGGGCTTTTAGAACAACCTACAAAACTCCAATTGGTACCACACCTTTTAAACTCGTTTACGGAAAAGCATGTCACCTTCCAGTAGAAATTGAGCACAAAGCATTTTGGGCTTTGAAGACATGTAATCTTGATTTACATGAAGCCGGACGTCTACGGTTAAGTCAATTAAACGAATTAGAAGAATTAAGACATGAAGCATACAAAAATTCGTTAATCTATAAAGAAAGAACGAAGAAATGGCATGATAAAAGAATTAGAAGTTCAAAAGAATTTAAAGAAGGAGACGGAGTTCTTCTTTTCAATTCAAGATTCAAGCTATTTCCTGGAATATTGAAATCAAGATGGTCTGGACCATTCATAGTCAAAAGAGTTTTTCCAGACGGAACAGTAGAATTAATAAATTCAAATGGGATTGAATTTAAAGTTAATGGTCACAGAGTTAAACATTACATACATGATCCAATGGAAGTTGACAATGAAGTCAATCATAATTTCACCACTCAAGAAAACCCTCAGAATGAAAACATAAATATGTTAACAACAACATATGAAAAACCAAAATTGGAAGACAGGGAAGCTTCAAATTGGAGTGATGAAGAAGAATTCCTATACAAACCTCCCATTCCAAGAAACGAAGAAAAATGTGAACAAGAAGTTCAAGTAGAATTGAAAGAACCAAGAAAAGATCACCCGGAAAAGGTTAACAAACCAACTCTACTTACTAAAGTAGGAGACCCAGGTGAATTTATCATTTCTTGCTTGCTTAATGATGGCGCTATATATAATGGACTCGTAGATTTAGGAGCAAGTGCAAATGTTATGCCTCTTTCCTTATACAAAAGATTAGGTGTGGGTAAATTAAGACCAACCAAAATAGGTGTTCAATTATTTGATCAAACCATTAAACACCAGGTTGGAATAGCCAATAATTTTCTTGTTAAAGTGGGAAGTTTGACCTTTGTTGCAAACTTCATAGTTATTAATATGGAGGAAGACCTTGATATTCCTCTAATTTTAGGTCGCACATTTTTAGCAACCACCGAAGCATTCATTGATGTAAGAGAAGGTAGAATGACACTTAGGGATGGTGACAAATTGGTTACCTTTGTGAACCGAAAGTTTAGATCTCCACCAACCAAAACTGTTGAACCAATAAAAACGCCTAAGTATGGGAAAGATGAAGCAACAACCAATGATGACCTGATAACAAAGTACCCCGTTGTTGATACGAAATTAGATGAACCCGTTTTCAACTATTCAACGAAGAAACTTTATAAACGGATTCAAGATGCTAGAATTAAGGGGAACTTTAAGTTATGTAACCGATTAGTATCCAATTTGTCGCCTAAAGAAAAGGCAATGTTAGTTGAATTTGTGAAAGTTACAGAGGAAATCAACAATTGGCTTGAAGCAAAAGTCAGAGATATACAAGTTGTTGATAGTCCAATTGAAAACGAAGTTAATCACAATTTCGACACCACAGCTAACTAAGTGTGGGGAGAATCAAGTCTTTTTAAGGATAGTATATATTTCTGTTAGAGTTATATTTTCTGTTTTCGTGTAGTTCTCGAGAATGGAAACCGAATGGTCTTTCCCTAGCAGACCCTAAAGAACTAGTCTTCTAACTCCATTCTGAATTTTTATTTTTTTTAGGTTTTACGAGATGAAGAATTCCTTTGATCTGAACCATGGTCTACTACTACACGCTATGATTACTAAACGTAATAATAACACTTTCCCGAGTGAACTGGTATCATTCATAAGAGGCAAAATGGACGAAGTAAGGAAAGAACTCAGGAAGAATCATCATAAGATACATTTTGGTAAAGGAAAATCAAAATCCGTAACAAAAAGAAGAGCATGACACCTTGAAAGATGTCATAAATGCGGAAAATGGTCGCACGAAGGTAAATGTTCGAACAATCAAACATATTCAAATACCGAATTTGTTACTCTATGCAGAGAAGGACCGTTCATATGTTTAGAAGAAAAGTTTTTAAAGAATCGAGGTTACGCTTATGTAGCTATGGATAACCAAATCACACGAATCTCCTATGAGTCAACTAAAGCAGGTCTCTGAGAATTCTATCTCACAGGTAAGTATGTACAGTTTTTATTTGTTTTTATTTATTGCTTTTAACCTTTTAATAATAAACGCTGAATCTTTCGCTATAAAGTATTAAATTGATATTCAATAAAATTAGGTATGCGAAACCGAAATTATTGATATCATACAAAAATTTATTACATCACTGCAAAATTTACCGTTTATTCATAAGGTATAAATATCTTTAATCAATCAATTCAAAATATTTCAGAAATTTGTCAGGAGTAAAACTAGGTAACATAGCTGAAATTACTTTACCCAAAAGAGGGGCGTATATTTTTGATAATATTTGATTAATTAAAGTGGGATAAAAGACCAAAAAGATTTGTAATTTTAATTTATACCTTGTTTTTAAATTAATATTAAATTATTATTGTAAATTTTTAAAAACTAATATATTTAAGTTTTTAAATATTTTAAAAATAAATATTTTTAATATAAGTTTGTAAAATTAATGTATAAAAACATTAATGATATTAATATGAATTTTTAATTTTATGCATTTTAAATTTAAGTTTGGTGTGAATTTAAAAACAAAATTTACTTTATTTCATTAAGTTAAAAATTTGATACCTAAAATTCGTCGTAAGTTGAAGACTAGGTTATGGAATCGAAATTGCTTTACCCGAGGGCGGGACGAGAAATTTTATTATCATTATTTTTAATCTTATTGATTTAAAGTATGCCAAAAACAAAACAAAAAAAAAAAAAAAAACATACCCGAAAACTCTCACAAAACATCACCTAAAATCATCATTTTTCAACCAAAATCAACAAAATTTGCCACAATAATCCGCTATAATCATGTCTTTTCTCAGATGGGGAAGCAGGAAGGTAAAAATTTCACCCCCAAACTCATAAATTTCCTAATTTTTGTGATAATTACAACTATTTTACCTAATTTGATTTTGTTAATTTCTAGTGTAATTAGAGTTAAATTGTTAGTATATTATGCATTATAACCTAGATTGATGCTATTTGTCATGATTTGAAGCCTTAAACTTCTAAAATTTTAGAAATCTAGGGTTTGTGTTCTTGAGCAATTTGGGGCTTTTTGATATAAACAGGTTATGGCCGATTTTTGTCATGAATTATTGCTAAATTAAGTAGTGTAACATGTTTAGGTAGCTAAATGATCCAAACTTTGATCTTAAACATGATTTTTGAGAATTAAAGTAGACTTTTTAAGTCTAAAATTCATGAACTTGATTAATTTGATATAAATGCCATTTGAAACTTGTTTAATTGCTAGTAATGATTATTTTGACATGTTATTTGAGATAAAAGCGTATGAACTTTGTAAACATTTTCATATGTGCTTATTTGAAAAAAAATGTAGAATTGATAAAAATATGAAAATGAGTATAAGTTTAATATGGATTAAACATGTTATTGTAATTGTCTTAATTTGTTATTTTGCTAACACTAATGCATATTTGGATGCACAAATTTTGTGTTTAATGTGTTTTGCAGAGAAATACAGATAGGGACAGTGCATCATCGTCTAGGCAACCTGATCCGGAACCACAGCCATAGATGCATTATCACGAACCGGAACAACAACCTGAACAACAACAACAACATTATGATCAACACGTGCAATACTATGAACCAGAACCACAATTTTTTTATTACCTACGTAGTATTTCCCGTTCACCATAAAATAGAACACCCAACAATTCATGAAGAACAGTTGCATCCCAATTTAAGATTTGATAGAAGTTGGAGAGATTACCCGACGTACCAAAGTAACAAATTTAAGCTTTGGACCAAAAATGTAGAAGTATCAAGGGTAATAGATTGGGAGCCTTTGGAAAGGGTCCACCTAGCTAATCCAGTTAGGCAGCATCTAATCCAAAGGTATGGCAGCTCTTCTTTTACTGATTGGGAAGGTTTATTTACCACTCGTAGGCCTATATATAAAGAGTGGTGTGTTGAGCTAATGAGTACTATCGCTTTTAATAAAGATGTAGATAGGTTAGACGATAAGAGTTTTCTTAGATTTTTACTTGGCTGTAGGATGTATAGGATGTCCATGCTGGACATGGCCAGGGCTTTACAGATTTACACTCCCGCTGAATTACTATCACCTGATTGTACAAATTTGATTTATCATGGTGAGCGGGTAGATAGAAATTTTAACGCTAACGCCATCTGGTGGCGTATGTCAAATTTTAATGTGTTTATGCGGGGAGGAAGACACTCCTATTTAGATATTAATAAAGCCGAGCTTCGTATAATACATAGATTCTTAGCAAACTCGATTACACAAAGAGGTAACATCAAGGAGAAAATGACCTTACACGATTTATTTTACCCAAAGTGCATTTGGGACACTAGAAGCTTTGTTAATATCCCCTACTGTGTTGGTTTTTATCTTTCCAAAATGGTAGAAGTTATACAGGAAGGGGGAATAATAGGAGGAGGTATTTTTGTTACTCTCATTGGAGAGTATTTAGGTGTAGATAGGGAACAAGGGGGTCTAATGATGGTGGTTAGAGAACAGGACGAGACTTTAGGTTTGCAAGTCTATCAAGGTGCAAAGGTATTGACTAGGAGACGCAATCAGGTAATACAATATCAGGGCCGCCATCCACAGGTAGAGGGGGTTCGGATGAGGAGATGGAGGAAGCGGATGACATTAGGGATGTCATTAGGGATAGTGCTACTGACGTTTTCCAGCATATAGATGAGGTAGAAATGACTAATGAGGATAGGCATCGTCGGTATAAGCAGTGGCAAGCCGCAAATGAGTATGAGACTTCCAGGTGACACCAACACGACAGCTGGCAAGTTCATCAGTACCAAATCATGAGCCAGCTATCATATCAGGTACCAAATAACTGCATCCCGACTCGGCCTGCTTACTATCCACCACATCAGCCTAACATGCGACCACCCTATGACCTGTACGACCACAATTAAGCCTACCAGAACACCTATCACTAACCATGGAACTCGAACGATGATATGAACTGGAACCCTTATCCAAATCAATAGTGTTCCATTGGTGATGTCTTCTCTTTTATTATTTTTATCTATTTATGCTAAACATTTAACATTTTGAGACTTTAATGTAATGTTTAATATTTTTATTATTTTGTACTAATATTTTATTTTTGTAATTTGAAAGTGGGATATTAAGTCCCATTTCAAATTACCATGCATGTTTATATTTGTATTGTATGTATTTTATCTCATGTACACAACAGGGTAAAACAGCGCATTTTCAAAGACTGGTATTAAGTTCAGCAAAAGCTATTAATTTTGACGACAAAATGAAAAACAAGTGTGAAATAACTATAGACGGAATGAACAAATGAAGTGCACCATTTATCATTCAAAGCATACAACAATATGTTTGGAAACTTTGGTAAAATTTAATCATTTTTCTACGCTAATCACCCTCAATAATTTAAATTGCTATTGATTTCTTGCAAATGAGGGCATTGCAAGATCTTAAGTGTGGGAAGGGGTTAAAATTCTTTTGGGTTTTAAAATTTTAATTTAAACAATTGGTTACTATTAAAAATACTAGTAACGAAGTAGTTGTATTAGAATCTAGTGCTCTCTGATAATAAAGAACAGCCCTAGTCTTATATACTGACTTCCCAATTCTAGTAAAAATTTTAAAAAAATTTCAAATAAATGAATTCAAAATCATGTTTATACATATTTATAAACGATAAAACTAGGTATTAACACCGAAATTATTGTTACCTCGGAAAGGACATAAATTGAGAAACAACTCAAAACGCTTGAATTCATTTAAAATGGAATAGAGGAGAATAAAAAGGCAAAGAAAGGAAAATAAAAGCCAAGTGTGGGAAAAATTTACGAAGTTATTTAGAACATATATCACATATTTTTGTACAAATAATTGAAGATACTTTTGTTTTGGACGATATTAATCAATTTTACCCAGTTTATTGTAATATAAATAGAATTTATAAGGAAGTATAGTCTTTCGAGAAAAAGACACGCGCTTCTTGATTTAGGTCAAGAAGTTGTCATCCAGACCAGTTGTAGAGTCTACGAAAAACCTTGAAAAGTTTTCTCGAAAATTAGCTGGAAATCCACGGACCTCAGCATCAAACAGGGTCGTCAAGTGATCAGACTTATCCTAACCATGAGAGGATCTGTCTAGTACAATGGGGGGCACCGTGCAAATTAGCTTATAAGACAAATGAATCAGATCCCCAGAAAGGATAATCTCCTTAAAGATTAAAAATCATCTTTTAAGCCTGATATCACTCAATCCTTGAGATTGACCTTAAAGATTGAGAATTACAAACTCATAGAATTCGATGATATCTAAACTCGAGCTTGAATGAGAAAATATTTTGATCAAATTACAAACCAATTTGTTTTCTAAAAACTCTATTTTCAATGCGTTCATTACCATTGAACGTAAAATCCTAGAAATTCACCTAGAATTCATTAGGTCACCTGAACCAAATCGGGTGTCAAACCGTAAGAACGGTGGTTGCATAGCATGGTCGAAGACAGGACCTTGTGCCAGACCAAAAAACTATAGGATGATCTTTACTATTGCTCCTACAAAGGATAGTAATTGCATCCGACACGTTTTTGACCATAATCAAAAGCATGTCACGGGACATTGCCTTAACAGTTACTTGTTCAACGCTTTCCTTTACAACCGAACGGTAGTTTACCGAAAGGTAATATACGGAGCAAGTATACTGGACGTGTTGCTTTCCCAATACAAGGTTAGCAAGTGGGTGACACAAAACCGCAAGTTTTGAGCTAAAATTTTCAAATCTGAAACCCACAAAACCCACAAAAATATTTTGCAAACACCGGTGAAGGGTTATTTCGGAAAACCTATCTAGGGTAAAAGCTAGATTGAATTTTAAAAAGATCAAATGTTTTCATAAAGATCCAATTTCCTTAAAGGATCTAAATTTTTATAGTCATGTGGGACTGTAAACCACATCGTTACTATCATTGTTCATACCGCCGTATAGAAATCACTGATGTACAAAGTGTGAAGAATAAAGAAGTGATTCAAGTATGTTTATATTCAAGTTCTATATTGCTTGAGGACAAGCAATGCTCAAGTGTGAGAATATTTGATAATGCTAAAAACGAACATATATTTCATAGCATTATCCTTCAAGAAAGATAAGCTTTTAATTGCAATTGTTCTATTTACAAGTGATATTCGTTTAAATATTAAAAGGTTAAGACAAAAGACAGATTCGACGAATTGAAGACGCAAATGACCACAACGCTATAAAGTACAAAGTACGATCAAAGTGGTTCAAATTATTGATGAGAAACGTCTAAAAGTTACAAGAGTACGAGCTGCAAAACGCAAAGTACAAGATATTAAATAGTACGCAAGGACGTTCGAAAATCCTGAACTAAGACATGAACCAACTATCAACGCGCGATGCAACGAGCCTAAAATTACAAGTCAACAATGCACAAGAATATAATATAATATATATATATAATTATATAAAATTATATATATTATATTATATATTAAATAAATACGAGCAGCCCAAGTTTAAAATGCAATGTGACCAGGAAATGATGGCCATGCGATCGTATGGCCAGGAAGTAGAAAAACCATGCGATCGCATGGCACCCAGCAACTTGCCACATCTATAAATTGAAGCATTTTTCGGACGAATTTTACATACCATATATCCATCTACTCTCTATCTCTCAAATATATATTTATATTTATATTTTAATTATAATTTTAAATTAAGTTTAATAATAATAAGGTTATGGTAGCGAATGTTGTAAGTTTGTAATTCGAAATTCTGTCCGTGTAACACTACGCGATTAATACTCATTGTAAGTTATGTTCAACCTTTTTAAATTAATGTCTTGTAGCTAAGTTATTATTATGCTTATTTAAGCCGAAGTAATCATGATGTTGGGCTAAATATTAAGATTGAGTAATTGGGCTTTGTACCATAATTGAGGTTTGGACAAAAGAACGACACTTGTGGAAATTAGACTATAGGCTATTAATGGACTTTATATTAACTAAATGATACCTCGTTAATTTAATATAAAGGTTACAATTTAACGTATCTATATATAACCACATACGCTTAATCAGGTACAGTGGGCGGGATATCTATAAATACGAATAATTGTTCATTTTACCGGACACGGGAATGGATTAATAGTTAATGGACTCAATAAAATAGGGGTGGATTACATTCAAGGGTAATTGGTGTAATTGTTAACAAAGTAGTAAAACCTTAGATTACACGCAGTCGATAACTTGGTGTATTCATTCGACAAAGTATTAAGACCTTGTTACAGTTCGAATCCCCAATTAGTTGGAATATTTGACTTCGGGTATAAGGATAATTTGACGAAGATCCTCGCACTTTATAATTATGACCGATGGACTATTATGGATAAAACCGTATGGACATATCGAATAATCCATGACAAAGGACAATTAACCCATGGTAATAAATTAAAATCAACACGTCAAACATCATGATTACGGAAGTTTAAATAAGCATAATTCCTTTATTTTATATCTCATCGCACTTTTATTTACTGTCATTTAATTATTGCATTTTTAATTATTGTACTTTCAATTATCGCATTTTTATTTATCGTCATTTACTTTACGTCTTAAATTAAGTCATTTGTATATTTAATATTTTACATTAGGTTTTAATTGTGACTTAAGACATAAAAACGACAAACCGGTCATTAAACGGTAAAAACCCCCCTTTTTATAATAATAATAATACTACTTATATAAATATATATATATATATATATATATATATATATATATATATATATATATATATATATATATATATATATATATACAAATATAGTTTTAAAAAAAATATAGCGTTAAACTTGGCTAGTTCCCTGTGGACGAACCGGACTTACTAAAAACTACACTACTGTACGATTAGGTACACTGCCTATAAGTGTTGTAGCAAGGTTTAGGTATATCCATTCTATAAATAAATAAATAACTTGTGTAAAATTGTGTCGTATTTAATAGTATTTGAAATGTCCCGTTCATATTGATTATAAACGTTCCATATTAATTGATTTCGTTGCGAGGTTTTGACCTCTGTATGAGACATTTTTCAAAGACTGCATTCATTTTTAAAACAATCATAACCTTTATTTTATCGATAAAGGTTTAAAAAGCATTATGTAGATTATCAAATAATGATAATCTAAAATATACCGTTTACACACGACCATTACATAATGGTTTACAATAAGAATATATTACATCAAAAATAAGTTTCTTGAATGCAGTTTTTACATAATATCATACAAGCATGGACTCCAAATCTTGTCCTTATTTTAGTATGCAACAGTGGAAGCTCTTAATAATCACCTGAGAATAAACACGCTTAAAAACGTCAACAAAAATGTTGGTGAGTTATAGGTTTAACCTATATATTATCAAATCATAATAATAGACCACAAGATTTCATATTTCAATATACATCCCATACATAGAGATAAAATTCATTCATATGGTGATCACCTGGTAACCGACATTAACAAGATGCATATAAAAATATCCCCTATCATTCCGGGAAATCCTTCGGACATGATAAAAACGAATTCGAAGTACTAAAGCATCCGGTACTTTGGATGGGGTTCGTTAGGCCCAATAGATCTATCTTTAGGATTCGCGTCAATTAGTAGATCTGTTTACTAATTCTTAGGTTACCAAGCAAAAAGGGCATATTCGGCTTCGATCATTCACCCATATAATGTAGTTTCAATTTCTTGTGTCTATTTCGTAAAACATTTATAAAACTGCATGTATTCTCATCCCAAAATATTAGATTTTAAAAGTGGGACTATAACTCACTTGCACAGATTTTTACTTCGTCGGGAAGTAAGACTTGGCCACTGGTCGATTCACGAACCTATAACAAATATGTACATATATATCAAAGTATGTTCAAAATATATTTACAACACTTTTAATACATTTTGATATTTTAAGTTTATTAAGTCAGCTGTCATTGTTAGTAACCTACAATTAGTTGTCCATAGTTAGATGTATAGAAATAAATCGATATATATATTATCTTGAATCAATCCACGACCCAGTGTATACACATCTCAGGCTAGATCACAACTCAAAGTATATATATTTTTGGAATCAACCTCAACCCTGTATAGCTAACTCCAACATTACTGCATATAGAGTGTCTATGGTTGTTCCAAATAATATATATAGATGGGTAAATATGATATGTCAAAACATTTGCATACGTGTCTATGGTATCTCAAGATTACATAATATATTAGAATACATGTATAATACAATATAAGTTAGCTAGGATATGATTAATATAAATTTGTTACCAATTTTCACGTAGCTACAATAAGCAAAAATATCCAATCTTGTTTTACCGATAACTTCTTCGTTTTAAATCCGATATGAGTGAATCAAATTACTATGGTTTCATATTGAACTCTATTTTATGAATCTAAATAGAAAAAGTATAGGTTTATAGTCGGAAATATAAGTTACAAGTCATTTTTGTAAGAGGTAGTCATTTCAGTCGAAAGAACGACGTCATGATGACCATTTTGAAAAACATACTTCCACTTTGAGTTTAACCATGATTTTTGGATATAGTTTCATGTTCATAAGAAAAATCATTTTCCCAGAAGAACAACTTTTAAATCAAAGTTTATCATTGTTTTTAATTAACTAACCCAAAACAGCCCGCAGTGTTACTACGACGGCGTATATCCGGTTTTACGGTGTTTTTCGTGTTTTCCGGTTTTAAATCATTAAGTTAGCATATCATATAGATATAGAACATGTGTTTAGTTGATTTTAAAAGTCAAGTTAGAAGGATTAACTTTTGTTTGCGAACAAGTTTAGAATTAACTAAACTATGTTCTAGTGATTTCAAGTTTAAACCTTCGAATAAGGTAGTTTTATATATATGAATCGAATGATGTTATGAACATCATTACTACCTCAGGTTTTGTGGATAAACCTACTAGAAATGAGAAAAATAGATCTAGCTTCAAAGGTGTGATGCCCCTTACAAAACCATCGTGTACGATTCGTCAACAACAGGATCTTTACACGGTCGAATACTACATGCTATTTGAAAATCAGTTTTGCATTCATAAAAGATAGCGTTTACAAAAGATAATGTGACACAAAGGTCCTTACAAAGTCATTACTTGAAAATAACATAAACTACGAATGCAAAAGAAAAGTTCCATGATTGAGACATATCTAAGTAATGCAGCGGAATTCTAGCACAGCAGGTCCTTAACAGCAAGTTTAACACCAAGACAGCAAGTCTAAACAGCGGAAGCGACAACGTCTAAGCACCTAAGAAATACATGCTTAAAAAGTCAACACGAATGTTGGTGAGCTATAGTTTGTTTTTAATCAGTAATGTAACGTAGGCCACAAGATTTCAGTGCTTCAACCAGCAGTTTAAACCAGTAATTCAAATCAGTATGATAAAGTATATGCTTATCCGTGGGCACCCGGTAACTAACTTAACGTAATATTACCCCCTAAAAGTACACTTGGCGCGTGCGTAAGTTTACGAAGTATTAAACACCCGTTAAATGCTAGCGCGACTAGCCCGAGTGGGGATGTCAAAACCTATGGATCCATATCAAAGATCCGCGTTCACCAGTTCAAAAACCAATGACTAAACGTTACCGTGCTAAGGGGAAGGTTTATTGTGACGACCCGAAAATTTCCAATCAAATTTAAACTTAATCTTTATATGATTCTGACACGATAAGCAAAATCTGTAATGTTGAGTCTCAAAAATTTTGAAATTATATTCATGTAATCAATTACCCTTTGACTGTGTTCGATGATTCACGAACAATTGTTTGTAAATAAATATGTATATATGTATATATATGTATATATATATATATATATATATATATATATATATATATATATATATATATATATATATAACAATTTAGAATAATAAAATATAACTGAAACATTAGATTTAAATACGTAAAATAATATACAAGATAATAAAGTTGTATTAACACTAATATTATTATTACTACTTTCATTATAATCAATATTAGTATTACTAATGATATTATTATTATTATTACTACTATGATTATTATTATAGTTATTATTATAGTTATTATTTTAATTATTAATAAAATTATTATTATTATTATTATATTTATTAATTATTAATATTAATCAAAATAAGATTTTTTTTAAAACAAATAATTACACATAATTTTGCTATATATCACTATCCATTCTATTCTTTTTCCCATGCTTTCTGTTATACTTGTGATTAATTTTTGTTTAAATCAAACAACCCACTCGTATTATTGTTTTTCTGTTACCCACCTATCTATATCTATCATAATCTAACTATCTTTATCTATTTTTATATATATCCTTACCTATTTAATATAATGATATAATATCCGTACGAATTCGATATTGGCAAGGAAACTTCATGTTGTCTGGCTGCTTCACTATTCGAACATGATTGATATTATAATTTGATTACTATTTGGGTTTTTTCTTGTGTCTCCCCACTATCTCAAGTTTACGGAGCATGATATATATTATATTCATATGACATATTTTATATTCATATACATATAGAAAATGCATTCCATACACATCACCTTTTAACACCCTCACTAATTGGGACAGCCTGTTCACAATTCACGTTATCAACTTTAAAAACTAGCATCTTACTTGAGCCACTATTTATGTTTGAATCAAGACTATTATCACCACTCAACCTACTCCAACAAACCACCCAAACATCTCTACAAACCTATCAACCTCTTCTATGATTCATCCACCACCCACAACCCAAATCCTTTTCCTTGCTTTATGATGTTTGACAAATCCCTCAACAAGACTACCGGATCTCATCAACCACACTTGATTCTTATTGTATGTTTTCATGATAAACCACTCCAACCACCATCAAACCCACTTGTATATTAAATAAAATTTTAATACACTCATCACTTAGAAAAGTAAGAGAGAGTTGTCTTCTAGGGTTTTTCTACCGCCTCACCAGCAGCACGTTCACTTATGGATTTTTCCAAACTCTCGAATACCCTCATAGCACGAAATATGGCTGCTGCAGTTACCACTTCCTGCTGCAACCTTGGTTTCTGGTTACGTCCGAGCTGTTGTTACTATATGTTATACAATTACAAACCCATTTGCAATTGCAACAAATATTACTGCTACTTCTTGCTCGAACTCTATTTGTCACCTTTGTTCCTTCTATTCTTTTCTGTTGCAGTTGGCCCGTTTACCATCATGAATCCCACGATGAGCTGCTATTTCTCTTTTTCTGTTTCATTTTCGATTAAAACCATGAATACCTGGATAGTTCAAAGACTACCACTACTTTTAACTATCCTATTATTATAATTATAACCAAACGTGCCATCTCCCTTTTTACCTAAATTACTAATTAACGCATGAAATCATGGATGTTGGGACCCTTCCAATCACGTGTACAATAGAGTATCTATTTTCCATATATGTGTCACTGAATACTAGTAAGCATGTGAATCCAATTGTTAACAGGCTATGACTTTAATTGAACTATTTCGGCCCACTAGCTCTAATAACATGGGCTACCTTCTTGGACCTCTATTAGACTTCAATAGTCATGAAAATATTAAGGTCATAGTTAAGTGTTAATGATGATGAAGATAATGGACGTGATGCGGATTATATTCGGTTTCTATATTTTTTTTTCTTTCTTTCTCGCATACAATGATGATGGCATGTATGATGATTCGATGATGTATACGAATGAAAGGATGAAAGGTTGAATACGAGGGTGACCATAAATCGTAACAGTGGGAAGAACACGGATGAAAAGATGATACGTGAATTATGATCAAGAAGATGATATAATTTTATGGTGGTGATGATAATGAAAGGCGGTGATGATTGAATAGCTGGTAACGATTATAATGATTCATGATGATGATATTGATATTGATATTGATGATGAAATAAGTAGGATGATGATGTTATGTATACGGATGTTGTGAAAATGATAAAGGTATGATGATGAAAAGGATACGTATTCTTGATGGTGATGTATTAGGATATTCGATTATATGATCATGATAATGTAAAAGGAACACGATGATGAATACTATGATACTACAACAGGAGGATAGTGATGTTAACAATGAAGGAATACGATAATGTTGTTGTTGTGCTACTGCTGCGTTTTAGAAAAAACATGGAATAGAAAAAGAAATCGATTACTATCAGGTTAAGTTTCACTTGGGCCGATTATGGTTTTTTGTTGTTAGGCCATGATTAAATTAGGACGATATAGATAATAGGTAAATATACGGGTTACGCATTATAATAGAAAAATAAGAGTGGTGGAATGGTTTGTGGTGTTTTCGGGTTAGCAGGACGTCGCGGGTTCAAACCCGGACTTGGGCATTTTTAAGGACTACTTCTTTGAGGTAGTTTACTTATTACTTATTATTATTATATTAATGTTACCTTACTAAAATGATAAGATTTAAGTTAACTATGTGATTTAAAGAATGTTAATATTATGAAAATAATATAGAAGTATGATTAAGCATATCACAAATACATATTATTATTACTATTTTTATTATTATTATTATTATTATTATTATTATTATTATTATTATTATTATTATTATTATTATTATTATTATTATTATTATTATTACTACTGAAATTATTAATACCATTATTATTATTAATATTAGCAATATTTTATTTTTAACTTTATATTTATTATTATTATCATTATTTTTAGAAATAATATAATTATTATTATTATTTTAAAAACAAATGATATTATATAAAATATACTTAACACATATAATATAACTATATTTATTTTTATTTAAATGAGTACATGAAACATATAAGTTATTAATGTAAAATGATATAACTAATAAATTTAGATATATATAAATTTGTTCAATTACCTTTATGTATGTTAATATATATATATATAAATGATATAGGTTCGTGAATCCGAGGCCAACCCTACACTTGTTCAATGTCGTCATATGTATTTTTACTACAAAATACAAAATAGTGAGTTTCATTTACCTTTTTACCCTTTATATTTTTGGGCTGAGAATACATGCGCAACTTTTATAACTGTTTTACGAAATAGACACAAGTAATCGAAATTACGTTCTATGGTTGAATGATCGAAACTGAATATGCCCCTTTTTATTAAGTCTGGTAATCTAAGAATTAGGGAACAGACACCCTAATTGACGCGAACTCTAAAGATAGATCTATCGGGCCCAACAAGCCCCATCCAAAGTACCGGATGCTTTAGTACTTCAAAATTTATATCATGTCCGAAGGAGGATCCCGGAATGATGGGGATATTCTTATATGCATATTGTTAAGGTCGGTTACCAGGTGTTCAATTCATATGAATGATTATTTTTGTCTCTATGCATGGGACGTATATATATGAGAAATTGAAATTAAAATCTTGTGGTCTATTAAAATGATGAAAATGATCGATTATGATAAACTGATGAACTCACCAACCTCTTGGTTGACACTTTAAAGCATGTTTATTCTCAGGTATGAAAGAAATCTTCCGCTGTGCATTTGCTCATATTAGAGATATTACTTGGAGTCATTCATGGCATATTTCAAAAGACGTTGTATTCGAGTCGTTGTGTTCATCAAGATTATTACTAAGTCAATTATAGTTGGATATATTATGAAATGGTATGCATGCCGTCAACTTTCGATGTAATGAAAGATTGTCTTTTAAAACGAATGCAATGTTTGTAAAATGTATCATATAGAGGTCAAATACCTCGCGATGTAATCATATGTTATTGTATTCGTTCTTATGGATTAGGACGGGTCTTTACATGTGGTATCAGAGCGCTGGTCTTAGCGAACCAGGTCTTGCATTAGTGTGTCTAACTGATAGTTGTTTAGATGCATTAGTGAGTCTGGACTTCGACCGTGTCTGTATGTTAAAAGTTTTGCTTATCATTTCTAGTCGGAAATCATCTGCTTATCATCCTTAGGAAATTACCTGCTTATCATTCTTAGTCTAGACACATCTTACTGCATTGATTGCATGAATAGTGTATAGAAAAATTCATATCTTAGCGTATCTGTTACTATAGACTTTATCTGACACGTTCCCGTAATTCCCTCCGTAATCTAGGGGAACTTTTATACTATGTATAGGTATTCTATGTAAATAGAATGTCATCCGATATCCGAAAATCATTTTATATTGAAAAACCCTTTACTCAATCGTACGAAATGGAACTCGCCACTAGTTCAAATCCCCTCGAATTTCGACAGCTATTCCGACATGGATGTTCACCTAAACTCCGGAAGCAGCGTCACCAGAATGAATCAACCAATCAGCCATCCTCAATTCATGTGATGGGTTCGTAGTCGACTTAATCAATGGAGACGCAAAGGAGGCGATCCCTCCCACCAACCAAATTCACCTCTTGGCGATGAACCAAAAGCACTCACCGGCGAACCAATTCGAAACACCAGTTTTCACTCTCATTTCCGGAGTATCTCACCACGACTATATCACAAGTCAGATTCTAAACCTTATTCATTCTCTCGTTCCTACCGACAATCATCCCGGAGTAATAGAAGAAGTCAAAGAGCTTCGCGCTCGAATAATAGCTTTGAAAAATATGATGCAAAACGTACGAGCTTCAGCAACATCACTGGCACCAACAGTACCACCATCATCAACATTAACAGTACCATCACCACCGCCAACAGCAACATCCGCATCACACATCTCGACATCACAATCTATACCTCGAACATCAACTTCATACGCACCTTAAATACCAAGGAGTACCAACAACAATGAACGATGAAGTATTGATCCATAACTTCATTAATATTCTGCGAAGAATATGTGGTTCCTAATAGTTTTAGAGATTACTTATTCTAGCTCAAACCGAAAAGCAAATGAGATTAATATAATATTAACTCATTAAATCCATGATTACATCTGAATAAAATATATGTGTATATATATGTTTTCATAAAGATTGTAATTAAAAATTCTTTTGTACAAACCGTTAATGGTGAAAATATTTTAACGGGTAGGTAATACCCGAGGAATATTTAGTTTCACATTAATATATTACACGGTACATTCTTCAATTCCGATTCAAAAACCGTTATCTATCCTATTCAAATCCGCGCATATACGTATCCGTTCATTCACGGATAACTATTTTCATTCAAAATCAATTCCATATTCGGATTTTGACCGATCAGAATTCAAGTCAATATTTGACAAGTGGCATAATGAAGAAAATAATGGACAAAATAAAAATTGATTAGTAACTAATTAATTAACTACGTAAAACTTTAAACCTATACTAACCAAATCCTGGCTAACTGTCCCTAGCTAACTGTTCCTATATGACTATTTCCTTATAATATACTAGTTTTGGTTGAACTATTGGACTACTATCATTGGACAATTAAAAAGTATTAAAAGAGTAGGAAATATTAATTACAACACTTTTTGACTTGATAGATCGTAAATAAATTTCATCTACTACAGTTAAATATTTCCTCAAGTTTGCCATTTGATTTCATCTTAAACCTCATTTGTATCTTGACGATTTCAATCTGCGTTCAAACCTTTCATGATTCTTGAAGACACCTCAATCGAGAGGATGAACCAACCGCACTCTATCTACGGAAGAAAAGATTGATGCATATAGTTATGCACCTGAAAAACTCTCGGAAACTGAGTAAACGTTTAACACGTAGCTGTGCTAATTCCTATAGTGTTATTATTACCCAAAATAATTTGGTAATCCCTTTCAAAGTAGCAAATTTTGTCACAGCTCCAGCAAGTAAACTTCAACTTTTCATTCGAAACAATCTTATTATAACCTTGATATATATGCGTGCTCTTTTATTGTTATCGAAGAAGCTTTTATATTCCACCACATCACCCGCAGACGTACCAGCAACTTCATTGCTCCTTGGTTTAAATCTCTCCGACAAATCACTAAATTTATCTATTGAAGTCTCATCATGTACTCATCCGCATCTTGTAACAAGAATTGTCATACCAATTATCGGGAATAAGTAAATCTATATTGTGAGTCTCGCAACGTTTCCACACCAACAATTATATGTATCCATATAACATTTATCTCTTAGAATTATGATCTTCCATTCTGAAAATTCTGAAAAACACCCAGCCTACGAATCAATACATTGAACTTTGAAAAAGCTGAATGAAGCAGCAGAAACCATAGACAACCGTAAACAACCTTAATCATTAGAAGTTTGATGATAAAGAATAGTATGTTGAAAAAGCTCAGAAAAGTTGGAACTGGAAAACGGATTGAGCTAACCACGAAGGAGACCAAGGACAAATACAAGGACCATACCCTATATTCAAAGAATCCAGGTAATTCTGGATCCGTTGAAATCTTTAGAGAATATCTTGCTCCGAAGTCATGTTAAAATCTTGCGGAAAATTTTCTTCATCAACCTTCGAACTTAGAAATTCCAAAATATCATCATAAATATCTTCGATATTTACGAGGATATTTTCATAAATAATCTTGTTCGAAATTATCTACCTCTTCGTGTTTTCTGTATTTCATTATATTGGAAACTTCTGTAAAATCTAAGTATAAATTATGAATGACATGTGGAGAAGTGTTGGGAATTGAAGCATGAGTTAGTATAATATAATGGCGCTTGGCCAACGTGATTATATTACAGTAAATCATGCTGAGTTTCTAATGGAACGTGGTGACGGTTCACAGAATCATACCCTCATCATGTGCCATGCTACATAACTCTTACATTCTACTTAATCTCTAAGCATATCAAGAAAATATTTTCTTGATACTTCTATCTTTTCCGTAACTTCTGGTAATTTACCAAATCAAATTGTGCTATTACGTTCTTTCCTACCTAGAACATTATAATCCTTCGAAACTTCATACATACGAATTCTGGATCATTATTCGCTTGACTTGAAGTCGGGAAGAGAAACAAAAGCATGGAACTTCTAAATAAGGGAAAATATAAAGTCCAACAACAACAAAGGAATTACAAACCATGTATATCAATACGTATAGCAATATAAAGACACGGGAGAATGAAAAATACTATAACCCCAAGGTAATAGTAGAAGTGAATAGATTTCTCCGGTGGTAGATGAAAAAAGGGAGAATGATTGATATGAAAGTCAGGAATATATCCAAAAATTAAAACTGGATGAAGCATATTGACTGATTATTTGGAAGTATGAATTAAAGTATAGAAAATGGGAGTGGCGAAAAATAATGGAACGGAAGAATTTCATTTATAGTGGAAATACCAGACAAAGCAATCGAGACAGATGATCGCATTTAATTATAGAGATCTTAATTTCCATAAATTCCGAAGATTCAGATCTTATAGATTTCCAAGATTTTCTTTTAAACCCCTTAAATTCCGGAATTCAACCGCGACCACGTCAAAAGTTATGACGAACTTTATTTCCTTATTTCACTCTTTTGTGATAGCTTCATCCATACGCTTCAAGTAACCAAATCGTGTTATCTACATTACTCATTAATGATAAAGCTCTATTTATCAACTCATATTCATCATGAAAACATTCTTATTGTTAGCCATGATGACCTCACTAAAATTTCGGGACGAAATTTCTTTAACGGGTAGGTACTTTGACGACCCGAAAATTTCCAATCAAATTTAAACTTAATCTTTATATGATTCTGACACGATAAGCAAAATCAGTAATGTTGAGTCTCAAAAATTTTGGAATTATATTCATGTAATCAATTACCCTTTGACTGTGTTCGACGATTCACGAACAATTGTTTGTAAATAAATATGTATATATGTATATATATATATATATATATATATATATATATATATATATATATATATATATATATATATATATATATATATGTCAGTATATATAACAATTTAGAATAATAAAATATAACTGAAACATTAGATTTAAATACGTAAAATAATATACAAGATAATAAAGTTGTATTAACACTAATATTATTATTACTACTTTCATTATAATCAATATTAGTATTACTAATGATATTATTATTATTATTACTACTATGATTATTATTATAGTTATTATTATAGTTATTATTTTAATTATTAATAAAATTATTATTATTATTATTATATTTATTAATTATTAATATTAATCAAAATAAGATTTTTTTTAAAACAAATAATTACACATAATTTTGCTATATATCACTATCCATTCTATTCTTTTTCCCATGCTTTCTGTTATACTTGTGATTAATTTTTGTTTAAATCAAACAACCCACTCGTATTATTGTTTTTCTGTTACCCACCTATCTATATCCATCATAATCTAACTATCTTTATCTATTTTTATATATATCCTTACCTATTTAATATAATGATATAATATCCGTACGAATTCGATATTGGCAAGGAAACTTCATGTTGTCTGGCTGCTTCACTATTCGAACATGATTGATATTATAATTTGATTACTATTTGGGTTTTGTCTTGTGTCTCCCCACTATCTCAAGTTTACGGAGCATGATATATATTATATTCATATGACATATTTTATATTCATATACATATAGAAAATGCATTCCATACACATCACCTTTTAACACCCTCACTAATTGGGACAGCCTGTTCACAATTCACGTTATCAACTTTAAAAACTAGCATCTTACTTGCGCCACTATTTATGTTTGAATCAAGACTATTATCACCACTCAACCTCCTCCGACAAACCACCCAAACATCTCTACAAACCTATCAACCTCTTCTATGATTCATCCACCACCCACAACCCAAATCCTTTTCCTTGCTTTATGATGTTCGACAAATCCCTCAACAAGACTACCGGATCACGTCAACCACACTTGATTCTTATTGTATGTTTTCATGATAAACCACTCCAACCACCATCAAACCCACTTGTATATTAAATAAAATTTCAATACACTCATCACTTAGAAAAGTAAGAGAGAGTTGTCTTCTGGGGTTTTTCTACCGCCTCACCAGCAGCATGTTCACTTATGGATTTTTCCAAACTCTCGAATACCCTCATAGCACGAAATATGGCTGCTACAGTTACCACTTCCTGCTGCAACCTTGGTTTCTGGTTACGTCCGAGCTGTTGTTACTATATGTTATACAATTACAAACCCATTTGCAATTGCAACAAATATTACTGCTACTTCTTGCTCGAACTCTATTTGTCACCTTTGTTCCTTCTATTCTTTTCTGTTGCAGTTGGCCCGTTTACCATCATGAATCCCACGATGAGCTGCTATTTCTCTTTTTCTGTTTCATTTTCGATTAAAACCATGAATACCTGGATAGTTCAAAGACTACCACTACTTTTAACTATCCTATTATTATTATTATAACCAAACGTGCCATCTCCCTTTTTACCTAAATCACTAATTAACGCATGAAATCATGGATGTTGGGACCCTTCCAATCACGTGTACAATAGAGTATCTATTTTCCATATATGTGTCACTGAATACTAGTAAGCATGTGAATCCAATTGTTAACAGGCTATGACTTTAATTGAACTACACTAGTTCTAATAACATGGGCTACCTTCTTGGACCTCTATTAGACTTCAATATTCATGAAAATATTAAGGTCATTGTTAAGTGTTAATGATGATGAAGATAATGGACGTGATGTGGATTATATTCGGTTTCTATATTTTTTTTTCTTTCTTTCTCGCATACAATGATGATGGCATGTATGATGATTCGATGACGTATACGAACGAAAGGATGAAAGGTTGAATACGATGGTGACCATAAATCATAACAGTGGGAAGAACACGGATGAAAAGATGATACGTGAATTATGATCAAGAAGATGATATAATTTTATGGTGGTGATGATAATGAAAGGCGGTGATGATTGAATAGCTGGTAACGATTATAATGATTCATGATGATGATTATGATATTGATATTGATGATGAAATAAGTAGGATGATGATGTTATGTATACGGATGTTGTGAAAATGATAAAGGTATGATGATGAAAAGGATACGTATTCATGATGGTGATGTATTAGGATATTCGATTATATGATCATGATAATGTAAAAGGAACACGATGATGAATACTATGATACTACAACAGGAGGATAGTGATGTTAACAATGAAGGAAAATGATAATGTTGTTGTTGTGCTACTGCTGCGTTTTAGAAAAAACATGGAATAGAAAAAGAAATCGATTACTATCAGGTTAAGTTTCACTTGGGCCGATTATGGTTATTTGTTGTTAGGCCATGATTAAATTAGGACGATATAGATAATAGGTAAATATACGGGTTACGCATTATAATAGAAAAATAAGAGTGGTGGAATGGTTTGTGGTGTTTTCGGGTTAGCAGGACGTCGCGGGTTTAAACCCGGACTTGGGCATTTTTAAGGACTACTTCTTTGAGGTAGTTTACTTATTACTTATTATTATTATTATATTAATGTTACCTTACTAAAATGATAAGATTTAAGTTAACTATGTGATTTAAAGAATGTTAATATTATGAAAATAATATAGAAGTATGATTAAGCATATCACAAATACATATTATTATTACTATTTTTATTATTATTATTATTATTATTATTATTATTATTATTATTATTATTATTATTATTATTATTATTATTAATATTATTATTATCACTGAAATTATTAATACCATTATTATTATTAATATTAGCAATATTTTATTTTTAACTTTATATTTATTATTATTATCATTATTTTTAGAAATAATATAATTATTATTATTATTTTAAAAACAAATGATATTATATAAAATATACTTAACACATATAATATAACTATATTTATTTTTATTTAAATGAGTACATGAAACATATAAGTTATTAATGTAAAATGATATAACTAATAAATTTAGATATATATAAATTTGTTCGATTACCTTTATGTATGTTAATATATATATATAAATGATATAGGTTCGTGAATCCGAGGCCAACCCTACACTTGTTCAATGTCGTCATATGTATTTTTACTACAAAATACAAAATAGTGAGTTTCATTTACCTTTTTACCCTTTATATTTTTGGGCTGAGAATACATGCGCAACTTTTATAACTGTTTTACGAAATAGACACAAGTAATCGAAATTACGTTCTATGGTTGAATGATAGAAACTGAATATGCCCCTTTTTATTAAGTCTGGTAATCTAAGAATTAGGGAACAGACACCCTAATTGACACGAACTCTAAAGATAGATCTATCGGGCCCAACAAGCCCCATCCAAAGTACCGGATGCTTTAGTACTTCGAAATTTATATCATGTCCGAAGGAGGATCCCGGAATGATGGGGATATTCTTATATTCATATTGTTAAGGTCGGTTACCAGGTGTTCAATTCATATGAATGATTATTTTTGTCTCTATGCATGGGACGTATATATATGAGAAATTGAAATGAAAATCTTGTGGTCTATTAAAATGATGAAAATGATCGATTATGATAAACTAATGAACTCACCAACCTCTTGGTTGACACTTTAAAGCATGTTTATTCTCAGGTATGAAAGAAATCTTCCGCTGTGCATTTGCTCATATTAGAGATATTACTTGGAGTCATTCATGGCATATTTCAAAAGACGTTGCATTCGAGTCGTTGTGTTCATCAAGATTATTACTAAGTCAATTATAGTTGGATATATTATGAAATGGTATGCATGCCGTCAACTTTCGATGTAATGAAAGATTGTCTTTTAAAACGAATGCAATGTTTGTAAAATGTATCATATAGAGGTCAAATACCTCGCGATGTAATCATATGTTATTGTATTCGTTCTTATGGATTAGGACGGGTCTTTACATTTATGCCGTTGTAGAACCCACACACATATAAAGTTTAAGTACTCGTGCCTAGTATGTAAAACGTAAAAAGCGCATGTAATCTCAGTCCCAAAATAATTAAAGTAAAAAAGGGATGCTATAACTCACTGTGATAAAAGCGGTAAAGTCGGTAATGAAAGTACGCAAGTAGTAAGTCGGTCCGAAAGGTCGTCAACCTAGATTAAAGGTTACTAGGTCAGTAGGTTGTCTTTATAAATTCTAATAGTGTATAAAGTAAGTTTAAGTGTCATCATCATCATCGTTCATCATCATAAAAGCTAAGTAAGTTTGACAAGAATAGAGATCGAAACAATAGGCTGACTTCGGTCAGCTGCTACGACCTATACGTAAATCGAAAAGACGCGTAGTCAGTGGCTATGGCTCCGTATATGAGTCCCCTAACCGGTGACCAGTTTTTAGAACCTAAATCGTCTTCGTTTGACCATGGCGATGGTTTAAGTGCGAGTAGGTCCGAATTTTCAGCACAACATTACAAAGGAGTATTGAATTTCGGAAGGCCATAGATCCTAAACCGTAACTCGGATTAAGACGAGGTCTAAATGGAAAATCATCTACTCGAAATGAACTAACTGAAAATCAAATTTCTAGGAGCCCAGGTGGTTTGATCAGATACGAAAAACAGTAGGTTAGTGCTCCGGTGGGGTTCTTAATGCTTGATGCTCATCACGGTTCTCATCCTTGATGCTTGTAGCTTCAAGTGTACAACTCGTTGATGGATTAACATCACCTTGACTAAGATTCTACCATAAACACACAATATGTTAAGACCAAGTAAGGATACAACTCAATCAAGAGTCTTAGATGGATGATGAACCAAGGTTACATCATATCCTTAGTCCTAACATAAATACAAGTCCTATTTACAAACAAAGTTACAAACTTTACATCAATCAATCAAGTATGAACATGATCTAAGTCAAATGAAGTGATGGAACCCTAAGCTAGAGAGCTTGGACCCCTTTCACACAATTTATAAGGTCACAAAGCTAGAAAGCTTGAACCTTTATTGTTCTTGAAGATCTTGAAGCATAAAGCTTGGATCTTTAAGTTACATGAAGATAACAAACACAAGTTTGAATCTTTTTACCAAAATAACAAGATCATAAGCTAGAAAACTTAGATCCAACAACAAGATATGAAGATTCAAGCTAGAAAGCTTGCATCTTGGTTATTCTTGAAGATCTTGAAGCATAAAGTTTGGATCTTTAAGATACATGAAGATTACAAACACAAGTTTGAATCTTTATAACAAAATAACGAGATTAAAGTAAGAAAAATATAGATCTACAAAGTTGGTGAAGATTCAAAGCTAGAAACCTTGAATCTTCCATGTTCTTGAAGGATTCATGCTTGAATCTACAAGATCTAGTCAAGATCAAAGCTAAAGGCTTGATCTTTAATGATGATGATGACCATGAAAATGATGAAGAAAAGAAGAAGAAAAGATCAAAAACTTACAAGTATTAGAGTGAGAAAGACTAGAGAGAAGATAGGAGAATAAGTGTGTGTGAAATTCAAATGAGAGCAAGTGTTAAATGGATGGGATTAGGCTAGTATTTATAGTGAAATGAGGGTGGGGGAGGCCATCTTGGCCGTGATTTTGGTAGGGGGAGGGGGGGACACAAAGTTGCTTTTTAGTTAGTGGTTGTCTAAAGTAGGTACTTATGCTAGGATCCCATGTAACATTATGGATAATACTTGACATTTTTGCTAGCATGTTCCCTCTAATTAAATGGGTAATTGTCTTATATATTAATGGGTCACTAGTAATTAATAATTTGGCTAATTACTTGGGCCACTAGCTAGAGTAGGGTGGGCTTAAGTCCAACAAGGTAGAAAGTCCAATAAGACTAACTAGTAAGCATAATTAAATTACTACGCAAAATTAAGCATCCGTAAACCTAAGTAATTATTATTATAAAATAATAATTAATATTTCGTAGTCATAATCTTCCGGTTACGACAAAAGTTAAACGTACGCGCAGTTCGCTGTTTAATCGAAACGTTAAGCGACACCAACGGTCATAAGGCATCCGGTGATTAAGTTAAGTATCCTACGTACTCTTAGGTACACTGCCTATAAGTGTTGTATCAAGGTTTAGGTATATCCATTCTATAAATAAATAAATAACTTATGTAAAATTGTGTCGTATTTAATAGTATTTGAAATGTCCCGTTCATATTGATTATAAACGTTCCATATTAATTGATTTCGTTGCGAGGTTTTAACCTCTATATGAGACGTTTTTCAAAGACTGCATTCATTTTTAAAACAACCATAACCTTTATTTTATCGATAAAGGTTTAAAAAGCATTAAGTAGATTATCAAATAATGATAATCTAAAATATACCTTTTACACACGACCATTACATAATGGTTTACAATAAGAATATATTACATCAAAAATAAGTTTCTTGAATGCAGTTTTTACATAATATCATACAAGCTGGACTCCAAATCTTGTCCTTATTTTAGTATGCAACAGCGGAAGCTCTTAATAATCACCTGACAATAAACATGCTTAAAAACGTCAACAAAAATGTTGGTGAGTTATAGGTTTAACCTATATATTATCAAATCATAATAATAGACCACAAGATTTCATATTTCAATATACATCCCATACATAGAGATAAAATTCATTCATATGGTGAACACCTGGTAACCGACATTAACAAGATGCATATAAGAATATCCCCTATCATTCCGGGAAATCCTTCGGACATGATAAAAATGAATTCTAAGTACTAAAGCATCCGGTACTTTGGATGGGGTTCGTTAGGCCCAATAGATCTATCTTTAGGATTCGCGTCAATTAGTAGATCGGTTTACTAATTCTTAGGTTACCAAGCAAAAGGGGCATATTCGGCTTCGATCATTCACCCATATAATGTAGTTTCAATTATTTGTGTCTATTTCGTAAAACATTTATAAAACTGCATATATTCTCATCCCAAAATATTAGATTTTAAAAGTGGGACTATAACTCACTTTCACATATTTTTACTTCGTCGGGAAGTAAGACTTGGCCACTGGTCGATTCACGAACCTATAACAAATATGTACATATATATCAAAATATGTTCAAAATATATTTACAACACTTTTAATACATTTTGATGTTTTAAGTTTATTAAGTCAGCTGTCATTGTTAGTAACCTACAACTACTTGTCTATAGTTAGATGTACAGAAATAAATCGATATATTATCTTGAATCAATCCACGACCCAGTGTATACACGTCTCAGGCTAGATCACAAGTCAAAGTATATATATTTTTGGAATCAACCTCAACCCTATATAGCTAACTCCAACATTACTGCATATAGAGTGTCTATGGTTGTTCCAAATAATATATATATGTGGGTCGATATGATATGTCAAAATATTTGCATACGTGTCTATGGTATCCCAAGATTACATAATATATTAGAATACATGTATAATACAATATAAGTTAGCTAGGATATGATTAATATAAATTTGTTACCAATTTTCACGTAGCTACAACAAGCAAAAATATCCGATCTTGTTTTACCCATAACTTCTTCGTTTTAAATCCGATTTGAGTGAATCAAATTGCTATGGTTTCATATTGAACTCTATTTTATGAATCTAAACAGAAAACATATAGGTTTATAGTCGGAAATATAAGTTACAAGTCATTTTTGTAAGAGGTAGTCATTTCAGTCGAAAGAACGACGTCTTGATGACCATTTTGAAAAACATACTTCCACTTTGAGTTTAACCATGATTTTTGGACATAGTTTCATGTTCATAAAAAAAATCATTTTCCCAGAAGAACAACTTTTAAATTAAAGTTTATCATAGTTTTTAATTAACTAACCCAAAACAGCTCGCTGTGTTACTACGACGGCGTATATCCGGTTTTACGGTGTTTTTCGTGTTTTTCGGTTTTAAATAATTAAGTTAGCATATCATATAGATATAGAACATGTGTTTAGTTGATTTTAAAAGTCAAGTGATAGTGCTCCAAATGAACATATATTTAGTAGCAATATCCTCCCAATATGTAAATTATTTAGTTGTAATTGTCCTATTTTAAGTTGTAATCGTTTATATTAAATAAGTGCGAAGACAAAAGGCGAAAACGACGATTTGAAGACGAAAACGTCCAAAATGCTTAAACGTACAAGTTACACTCCAAGTGGTTTAATTTATCGAAGAAAAACGTCTAAAGATTAACAAGAACGCAAGTGGCGGAACGCAAATTGCACGATATTAAATTGTACGAAAAGACGTTCTAGAAACCGGAACGAAGACATAAATCGGGCGTAAATGTACGAAACATCGGAGCCAAAATTACGAGTTAACTATGCACAAGAATATAATATAATATATATATAATTATATAAAATTATATATATATTATATATATTTATTAAATATGTCGACAAGCTAGTGTACAAAAAATATGTGAGCTGGATCTGGCGGCCATGCGATCGCATGGGTTACTATAGCAGGCCAAAATGCTATAAATACCAGGCCTGTGCTCGAGCTTCAAACACACTCTTTTATATTTTCAAATTCAGTTTTTAATTTTTATTTTTTGTAATTTAGTTTTAGGAGTAGGAGTAGGTTAATTTAGTGGTTACATTTCTACAAGTTTGGGTAGCGTAACGTTTATTTTACGGGTTTTCAAGTCGAAGTTATGTCTGTGTAAAGCTACGCGATAAATACTCAATGTAAGTTATGTTCTCCTTTTTAAATTAATGTCTTGTAACTAAGTTATTATTATGCTTATTTAAATTGAAGTAATCATAATGTTGGGCTAAAATATTAAAGATTGGGTAATTGGGCATTGTACTATAATTGGGGTTTGGACAAAAGAACGACACTTGTGGAAATTAGACTATGGGCTATTAATGGGCTTTTTATTTGTTTAACTAAATGATAGTTTGTTAATTTAATATAAAGATTTAAAATTGGACGTACCTATAAATAACCATATACACTCGATCGGACACGATGGGCGGGATATTTATAAGTACTAATAATCGTTCATTTAACTGGACACGGGAATGGATTAATAGTCAATGAAATTATTAAAACAGGGGTGAAATTATGTACAAGGACACTTGGCGTAATTGTTAACAAAGTATTAAAACCTTGGGTTACACGCAGTCGATATCCTGGTGTAATTATTAAACAAAGTATTAAGACCTTGTTACAGTTTAAGTCCCCAATTAGTTGGAATATTTGACTTCGGATATAAGGATAATTTGACGAGGACACTCGCACTTTATATTTATGACTGATGGACTGTTATGGACAAAAACCAGATGGACATATTGAATAATCCAGGACAAAGGACAATTAACTATGGTAATAAACTAAAATCAACACGTCAAACATCATGATTATGGAAGTTCAAATAAGCATAATACTTTTATTTCATAGTTCATCGTACCTTTATTTACTGTCATTTTAATTACTGCAATTTACTTTATCGCAATTTAAATTCTGTCATTTATATTATCATCATTTATCTTTACGCTTAAAATATAAAATCGACAAACCGGTCATTAAACGGTAAAACCCCCTTTTATAATATTACTACCTATATATAATTATATATATTTGTATAAATATAGTTGTTAAAAATATAGTACGTTATCACTAGCTCCCTGTGGAACGAACCGGACTTACTAAAAACTACACTACTCTACGATTAGGTACACTGCCTATAGTGTTGTAGCATGGTTTAGGTATATCCCATAAATAAATAAATAAAACTTGTGTAATTTCGTCGTATTTCGTAATAAACAATAATAGTATTTCGTATACACCGCTGCACACATCAAGTTTTTGGCGCCGCTACCGGGGAGTCGGCGAAACGCAATATTTTTAATTTATTTTTGTATAAATATATTTATATATATTTTTAGAAAAACAATATAAAGTTATTAAAAAAATAAAAAAAAACTGGACTTACAGGCCCATGCGATCGCATGAGCCAGAAGCCTCAACACCATGCGATCGCATGGCCTGCCCTGACAGGTCTGACTCGAGCATTAAATGCAGTTAGGGTTTATAATTTTATTATTAATTAAATTAGGGTTTAATTATAATATTAATTAGTTTAAGTTTGTTTTGATATTTAATTTGTAATTTTAAGTTTATTTATTATTATTAAATATATAGATTAATATTTTTATATAATAATAATATAAAAATAATATTTTTATAAAATTTGTATTTTTTATCATTTTAATTATAATTTGTATTTTTATCGTTTATTCGTAATATTTGTATCTGTATCGTTCGTAATTAGTTTTAAGACTAGTATTTTGCCGTAGCTTATTTTATATTTCTAGATTTTTAGGCTTTGCCGTAAAATCCCTTAAGTGCTTTTTCTTTAGACTAAGATTTAGGTGCTTTAGAATTTGCGACGCCGTTTTAATATTTTAGTACCTTTTTAAGTAATTGCCGTTTTGGATATAGAATTTCTTTTAAGCTTTAATACCTTTAGACGCAACCTTTAATTCTTAGTTTTAGACTTTTAAGTTTCGACGCGTTACGTTCTTTTTATTATTTTTCGACCTTTTATTTTTAGACGTTTTCCGACGCGATCTTTTTCTTTCTTATTTCTCGACGATCTAGTTTTTAGGACATAGAATTCTCTATTTCTTCTCTAAAATTTCAAAAACGAAAAATTATTTTAAACGGTTAAATTGATAGACATCCAAATTTTCTGGTTCGTAATAATAGTTGGATTTTTTAGTGGCTGAGTTGTGAGCTTCCGATTTAAAGGGTTCTGGCTCCCTGCTGCATCTATTGGCTATTCGAAACGTGAGCAAAATCAGAAAAGTCTATTAATTTGATAACTTATATAATTTTTAGTTTTATAACTAATAGGATGATTAGTTAATGCACCACATTGTAGCTAAAATTTGGTAATAAGCGTATTATGGAAAATCTCGAGAATATTTTGGAAACTCTTTATGACATCCGAAATCAATTTAATCAATACTCTCAAATGGGTGTTGATGACAATTCGTTCGGTCAATCTTGGATCACGAATGACGAAACAATAACTGGTTGTGAAATCTGTGGAGATTATCACTCAACATGAGAATGTTATTATTACGTTCCTATGAAAAATTATGCACCCATGGAACCTGGATGGAATGATTATGAGGAATACAATTCTAATTGGGATTATTCCCAAGAATATATCCAAACTCAACAACCAGAAGACGAGGAAAATTATGTGTCTGAAAATTCTTTAGATTATATGAAAATCAAACTCGAAGAACTTGATGCTTAAAATGAACAAATGAGAGAGTTTGTAAATAGGCAAGCTGAAAATCTATCAGATTACACACCTGTTGATCTGAGGAGTATTGTGCAAGAAAATCTCATATCATCGAATTTTGATGAATTCGAGAGCTCTGAAATCACCAACTATCCCGATGATACTTTTTATTCAGCTTTACCAATTTCACAACATATCGACACATTAGCCTCTACCGACGAAATCATCGATCAATCAAATGAATGAAGAAGAAGTAAGGGTGACAAATTGGTACTCTTGGGAAAACGATAACGTTGAAAATTTTACCTCCGAGACCAAAGTGGTGGGACCGATAAGTACCGTTAATGAAGAAGAATCTACTTCGATCCCGAAATTCACAATTCCACAACTTTCCAATCCAATATTCTCAATAGACGAGTCATCCACCGAAGATAAACTAAGAGCTGTAATAGATAATGACATCTCAAATTTTACCCAATTGGGTAATAGAGGTGAACACTTTGATCCCGAAAATGAACGGAAGGAAATGTTAGAATTTGTCCACCAAATAAAAATATGTATGTCGGTGTATATCGATCCATTTGACCAAGAACCAGAAAAGAGACATATCCATTTACTAAAAGCTACACTTAAAAAAGAATTAAGTAGTGACGATTGGGTGGGTCTAAACTTTAAACCCATTGATATACTTTATACCACCCGAGATATAAATAACTGGCTCACTATTCTAATTCGTGGAACTTATTCTACCGACTTCACATGTCGTCAGCTAAGTATGGGGAAGTCTAACCCCACTTAACGTTAAATTCGGGGTTCGGGTTAGTGCATAACTCGTTAATAAACATGCATAATAAGTAAGGGTAAAAGACGCATTTTCAAATATTAACAAACAGCTCAGAAAAGCAGCCGTTTTTTAAGAAGAAAAAACATGTGTGATAAAACAAGAAGGGATGAACGATGAGGCGCGCCATCTATCATTCGACGAGCTTTGTAATTACAAACTGGGTATTTTTAATCACTTTTCTACACTTATCACCCTCGTGAATTTATAATTATAGTCTGATTTCATGCAAATGAGGGCATTGCATGATCTCAAGTGTGGAGAAGGGTTATAAATTCTCTCGGGTTTGCACTTAGTTTATTTGCCAAATTTTGTGAAAATTTTAAAAATTTTCAAATAAATGAATTCAAAATCATGTTTATACATATTTATGAACGATGAAAACTAGGTGTAAATACCGAAATTATCGTTACCTCAGAAAGGACATAAATTGAGAAACACCCTAAAACACTTGAATTCATTTAAAATGGAATAAAGGAGAATAAAAAGGCAAAGAAAGAAACTAAGTGTGGGGAGAATGTACCAAGTTATTCAATTAAAAAAACTATCTATCACATGTTTCTGTAAAGTTATTGCAGGTGCTTTTGTTTTGGACTAAATTGACTGTTTTACCCGTAATATTATAATAAAGATAAAAGAAAAGATGGATCTACACGATGAATCAATTCCATCATTAAAAGGAAGTAAAGTCTTCCGAAAAAGACACGCGCTTCTTGATTTAGGTCAAGAAGTTGTCGTCCAGACCAGCTGTAGGTTGACGAAAAATCTAGAAAAGTCATCTCTAAAATCAGCAGGAAATCCACGGACCTCAGCATCAAACAGGGTCGCCAAGTGGTCAGACTTATCCTAACCATGAGAGGATCTGTCTCGTAAAATGGGGAGGGCGCCGTGTAAATTAGCTTGATAAGACTAATGAATCAGACCCCCAGAAAGGATAATCTCCTTAAAGATTAAAAATCAGCTTTTAAGACTGATATTACTCAATCCTTGAGATTGACCTTAAAGATTGAGAATTACAAACTCATGGAATTCGATGATATCTAAACTCGAGCTTTAACGAGAAAATATTTTGATAAAAATAAAATCGATTTGTTTTCTGAAAACCTATTTTCAATGCGTTCATTACCATTGAACGTAAAATCCTAGGAATTCACCTGGAATTCATTAGGTCACCTGAACCAATTCAGGTGTCAACAGTAAGAATGATGGTTGCATAGCATGGTCGAAGACAGGACCTTGTGCCAGACCGAAAAATTATAGGGTGATCTTTACTATTGCTCCTACAAAGGATAGTAATTGCATCCGACACGTTTTAGACCATGAATAAATGCATGTCATTAGACATTGCCTTAACAATTTCTTGTTCATCGCTTTCCTTACAACCGGACGGTAGTTTGCCGAAAGGTAATATACGGGACAAGTAAACTGGATGTGTGCTTTCCTAATACAAGGTTAGGAAGTAGGTGACACAAAACCATAAGTTTTGAGCTAAAATTTTCAAATCTGAAACCCACAACAACCCACAAAAACATTTTGCAACACCGGTGAAGGGTTATTCCGGAAAACTTATCTAGGGTAAAAGCTAGAATGAATTTTCAAAAGATCAAATGTTTTCATAAAGATCCAATTTCCTTAAGGATCTAAATTTTTATAGTCATGTGGGACTGTAAACCACATCGTTACTATCATTGTTTATACCGCCGTATCAAAATCACTGATGTATAAAGTGTGAGAATAAAAAAAAAAGTGATTCGAGTGAAGTGTGATTTTATTTCAAGTTATGTATTGCTTGAGGACAAGCAACGTTCAAGTGTGGGGATATTTGATAGTGCTCCAAATGAACATATATTTAGTAGCAATATCCTCCCAATATGTAAATTATTTAGTTGTAATTGTCCTATTTTAAGTTGTAATCGTTTATATTAAATAAGTGCGAAGACAAAAGGCGAAAACGACGATTTGAAGACGAAAACATCCAAAATGCTTAAACGTACAAGTTACACTCCAAGTGGTTTAATTTATCGAAGAAAAACGTCTAAAGATTAACAAGAACGCAAGTCGCGGAACGCAAATTGCACGATATTAAATTGTACGAAAAGACGTTCGAGAAACCGGAACCAAGACATAAACCGGGCGTAAATGTACGAAACATCGGAGCCAAAATTACGAGTCAACTATGCACAAGAATATAATATAATATATATATAATTATATATATATATTATATATATTTATTAAATATGTCGACAAGCTAGTGTACAAAAAATATGTGAGCTGGATCTGGCGGCCATGCGATCGCATGGGAAATAGGCATAAAACCCATGCGATCGCATGGGTTACTATAGCAGGCCAAAATGCTATAAATACCAGGCCTGTGCTCGAGCTTCAAACACACTCTTTTATATTTTCAAATTCAGTTTTTAATTTTTATTTTATGTAATTTAGTTTTAGGAGTAGGAGTAGGTTAATTTAGTGGTTATATTTCTACAAGTTTGGGTAGCGTAACGTTTATTTTACGGGTTTTCAAGTTGAAGTTCTGTCTGTGTAAAGCTACGCGATAAATACTCAATGTAAGTTATGTTCTCCTTTTTAAATTAATGTCTTATAACTAAGTTATTATTATGCTTATTTAAATCAAAGTAATCATGATGTTGGGCTAAAATATTAAAGATTGGGTAATTGGGCTTTGTACCATAATTGGGGTTTGGACAAAAGAACGACAGTTGTGGAAATTAGACTATGAGCTATTAATGGGCTTTTTATTTGTTTAACTAAATGATAGTTTGTTAATTTAATATAAAGATTTACAATTGGACGTACCTATAAATAACCATATACACTCGATCGGACACGATGGGCGGGATATTTATAAGTACTAATAATCGTTCATTTAACCGGACACGGGAATGGATTAATAGTCAATGAAATTATTAAAACAGGGGTGAAATTATGTACAAGGACACTTGGCGTAATTGTTAACAAAGTATTAAAACCTTGGGTTACACGCAGTCGATATCCTGGTGTAATTATTAAACAAAGTATTAAGACCTTGTTACAGTTTAAGTCCCCAATTAGTTGGAATATTTGACTTCGGATATAAGGATAATTTGACGAGGACACTCGCACTTTATATTTATGACTGATGGACTGTTATGGACAAAAACCAAATGGACATATTGAATAATCCAGGACAAAAGACAATTAACCATGGTAATAAACTAAAATCAACACGTCAAATATCATGATTACGGAAGTTCAAATAAGCATAATACTTTTATTTCATATTTCATCGTACCTTTATTTACTGTCATTTTAATTACTGCAATTTACTTTATCGCAATTTAAATTCTGTCATTTATATTATCATCATTTATCTTTACGCTTAAAATATAAAATCGACAAACCGGTCATTAAACGGTAAAACCCCCTTTTATAATATTACTACCTATATATAATTATATATATTTGTATAAATATAGTTGTTAAAAATATAGTACGTTATCACTAGCTCCCTGTGGAACGAACCGGACTTACTAAAAACTACACTACTCTACGATTAGGTACACTGCCTATAGTGTTGTAGCATGGTTTAGGTATATCTCATAAATAAATAAATAAAACTTATGTAATTTCGTCGTATTTCGTAATAAACAATAATAGTATTTCGTATACACCGCTGCACACATCATCAAGTTAGAAGAATTAACTTTTGTTTGCGAACAAGTTTAGAATTAACTAAACTATGTTCTAGTGATTTCAAGTTTAAACCTTCGAATAAGGTAGGTTTATATATATGAATCGAATGATGTTATGAACATCATTACTACCTCAGGTTTTGTGGATAAACCTACTGGAAATGAGAAAAATAGATCTAGCTTCAAAGGATCCTTGGATGGCTTGAAAGTTCTTGAAGCAGAATCATGACACGAAAACAAGTTCAAGTAAGATTTCCACTCGAAATAAGATTGTTATAGTTATAGAAATTGAATCAAAGTTTGAATATGAGTATTACCTTGTATTAGAAAGATATATTACTATAAATAAGAAATATTTCTTGAGGTTGGATGATCACTTTACAAGATTGGAAGTAAGCTAGCAAACTTGGAAGTATTCTTGATTTTATGAAACTAGAACTTATAGAATTTATGAAGAACACTTAGAACTTGAAGATAGAACTTGAAGATAGAACTTGAAGATAGAACTTGAGAGAGATCAATTAGATGAATAAAACTGAAGAATGAAAGTGTTTGTAGGTGTTTTTGGTCGTTGGTATATGGATTAGATATAAAGGATGTGTAATTTTGTTTACTTGTAAATAAGTCATGAATGATTACTAATATTTTTATAATTTTATGAGATATTTCATGCTAGTTGCCAAATGATGGTTTCCACATGTGTTAGGTGACTCACATGGGCTGCTAAGAGCTGATCATTGGAGTATATATACCAATAGTACATACATCTACGAGTAGAATTGTTGATGAAACTGAACGAGGATGTAATTGTAAGCATTTTTGTTAAGTAGAAGTATTTTGATAAGTGTCTTGAAGTCTTTCAAAAGTGTATGAGTACATATTAAAACACTACATGTATATACATTTTAACTAAGTCGTTAAGTCATCGTTAGTCGTTACATGTAAATGTTGATTTAAAACCTTTAAGTTAACGATCTTGTTAAATGTTGTTAACCCAATGTTTATTATATCTAATGAGATGTTAAATTATTATATTATCACGATATTATGATATATTAATATATCTTAATATGATATATATACATTTAAATGTCGTTACAACGATAATCGTTGCATATATGTCTCGTTTCGAAATCCTTAAGCTAGTAGTCTTGTTTTTACATATGTAGTTCATTGTTAATATACATAATGACATGTTTACTTATCATTTATCATGATTAAACATAGTGTAACAATATCTTAATATGATTCATATGTAATTATTAAGACGTTGTTATAACGATAATCGTTATATATATCGTTTCGAGTTTCTTAATTCAATAAACACAATTTTATGTATATAACTCATTGTTAAAATACCTAATGAGATACTTACTTATCATAATATCATGTTAACTATATATATAATCATATATATGTCATCATATAGTTTTTACAAGTTTTAACGTTCGTGAATCACAGGTCAACTTGGGTGGTCAATTGTCTATATGAAACCTATTTCAATTAATCAAGTCTTAACAAGTTTGATTGCTTAACATGTTGGAAACACTTAATCATGTAAATATCAATTTCATTTAATATATATAAACATGAAAAAGTTTGGGTCACTACAGTATTTCGCAATAAAAATATAACTATTTTGTATACACCTCGCATAACATCAAAACGTCTAAAAATTACAAGAGTACAAGTCGCGGAACGCAAAGTACAAGATATCTACGCATACGAAAGGACGTTCGAAAATCCAGAACCGAGACATAAACCGAGCATCAACGCGCAAGTCAACGGACCTAAAATTACCAGTCAACTATGCACATGAATATAATATAATATATATATATATATATATAATTATATAAAATTATATATATATATATATATATATATATATATATATATATATATATATATATATATATATATATATATATATATATATATATATATATATATATATATATATATATATATATATATAAATGTGTCGGCAAAGCTAGCAAACAAACTAATGTGAGCTGGGACAGGCGGCCATGCGATCGCATGGCCAGGAAGCACTAATTCCATGCGATCGCATGGCTAAGGAATGCTGGTCAGGTTCTATAAATTGGCCAGTTTGTCGAATGAAAAATACACACCATATCAATCTCTCTCTCTGATATAATATATATATATATATATATATATATATATATATATATATATATATATATATATATATATATATATATATATATATATATAATATAAATTAGTTTAGTTTTATATTAGATTAGTTTAGTTAATGTAACGGTTAATTACGGGTTTTAAAGTCGGAGTTCTGTCCGTGTAACACTGCGCTATTAATAATCACTGTAAGCTATGTTCTTCATTTTTAAATTAATGACTCGTATTTAAGTTATTATTATGCTTATTTGAGCTGAAGCAATCGTGATGTTGGGCTAAATACTAAGACGGGGTTATTGGGCTTTGAACCATAATTGGGGTTTGGACAAAAGACCGACACTTGTGGAAATTGGACTATGAGCTATTAATGGACTTTATATTACCTAAATGATATCTCGATAATTTAATATAGAGATTTATAATTTGACGTATTTATATATAAGCACATACGCTTGATCGGGTACGGTGAGCGGGATATTTATAAATACTAATAATTGTTCATTTGACCGGACACGGGGATGGATTAATAGTCAATGGACTTATTAAAACAGGGGTGGATTACATTAAGGGAAATTTGTGTAATTGTTAATAAAGTATTAAAACCTTGGATTACACGCAGTCGATAACCTGGTGTAATCATTAACAATGTATTAAAACTTTATTACAGTTTAAGTCCCCAATTAGTTGGAATATTTGACTTCGGGTATAAGGTTAATTTGGCGAAGACTCTCGCACTTTATAATTATGACCGATGGACTATTATGGACAAAACCAGATGGACTTATCAAATAATCCAGGACAAAGGACAATTAACTCATGGTAATAAATTAAAATCAAAAAGTCAAACATCATGATTACGGAAGTTTAAATAAGCATAATTCTCTTAATTTATATCTCATCGTACTTTTATTTACCGTCATTTTATTTGTCGCAATTTAATTATCGTACTTTTATTTTATCGCATTTTTATTTATTTTCATTTACTTTACGCTTTAATTTAAGTTATATTTATTTTGCATTAGGACTTAAAATCGACAAACCAGTCATTAAACGGTAAAACCCCCCTTTTATAATAATAATAATTGTAATATATATATATATATATATATATATATATACATATATATATATATATATATATATATATATATATACATATATATATATATATTTTTATATTTTGTACAAATATAGTTGTTTAAAATATAGTGTAAAATAAGTCGTCTCCCTGTGGAACGAACCGGACTTACTAAAAACTATACTACTCTACGATTAGGTACACTGCCTATAGTGTTGTAACAAGGTTTAGGTATATCCCATCTGTAAATAAAATAAATATAACTTGTGTAATTTGTATCGTATTTCGTAGTAAAAATATAGTATATTTCGTACACCTCCACTGCAAACATCAATAATACTTTTGCCAATAGGTTCAACACCAATAATAACTTGAACAAAAACCCTAACTCTAATGCTAAGTGTAAAAAATGTAATAGGATTGATCATACTATTGATAAGTGTTTTGAGATTGTTGACTCTTCACCTTGGTTTAAAAGAAAACCTAGTACTAATAAGTATGTGTCTAATAATGGGGCTAACAATGATACTGGTTCTTGTTCTGGTTCGCCTTTTACTCTTTCAAATGAACAAATGGTTAAGCTTTCAAATTTGATAAATGAGAGTGCCCTATTAGTGATCCTAGTGCCAATATGGCAAATACTTTTATGAATAACATTGTTAAGTTTAATACCACTTTTCATAAGTTTTTTAGATCAAATTTGTCCAGTAGGCCTGGGAAAATAAATAAGGGTTGAATAATTGATTCTGGAGCAAATAAACACATGAATGTTTGTGCTAAATACATAATTGAGTTAGTTGATATGTCTGAGTTGAAACTTACTTTGGGTCATCCTAATGGAACCCATCTAAAATAGCTAAAACAGGGAATTAAAAACTAAACTTCAATATTGTTTTGTATGATGTGTTATTTCAAAATATACTGTTAGTCTTCTGTTTGAACACAAGTTAAACGAATATAGTAAAATGTTTGTTGAATTTTATGAATTTGTGTGTTACATTCAATACTTGAAGAATAAGACTGTTGTAGGAACTGGAGTTAAGTCTAATGGTTTATACATGTTTAATACGGGTAATATAAAATTGTTAAATAATAATATTGTTATGTCAGACTGTTATGCTTCTTTTTTGCTGTGGCACTCTAGACTTGGTCATTCAAGTGATCAAGTCTTAGCTCTTTTGAAACATAAACTTGAATTAAAAAGATATATTAATTCTAAACCTTTTGATGTTTGCCATAAGCCAAAACAAAGTAGAGAACAACCTTTCTCTTTAAGTGAGCATAAAACTAACAGTCTTGGTAACTTATTTCAACTAGATTTGCGGGGTCCCTTCAAGTTACAAAGTAGAGAAGCGTATAAAGATTTTTTGACTATTGTTGATGATTACTTTAGGGCTTTGTGGGTATACATGCTCAGGTCAAAAACTGAAACCTTTGAAAACTTATGCGGTTTTATTAATCTTGTTGAAAAACAGTTTTTAAGTAAAGTTGAGGTTTTGAAAAGTGATAATGGAATTGAGTTTGTAAACAATAAGATGCTTTAAATGACAAATAAATATGGTATTTTACATCAAACCTCTTGTGCTCATATTCCACATCAAAATGGGGTTGTTAAAAAAAAACGTAGGTACTTGCTAAATGTGGCAAGAGCTCTTATGTTTAAAGGGGGTTACCATTAAACATGTGAAGTGATCGTGTTTTAACTGCTTGTTTACTCATCAACAGGTTACCATATACAGTGCTCTTTGGCAAAACTCCTTACGAAATGACTTTTAAAATGACCCTAATCTCTCTTATATTAGGTGTTTTGGTTATATTGGTTATGCTTCTGTTTTAAAACCAAATGATAAGTTTAGTAGGAGGTCTGAAAAGTGTGTGTTGATTGGTTTTTCAAATTTAAAGAAAGGATATAAGCTGTTATGTTTGAAGTCCAAACTATTTTTTTTTCTCTAGAGATGTTAGATTTGATGAAATTGTGTTTCCTTTCAAAGTAAAAGATTTTAGTAAACAAGTTGAAAATGAAACTAATGGTTTGAATCATAAGAATTATTTTGAAAAAATATATTGGAACAATCATAACACCCAAAGTCCCAATGATGAAGGGAGAGCTGATAATGATGGTGATGTCAGTAGTGGTAGTGGTCACAATAGTGATCATAACTCTACAGAAATACCAATGAATTGTGAGGGAAATAGTGGTAGTGATCATGTATATGATCAATACCCTACAACAATACTGGACACAATTCCATATCTTAAGGGCAATCAAGATGAAAATTAAAATGTTTTTAATCAATCTGATACATAATGCAAATGGTTTAAGGAGATCTGTCAGAGAGACAAGCATGCCAAAAAGATTTGATGAGTATGTGTTAGATGGTAAAGTTAAGTATGGAGTTGAAAGTGTTGTTAACAACTTTTTCTTAAATCGGAACAATTTTTTGTTTGTTTCAACTTAAATAAAACATTTGAACCTAAGTCTTATAAATAGGCTGCTAGTGATAAAAATTGAGTTGAGGCTATGAATCTTGAGATGGAAGCCTTAAATAGGAACCACACTTGGGTTATAACTGAGTTGCCTCCCAATAGAAAGCCTACAGGCTGTAAATGGGTTACAGGATTAAGTACAAAGCTAATGACGAAATTGAAAGATATAAGCCTAGGTTGGTAGACAAAGGTTATAGTTAAAAGGATGGTATTGACTATGAGGAAAGTTTTTAGTCATGTTGTTAAGCATGTAACACTAAGGTGTATCATTACACTTATCGTTCAATATAATTGGCCTCTCTTTTAGTTAGATATAAATAATGCCTTTCTCTATGGTGATTTACATGAGGAAGTGTATATGCCATTACCTAAGGAATATTTTAATAGTAATGATGCAAGAGTTTGCAAGTTAAGCAAGTCTTTATATAATATTAAACAAGCTCCCAGATAATAGAATACTAAGTTAAATTCTGCACTGGTTGAAAATGGCATTAAACAAAGTTCCTTTGATTTTTCCTTGTATGTTAAAAATAGTGTTTTCATTGCCTTGCTTGTGTTTGTTGATGATATAGTTGTGACAATTTGTTTTTTTTAAATCAAAATTTTAAATAAAAGACTTGGGTATGCTAAAGTACTTTATGGGAATATAAGTTTTGTGAAATGACAGAGGAATTTGTTTGTCTCAAAGAAAATATTATTCTGGATTACTTAATGACTATTGTTCACTATCGAATACGGGTTTTTTTTTCATCGGTACTCATAATGTACTCAAATTTTCTTAAGTATTATTATTTGCATTTAATACTTATTAACCAAACAAAAATTTATCTTCTTTATCACATATTGGTTGCGAAATTTGATATTTAATAAAATTTCGAGTTTTTCTTAAATATGTTTTAATGTGTACTTGCGGCACACATTAGTAAAATCGTTTTTTATACATAAAATACGCAATTCTGTGTAAAAATCTACGGGGAACAGTTGAAAGTTACTTTTCATGTCATTAGAGGCACCAGATAACAATCTTGTTGGTTGAGTTTGTTTGTTTAGTTTAGGTTCGTTATTTTATTTATCGTTGAAGTCGATTGTGCTTTCATCATTCGGTGAAAATTGTTGTTTTTATATATTTCTTCAAAAAAATAAAAGCTGACAACAAATTGTGAACTTATATCACCTTAATATACAAACGTTTAATTGGTTGCTCCTTCATGATACAATTTCTTGGGCTTAACCATTTATTTAAAAAAAAAAGAAAAATAAAAAGAGAGAATGTTAAACGTAGCTTTTAAGACTACGTTAGGTCTACGTTAAACATACCATATTTAAATTTTTAAAATTCTATTGAATTAATTGCAAAATATAATTTTTTTTTTTTTTAATATCGATTTTTTTATACAAATTTGGTATAAGTGTTATACATGGCAACATATATATGGAATGCTTAAATGTACCTTAGGGCTACATCTATTATCTATTATCTTCATTAAATTAAAAATAATAATAAAATCACGTATTAAACTCGGATCCGATTTAATGTGCCATGGCTCATCTGACCCGTATTATATAAATTTCAATTGATGTTATTTATGGTTTGATTATTTAGCTATAAAATAATAATAAAAAAAAAAGGTAAAAGTGAACAAGATACAAAGGATAAATTTCAATTTAACATTTAACAGAGTATTATTCTATTCCCGACTCACATAGAAGTTTCTCAAACGGGCGAACAAGATGCATTTCAGTTGATTGTCACTTATGATCTATATTACGGAGTATAAAATTAGTAGCTCATTGTCAGTTGATTTGAGTTGTAGATATTAAAAAAATTGTTGTTAATCTTAATTAACCTTTTTTTTTTTTTTTTTATTCCACAAAACTCTGGATTTATGTCATGCATTAATTATTTACTTATCACCAAAACCCTAATTGGATAGGTTTTATCTAATTAATTTCAGGATTCTTAATTTGTAAACTCAGATTTTAGCCGAAAATATCATGTGTACAAAAATGGAAGTATTTTATGGCTTTGTAAATCATGGAACCAAATGAAATTGGGAGGTGATATTTCCAAACATATTTTTGATAGATCCACACATTTTTGTTGTTACTTTCCAGTTATGCCCTCCAATATTTTAAAATGAAAATTTTATATAACACATCATTAAGGGCAGTTTAGTGACTTTGTGTGGATTTAATAAAAACAAGTTTAGAAATATCAATTCCCAATGAAATTAGTCAACTTGGTCAGTTTAGGGAAAGTTGTTGAAAATAAGGCGGAGTAATTAATATTTCAACATTAATAATTAATATTTAATATTAACCCTAATTAGTTAATTAAATAAAGACAGACGGACTAAATTTCAGGGGTTATGCAATGATTCTTTATCATTCAAACTAATTTATATATTGTCAAATGAAAATGAAATTATAATAGTAAGGACGCAAATATATATATATATATATAAAAAAACTAAAATAATTTATAATTTATAACTAACCCTTTTTATATTACTAAAACGGATGAGAATGTGCGTAGTTTACGTTAAATAGGATTGTAGCTTTGAGTTTGTTTACACATTACAAACGACCCTTCAACTTTGACAATATTTATACAACGATCCCCCAAATTCACACTTTCTCAGGGGTTATAAGTGTAACTATATAATTTTATTAAAATAAAACAAACTAATTCCACCCGCATTTAAAGCGGGCTCTATCTTCTCGCTCGGTGCGACTTAAATTTTTTCGAGACCACCGTTCAATTACGAAAAATCTTACGAACCCAACGAGACTAACTATACGCGAAACGGACAATTTTTAAAAAAAACACTGAACACAACGACAACCCGTATCTTCCAGCTCGCCACGAGTTAAATTTTTTCAACGGCAGAGTCAGACTCGAAATAATTTTATGAACAAAACGAAACTAACCACGTTCGAAATGGACACTTTTTAAAAAACGCTAAACACAATGACAGCCCGTATCTTTCTTCTTGGAGCGAGTTAAATTTTTCCGACAGCACCGTTACACTCGAAAAAATTTATTGAACAAAACAAACCTAACTACGTTCGAAACAGATACCTTTTAAAAAACGTTTAACACAACGACATCTAAAACGTTGCTTAACACATGTGTCGTGTTCCCCTCTATAAATACACAAAACTACGTTAAATATGAATACGCAGCCCGAAAGCCCCCGTCGCAACGTGCGGGCTGGTCCGGACTAGTTCATATTATAAAATAAAGCTTCATTTTTGATATTTCTAAAAATTTTGACACTTTAAGTCGTAAATAACTTGAAATGCTTTTAACACATATAAGCGTCACAAAGTTTTTAACATTGAGAAGTGTCAAAACGAAAACCTAATGACACTTGAAAAGTTAAAAGTGTCATAAAGTTAATACTAACACTTTAAATTTTTTACACCTTTTTTTTAAGGCTTCAAATTTTCAGCACCATATTTTTCTATGGGGGATGATTCTCACACACACTTTTTTGATCCTCACACACCAATTTAAAGAAATGGAGTATTATTAGAAGAGTAAAAGGTTAAAATAGGTGTGTGAGGATCAAAAAAGGGTGTGTTAGAATCATCCCCTTTTTCTATGTTTCCGACTTATAGATATTTTAAGCTTTAAAAACTCATTCAAAAAGTGTTCAAAAAAAAAATAAAAAAAATAAACTACAACATTATTTGTAGTAACTTGTTCTATACCGCGGGTAATATAATACAATTTTTATTAGTTAAACTATATTCTTTGAAAATAAAAATTTAGGATTAGTTATAGCTTAAACAATCTCATAATTACAAACCGTGGAAATATTTTATATTAACATGATATATACACAATTTACAACTTATTTACATATACAGGTTTTTCCAAGTTACCATAATGTAATTAATGAAATCAAAATAAACGCGTAGGTAACTAATTTAACTAGCCGTTGTAGGCTTAAAATTCTTAGCTAAATTATAGAAACAGATATAATCAAATCAGATCAAATTTTTAGAAGATCTCCATTAAAATTTACCTAACGAACTAAATTTCTTACAGGCTACACAATTCATCGATGGTCTAATTTTGTTTCCTTTATTATGGTTGCCATCATTATATATTATGTACATAATCAAATATCATGTACATATTTTACATATTACGAGTATTTTTTTCTTGATATACGAGCATATTCATCAAAAGATCATAACTTTTCTCAGCTTTATCAGGTTAGTTTTAATCACCAACGACATGATAAATCCAGATTTTACAGATTAATATGTGTTTTTTCTATTTTCTTGTCCTTTTTTTACCTTCACAGATAATTAATATATGCATAAAATGTCAAAAAGAATTACAACTTTCTGCTGTTGTTTTATCCTGTTTTAATGTTCTTATCATGTTCATCGTTGCTAATATTAGTTCTTTAAAAGCTACATCTACTTTTTTATATATTCACAGATCGATATGCATGGGCTCTTTTTTTGGCTTATATGTTCTTTTTTTTTTTTTTTCGCCCTTACGTTTATTTGTTGCTATATAGTTTCTTTAGTCCATGCTATATGTATATACGATTAATCATGTTAGTGGATTTCAAGATTCTTCAATAGTGTAAAAAAAATTGTTAGTAGTTTGTAGTAATAAAACTAACTAAACTGAACACCACTCTTGCTTATAATTAATATGTTACATAGTAATCCGTATACAATATGGTTTATATATTATTGCGTATTTATTTATTTATTTATAATAATTTATAATAGAATATAAAACATATGCACATACAACAATATATGTTATGCTGACATGGGCTCGAATTTTTCTACAGATAAAAACGTGAATCAATGGAGGACTACTCGGATCCAAGCTATTTCAAATCGATTGAAAAGTACGGTTATTTACAAAGATACAAGGGCGTTGTTCCACAACAGAACGGAAACTGGGGTGCTCAAATATACACGAATAACCAACGAATTTGGTTAGGAACATTCAAATCTGAAATCGATGCAGCCACTGCTTACGATCGAGCTTCAATGAAGCTCCGAAGTTCAGATGCACCAAGAAATTTTCCATGGACGAAACTAACCCAACAAGAGGCAAAGTTTCAAAGCCATTATAACATGGAAGCAATTTTAGCTATGATTAAAGATGGATCATATCAATCTAAGTTTGGTGATTTTCAAAGGCAGATGAATGAGAATGAGAGTGATCATAATAACTTAAATCCTCAAAAAAGGATTTGTGGTTATTCCTGTAGGTTGCTTTTTCAAAAGGAACTAACACCTAGTGATGTTGGTAAGCTTAATAGGCTCGTGATACCGAAAAAGTATGCGGTTCGATATTTTCCTTCGGTGCCCGAAGAGAGTGAAGGGTTTGCTAATGATGAGGTGAATTTAACTTTTTATGATCCACAAAAAAGGTTGTGGAAGTTTAGGTATTGTTATTGGAAGAGTAGTCAAAGTTTTGTGTTTACTAGGGGGTGGAATTTGTTTGTGAAAGACAAGAAATTGATGGCTAAAGATAAGATTACTTTTTATTACCATGAGAATCTTGAAGTGCCTAATCTTGGTTTTTGGGTGATTGACACGTGTCTTTGTACAAGTGGTATTGGAGCAAGTTTGAAACTTGGTATGGATATTGATGATGAAGAGGAAAGTTTAAAGGATCAAAAGATGGATGATGAAGTTATTGAAGTAAGCAATGTGAAGACCAAAGGATTTAAGCTTTTTGGTGTCAATATAATTGAATGATAAGTTTATGACTTTTTTAATTACTTTTTGAGATATGAATCAAAGCTATATAGAGTAATTATTTTCTATATATGAATATGAATATCAATTTGAGTGTTTAGCTTTCATATTTTTGCAATTAGTTTTCAAATAATTGGCTTGTGCAACATCTTATGTACAAGAGTTGTTTTATTTATTGTGACTAGTATCAATCATAATGGAACCTTCAAATGGTATATAAATGATCAAGCATATTTCCGTCTTGGATAGAAACATACTTGAGTGCAATAGAAGGAGGGTTTTATTAGTTCAGCGGCATTAACCTCCGGTCCAGTTACCATGATAACCCTAGCCGAGATGATGATCTCGGGAGGGTGGCTAAGGGCTGACCGTCGGCCGATGGACGGCGCTCTGATTGGCGGCGAAGGGGAAAACCCTACCAAGAGTGGTAGGTAAAAACCCTAGAGAGAATTGTCTACCCTAAATGCTTAGATTACCCCTCTATTTATAAGAGGGAATTAGGGTTTAGGAGGGAGACTTAATAGCGACCCATGGACCAAGCCCAATTGCTGGGCCCGATGGGTACCGCCCATCATCAAGTCCCCCAAGTTCGGTGTGACATATTAATGTCATATCGAAATTATGAATAGGCCACCGCAGATAACTCATCACCTAACCTGCATCGACTATGAAGTCAAGCGCAATGCATAATGAATCCACATAGTAATGTGACGACGCGAAGTAATAATTCCGCCTGCTATGTAGTCATGCGGTGGGAAGAGATCCGTAGGGTGGAACCCTTAACAGTACGGCCTACACATCATAACTATGCGCGACATAGCTCCGCGTGTTGCACTTTTACGCGATACGACCAAATGTGACGCATGCATGTTAACCACAATTACTCGCGATGCATCCTTGCGCTTAACGCAATGTAGCAATGTGAGCATGCTAACTTCCACTACCATCCGCAATGCACAAAGTAGCGATGTAGCAAAAACAAAACTGAAGGGATACTGATAGTATACCATCACTCTCCCCAGTTCGGTATGAAATGTGAAAACATGTCATGGCGAACTATAAATAAGACCACGCCAAAACGACATCCTGAAACAACTAGCTGATCGGAACTTGTAGTTGTATACAAGGCATCTCAGACTCGCGGAGTCCGATCTCAGAGTCATATTGAAGCCCCCCTACCACATTTGTGAGGGGTATCAAGTAACCATGCGCTTACGCAGCTTAATCATGGACATTTATGCATTTGATTGTAATTGCCTATCATCGCGAATTAAGACAATTCACACAATGTGCGCATAAGTTAACCAAAACTTATGCACAATTTTGGGCGCTGCGTAAAATAAACCAATATTTTAACAAAAAGCCCGTGTGCGAGTCTGCACGAAAAAAGTTTATACTCATAAGTTACAGCATCACTTGCTCTGTCACGTACTAGGGGTGCACTTAGTTGTGTGGTAAGGCAATGCTAACTAAAAACAAACCAATATTTTTATACTTAAGAGTTTCCCCAAGTAAACCAATACTTAGGATAATTTAATATGCACAAGCAAACCAATGCTCGTATTTTAAGTCGACTTGGCAGCCTTCTAGTCTGCGTGGCGCTTGGCTAGGGGAAACCCAATTCCCTTCACCTGCCGTTATATTCTAGCCTTGTAACCAAACAGGCTTCTGCCGCACGGGGGCTAGAGGACACCCCTTAAGTAGGCAGGAACCGCACAATAAACTATTGATAAAATATGTGCGAGAGATTTATTGGCATTTGAAAGTTATTATATCCGTGACGCGTTTTATCTTGCCATGAACAATAGAGTTTTGAGGATAACAGAATTCCACTCTTCGGTTCGTAAACCGTAGACAATTCTAGCGGGATTGTGAGTAATGTGGGGTTTAAGGATCTTAGAATTTAACTCTCCGGTCCGGCTACCGTGAATAACCCAGATCAATATGATGATATCGATGGGGTGGTTAAATGTTAAGTCCACCATCGATAACGTTCGTTGATCGATGGCCCCGTGAAGGTTGTAGGTTACCGTCGCGAGAGACTCTCCTGTTAACCTTAACCACGAATGATGATAATGATGGTTTACGTAACTTGACTATCGATTCGATAGAGTATGATCTACGTAATGTTGTCTCCTCCCATCGAATGATCGTAATCATGTGACGAACTGGGAAAAACCTGTATAGTAATCATACAGTTAAAACCCGAAAACCAATCGTGAAAACAATTGTAGGCAAGGAAGTAAGCAAGAAATCGTATGAAGAAGATGTGTATCGCGGTCGTAAAGAATGTAAGCTAATAAATTGGGTGATCAAGTCCAACTAGCTCTATTACATCTCTTCAACGTCGTCGCATGCCAAATGTGATGCTTCTGTGGGTTTATTCAGAACTACCACGGTTGTAAGCAATTTGCGCAATGCGCAAATGAAATGCCGCCATGGCGCAAAGCAAAACGCGCGCAACACATGCAAAGTGTTGCGCAACGCACAAGTAATCATGCGGCCACGAGCTTACACAGCCGCCATGGCACAATACACAATGCGTAAAAGTATTTGCAGCTTAAAGTCGTCGCCAAAGGAACCAATCAGTTTAAGCCATATATCCTGGTAGCCCCCATTTCAATACTACTAAGTATTTAGTGGTGTTGAAATCCAACATTAAGTTGACACCACCTTCAAGGGTGATACAATAATGCATATAGAAATTCTAATAGAAAAGAACTGGGCAAAGCATTACATAAAGAACTGCGCTCGAATGGGGGCGCGCAAAAGGGGCATAGAAAAGACCGCGCATCGCGTTGTGCAAAAGACCCTGCACAAATAACCGCTCAAAGAACTATGCAAGGTGCGCGAAGTAAAACTGCGGCCATGGGCTTATGCGAGGCCACCATGGCGCAATGTGCGCGGATCACAGAAACTGCGGTCATGGACTTACGAGGAGCCGCCATGACGCTAAGAAAAGTGTGCCATGTGTTGCATGTTGCAACTCGCGCGAACAAATTGCAGCCATGGGATTATGCGGAGCCGCTGAGGCGCAATGTAAGTTGATCTAAGCATGTACAACGTACAATAGAGTCGCGAGAAGCGCGAATGGTGCTATGCGGGATTAATGCCATAAATGACACTCAACGCGTAAAGGTAATATGGGAAGATGCCGTATATTGTTGAAGCGTGTTACGGAATATTTGTGTCATAATTCTACGCCTTTATCATAAAGAAGGTAATGAAGTGCGTCAGTTCTGAAAAACTAGTATAGTCAACGACGACACAACGAAACATGAAATGGGAGCGACCCGATGTTATATAGAGGCATAATGACGCTCCTCCCAAAGGGGAAATATTCCTAAGAACACATTGCAAACTAGCCACCAAAAATAAGTTGTACGACCGCACCTGAAAATGGAACACGTCTTTCCCACTAAGAGCCTAATACCATGCTAGCCCCCATTTCAATACTACTAAAGTATTTAGTGGTGTTGAAATCCAACATTAAGTTGACACCACCTTTGGGAGCGATGAACGTGTAAGGAACAAGAATTAAAAATCTATGATCTATGATTTACCATTATAAAGTAATGGAAATGTACAAGGTATAGTACCCAAAAGACACTAGGCAAAACACATAAACTGCCACCGTGGCCTTACGCGGAGCCACCATGGTGCAAATGCAAAGTACGCACAACACATTCAAAGTGTTGCGCAATGCATAAAAAAAAAAAATGCAACCATGCGTCTTCTCACTGAAATAGCATTTCAATATATAAGATGCAGCTTAAAGTAAAGGTAAACGAGCCTGATATATATTATCAACCTTCATTGGAACAGGAATAAGCAATCAACTAAACGACCGAATAATTCGTGAAATAAGTCGTGACGGTTATTCATTTTAAACCGAGCACCCCGACTTCCCAAATAAAACTTTGGCCTTACTAATAACATAACGTAATCATAATGCAATAATTGGTCGTGATAATTAACTTGCTTTTCAATACCACATGAAATAAATTGAACAGACCTTTTTTAGTCGGCAATTTAGACGCGTAATATGTTGTACGTGTAAATACCTGCATAAAGGTCCAATTACAGAGCAGCATAAATGGTCATGCAACCACACATAACTACGCAAATGACTGCATTCAGGCCGCAAGAACAGTGCACAAGGGCTATACAGAATCTGCCAATTGCTGTACGAAGGGCTGCGCAATGGGGATGCAATCAAGTTGCACAAATACCGTGCAATGAGCTGTAATTAGGATACACAAATACCGCATCAAGGATCGCGTAGGGAACTGCGCAAAATACCCGCTTAAGTGGGGCGCAAATGAGCTGCGCAAACGAGCTCGTGAGACCCGAACAAAGTATGCGCAAGGAGCTGCGCAAATGGGGTGCGACTAGGCTGCGCAAATGTGTATAGTATTATAATGTTCAATATTTTCTCAAATGTGTTCAAATAATGCTGAAAGAAAGCTTTCGATGCATGACTGTTGCGCAGCCATGAGTTTATGTGAAACAGTCATGAATCAAAACTATCAACTTCATTGGAATAGTTTTGCAGATTAAGCTTTCTTCACAAAAACATCGTTAATTAAGCTTCCCGATTTAGCTACTAGTTGTGAATATTATAATGATAATGATTGACTACCAACTTAATGGGTCGATAGCATGCAAGGTGCAAACACAACTCACTTTACGCATTATAATATTAACTATTACGTATGACCGCTTGCCATCGGGCAACATGCCGTTGATACGCAATATGATAACAACCATCCACAAGAATGATATTATATCAATGTGAGGTTTTAACTACCCATAAATTATGTATGGTAGATATGATGAATAAATGTGACTTTTAAAAATAACTTTGGGCATGATTCGCGGAAAGAATTATAAAAAGTATTAGCCACTTTCCAACGAAACCATCGACAAAAATAATATCATGCCAAAATATTTTATGACTAAAACCTTCTAACGCCTCGATCGGATCCTATATTTTAGCGGAAAAATGCACAAATCTTGGTATGTTATATCGGATATACCAGAGGCGTTTTTCGAAGGCAAAGTGAAACAGCCTGCTCGGAGGCGATACGGCGCGGCCGAAAGCGGTACTGCCCATCTGGGATTATTGTGCGCCCGAAGGCAATGCGATCTGCGCGTCCATAAATGTATCCGCAAGGTTTTCGCTACTTGAAATCAAGACACATCAACCGAATATCCCAACACCGCCGTCACCCAAAAGCGATGATCGCTAACGGTGGGTAGTGAAGTCGTTGGAAAATAAATATAAAACAACGAATACGTAAGTATGTTACGTTGTTGTGTAAAGTATATATGATCAATATCTTGTCACATACCATACAACAAATATGTACATATTTTATTAAGAAAAATAAAAGTCGATGATGTTTAATTGAAAAAGAAAAATTAGATGTGCGACTGCACAAATTAGCTGTGAGGCCTGCCGCATAACTGTGCGATGCACAAGCGAGGCACGTTAGCGACTGAGTAACGCAGATTAAGTCGTGAAAAAAAAAAATAAGCGACTGAGTAACACAACCGTGTACAAACTGCCCGAATGCGTTACGATCTGCCCGGAGATGTTATAATCTGCCCGGAAACATTACGATCCGCCCGGAGGCGCTGCGGCCTGCTCAGAAACATAACGCTATGCACGAAGACGTTACGCTATGCCCGAAGGCGTTGCAGCTTATTCATAGAGGTTCCGATATTACGATATGCCCGGAAGCGTTGCGATATATCCGTAAACGTTGAGATACGCGTTGAAGCGTATATTCACCGCATTATTCAATATTGATACCTAATATGTGATATTAGTGGTACGACGAGGGTTTTAAAACCAATACCAGTTCCGCATATTATTTAGCAATCACGTCGTATGAATCTGTAACCAATCAGTGCTTTACCGGGTTTTCAAGCAACCAAAAATTGTAAAAATAAAATAGTTGCATCAAACCACAACACATGGTGACTAACGAATCCACTTTTATTGTGTTATTCAATTGATTGTTAGACCCGATGTGTTTAAAAGCTGATATCAATATTAATACACAGTAAATACATGTAAATTAATCAACAAAAAACTTACAAAACTTACAAACGGATCTAGATGAGACTCTTGTTCAGCTCTCAATGAAAGCACCACTTGATCAAGCATATTTCCGCCTTGGATAGAAACATACTTGAGTGCAATAGAAGGAGGGTTTTATTAGTTCAGCGGCATTAACCTCCGGTCCGGTTACCATGATAATCCTAGCCGAGATGATGATCTCGGGAGGGTGGCTAAGGGCTGACCGCCGGCCGATGGACGGCGCTCCGATTGGCGGCGAAGGGGAAAACCCTACCAAGAGTGGTAGGTAAAAACCCTAGAGAGAATTGTCTACCCTAAATGCTTAGATTATCCCTCTATTTATAAGAGGGAATTAGGGTTTAGGAGGGAGACTTAATAGTGACCCATGGACCAAGCCCAATTGCTAGGCCCGATGGGTACCGCCCATCATCAATAAATGCTGACTAATTAACATCCCTTAAACAGGTTAGTTATTGTTAGGTGATGTTCTTGAAGTTCTAATTAGCTTTAATTCTGTTTCACATACTTCTTAAATTTGTTACTACAAATTCACAACTTTTACAAAATTGGGTTAATAACGATTTAACCCTTCAAGTTCCAAGTGTTAAATATCTTATCCATCCAAGCTATTTTCCTAATGATTTAAGCCGTTAAGCTTGTGCTGACTTGTTGATTTAATAATCCGCAAATAGCTAAACCATAAAACTTTTGAAAGTTGGAAGTTTAAGTGGATAAAGTTATAAGGGTAAAATTATCATAAAAGATAACCTTAACAGATCAAATCATCAATTTTTTGAAGTATAAACATTGTTTCTTGCTTTCAAAGGAAAAAAAAAAAAAAAAAAAAAAAAAAAAGACATTGAATATCCCCATATAAGCTTAAATTATCAAAATTTTGGAACTTGAAGGGAACAATATGCTGAAATCTTACTTTTAAGTTGTAAAAAATTACTTAATTTGATACACAAAACTGCAGCTGGTTACAATAGCGCCTTTTTTTATGTAAAAAGCACAAATAAAGAGTTACATGAATATATGTATCAGTACAACCTGAGATAAACCAGGAATACCAAGACACCTCAACTAATTAGGATCGAGCCCGAACCAGCATCTTAAAGCTCGAGCTTCGAAACGAGCATATTAAGATTAATAACTAATTTAAACTAATGTTATATAAAATCTAAATCAGCATCGAGCGCGAACTCGGACAATAATTAAGTTATCGAGTTTGAACTCAAACACATCTTTAAATGGTTAATCGAACTCGGGCTGAATAATTATTACACAATCTAAAACCCTAATTTTCTGATACTTTATACGACTCGGTTCGTTAACAGCTTTAGTAACGCGCTCTATTTGTTTCTTGGTTAATTACAGTATGCAAGTATGTACTCCTACTCCTTTTTTTTTGTTAATTTGATTATGGTAAAATGCGTAAATAAACGGTACAGATATTCCAATTAGTAATAGAGGAAGACACTCTTGAACTTATATGTTGGCCTCAGACATCTATCTCCAATCAATGTAAGAGTAGGTTAGTACCCAACACAAAAGTGAGTTAGATCTACCATTATCAATCTGTAATGACATAATCGGGCGAGAAATAATGTTGTTTGAGTGTAAGGTGTTGTTTGTTTTTAGTACTGAAGACCTTATTATGTCTTATGTCTGAGGACGGGCAGACATTTTCATTGAAGATGTTTTGTTTTTTCGAAAACATAAGACAAAATAAGATCTTAAAATGTCTTCCATCTTGCAGCTCCAAAATATAGCTTCCAACTTCTGAAGACATTTTATCCCACTCTTTTAACATTTTCTCTTTCTCTTCCAACTCTTCACCATCCAACCTTTTACCAACTGTACTCACCTTCGGCATCGGCATCACCACCCTTGACCGAAATACTTCCGGCCACACCACCTCCGAGCACACCACCTTTGACCGCACTACCAGTTACTGTAACCAACACTTTCATTTTTTATATGTTTGCTCTACAATCTCTTTTGATTGTTTATAACCATCTCCGATTACAAAAGAAAATAACAACTAGCAAGTTAGGTTGGTATATATGATGATAGAAAAAAATGAAACCTTTGTTTTAAAGTATGGCTGGCAATTTTAATCGGAGATCTGGCAATTTTCAGTGCAAATTGGGTGTAAATCTGAAATTTGGCATTTTGTTCACTCGTGTTGAGTTGTTTAACTTTAACCCTTTATTTCTTTTGTGTGTTAAAAACTTAAAATAATCAAGAACTTTATGATGTCTTGTTTACATTTAAATGATTATATATTTACGTATATTGCATTCTGAAAATATGATATTCTTGTCTTTATTTAATATGTTGATTTTTGATTTTTTTAGTGTTGTAGATAATATTTAAAAAATTTACAGACATAAAAACAAACAGTCTTAACTATTCAGCATACAGACCTTATGCCACATCTTCTTTACAGACATGGTCTGAAGATCTTCAGACAAAAACATCTTAAAAAACAAACAGCACCTAAGTGTGAAACTGTATAAGGCTTCATTACTTTTGGTGATAATGGGCGATGAGCTAGAAGGCTTAACATGCTTGGATGAACTTCCATATTTCGCCCAAAAGCCTACATATTTTGTCAAAAAAGCTCCTCATTTTTGCCAAAAAGTCTTCATACTTTGCTTAAAAAAAATTGGTACGCTTTTAAAAAATTCGCCCCCGGTGAAAACAATTATTGGTTCTGCCACTGCCTCCACCCAACATCCAGAGGCGTCTTCAGGCAGGGGCAAGATTGGCAAGCGCCCCGAACCCAAGAATTTTAAATTTTAAATTGTCGATTAAAGTTACAATATTGAAATTTTAAATAGTTAAAAGCATTTTAAATAAATAATTAAATAAATTTAATATTATCTTTTTATATGTATTAAAAAATTAACGTATATAAATATTCGTTTTAATTTTCATCCACAACCTTCTACATGTTGGGATGTCGCTGCCAACATCTTCTCTGGAACCCTATATAACCTGATATTACGAGATTATCACATTTTTATCCAATTTTTTTTTTTTAACTTTTATGCGTCAGAGCTAAAAAAAAACTTGACGATTTGCCTCGCAAGGAGCAAGGTGTCTTACGTCCTTGCGCCTGGTATAGATAGTTCCTAGGTGGAAGCAAGGTCGCAAGAGACACTTTGCTCCTTACTCCCAGGTAGAAGCAAGGTCGCAAGGTGTCAGCTTGCTCCCTGCTCTCCGGTGGAAGCAAGGACGCAAAGTGCGTCTTGGAAGCAAGGTTGCAAGAGGCACCTTGCGTCCTTGCTTCCACCGGGGAGCAGGGAGCAAGATGTCATCTTGCGACCTGGCGTCCACCTTGGTGAAATCCCGTTTTGACCTATTTATTCAACGGCCTAGGCGCAAGGCATCTTGCTTCTTGCGAGGACAAATCGTCATTTATTTTTATTTTTTTGAGTTCTGACAAAAAAAGTTTAAAAAATGGGTAAAAAGGTGATAATTCCCAAAAAAAAATACATCTCTTACTTTCCTGAGATTCGGCCCAACAAGCCTCTAGCTCACCATCAGCAGGCCCATCCTTTAATCACTCTACCCACATTACAAACGAAACAAACCTCGTGGCCCAACCCATTCAGTAACCTAACCTAGCCCAACCCCGATAACTCTACCCCTCCCCAACTCACCCGCTCCCAAGTCACAAACAACCAGCATTTAGCGCTTAAACCTAAATATCTCCACTATTTCTTCTTTTCTCAAGTCTCCCTCACATGCCCTTAACAATCCCCGTTGGCTTCATGCTATATGCCGTATACTATTTGATGGGTTATATCAAATTTTGTTTATACCTATTTAGGACAGTGACAACACAACAAACGTATATCAAAATGCACATGCCCATTAAACTAACTTTTTTTTTTTTTTTTTTTTTTTTTGCGTATTAGGATCAGTTTTTTTTATTCGATCAACAATTTTAAACTAGTTGTTGTTATAGGTTTATGGCCAGTCTACAAAATTCCTGTTGCCTTTTAATCTAAACTATACAAAATGTCGATCATGTTATCAATTGAATGATTAAATGGAACACTTGTAATCTTCTTTATTGGTAGCTAATGGTGTATCCTATCGTATACACACATAAAAGGCATAATGGTTGCATAAAAGTAGCATCAGGAAGGCTGGAAACAACAGTTCTGTGAAGTTTTCCGTTCAGCGTTCTCCGCTGTACAGGCTGCTCCGTCATGCGTAAGCCCTGAAGGCCGCCTAGCGCGTAAGCCCTGGTCGGAGAACGCCACCTTCAGCGTAAATTTCGGATCACAAGTAACAGAACGTATCATCATCTGGCACGTGTCCCCAAGCAATCTGATGGATCTGACACTATAAATAGACCCCTTGGGTTGTCATTTTACACAGTTCAGATATTCTGATAACTTTGAGAGCTGAGACTTCACTTCTCTTTCTCTCTCTACTTTCTCTCACTAGAAGTCATCCGGCTAACACTTTTACGCTCTACGGACGACAGATTGATTAAGCCACCCCACAAGTTTCTACACTTGTGAACCGGGTCTGCAGGGATTATTTCTCAAGGGTAAAAATCAATCGGCAACACTCCGCCCTCCTAAAGCTAAATTACTTCTAGTATCTTGTTGACACACTAAGCCTTACCTCATAAGGAAATAGGTGTGAACAATGGCGCCATCCACTAATGCAAAGAACACACGAAACGAAAAAGGAACAAAAACAACTGAAGCTCCATTTGTACTTGAAGCAGTCAACAATCCATCAACTGACGACATGATAACTGTTGAAGATGTACCCGTTCAGCCACTAGATGGTACGATTGAAGAAACAGTTGCTGAAACTGCAGAAAGGCTTAAACATTTGGCAACTAATTCGGAGAAAAGGCCAGTAATCGAAGAAACAACAACCAAAAGTGCAGAAAGACTTCCAAACTTTGTTACTAATCCAGAGCGAAGACCATTGATGCAAACACGGCGATGTCCATCATTTATACCTTTTCGGCGGATGGCGGATGGCAAAGACAAGCAAATAATGAAAAGGCAATCTATATCAAAATACAAGTTATCCAGGCTACTCGACAAGCTGGGCAGTCTTATTGATGATTCTGGGGATGATAACGACCTGAGCTATGATAATAATGACTCTGATGATGAAATTGACAAAGATGAGTTCATGTCAGAGAAGCAGGCAGTGTTGCTATTAAATGACATTCTTAAGCAAACAGCTCCGGCAAAATATAAGCAACGCTTAGCGCAGCCCGCCGTCCGTGCTGTGGTCGTGGACAATTTCTTTGCCCTCATTACTGGAGAGCAAGCCACAAAGCCACCAGCCATGGCAGAATCTACACAGTGTTTCATTGATCGAATTGCTAATTATCCATTGCCCAGAAATCTTGATATACCAACAATTGGAGTTTATGATGGTACAATGGATCCGGAAGATTTTCTGACTATGTTTGAAGGTGTTATGAGATTGCAGCATTGGGAGGATGAAACTGCGTGCCATATGTTTCCTATGGTACTGCAGAAAATGACACGCGAATGGTTTGCTAGTTTGCCGCCAAGGAGTATTACTAGTTTTCTTGATTTGAGAGCAAAATTTGTGATACAATACCAAAATCTAAGGAGCTGTACTCTGACACATCTTGATGCACACGAGATCACAATGCATCATAACGAATCTTTGAGAAATTTTATGAAGCGTTATACACTTGAAGCACAGAAGATCCCTGATTGTCCAGAATCACAGCTTGTATCTGGTTTCATTTTCTGTCTGGACCAGCGGCGGTTTAGTGCACTTGTTCATGCATTACTGTATGACTTGCCAAAAACATTGCATCAGGCGTTGGAGGTTGCACAGAGGCATGTTCGAGCTGGTGAGCGTGGGTTGAACAAGTTTGATATTGGCAGCAGTAGCAAGCCACACAACGGAGGACGGTATTTTGACAGAAATCAGAGAAGGAATGACAATTCAAATGGAGGATGGAGAGGAAACAATCACCCTAATGATTTCCACCACAACAGAAGGCCAATAGAAAGGCACCCATTAATAATGGCGCTTACCAAAACTCCGAAAGAGATCCTCTTTACTGAACCAATTCGGACCACTTTCAATGCTCCAGCACCTATGGAAGAAAGGGAGGGTCCAAAGAGTGAGTTGTGGTGCGATTTCCATGAGGCTTGGGGCCATGATACGGACAATTGCAAATCTTTGATGAGAGAAATAATAGCGAAAATCAAGGCAGAAGAACTGAATCATTTGTTGCCTGGCAAACAGTACAGGAGGAATGATCCTCGCAGAAAATTTGCGTGGCAAAGGAATGATGGTAACAGAGGATGCCGTGGAGAGAACAGATGAGAGCAGCATGGTGGAAGAGATGATCGGAACCAACCGCAGTACGGAGACCGGATCACAGAGCGCGAGACAACTCCAGAAGATGTAATCAGGATGGTTTGGATCAACGACAGTTATTATGAAGAAGGTGAATCATCAAACAGCAATTTGGACAGCTGGAGATATGCTCTAATTATCTTTCAGCCAATTCAGAATTGGGCGTTGTCCATCCAACCAGTGATCATTTCAGCAGAGATAGCAAATAAGTTTGTCAACTGTATCTACACAGATACGGGAAGTGAAGCTGACATCATTTACTGGCATTGCTTGAAGACTTTTCCAAGGCATGTGCAGGGCAGAGCTAGGCAAACGAGGTTGAAAGTTTCTGGATTAACGGGAGCACCGGTAAAAGCCATGGGGCAGATTCGTTTGGAAGTTGTTATGGGCACATTCCCATTGTTGAGAACATAAACAATTGATTTCACAATCATAGATGGAAATTCTCGATTTAACGTCCTTTTTGGAAGGGCAGCGTTGGCTAAATTCGGAGCGATAACATCGACAGCTCATGCAGAGATCAGGTTCCCAACTCCTAACGGAGTAGCCGCCATACATTCACAGTATGTGGCACCGGCTAGGGAGAGATCCACATTTGTGAACTTACCAGAAGGCAACGTAAACTGGAGAAAGCATGATCGGTTGTTTAGTGATGATGAAGTTCAGGAGTTTTTCATTCCATAATCAAGTGTGTAGGTCGGATAGCGCTGGGCGCTCGGCGTATGAAGAAGCAAATATCAGTATGTTATCAAGAACAAAAGTTTATTATCAGAGCAGTTTTTTAGCTTTTTTATGAAGACATTGTCTTTTACAATCATTGTATTCATGCCAAAATACACATGTTTGGCATTTGAAGAACATATTTTCGCATTATATGAAGAGCAACGTTTATCAATTTACTGTGAACCATTGTGGTTACTTTACAGTGCATATGTTAGCAATTGCATACATTAAACATTCATGGCGTACTAATTAGGCTTGATCCACCTAAATTCGTCATCAATCGTTTATGTATTGCACAGTACCGAACAATAAATTTTATATTTTTCTTAAATAAAGTGCTGCCCGTGACAAATGTAAAACATTACATTTATAACCTTCCCACAGAAGGAGTGTATTTTTAAAAATACCTCCGATGGCGGAAGCTTTTGTGCCGTCCAGTAAAGGCACAAGGGATCGGCTAGAAAACGTTTAAGTTTTACTAGAACGCACCGAGGCATGATACAAAACTCAGATACTTGTCATGACAAACATTATAAAAAACTTACTTCACAGAACGAAGTTCTATATTTTATATAAAAGCAAAAATATTTAGCAATTCTTCCTCATATACTTTATGACAGAAGGCGTAAGACGGAGAGTCTATTAATTTATAATCATTCTTCTAAAACACTTCATAATTCTTCCTCATTAATTTTATGACGGAAAGCGTGTAACAGAATTCAGACATCATATCAATTTAGCAAAACTTCATACTACAAGGCGTCTACATATGAATTACCTTATACACTTTTCAAAATGATTTGCTCAATTATACACTGCACAATTGTGTATAGAAATTTTATGCTCGGGTGCATAATCGATTGGTTTTAAAGCATTAAGCATCAAAATATTTGCAACAAGAATGTAAACACACATTGTCATCATAATAAAGTCAGTATGTATATAATGTCAAGGTCAAAAGGAAATTTATTACAAAACATTGTTTGACATTTTTACAAAAATCAATCAAATTTCACGCTAAGCACATCTTGAGCAGATGAATCTTCTTTGCTGCATGCTTCATCATAAACGTTTATCTTCAAATTTATCAATTTGTCTTTAGTCTCATCAACCTTTTCCTGAGTACCAGGGGGCATAAGTTTGGAAATAGCAACAGAAGGGGTTTGGTTGGGAGCAAGGCGTTTAAACAGCTTGCCGGTCACATCAGCAATAGCATGGGTGCGGACAGCATCAACATAATCGTTGTAGGGATTCGCCACAAGACTGGATCCAAACACCTTAGCTATCAAACCTGGTATACCTTTCTTAAGCTCAGCAAAATTACCTTCGCCTTTCTCCGCCCTCCGGAGAAGCTCAGCAGACTTTTCCCTCTCTGCATTCAGCTGCTTCTCCAGCTCACCCACTTTCACCTGCTCCTCTTCAAGTCTTTTCTTCTCAGCATCCCTTTCCCCTTGCAGAACAACAGCGACATCTTGAGCACTTTTTAGCTCAACTTCTCTAGCCTTTATTATTTTCTGCGCATCACTTAAGGCACGCTCAGCATCAGCAGCTCTTTTACGAGCATTTGCACCTTCAGTTATGTCTTTACGGGCTATAGCAAGAATAGACTCTTGATGCTTCTGCAGTTGCAGCACAGAGTCCAGATGATTGGTTAGCAGTACATGAGCTGCAATAGTTGATTCCCTGAGTTGATCATAGCGGAGAGCAGTGAATTGGGGTTTCAGCTCAGGGATAACACAACCCTGTACAAGAAAAAAAATTTATGAGTAATTTCAGGCAACTCACATCAATAAATTACAAACATATACATGCAGAAGGTCTTATCATTCATACCTGCAGAAGAGTCGCAAATTCTTTATCCTTGGTAGCAGGGTTTGCAATGATGGCCTGCAATGCCCTCACATGAGCAGGAAGAGTTGGCTCTTGAACATTGGAGGATGTGATAGCTGGGTTAGTGATATTAGGAGGAGGAGAATGATAAGCAGAGTTGCCTTCCGGCCTATCTTCATGAAATTCAGATTCCTCGAATGGAGTAAAGTTTGGATCAGGAGTTTTCAGGCCCTTCTCTCCTTCACTTTCAAGATTTTCCTCCGGCACCCGTTCACCGCCCTCCGTAGCCTTCCCTTGGCTATCATCCGACTCTGCTAAAATCACTAACAAGAACAAATTAGCATTATGAACAAACATAACGGTTGTAATAAAAAACATGTGCATTTTCAAGAAAGCACAGAATTGACATACTTCTCCTGCGTTTTTGCTTTTTGCCCTCCTCTGTACTCTTCGCCCTTTTAGAGCCTATGCTCTTCTTTCTTGTCTTTTGGGTTGGAGGAGGAGTGGGGTTAGTTTCACCCGTGATGTCAACTGACCCGGATGTTTGTTGATCGGCGGTGGTGGTATCATCCGCTGTCCGCTCAGTGTCTGTATGATCAGACCCGGATTCACTGTCTGAGCTGCTCACAGCAATTTCTTCTCCCTTTTCAGCAGCAGCAGCATCAGCAGCAGCTTTATCTTCAGCCGCAACTCTCTCCGCCTCTAGCTCTTCAGCAGTTTTGTCACGAGCAGTGATCTCTACATCATCATCAAGATCAACGGATGACAGAGCAGAACGAACTTGCATTACGGCGTTGGCTGCAAAAATAACACATGAACAACAATATAAGTAAACATGACAAACAATAGACACAAATCTATATATATATATATATATATATATATATATATATATATATATATATATATATATATATATATATATATATATATATATATATATATATATATATATATATATATATATATATATAATAGGATGATCATATCACATCCTACCCTGGTTTTTCTCACGAAGTACTGGCACAGAATTTCTTGGCCATTCTTGACTCACTTTGCACAGCACAAGAATTCCCTCATACCTTTCGTATGATCTGGGCGGAAGGCGGAGCTCTTTCAAGCTATTTACTATCCGCTGCTCTGCGGGAGAAATCTTAACACCCTTTCCTATGCCAGCATCAATAGCACCCCATTCCCGGACAACGGAATATTCCTCCGGAATAACAGTTTCATCAACATAGAAAAATGGACTTTTCCAGTCCTTCAAATTTGAAACTCTATTCGTACCAACAAAATGAGTATTTTTCTTACTATCAATAGTAAGCCAGCAGTCACTAATTGTGCGAATTCTAAACAAAGAGATAAAAACTTTAATGCGAGGCTTTATATTAATAGCATTGCAGTACATTTCAAAAAGGATGATTTTTTGAAGGCCATGGGGATGCATCTGACTAAGACAGACCCTATAATATCTAAGAAGGCGAAGAAGAAAGTTAGTAAGGGGAACACGAAGGTTGCCGTGGGTAATTTGTAAAGCATATAAAGTAATTTTCCCCTCAGGAGGGTTGTCAGCAGTTTGTTTGTTGGTAGGAAGAACATGGTTGTATTGATTGAGATGGCGGAAGGCAATCTTTAAGCCATCTAAATATTCACTTGTCAATGATGAAGCCATCGTGCTAACTTCTGGAATGTCAGCGGTATTTGACGAAGAAGGCTTAGCGTGCTCTTGACCAGTACTCCGTGTAGAAGCCATGATAATACAGTAAAAGATATCAATAATCAGAAAATAGCAGTAAGATGAAGTGTACTGACCTTGGAAGACGGTAAACCTTAAAAAGTTGAAGATTGAAGAAGGCGATGAAGATTTGGGGGAGAAATATGCTTTTTAGATCTTGGCAAAAGTAAAAAAGTGATGGTAACAGGGTTATGACGGTTTTTATAGGATTTCATCGATGCAATTTTTATGGCCATGATTAAGACACGTGTAGGGGTGAGTTTGAACGTGGGGTACGAAATAACACTTTTTACAGCTGGAGGCGCGTGGATGATCTCAGCCGCAAAAAATTAATCATAACAGCGTCAGTAAAATTCGTCTGCATTTAATGCCTAAAATGTTTTCCCCGATGCAAGTGGGCAATGAACAGGCTGGTTTGGCATGCGTTTTCAAAAGTTTAACGACTTAATCATTCTTCAAATGCTTAAGTCATTAAACTGGGTGGACTTAATGGTGTATCCTATCGTATACACACATAAAAGGCATAATGGTTGCATAAAAGTAGCATCAGGAAGGCTGGAAACAACAGTTCTGTGAAGTTTTCCATTCAGCGTTCTCCGCTGTACAGGCTGCTCCGTCATGCGTAAGCCCTGAAGGCCGCCTAGCGCGTAAGCCCTGGCCAGAGAATGCCACCTTCAGCGTAAATTTCGGATCACAAGTAACAGAACGTATCATCATCTGGCACGTGTCCCCAAGTAATCTGGTGGATCTGACACTATAAATAGACCCCTTGGGTCGTCATTTTACACAGTTCAGATATTCTGATAACTTTGAGAGCTGAGACTTCACTTCTCTTTCTCTCTCTACTTTCTCTCACTAGAAGTCATCCGGCTAGCACTTTTACGCTCTACGGACGACAGATTGATTAAGCCACCCCACAAGTTTCTACACTTGTGAACCGGGTCTGCAGGGATTATTTCCCAAGGGTAAAAATCAATCGGCAACACTCCGCCCTCCTAAAGCTAAATTACTTCTAGTATCTTGTTGACACACTAAGCCTTACCTCATAAGGAAATATGTGTTAACAGTAGCCGTAATAAAGTAATCATCCGGATCGGATATAATCACATGATTTACTATTACACATCAGTTAAATCAGTTTGTTAATTTATGGGTGTAATTGTGTTCAACTATTGTAAAGGTTCTAAATTCTTAATTTGGACCGGTTGGTCATTAGATGTTGTGTTCAGTTTTCCCTCTTATCAAACTTTTGGCTCTGTTTTACTATTTATATCGTATCGTATGGGTCTCTTCATCAATTCGATGTCACAGGTTAAGTTACATATTTATCACCAACAAATTGAGCCATCAACTTGTTCGTTTAAAACTTAAATTCATAGTAAAAAAGGCAAGGTTGAACAAACATCCAACCTAATTGGTTAATATATATCACTTTATAAAATGCACACTTTTTATATACTTGCAATTATTATATAAATAAAAAATAAATAGCTAACTCTGGGGTGAGTTTTACTGTGTAGCTATGCTAGAACCCTTCTTTAGAAACAAGTACACAAATGAACTGGTTTTGTACATTTTCATGTTAATTTTGCTTCTCTTTTCACCATTTCTTTTCCTTTGGGAACTCATTGTAAGCGTTCGTGCGTGTTGTCAACCTAAAGAAGACCTGTCGGGAAAAGTTGTTTTGATCACCGGCGCTTCAAGCGGACTTGGAGAGGTACGTAAAACTTAAACCCGTGTTAGAATTATTGTGTTTTATTCGCGCATTTTTTATGTAACCATAACATGGTTACATTTAGCATTCTCCTTTAATAAAATTGGTTGAAATGAAATTTCAACAAATGGAAAATTTCTCTAAGAAATTTAATGAATTCAAATTTAAGTCATCCGTACATTATTATAGAACTAATAATTGGTTTAGGGTAAAACTATTATTGTGTAATGTATGTTTTTTATCTAACTACAATTAAAATATGAAGTTTTCTAATGACAGCGGACTGTCATTAAGAGTTAAATTAATGTATAAAAGAATGGTACAATTTATTTGTTGTTGGCGGTTAATGGTGGTTAATTTCGATGTACAAACAAACCAATCATGTTTTAGCATGCCTTAATTTTTTAATGACAGCTCTAAGAGTTGTCATTAGAATACTTCATATATTGTGACTATGAAAGTAGTGCTAGTTAATGTTGCATTTAATTTTTATTTTTTATATTTTGAAAGGCAGTTGCATTTGATATTTAAAACAAGAAATGACTACTTTCTTCTAACCATATCATGTATGACAGCTCATGGCTTACGAATATGCGAGAAGAGGTGCACGTCTAGCGATTATAGCGAGACAAAAACCTCATAGTCCTCTCAAGAACGTCGCAGATAAAGCTCGCGAACTTGGCTCTCCTGATGTTTTATTCATTTTTGCTGATGTGTCAAAGGTTGAAGACTGTAGGATGATCGTGGATAACACCATTAAACATTTTGGTCATTGTAGGTAACCTTATAAACAACCTTAATATTTCACACAAACTATTAACTAATCAACTCAAATACGGCTTTCTTTTACAGTGGATCATCTTGTTTGTAATGCGGGAATTGGTCCTGTTTATCTACTCGACGCTGATGTCACTACATACAAGGAAGTTATGGTATGATCCTTAATATGTACTATGATTATTGATAGATCCACTATAATTATGCATTAATGAGTTGTACTATTTAACTCATTAATGCATACTTGTGATGAATCTATAAAAAAAATCATAGTGGAAATATCATTAACTGTCCGAAGCTCGCAACCTAAGTTCTTTAAAATGAACCTATGTGTGAAATATTTTGGCAGGAAATAAACTTTTGGGGATCGGTTTATATAACTCATTTAGCGATTCCACATCTCATGAAAACGCGTGGAAAGATCATCGTCAATTCATCATCTGCCGGAATTTGTAACCCACCAAGAGGTGGTGTTTACGTTGTAAGACATCTGATCCTCCTGCATCAACCCACCTACTCGTTAATTTCGTTGTTGATAATTGATAAGTAATTATAGGTTTTTTGGATTGATATAGGGGAGTAAAGCTGCATTGATTAGCTTCTATGAGTCGCTTAGATTCGATATTTCTCCAACAATAACCGTTACAATTATGACGCTTGGGTTCATACAAACAAGCCTTGTTAATGGAAATAAGTCTGACACAAGTGTCGGTGTTCAAACAAAAAAGGTAAGCTTAATTCTCATAATAGTGTGTTTAGCGCACCAGCATCTTAAAACTTATTGGAGCTTGAACTTATAATTTTAATAAGCTCTAATTCATAAGCTTGGTATGGTAGACATAAAAAGTAGAGCTTATGAAAATCATAAGTCCTTAAAAAGAAGCTCCTCATAATGGCTTATGGAAAAAAAAGTAAAGCTAATGATTTGAAAAAAAAAACTCCAACTAGTTTCCGACCTTTTTCTGACCCCCAAAATATACGGATAGTGAAGTTTGAATCTAAGACATCTTGCTAGGATATCATGACCACAACATTGGCGAATCCAGGATAAAAATTTAGTGGGCTCTCAAAAAGATTTTCAAAACTAATAATATTTGAATATTACTTTAGTGATTGTTTACCTTAAAAAAATCATAAATTTTAATATTATATGAGGTCCTATAGTTAATTTTAATGATGTATATATACACTTTGAACAATACATCGTATAACAAAAATTTCAAAGTAGTGAAGTGAACCCAGGATAAAATCGCTTCTTATCACAACAATTAAACTAGCTTGTGATGGTTTTTATTTCCCTCATATTTCAACATATTAAATACTAAATACGTAGACTATTAAATAGTCTACTACACTGGGTTAAAACCCAACTATTTGTAGAATGTGGGAGCATACCTTCCAACAATGGAGGCTGAACCGTGCATTAAAGCGATTATGGACGGAATCTGCAAAGGAGCAAAAACCATTACCGAACCAAGAGTGTATAAGGGTCTATTTTTCATCAAGTACATGTTCCCAAAACTTGATCGCTTATACTTAGAAACTTGTGCAACAAAACTCTTCGTGATTGAAAAGAAAACTTAAATCTTTGAAAGATGATTTCATGTTATACGACTAATTAATTCGAATTTCAATAAGAAATATAGTCTATCTATTAGTATAGTCTATCAATTAGTGTTGGTATAATTTACATTAATGTTGAATTGTAAGTGACATTGTCATGTAAAACGTAATAAAATGAAATTTGCAGACTTTCACATGAAGGACATTGGTTTATACTGAGTGATAGGCTTGCACGGTGAAAAAATTGTTATTTTCCCAGAGAATTTCACATTATATGGGATTTCGATCCAGGAAAGTATTTAATTGACTTGCCAGGGTGTGTTTAGGGATGGCATCGGGTCAGGTTTAGGTAATCACAGACCCGAATCCGATTAAAAGAACCTGTCCCAAACTCGGACCCGAACTCGTCAAGTCTCATTTAGTTACTAACTAGCGAGTAAACAGGTTTCCCACAGGTATTCGGGTACCCATTTAATTACGAACTATCGGGTAAATGCGTTTTCCCACGAGTATTTGAGTCTTTTTTACAGATATAAGGGTCGGGTAATCGGGTATACGGGCCAAGTAATCGGGTTTATAGGTCGGGTAATCGGGTGTACGGGTCGAGCATATGGGCTCGGATCTTTTTTGGGTACACGGGTCGGGTATCGGGTTTGTGCCTAAACCATCCCCAGACCCGGACATGCGAAAAATTAAAAACCATTCCCATAACCGACCCAAGACTCTTTTACCCGGCTCAAACCCAGCTTAAAAATATCAAGTTGTGGGTTTTCCCACCGGGTAGGAGTTTTTTTGGCATCCCTATGTGTGTTTGATAAAACAAAATGATTAAGTGCAAAATAATTCAAAATCTAGATCATTGTTGAACTTAATTCTAAATAACATTAACATGTTTTTATAAAACAAAATGATAAGTATTACAGATATTGTTATAATTAGTAGGCTTATAACTACATTTAGTGGTCTGACTCTTGGCTATGGACTACTGATATTAAAGAGAAAGGAGAGAATAATAAACTTCTAATATACTCTAAGAAAAATAAGAGGAAGTAATATATTATAACTTGGCATATTTTTTGGGGTACCTTCATCTGCTTGTAGTATGCTTATTTATAGCAAATAACAATGAAAAGTTTTCGTAGTAATAATGTCCACATCAAATGCATGTGATATAGAATAGTCACAAGATAAGTATCGATAAAATTGATACTATAAATTTTACTGTGCAATTAACTATTCAAATGCATGCGTAACTATTCTTTAAATTGACATTCACACAGCCTTAGTGGTCTGACTTTTGATTTCATAACACTCCCCCTTGGATGGCAATTTGTTTTCATTAGAGATCAACTAGTACTGCCTTGTTAAAAACCTTGCTAAAGAAAAACTCAGTGAGAAAAAACTTTAGCTAAGGGAAAAAGAGTGCAGCATAGAGTTGACTCCCCCTCAAGTAGACATTGTTGAGCTGTTACATCTTTTGAACATGCCTCATGCTAATATTGTGAGTATGCTTTCTGAAAATAGCAGTTGGAAGTGCTTTGGTGAAAAGATCAGCAGAGTTTTTGCTGGATTGAATATATCTCATTTCAATCTGGTTGTCCTTAATGAGATCTTGAGTGTAAGAGAAAAATTTAGGAGGTATGTGTTTTGTTCGGTCACTTTTGATATACCCTTCTTTCATCTGTGCTATGCAGGCTGCATTATCTTCATAGATAGTTGTTGGGCTTTTATTGCGTTCTAGTCCACAAGAATCAGTAACGAGTTGTGTCATTGATCTCAACCAAAAACATTCTCGAGTAGCTTCATGCAATGCAATCACTTCGGCATGAGAACGCCATGAAGTAACGACCCTGGATTTTTCTACTTTAATTATTAATATTTATTATTAATACTTGCGCTTTAATAAATGTATTTTTTTACATTTTACTTGTTACCGTATTTGACTTTACATGTCCCGACTTGTCTTTGTGACACACGTACTTTTCCCGAATAATATTTTGAATATTATTTACATTCATGATTAATTATTATTAATCATTTTTAATTAACTAGTGTAAGTAGTTAATTACTTGGGTCTTATTTATTTAATTGCTACATACTTGGACTTGGGCTTGTATTAATGGACTTGGAAGCCCGCCCTACTTTACTTGATGGATTAATTAGGAGCCCACTTTTATGCTAGTAACTTATTAATGATAAACTAGATTAATTAAGTTAAGTTGAGGAGACTTGTCACAAGCATGCTTACACCTCTTTCCATTGCAATTTAACTTTAATTCATTTTGAGCTTGCACCATTCTCCCACACTTGAAAGTAGCTTTTGACCTTTCCCCTTTGAGCCACCAAACCGTCGGTTTTGAAGCAATGAGGAGGGAGTTCAAAAACTTTTTTTTTTTGCTAACTTATAAGCTAGTATTCTTTCATTCCACACACACTTCATTTTACACTTCTCTTTCTCTCATCTTTTTCTCTCAATATTGTAAGTAACATATCATTTTCTTTCTTCTTTTTCTCCTTTGAAAAACCGAAAATAATCATCATCATTTCATTAGTTTGTTGTTTGTTTGTTGTTAAAGATCAAGTTCTCTAGCTTGTATCTTCATGTAATCTTGTTCTTCCATCTTTGTTTGATGAAGAACCAAGAACAAGAATCTAAGTTTTTATAACTTATGGTTCTACACTTAAATGTTTTAAAGATCTAAAAGTTCATAAGCTTTATGATTTTACTTGTGTTCATGTTTTGTAGACTTAAGGTTTACTTTCCTAAGATCCAAACTTTGATTTGAATCTTCTTAAGTATGAAACAAACATGAACATAATACTTGTAACTTTAGTTTATTTCTTTCTTTTATAAGTACTTTAAAGTTGTGATGTTGTTAATTTGGTCAAGTATTACTAGTTAAACTTGATCTCATATTTCTTGAAACTAAAGTTAAACTTTGTAAGTTCAAGAACATGGAAGTATAACTTTCTAGTTATAACTTCATACACTTATATTAGATCTAAGTTTTTATAGCTTATGGTCTTCCAATTTTGTTGTAAACAAGAGCTTATAAGCTTATATACATTTTACAAGATGAAAATCTAAGTTTCATAACTTATGGTTTCATTAAAGTGAAGATCCAAGTTCTATAACTTAGGATCTAGCTTAAGAACACTAGATCTAGACTTTCTAGTCTAGAATCTTTAAGATCTAACTAAGAACTAAGTTTTACAAGTTAAGATCATGTTTACTTAGTTTACTTTCAAGTTTGTAACTTAATATTACTATTAGAACTCATGTATGTGTCGGATCTAAGATCTTGATGTAACTTTGGTTCATCAAACTACTTATAACCCTTAAATGAGTTGTGCTACATATCTTAGACATACATTAGTGTTATGATAGTCAAAACTTGGTTAAGATGATGCAAACACATCAAGGAGTTGTACACTTGAAGCTATAAGCATCAAGGATGAGAACCGTGATGAGCATCAAGCACCAAGAACCCACCGGAGCACCTTACCTACTGTTTTCAGAGTCTGATCATTAACCTGGGCTACTGGAAAATTTAATTTCCAGCTAGTTCGGTTCGATTAGATGATTTTTCATTTGTGCCTCGTCTTAATCCGAGTTACGGTTTAGGATTTATGGCCTTCCGAAAGTCACTACACCCTTTTAACGTTGTGCTGAAATTTCTGACCTACTCGCACTTAAAACGTCGCCACGGTCAAACGAAGACGATTTTGGTTCTGAAAATTGGTCACCCTCTAGGGGACTCATATACGGAGCCATGGCCACTGTTCTCACCTCATTTCAGTTTGTATAGAGGTCTTGGCGACTGAACGAAATCAGCCTTTATTTCAAACTCTATTCTTGATTGAAACTTACTTTACACTTTTTGATTAATGATGAATTATGATGATACTTAAGACCTAATTTACATACTTTTAAACCTTTGGGAATGATTTACTGACTTAGTAACTTTTGAATTAGGTTGAGGACCTTTTGGACAAACTACTTGCTTACTTTTCCGAATCAACTTTACTACTTTTCACTGTGAGTTATAGCATCCCTTTTTACTTTAACTATTTTGGGACTGAGAATACTTGCGCATTTTACATTTTACATACTAGGCACGATTACTTAAACTTTATATATGTGTGGGTTATACAACGGCATAAACTTTCCCCTTAGCTCGGTAACGTTTAGTCATTGGTCTTTGAACCGGTGAACACGAATCTTAGATATGGATCCATAGGGTTTGACATCCCCACTCGGGCTAGTCGCGATAGCATTTAATGGGTGTTTAATACTTCGTAAACTTACGCACTCGCCAAGTGTACTTTTAGGGGGTGTTATTTACGTTAAGTTAGTTACCAAGTGCCCACGGTTATACATATACTTTTCATACTGTTTTGAAACACTGAAATCTAGTGGCCTACCTTACATTACTGTTACGTTAAACTATAGCTCACCAACCTTTGTGTTGACGTTTTTAAGCATGTTTTTCTCAGGTGCTTAAGAGGTTTGTTTGCTTCCGCTGTTGTAGTCTTGCTGTAGACACCCGCTGCTTGTGTTAGAGATGTCTTCGCATGAAACGTTTATCTTGCATTCACAAACTTTATTACTTTTGAACAATGTATTCGTAACGACCATTGGGTCGCGTACTATCATTAATTGCTTCTATTCATAGAAGCATACTTTCGTTGTAAAACATTTGATGTTGGTTAAGACGTCACCTTTTCTTATGAATGCAAAACTTCTTTTAAAATAGCATATAGTGTTTGACCTTGTAATGATCATGTTGTTGATGATCCGTACACGTTGATTTTGTACGGGGCGTCACATTTGGTATCAGAGCATTGGTTTTAGGGAATTATGTTGCATTAGTGAGTCTAGACCGGATCAAGTAGGATTCACTAATAGGACTAATCTACAACTTGCTAGTTTACTTGTTTCTGCGGAACTTGCTGCATGCTGCTGCTTACTTTTATTGCTATATGCTGTATAGTGTTACTTGCTTTCACTACTGCATGTTATTATCTGCTTTCGATTGCATGATACTTGTCATTATTGCCATGCTACATACTGCTATAGATGATCTAGACTGTCGGAGTTACTTTGCCTAATACGTGGTTGCTATATGACTTACTGACATGAAAAAAGTTATTTTTCCTTGTTCAGATGTCGGATGTCCCGCCCGTTATCATTTTGGAGAGCGACTCAGACACATCCGCCACCTCGCCTGCTACTGCTGTCGACACACAGATCCCGTCCTCTTTACCCTCCAGCGACTCTGGTGCTTCGTCCTCTGGAGACAGTAGCCATGCACCCGACCCAGTGATCATCTCAGACGGACATGAGGATCCACCGGAGATTCCAGTTCCACTTATCCCAGGGCCTTCGGAGCCACAGCACCATTCCGGTGGTGCTGTGATTCCTGGGGAAAATGGGGAGGGTCCTTTCCGTAATGAGCATAACCATTGGGTCAGACGCCTTCCTGATGGACGTGTCGTGCCGATCCCGCCTTGTAGATACCGACTGATGACCACCAGTCGAGCAGATCCACCCTCAGATAGTTCAGACGACTCATCATCCGATGACTTCAGCTAGGCGGATTCCGACGAGGATTCTGACGAGACGCTCGTGCAGCCGCCCTCTACCCCGCCGAAGAAGTGGTATCGTTTCGATGGTACTGTTATTCCAGGGGTTAACGGAGGTAAGTCGTTCGTTAACGCACATGGACTGAAGGTTAGAGTTGCCGCCCGTAAGCAGGTTGTGCCTTACCCTGCCGATCCATTCGTGCGTAAGGCTTCCCGATACGCAACATCTACTTCTGGTGCTGGACCGTCTGCACCACCAGCTCCACCAGCATCATCTGCACCACCGGCACCACCTGCACCATCAGCACCGCCTGCTCCACCAGCCTCTCCCTCTGTCGAGGAACTGACGAGGGAGGTGGATACCCTCTGTGCTCGGGTAACTGAGCTTGAGGAACATGTGTCGCACATAATGGACATCCTTTACCCACCGTCACCATAGGGCTTTTGTATTAGATTTCTTTATGTAATCCCGTTTGTAGTTTCATGTTTCACTCATGTATTGTACGAATCTTATGCGAATGTATGCAACTTTTTATTAATGAATGGAACTTAGTGTTGTTTAATCTTTGTACGGTGTTCTATTTACGTTACTGTATGATGATTTTGTGGTATCTGTATCTAGTTGCATTACTTAATTAACATGTGTTGTGTTGATTCCATGTTGGTTACCATATACTGTATTATTATTATTGAATGCTGGATTTTGACTTGAGTCAAAATTTTTGTTTAGAAGATCAATGGCCAACGGAAGATCAACGCCCACAGCAGCACAGATTGAAGAAATGATATCCGAACGGGTAGCCGCAGCTATAGCGAAAATGAACCCCCAAGCTCCACCAGTTATCCAGCACAATCATAACGGGTGCACATACAAGGAATTCCAAAGCTGTAAGCCCCACAATTTTAGTGGTACTGAGGGGCCAGTTGGACTTACAAGGTGGTTTGAGAAATTGAAAGCTGTATTCCGTGTAAGTAACTGCTCAGAGTCGAACAAAACCAAGTATGCCTCATGTACGCTGTCGGACGGTGCCTTAACATGGTGGAACACACTTGCTCAGGCTAAGGGTATCGACGAGGCATATGCTACCCCGTGGGAGGAATTCAAAGGGGCCATGATTGAAGAGTATTGCCCCAGGACAGAGATACAGAAAATGGAGGCTGAGTTCTGGGATTTGAAGGTTGTGGGAACCGATCTCGATGGTTATAACCGTAGGTACCTGGAATTAGCTCTGATGTGTCCCACGATGGTTACCCCAGAATTTAAGCGTATGGAACGGTATTTATGGGGACTTCCCAAGTCCATTCAGGGAAATGTCACCTCTTCTAAGCCACCAAATGTCCCAGAAGCTATGCGCATGACGCATACCCTAATGAACCAAATTACCAGCAAAGAACCGGCGAAATTCGAATCGGGGGCTAGTAGTGAGAAGCGTAAGTGGGACAACAACAAGGGGAGAGTCAATGATCAAAACCCGGCTAAGCGACATGAGGGTTTTAAGGGAAACAACGATGGGAGGAACCCCAATCTGAACACTAGCTCGAACTCTAACTGCAAGGGTAGTCTGCCGCAGTGCAAGATATGCTACAAGCATCACACCGGGTACTGCAACGTGGTCTGTGAAAAGTGTAAAAGGACTGGGCACATTGGCAGAGACTGCAAGATCACCACACCAACTGTGAAGACAAACCCTACTGGACCGAGGAAGTGCTATGAGTGTGGACAACAGGGCCACTTCAATGATGAGTGTCCCAACAAGAGAAAGGACAACGGGCCAGCGCATGGTAAAGCTTTCAACGTAAACTCAAGGGATGCTCGTGAGAACCCCGACTTGGTCACAGGTATATTCACTATCAACAATCTATTAGCTTCTGTCCTATTTGATACTGGTGCCGATTGGAGTTATGTATGTAGACACTTTTTCTCTAAGATAAATTGGTCGTTAGTTCCTTTAAAGGAGAGTATGCTTGTCGAGGTAGCCAATGGAAAACTTGAGAAAGTTGACCAAATTAGCCGAGGAGCTATTATCAACATAGCTGGTGTGGATTTCGAGATTGACTTGATACCCATTAAATTAGAAAGCTTTGATGTTATTGTCAGTATGGACTGGTTGACCAAGATAAGGGCTGACATTATCTGTGGAGATAAAGCTCTTCGTATACTGCACGGAGATGGTGAGCCACTGATTATTTACGGAGAGAGATGTAGCTCGAAACTGAATCTCATTAGTTGCATGAAAGCACAAAAGATCATGAAGAAAGGACGTCTTGCTATTTTAGCACATGTGAAAACGTTAGAAACTGAGGTGAAGAGTGTGGATGACGTACGAATTGTGAACGAATTTTCCGATGTCTTTCCGGAAGAATTTCCTGGATTACCGCCACCAAGAGCAGTGGAGTTTCAGATCGATTTAGTGCCAGGGGCTACACCTGTAGCTCGCGCACCTTATCGACTCTCACCTTCCGAAATGCAAGAGTTGCAGAGCCAATTACAAGAACCGTTAGACCGTGGATTTATCTAACCAAGTTCTTCGCCTTGGGGCACTCCTATTTTGTTTGTGAAGAAGGACGGATCATTCCGCATGTGTATCGACTACCGTGAACTCAACAAACTGACGACCAAGAATCAGTATCCTCTTCCCCGAATTGACGATCTTTTCGACCAGTTGCAAGGATCAAGCGTTTACTCTAAGATCGATTTGCGATCCGGTTGTCACCAGTTGAGGGTGAAAGAGAGCGATGTGATGAAGACTGCATTCAGAACTTGTTATGGTCATTATGAGTTTCTCGTGATGCCATTCGGTTTAACCAACACACCTTACGTATTTATGGACCTCATGAATCGTGTATGCAAGCCATACCTGGATAAGTTCGTTATCGTCTTCATATATGATATCCTCATCTACTCGAAAAGCGAAGAAGAATATGAACAACATCTTTGTCTAGTGTTGGAACTCTTGAGACAAGAGCAACTTTATGCAAAATTCTTCAAGTGTGAGTTTTGGTTGAAGGAAGTCCAATTTCTGGGCCATATTGTGAGTGATCAAGGTATCAAAGTTGATCCCGCGAAGATCGAAGCTATCAGCAAGTGGGAAACCCCCACTACACCGACTCATATCTGCCAATTTTTAGGCCTCGCCAGTTACTACCGAAGATTTATTGAAGGTTTCTCTCTGATTGCGCGTCCTTTGACCGCGCTGACTCACAAAGGGAAGAAGTTCATTTGGGAACCCGAACAGGAATCAGCATTTCAAACCTTGAAAAAGAAGTTAACCACCGCACCTATCTTATCACTCCCTGAAGGAAGTGACGATTTCATCGTTTATTGCGATGCTTCGAAAAGTGGTTTTAGTTGTGTACTGATGCAACGCACAAAGGTTATCGCTTACGCCTCCCGACAACTGAAGATTCATGAGCGAAATTACACAACGCACGATCTCGAGCTTGGAGCCGTTGTCTTTGCATTAAAGCTGTGGAGACACTACCTTTATGGAATAAAGAGCACTATTTTCACCGATCATAAAAGCCTCCAGCACATCTTTGATCAGAAGCAACTAAATATGAGACAGCGTCGATGGATCGAGACGCTGAACAACTATGATTGTGAACTTCATTATCACCCTGGCAAGGCCAATGTTGTAGCTGACGCTTTGAGCTGAAAAGAGAGGATGGCACCTCTTCGTGTTCGGGCACTGAACATCACCATTCATTCGAACCTCAATAGCCAGATCCGAGCAGCCCAAGATGAGGCTCTCAAGGAGGAGAATATATCTCATGAATACTTGAACATTCTCGTTTCTCGATTTGAAGTTAAGGAAACTGGACTCCGATGCTATGCCGGAAGAATTTGGGTACCTCGTTATGGAGATTTACGGAGCCTTATACTAGATGAAGCCCACAAGTCGAGATATTCGATTCACCCAGGAGCCGGTAAAATGTACCACGATCTTAAGGAACAGTACTGGTGGCCTAATCTTAAGAAGGACGTTGCAACTTATGTTGGGAAGTGTTTGACTTGCTCGAAAGTTAAGGCCAAACATCAGAGGCCTTCTGGGTTACTTCAACAACTGGAAATCCCGCAATGAAAGTGGGAAAGGATAACAATGGATTTCATTACGAAGTTACCAAAGACGGTGGGCGGATACGATACCATCTGGGTTATCGTTGATCGTCTTACCAAATCTGCACACTTTTTAGCCATGAAGGAAACTGATACGATGGAGAGACTCGCTCAACTATACATAAAAGAGGTTGTATCTCGTCATGGTGTGCCCTTATCAATCATCTCATATAGCGATCCCCGTTTTGCTTCCAGATTTTGGCGTTCTTTGAAAGAAGCCTTGGGGACTCGTCTCGACATGAGTACTGCGTAACACCCACAGACCGACGGACAAAGCGAACGCATAATTCAGACTTTGGAAGACATGTTGCGTGCATGTGTCATTGATTTCGGAAAGGCTTGGGAAAGGCATTTGCCGCTAGCCGAATTCTCTTACAACGACAGTTATCATTCGAGTATTAATGCCGCACCTTTTGAAGCGTTGTATGGCCGCAAATGCCGATCTCCTATTTGTTAGGCTGAAGTAGGCGAAAATCAAATCACCGGACCCGAGATAGTCCATGAAACAACTGAGAAGATTGTCCAAATTCAAGCGAGACTCAAGACGGCCTGTGATCGCCAAAAGAGTTATGCAGACCTTAAACGTAAAGACTTCAAATTTAATGTGGGTGACCGTGTAATGTTGAAGGTCGCGCCTTAGAAATGTGTGATCCGTTTTGGAAAACGTGGGAAGCTCAACCCGCGATACATTGGTCCTTTTGAAATCTTGGAGCATGTTGGACCCGTTGCCTACCGTTTGGATCTTCCAATTCAATTGAGCTCAGTTCATCCTACCTTTCATGTATCGAATTTGAAGAAGTGTCTTGCTGAACTGGAACATGTCATACCATTGGAGGAACTTACAATTGATGACAAACTCCACTTCGTGGAAGAGCCTGTCGAAATTATGGACCGTGAGGTCAAAAATTTGAAATACAACAGAATTCCGATCGTCCGAGTCCGATGGAATGCCAAACGAGGACCTGAGTTTACCTAGGAACGAGAGGATCAAATAATGCAGAAGTATCCTCACCTTTTCCCAACTCCTCCATCTCCCTCAGCTTAAAATTTCGGGACGAAATTTTCTTTAACAGGTGGGTGATGTAACGACCCTGGATTTTTCAACTTTAATTATTAATATTTATTATTAATACTTGCGCTTTAATAAATGTATTTTTTTACATTTTACTTGTTACCGTATTTGACTTTACATGTCCCGACTTGTCTTTGTGGCACACGTACTTTTCACGAATAATATTTTGAATATTATTTACGTTCATGATTAATTATTATTAATCATTTTTAATTAACTAGTGTAAGTAGTTAATTGCTTGGGCCTTATTTATTTAATTGTTACATACTTGGACTTGGGCGTGTATTAATGGACTTGGAAGCCCACCCTACTTTACTTGATGGATTAATTAGGAGCCCACTTTTATGCTAGTAACTTATTAATGATAAACTAGATTAATTAAGTTAAGTTGAGGAGACTTGTCACAAGCATGCTTACACCTCTTTCCCATGCAATTTAACTTTAATCCATTTTGAGCTTGCACCATTCTCCCACACTTGAAAGTAGCTTTTGACCTTTCTCCTTTGAGCCACCAAACCGTCGGTTTTGAAGCAATGAGGAGGGAGTTCAAAAACTTTTTTTTGTTAACTTATAAGCTAGTATTCTTTCATTCCACACACACTTCATTTTACACTTCTCTTTCTCTCATCTTTTTCTCTCAATATTGTAAGTAACATATCATTTTCTTTCTTCTTTTTCTCCTTTGAAAAACTGAAAATAATCATCATCATTTCATTAGTTTGTTGTTTGTTTTTTGTTAAAGATCAAGTTCTCTAGCTTGCATGTTCATGTAATCTTGTTCTTCCATCTTTGTTTAATGAAGAACCAAGAACAAGGATCTAAGTTTTTATAACTTATGGTTCTACACTTAAATATTTTAAAGATCTAAAAGTTCATAAGCTTTATGATTTTACTTGTGTTCATGTTTTGTAGACTTAAGGTTTACTTTCCTAAGCTCCAAACTTTGATTTGAATCTTCTTAAGTATGAAGCAAACATGAACATAATACTTGTAACTTTAGTTTATTTCTTTCTTTTATAAGTACTTTAAAGTTGTGATGTTGTTAATTTGGTCAAGTATTACTAGTTAAACTTGATCTCATATTTCTTGAAACTAAAGTTAAACTTTGTAAGTTCAAGAACATGGAAGTATAACTTTCTAGTTATAACTTCACACACTTATGTTAGATCTAAGTTTCTATAGCTTATGGTCTTCCAATTTTGTTGTAAACAAGAGCTTATAAGCTTATATACATTTTACAAGATGAAAATCTAAGTTTCATAACTTATGGTTTCATTAAAGTGGAGATCCAAGTTCTATAACTTAGGATCTAGCTTAAGAACACTAGATCTGGACTTTCTAGTCTAGGATCTTTAAGATCTAACTAAAAACTAAGTTCTACAACTTAAGATCTTGTTTACTTAGTTTTTCTTTCAAGTTTGTAACTTAATATTACTATTAGAACTCATGTATGTGTCGGATCTAAGATCTTGATGTAACTTTGGTTCATCAAACTACTTACAACCCTTAAATGAGTTGTGCTACATATCTTAGACATACATTAGTGTTATGATGGTCAAAACTTGGTTAAGATGATGCAAACACATCAACGAGTTGTACACTTGAAGCTATAAGCATCAAGGATGAGAACCGTGATGAGCATCAAGCACCAAGAACCCACCAGATCACTTTACCTACTATTTTCCGGGTCTGATCATTAACCTGGGCTACTGTAAAAGTTGATTTCCAGCTAGTTCGGTTCGAGTAGATTATTTTCCATTTAGGCCTCGTCTTAATACGAGTTACGGTTTAGGATTTATGGCCTTCCGAAAGTCACTACACCCTTTTAACGTTGTGCTGAAATTTCTGACCTACTCGCACTTAAACCGTCGCCACAGTCAAACAAAGAAGAGTTTGGTTCTGGAAATTGGTTAGCCTCTAGGGGACTCATATATGGAGCCATGGCCACTGGTCTCACCTCATTTCAGTTTGTATAGAGGTCGTGACGACTGAACGAAATCAGCCTTTATTTCAAACTCTATTCTTGATTGAAACTTACTTTACACTTTTTGATTAATGATGAATGATGATGATACTTAAGACCTAATTTACATACTTTTAAACCTTTGGGAACGATTTACTGACTTAGTAACTTTTGACTTAGGTTGATGTAGTGACCCGAACTTTTCCATGATTATATATTAATTGAAAACTATATCTGCATGATTAAATGTTTCCAACATGTTAAGCAATCGAACTTGTTAAGACTTGATTATTTGAAATGAGTTTCATGTAGACAATTGACCACCCAAGTTGACCGGCGATTCACGAATGTTAAAACTTGTAAAAACTATATGATGACATACATATGGATATATATATATATATATATATATATATATATATATATATATATATATATATATATATATATATATCATGATATTATGATAAGTATGTACCTCATTAAGTATTTTAATAATGAGTCATATACATAAAAATGAGACTATTGAATTAAGAAACTTGAAAACGGTATATATAACAATTATCGTTATAACAACGTCTTACTAATTACATATGAATCATTTTAAGATATTGATACACTATATATAAACATGTTAAATGATAAGTAAACATATCATTAAGTATAATAATAATGAACTACATATGTAAAAACAAGACTACTAACTTAAGGATTTCGAAACGAGACATATATGTAACGATTATCGTTGTAACGACATTTAACTGTATATATATCATATTAAGATATATTAATACATCATTATATCATGATAATGTAATCATTTAACATCTCATTAGATATAATAAACAATGTGTTAACAACATTTAACAAGATCGTTAACTTAAAGGTTCCAAAACAACATTTACATGTAACGACTAACGATGACTTAACGACTCAGTTAAAATGTATATACATGTAGTGTATTTAGATGTATTAGTACACTTTTGAAAGACTTTAAGACACATATCAAAGTACTTCTACTTAACAAAAATGCTTACGATTACATCCTCATTCATTTTCATCAGCAATTCTACTCGTATGCACTCATATTTGTACTTGTACAATACATAGCTTCTAAATGTATTTACTATTGGTATATACACTCCAATGATCAGCTCTTAGCAGCCCATGTGAGTCACCTAACTATGTGGGAACCATCATTTAACATCTAGCATGACTTATGAGGAAGGAAACAAAAACAAGAACTCCTTTTAACCCCACTCACCTTCACCACTCACCACTCACCACCTACTCCATTTCACTTCCAATTTTCTTCCCAATTCTCTCTCAAAACACACACACTCTTCCGTGAACATCTAAGTTACTATTTTTTCAGCAAAAATCATCAAATACAAGCTTTAGTTATTACCTATAATACTCATAAAAACAATTACTCAAGAACACATCAAGAACACTTCCAAGTTTACAAGTTTACTTCCAAGTTTCCTAATCCATTCCAAGCAATCATCTAAGATCAAGAAACCTTTGTTATTTATAGTAGGTTATCTTTCTAAATCAAGGTAATATTCATATTCAAGCTTTGATTCAATTTCTATAACTATAACTATCTTAATTCTAGTAATAATCTTACTTGAACTTGTTTTTGTGTCATGATTCTATTTCAAGAACTTCCAAGCCATCAAAGATCCTTTAAAGCTCAAGTTATTTTTTCATCATTTCCAGTAGGTTTACCTACTAAACTTTAGGTTGTAATGATGTTCATAACATCATTCGATTCATATATATAAAACTACCTTATTCGAAGGTTTAAACTTGTAATCACTAGAACATAGTTTAGTTAATTCTAAACTTGTTCGTAAACAAAAGTTAATCCTTCTAACTTGACTTTTAAAATCAAGTAAACACATGTTATATATCTATATGATATGCTAACTTAATGATTTAAAACCTGAAAACACAAAAAACACCGTAAAACCGGATATACGCCGTCGTAGTAACACCGCGGGCTGTTTTGGGTTAGTTAATTAAAAACTATGATAAACTTTGATTTAAAAGTTGTTCTTCTGGGAAAATGATTTTTCTTATGAACATGAAACTATATCCAAAAATCATGGTTAAACTCAAAATGGAAGTATGTTTTTCAAAATGGTCATCTAGACATCGTTCTTTCAACTGAAATGACTACCTTTACAAAAACGACTTGTAACCTATATTTCTGACTATAAACTTATACTTTTTCTGTTTAGATTCATAAACTTAAGTTCAATATGAAACCATAGCAACTTGAATCACTCAAAACAGATTTAAAACGAAGAAGTTATGGGTAAAACAAGATTGGATATTTTTGCTTGTTGTAACTACGTAAAAATTGGTAACAAATCTATATTAATCATATCCTAGCTAACTCATATTGTATTATACATGTATTCTAATATATTATGTAATCTTGGGATACCATAGACAAGTATGCAAATGTTTTGACATATCATATCGACCCATGTATATATATTATTTAGAACAACCATAGACACTCTATATACAGTAATGTTGGAGTTAGCTATACAGGGTTGAGGTTGATTCCAAAAATATATATACTTTGAGTTGTGATTTAGCCTGAGACGTGTATACACTGGGTCGTGGATTGATTCAAGATAATATATATCGATTTATTTCTATACATCTAACTGTGGACAACTAGTTGTAGGTTACTAACGGGGACAACTGACTTAATAAACTTAAAACAGTAAAACATATTAAAAATGTTGTAAATATATTTTGAACATACTTTGATATATATGTACATATTTGTTATAGGTTCGTGAATCGACTAGTGGCTAAGTCTTACTTCCCGACGAAGTAAAAATCTGTGAAAGTGAGTTATAGTCCCACTTTTAAAATCTATTATTTTTGGGATGAGAATACATGTAGTTTTATAAATGTTTTACAAAATAGACACAAGTGATCAAAATTACATTCTATGTTGAATTATCGAACCGAATATGCCCTTTTTTAGCTTGGTAGCCTAAGAATTGGTGTTTATTATAATTGCCACCAATTGACGCGAATCCTAAACATAGATCTATTTGGCCCAACAATCCTCATCCGAGTTACGGATGCTTTAGTACTTCGATTTATCATGTCCGATGAGAGTCTCAGAATGATGGGGATATTCTATATGCATCCTGTTAAGGTCGGTTACCAGGTGTTAATCATATGAATGATTTTTATGCAGATTGCATGTTGTTTATGAGAAATGGAAATATGAAATCTTGTGGTCTATTATTACGATTTGATAAATATGTAGGTTAAACCTATAACTCACTAATATTTTTGTTGACGTTTAAAGCATGTTTATTCTCAGGTGATTATTAAGAGTTTCCGCTGTTGCATGCTAATTTATGGACAAGAGTTGGAGTCAGCATGCTTGTATAATATTGTTTAAAAACTGCATTCGAAGACTTAAATTGATGTGTAATATTATTGTAAACCATTATGTAATAATCGTGTGAAAACGCTATATTTTAGATTATCATTATTTGATGATCGTCGTAATATTTTTAAACCTTTATCGATAAAATAAAGGTTATGGTTTGGTTTAAAATCGAATACAGTCTTTGAAAAACGTCTCATATAGAGGTCAAAACCTCGCAACGAAATCAATTAATATGGAACGTTTATAAATCGATATGAATGGGACATTTCAGTTGGTATCAGAGCGTTGGTCTTAGAGAACCAGAATTTTTGCATTAGTGTGTCTTACTGAGTTTGTTAGGATGCATTAGTGAGTCTGGACTTCAACTGTGTTTTTCTTCAAAAACGATTGCTTAACATTTTTTGTTGAAAACTATATATTATTAACATATAAATATATTAATCTCTTAACGTGTTTGATATTGTGTGATAGATGTCTGCCTCTAGTACAAATCCCATCGACTCACCTAATAATAATGAAGAGTCGAATATACTTTAGGAAGATTCACAAATTCCCGAAGAGGAACCGGAAGAGGAGGAACCTGAAGAAGAGGAACCGGAAGAGGAGGAACCGGAAGAAGAAGAGGTTCCAGAGGAAGAAATATTGATACCTACAGTAAATCGATTAAATAAAAGAAAATCCTCAACGAACGGACCAAAGTTAAAAATGGTCAATGGTGTTTCCGCCAAGGAAACAAAATATTGGGTAGATTACCAATTTTTCGATGAATCGGATCCCGATGAGGATTCCGATGATGTTATAGAAATTACCTCGACCCAATTTAATAAATCAAAAGAAAATAATAGAGGAAAAGGTATAAAAATAGAGAAACCTGATTCCAACCCCGATGAACTTTATATGTATCGGTAACATCTGTATTTTCTAAAATGTAACAATAACCCGGGAACCTCTAAACCACCAGGTTTTTCTAAACCATTGTGGAAAACAAAGGCTCGTATTAGAGGAACACCATATATCCCTAGAAAATTAGGAAAACGAACCAAGTCCGAAGAAGAAGAAACCAGTGATTCAGATTAGAGGTGTAAAGACCCGTCCTAATCCATCCGGACGAAGTCCATATCGATTATAAACGAATCACAACAATTGATTACATCGCGAGGTACTTGACCTCTATATGATACATTTTACAAACATTGTATTCGTTTTTTTTAAAAGACAATCTTTCATAACATCGACAATTGATGGCATGCATCCCATTTCTTAATACATCTAACTATATTTGACTTAATAATAATCTTGATGAACTCGACGACTCGAATGCAACGTCTTTTAAAATATGTCATGAATGACTCCAATAATATCTTTAACAATGAGCTAATGCACAACAGAAGATTTCTTTCGTACCTGAGAATAAACATGCTTTAAAGTGTCAACCAAAAGGTTGGTGAGTTCATTAGTTTAACATAAATAATCATTTCATAATTTTAATAGTCCACAAGATTTCATATTTCCATTTCTCATAAACATACGTCCCATGCATAGAGACAAAAATATCATTCATATGGATTGAACACCTGGTAACCGACATTCAAAATATGCATATAAGAATATCCCCATCATTCCGGGATCCTCCTTCGGACATGATATAAATTTCGAAGTACTAAAGCATCCGGTACTTTGGATGGGGCTTGTTGGGCCCGATAGATCTATCTTTAGAGTTCGCGTCAATTAGGGTGTATGTTCCCTAATTCTTAGATTACCAGACTTAATAAAAAAGGGCATATTCGATTTCGATCATTCAACCATATAATGTAGTTTTGATTACTTGTGTCTATTTCGTAAAAATATTTATAAAAATTGCGCATGTATTCTCAGCCCAAAAATATAAAGGGTAAAAAGGTAAATGAAACTCACCTAATGTATTTTGTAGTAAAAATACATATGACTTCATTTAACAAAAATAGGGTTGGCCTCGGATTCACGAACCTATATCATTTATATATATATATATATATATATATATATATATATATATATATATATATATATATATATATATATATATATATATATATTAACACTTATAATTGTATTCGAACAAATTTATATATTATTACTAGTGATATAATTGTTATATTTAAAAAAATTTTTCTAGGTTTTGTTAATTAATTAAGTATATTTATTTTATATATGCTTTTAAAAATATTAATATAGTTATGTTGAATATAAATTTTTATTTGTTATAATATTAATAATAGGAATACTATTAATCATAATGATACTTATAGTGATAATATTAATATTAATATTAATATTAATAATAATGTTAATGTTGATAATAAAAATGATAATAATAATAAAATATATATATAAATTTTAATGATGATAGTAATAATACTAAAATAAAAAGATTGTATTATTTTTACAATAAAAATAACAATTTTGATAAAAATTCATAATACGAATAATACTTAATATTAATACTTGTTAAAAAAAAATATATTAATGATAATATTAATACTTATAATAACTTGGTAGCATTAATAATCTTAACAATAATATTAATAATAACAATCTTATTACTAATGACAATACTAATAATAATACTACTTAATGATATTATTACTAATGATAATAATATTAGTAATAACTATAATGATAATAATAATTATAATTGTAATGATAATATTAATAAACAATAACTAATATTTATTTTAGTAATAATATTAATAACAATTATAATACTAATAATAATAACATTAATAATAATAAAAATTTTAAAATACAACCTTTGAAGAAAACGAGCTCCAAAAACAAATAAAATGCCATTTGCCAGGCTTGAACCCGCGACCTCTCGAAACCTTCAAACACCACACAACCACTCCACCATTTAAATTTTTACTGAATTGTATCGTACCCAATTATCTTAATCTGTTTCTATTTCGGCCCAACTGGATGCCAATCAATTCTTGGCCCAATATCACCTCAAGAGCCCAACCGAAAATAATTAATCTCGACCCAATGAACCAATAGGATCATGGCCCAACCTTTAGCTCAACACACAACTCCTTAATATACTTATTGTTAATAAAAAAAATTAATACCGTCCCCTAGTTTCGAACCCACAACCTCTAGCTCAACACACAATCGCCAAACCACTGAACCATTAATTACTATCTTGTTTTTAATTCCACATTTATTTAATTAACAAGTAAAAACTGTTTATCCTCATCATTTCTTTATTCATCGTTTAACAGGAAACCGAAATAGAAACTTTTTAACATCATTCCTAACCCTTATCATCACATAACATCATTTTGCATCTTCATCCTTTTTAACAGAAAATAGAAGCAAGAAGATAGTGAATAATAGCGAGTAACACTAATACAGTGACATTGTAAGAACAATACACGGATCGTGTATTATTATGGCCATTTTAATCGTAGCATCATCGTTTAAAATAGAAAGAAACGAAGTAGCAACAGTTGCAGTAGCATCCTGGGATGTTCGAGGGTTGTTTGTTCGAAGTAGAAAACGAAAGAAAAAAAAAATTATCAAAGGTGGTGTTGGGTCTCGGTTATGGCTCGACAGAAAAAAGGAAAGAAAGAAGAAAATATATATAGTTATAGCAGCAGTAGCAATAAGAAGGCTGTAGGTGGTGATTTATTGGTCGTGTAATGGTTGGTTGAAGGTAGCAGGGTGGCGGTCTTAAGGTGCTACGATGGTGGTTTTGTTATTGTGTTTAAAAACAGAAGAAAAACCAATAATGGTGGTGGGTTTGGATCATGATTGTGGGTCCTGGTGGTGTAGGGTGGGGGTTATTATGGTGTAGGTGGTGGTTCTCGAACGATATTAGAGAGAGAGGGAGAGACACGGTTAACAGTGGTGGTGGTGGTACGGTGGTTGTGATGGCCGGTGTAAGTGGTGGTGTGTTTGAATGGGTCTTGGTGGTCCGGTCGAATAAAGGAACAAGAGAACCGAGTGCATGGTGGTTCGATGAAGTTTAGTAATTGATAGTTTATTATTATGGTTACGGTCATGGTTTCATTGATCAAACCCAAGACACAACAAGTTTAGTGATGAAGATGTTTGGTTGTTAACACAGGAACAAAAGAAGAAATAGCATGGTTCTTTGTAGGTTGATGGGTGTTAGACAAAATGAGAAGTCAAAAGGTGATAAAAGATATATCTATATCTTCTGTTTATGTAACGTAATTGTATATATATATAGATATGAATTAAGCTAGTGGGTATGTAAAGAACGAAAACAATAAACTCATAAATCAATTAGGAACAGTAAATCAAACAGTTAGCAGCCTAAAGTTTAACTTATGTGCCAACAGTTTTTTTTCCACGAAGTGCTATCGTGTCCATTGCTAAACAGTTAATATATAAAAGTGTTCCTAAAAATTCCAAATTTTTAGATTAAATATATTTAATTATTTCACTCATTAACTGTTTGAAACCTGATCAAAAAGGTTCGATAATTATATATTTTCTGTTCCAATTTATATGTACGGAGTACTAATATTTAATCTTAAAAAGGTAAAAATATTTTTGACAAATCTAAAATCTTCGTAATCAATTTACAGTCCAACTTTTATTTCAATCCTTCATGAACATGTACAATATCTATATTAAGACCAACAAAACATCAACTGAATGTTACTGACGTTTACTAATTAAGCTCGAAATAGTTCATTTTCCAATTACTCTCTCTCTCTCTCTCTCTCTCTCTCAATATAATCAGTTTTAAATAACAAGTTTTATCACATAAATATATATTATATTTTTAAACAAATAGATTTAATATCATTTTATATATTTACAAGTAGTATTTATATATATATATATATATATATATATATATATATATATATATATATATATATATATATATATATATATATATATATATATACATATACATTTAATTGTTCGTGAATCGTCGAGAATAGTCGAAGGGTAATTGCATTCATAAAAATAGTTCAAAATCTTTGATACTCAACCTAACAGACTTTGCTTATAGTATCTGAAACTTATAATGATTAAGTTTAAATTTGGTCGGAAATTCCCGGGTCGTCACAGTACCTACCCGTTAAAGAAATTTCGTCCCGAAATTTGAGTGAGGTGGTCATGGCTAACAATAAAAATGTTTTCATGACGAATATGATTTGATAAATAGAGTTTTATCATCATTGAATAATATGGATAAGATAATTCGGCTACTCGATGAGTACGAGTGAAGCTATCACAAAAGAGTGAAATGAGTAAATAACGTTTCGTCTTAACCGGTGACGTAGTCTCGATTGATTTTATAAAATAAGGTGTATCATAACTTTTGACGTTGTCTTGGTTGAATTTGAATTCCGGAATTCAAGGGATTTGAAGAAAATCTTCGAAATCTAAAAGATTTGATTCTTCGGCGAATAAGGAAATTAAGATCTCTATAATTAAATACGGTGATCTGCCTCGATTACTCTGTCTGATACTTCAATTATAAATTAAACTCTTCCGTTTTATTATTCTCACCGTTCCTATACTTTCTTTCTTAGTTCATACATCTAAAAGATTATGAAAATGCTTAATCCAGCTCTAATCCTTGATATTTTCTCAATTATCAATTCTGTCATCCTTCTTTTAAATCTTCCACCAGAAAAATCTGTTTACTTCTACTATCACCTTGGGTGATACTTTTCTTAATTATACCGTGTCTTTATGTTGCTATTCGTATTAATATACATGGTTTGTAATTTCTGTGTTGTTGTCGAGTTTTTTTATATCTTCCCTTATGTTTCGAATCTCTTTGTCTTTTAAATCTCTTCTCGACCTCTAGTAAAGCGAGTAATGGTCCAGAATTTGTAAGTATGGAGGTTTCGAATGATTATTATGTTCTAAGCAGGAAGGAATGTATTAGCACGATTTGATTTATCAAATTACCAGAATTCCTGAGGATGGAACTATCAAGAATATATTTTCCTGATAAGTTCAGAGGTTAAGTAGAATGAAAGAGTTATGTAACATGTCACATGATGATGGTATAATCTACTGTGAACCATCATCACGTTTCATTTAAAACTCAGCATGACTTACTGTAATATAATCACGTTGGCCGGGCGTCATTATATTATACTAACCCATGCTTCAATTCCCAACAATTCTCCACAGTTCATTCATAATTTATACTTAGATTTTATAGAATTTTCTGATGTAATGTAATACAGATAGCACGAAGAGATAGATAATTTCGGACAAGAATATTTATGAAAATATCCTCGGAAATATCGAAGATATTTATGATGATATTTTGGAATTTCTAAGTTCGAAGGTTGATGAAGAAAAATTTTCCGCAAGGTTTTAACATGACTTCGGAGCAAGATATTCTCTAAAGATTTCATCGGATCCAGAATTACCTGGATTCTTTGAATATAGGGTTTGGTCCTTGTATTTTTTCTTGGTCTCCTTCATGGCTAGCTCAATCCGTTTTTCAGTACCAAATTTTCTATCGATCATTTCCAACACTCCATACTTTATCATCAAACTCTTGGCCATTTAGGCCATCTACAATTTTACTGTTTCGTCTGCTTTTAATGCAGCCATATATGAATCGTCAGTTATCAATCCGAGGTGATTTCAAAAGAATTGTGTTTTAGATGATTAAACGCTGATGGTAATACGGTGGAATATAAAAGATTCCCCGGTAACAATAAAGAGCACGCATATATATATCAAAGTTATAATAAGTTTGTTTTAAGTGAAGATTCGAAGCTGTCTTGCTGGAGCTGTGACAAAATTTGGCTATTTTGAAAAAGAACTGCAAAGTTATTTTGGGTAATAATAACACTAAAGGAATTAGCACAGTTATGCGTTAAACGTTTACTCAGTTTTCGAGAGTTTTCAGGTGTATAACTATATGCATCGATCTTTTCTTCCGTAGGTGAAGTGCGGTTGGTTCATCCTCTCGATTGAGGTGTTTTCAAGAATTATGAAAGGTTTGAACGCAGATTGTAATCATCAAGATACAAATTGAGGTTCAAGATGAAATCAAGTGGCAAACTTGAAGAGTTGTTTAGTTTCATATGTTATAGTCAATATTTTAATTCATTTTAATTGTCCAATGTTGGTAGTCCTCGATTGATAGTCCACAGTTAGCAATTCAACAATTCATATATAATTTAATATATAATATTCGAATTAATTAATACGTATCGTGACCCGTGTACATGTCTCAGACTCGATCACAACTCAAAGTATATATTATTTAAGAATCAACCTCAACCCTGTACAGAGAACTCGATCATTACTGCATATAGAGTGTCTATGGTTATTCCAAATAATATATATATATATATATATATATATATATATATATATATATATATATATATATATATATATATATATATATATATATATATATATATATATATATATATGCGTCGATATGATATGTCAAAACCTTGTATACGTGTCCCGATATTTAAAGTGCGTAAAATAAATAACAGAAATTAAATGACGATAAATAAAATTGCGAGAATGTAATTTGCGATAATTAAATTGCGAGAACCAGTTAGCTAGGAACAGTTAGCTAGGAACAGTTAGCGTGGATTCTTAACAAAATTCTTCTCATAATTAAATTGTTTGTTTCTAACAAATTTTATTTGTCCAATATTTTCTTCATTATGCCACTTGTTGGATTCTGATAAGTCAAAATTCAATTATGAAGTTGAATAAAAATGGTTATTTTGTGGTGAATAGATTCGTATATCTGTGGATGTAAGTAGAATAGTAAATGACCGTTGAATCAGATTCGAAGAATGTACAGTGTAACTGATTGATGTGAAATCTCAATATTCCGCGGGTATTACCCACCCGTTAAAATATTTTCACCATTAACAGTTTGTACAAAAGAATTTTTTATTACAATCTTTATGAAAACATATATACATATATATTTTCTTCAGATGTAATCATGGATTTAATGAGTCAATGTGATATTAAACTCATCAGATTTACGGCAAAAACTAAAGTACATAATCTCTAAAACATTAGAGATTACATAATTGCCATGAAAGACGAAGATAGTTTATGTAGAACGATTCGTAGAACGATGATTATACTCGAGGTACAGAATGAGATGTTTAAAATGCCCCGTCCTAATCCATCTGGACGAAGTCATCAACATTTGATCCCAGAGCGATGATCGACTCCAAGTAATGTCCTTAAAATAAGCAAATGCACAGCGGAAGATTTCTTTCATACCTGAGAATAAACATGCTTTCAAGTGTCAACCAAAAGGTTGGTGAGTTCATAGGTTTATCTTAAAACAATAAAATTCATCATTTTGATAGAGCACAAAATTTAAATGCTGCATGGTACAAATGGGCCCGAATCCTATACCCACCTGTAATGTACATGCTATATCTTTTAAATACAGTACATCTTTTCTCGTGTACAAAACAATTTTCATAAATCATAGTAACTGTACACATATTTTGTGCACAAAAATAACATACACATAACCTGTGTATAAAATCATTCTCTCGATATATAATATTCACATCAACTGGTGACAATTATCATGTCCACATAATTCAATGGTGGCAATTATCATGTCCACATAATTCAATGGTGGCAATTATCATGTCCACATAATTCAATAATAATCCGCAGAACTTCTGTCTGCATAATAATTCATTCGAGGAATGTTTTGCTTGTGTCTATCTCGTCAAACATTTATAAAAGCATTGCATGTATTCGCAGTTCAAAATATATTTCAAAAGCATTTAATAAAGCGGTTGTAAAAACAACGCATGTATTCTCAGTCCCAAAAATATAAAGAGTAAAAGGGAGCAAATGAAACTCACGCTTATAAATATTGTAAAATAGTTATTAAAACATTGCATGTATTCTCAGCCCAAAAATATATATAAAAAGGGAATAATGAAACTCACCAATTGTATTTTGTAGTAAAAATACATATGACTAAATTGAACAATGCAGGGTTGGCCTCGGATTCACGAACCTATATTATTCATATATTTATTAAAACATATATTTGTAATCGAACAAGTTTAGATTTAATTATTAATTGTTATTTCAGTAACTTGTACGTTTCATTAATAACTAAATTAACTATATTTATTTTTATATACAATAAATAGATAATTAATATTTATTACAAACATTTTAATATAGTTATGTTTTATGTAAATAATATATTTTTATATATAAAATCTTTATTTGATATATTAATAATTAATAATACTAATAATAATAGTGATAAGAATAATAATAATATTAGTGTTAAAAATAATAGAAATGATAATAAAAATAATAATGATAAAAATAATGATAATTCTAATAATAATAATGATAGTTCTAATAATAAAAATGATAATTTTTATATAAAAATTTAGTTTCAATAATATTACTACATACTTTAAAAATGATAATAATAATAATAATAATGATAATAAAAATGAGTAATAAGTAAACTACCTCCAAGAAGTAGCCCTTAAAAATAATGTCCAAGTCCGGGTTTGGACCCGCGACGTCCCGCTAACCCGATAACATTCCCAAATCAATCTTCCATTTATGACATCATCTAATCCCCCTAATCATAACCATATCATGATCATAATAATAATCATCATAATACACCATGATCATTGTTATCCTTTCGCCTCGTTTATTATCATACACCCGTCATCGTCATCATTCGAAAACACCACCATACTTCATCATCATTTATAACCGAAACAACATCGTTATCATACCATTAACATTAATATTTATGTCAATGAATCATTAATAGATTACCAACGTTGTTTATACCATCAAAACTTTACTCCACTTATCTTCTAATCCTATAATCATGATCTTAATCTACATCATCAAATCCGTATCTCCGGTCATCATCGAGCTTTATTTTCTATCATCACTTTCGTTCTAACATGTGTCATTATCTAAATTACCTCATCATCTTTCTCCTAATCGTACTCATCCTCAAGTTAATCCTATCATAATCTAAATCATCATACTCTTAATCATATCCTAACATCATCATGATTATCATTACTTAGTTTTGAAGCCAGTTTTGACATCGATCCAAAATGCGGCACAAAGGGGCTTGCAAGTCGTGATCCAACATAATGACAATTTAACAAGCCCCAAAAATAAAAAAAATAAATAAATAAATTTGTGAGCTGTTTAATTTTTGTTTCGCATGAAGCCCGATCGAATAATAAAAAAAATATGTAGGAGTTAACCTCATTGTGGCACGTACAGTTTATCCTCTTTCAATCACCACGTCACTTAGGTGACCCAATATGGTCGTCCACTTGCACAACAAATATTCCGACTTTTGTTTTCTAAAGAAGCTCTAATTCCTTCAAGTTGCCAACTTTAACTGTGACCATACCAAACCCGTGACCCACATATACTTATTTATACTAAGTGCTCCTAGAGATAAAGTAGCCTTGCTAATCGGTCAACACAAACATGCACTCAATCCACTAACTAAATATTTCATATTTATTTAATACTAATCTTGCGTACTCTTTTAAATACGTAAACTAGAAACATGGGACATAATGAGGCTTTTAATAACTCTTGCCATTAAGTTTAACTCATCATCAATCGGGCTAAAACTCTTTTAATTAGGATGGTATAATAATAGCTAGAATTTAGAGTTTCAAGATTACCCAACAAGGTGGTGGTTTGAATAGTGTGGTCATTTGATCTGCTCGAAACAAGAAGGTGAAATAAGTGTGGCAGCTTGTTGGGGCCTTCGTGCAGAGATAGAAACAATCATCGTTGCAGCAAGTAAACAATGAATATTATAGTAGGATAGTTTTGTTTTGGGTTGACAACGAAACAAGAACATAATTATTGGGTTTGATGTACACTGGTTAATAAAAAAAATGCAAGACGTAACGGGTGTTCAAGGGTGATAATAGATGGCGGTTTTATTGATTTCAAGGTGATGGTAGTTTGTAAAAGAAAGGCGGTAAGGTGATTCTATGGTGGTGATTGTGGTGGTTTAAGATGGTAGCCGTGATGGTGGTTCACGATGGTTTATTGGATTGTGGTAGAGATTTACGGTTAATATTTAGGAGAGAGTGATATAGAGAGAAAGAGATATAGGTGGTGGTGACGGCTTTGGTGGTTCTCGGGTAAACAAGAAGTAGAGAAGAGAAGAAGGTATGCAGGGATGGTGGGTTTCTCAAATGACACAAAAATAGACAAAGAGAGAAATAGATGTGACTCAAAAGCAAACAGTGAAACAGTAATATAATTTACATTTTGTGATCTTAAATTATTGGTATCCTACCGACAGTTTTCACGGACTGTGTTATATCGTGGTTCATTGCTAAACAGTTGACGTATAAAAGTGTTCCTAAAAATCCCAAATTTTTAGATTAAATATATTTAATTATTTCACTCATTAACTGCTTGAAACCTGATCAAAAAGGTTCGATAATTATTTATTTCCTGTTCCAATTTATAGGTACGGAGTACTAATATTTAATCTTAAAAAGGTAAAAATATTTTTGACAAATCTAAAATCTTCGTAATCAATTTACAGTCCAACTTTTATTTCAATCCCTCATGAACATGTACAATATCTATATTAAAACTAACAAAACATCAACCGAGTGTTACTGACATTTACTAATTAAATTCGAAATCATTCATTTTCCATTTACTCTCTCTCTCTAAATATAATCAGTTTTAAAAAAAACAAGTTTTATCACATAAATATATATTATATATTTTTAAACAAATAGATTTAATATTATTTTATATAATTACAAGTAGTATTTATATATATATATATATATATATATATATATATATATATATATATACATTTGTAATAATAGTTTTCATTATATCGCATATTATTTTACATATTTATTTCCAACAATTAACTCATATATTATTTCGATTAATATTTCAAATTATATATATATATATATATATATATATATATATATATATATATATATATATATATATATATATATATATATATATATATATATATATATACATCTACCTATTTACAATTAGTTGTTCGTGAATCGTCGAGAACAGTCGCAGGTCAATTGAATATATGAAACAGTTCAAAAATTTTGAGACTCAGATTAACAGACTTTGCTTATCTTGTCAAAAAAATATAACATCGTATCGAGAGTTTGGTTTAAAATTAGTCGAAATTTTTCGGGTCACTACAGTACCTACCCGTTAAAGAAATTTCGTCCTGAAATTTGAGTGAGGTGGTCATGACTAACAATAAAAATGTTTTCATGACAACTATGAGTTGATAAATTGAGTTTTATCATTATTGACTAATATAGATAAAACGATTCGATTTGATGAAGTGTACGAATGAAGCTGTCACAACAGATTGAGATAGATATTCAACTTTTGACGTAGTTACGATGGAAATTAGAAAATAAGGTGCATCTTAGCTTTTGACGTTGTCTTGGTTGAATTTCGGAATTCAAGGGATTTAAAGAAAATCTTCTAAATCTAAAAGATTTGATTCTTCGGCGAGAAAGGAAATTAAGATCTCTATAATTAAATACGGTGATCTGCCGCGATTACTCTGTCTGATATTTCCACTATAAATTTAAGCTCTTCCGTTCCATTATTCTCACCATTCCTATACTTTCTTTCTTAGTTCATACATCCAAAAGATTGTGAAAATGCTTAGTCCAGTTCTGATTCTTATCCTTATAATGACTATTGCAACAATCATTCTCCTTTTCCAACTTCCACCAGAGGAATCTGTTTTCTTTTACTTCGCCCTTGGTGTTATAGTGTTTTTAATTCTCCCGTGTCTTTATGTTGCGATAAACATTGATATACACGGTCTGTAATTTCTGTGTTGTTATTGGGCTTTATATCTCCCCTTATATTTCAATGTCCTTATTTCTATTTCCTACAATCATTGTTATCCACAGTTAATGCTCCCTTTTATTTACTGCAATTTATACCCCAATTTCTATTTCGGAGCTTTGTCCCTTCGTTTTTTTTTCTTTTCTTCTTGCGATTAAACATCGCTTGTAATGGTTCAGAATTCGCAGATATAAACTTCGGAATGAACATTGTTAATGTTCTAAGAAGGAAATCGTAATGGCACGATTTGATTTGTCAAATTACTAGAATCACTGAGAATAGAACTATTAAGAATATATTTTCTTGATATGTTCGGAGGTGAAATAGAATGAACGAGTCGTGTAACATGGCACATGATGATGTTAGAGTCTGTGAATCATCACGTTTCATTAGAAACTCAACATGACTTACTGTAATATAATCACGTTGATCAAGTGTCATTATATTATACTAACTCATGCATCAGTTCCCAACATTACTTCAATAATATTCATATTTTAATGCTCAAAAGTTTACATAATATAGAAACTAACAGTTTCTATATGATGTAACACTGATGGCACGAAGAGGTTAATGATTTCAGATAAGAATAGTTATGAAAATATCTTCAGAAATATGGAAGATATTTATAATGAAAGATACGATGATTTCTTAGAATTTCTAATATCGAAGGATGGAGAAGAAAATTTGTCCGCAAGAGTTTGGAGTCAGAAGCAAGGTATTCGATAAGAATTTCATCAGAAATAGAATCATCAGAATTCTTAATGTACAAGTTTAGTCCTTGTGATTTGTTCAGAGACTCCTTCGTAGTTTGCTCAATCAGTTTTTCAGTTACAAACTTTTTCTGAGCTTTGCCAACATACAATTCTTTATCATCAACTTTCGGCTGTTGAGGTCGTTTACGGTTGTCTACGGTTTCTGCTGCTTCATTCAGCTTTTTCAACATTCAGAGTATTGATTTGTAGACTGAGTGCTTTTCAGAATTTCAAAATGAAAGATCATAATTCTAAGAGATAAATGTTATACATATAACTGTTGATGTAGATATGCTGTGAGTTTTCAAAGTACTGATTGCTGATTCTCGGTATTTGGTATGGCAGTTTTCATTACAAGATGCGGATGATTACATGATGAGACTTCAATAGATAAATATACTGATTTGTCGGAGAGATTTAAACCAAAGAGCAACGAGGTTGCTGGTACATCTGCTGGTAATATGGTGAAATATAAAAGGTTCCCCGGTAATAATAAATGAGCACGCATATATATCAAGGTTATAGTAAGGTTGTTTCGAACGAAAAGTCGAAGTTATCTTGCTGGAGCTGTGACAAAATTCGCTACTTTGAAAAGAGATTATCAAGTTATTTTGGGTAATAATAACATTAAGGAATTAGCACAACTACGTGTTAAACGTTTATTCAGTTTTCGAAAGTTTTTTTTTTTTCCAGATGCATAACTATATGCATCAATCTTTTATTCCGTAGATGAAGTGCGGTTGGTTCATCCTCTCGATTGAGGTGTTTTCAAGAATCATGAAAGGTTTGAACGCAGATTGTAATCATCAAGATACCAACGAGGTTTAAAAATGAAATCAAGTGGCAAACTTGAAGAGTTGTTTAGTCTCATATGTTATAATCAATATTTTAATTCATTTTAATTGTCCAATGTTGGTATTCCATAGTTCAAAGTCCACAGTTAGCAATTCAATAATTCATATATAGTTTAATATATAACATACGAATTAATTAATACGTATCGTGACCCGTGTACATGTCTCAGACTCGATCACAACTCAAACTATATATATTATTGTAGAATCAACCTCAACCCCGTATAGAGAACTCGATCATTACTGCATATAGAGTGTCTATGGTGATTCCAAATAATATATATAGATGCGTCGATATGATATGTCAAAACCTTGTATACGTGTCCCGATATTTAAAGTGCATAAAATAAATAACAGAAAATAAATGACGATAAATAAGGTGCGTAAAGTAAATAACAGAAATTAAATGATGATAAATAAAATTACGATAAACAAACTGCGATAAAAAAAAATGTAATCAGTTAGCTAGGAACAGTTAGCGTAGATTCTTAACAAAATTTTTCGTAGTTAATTTGTTTGTTTCTAACAAATTTTATTTTGTCCAATGTTTTCTTCATTATGCCACTTGTTGAATTCTGGTAAATCAAAATCCATATATGAAATTGGATGAATATGGTTATTCTGCGGTGAACAGATACGTATATCGATGGATGTAAGTAGGATAGTAAAAGACTGTTGAATCAGATTCGAAGAATGTACAGTGTAACGTATTAATGTGAAATATGAATATTCCTCGGGTATTACCTACCCGTTAAAATATTTTGACCATTAACAGTTTGTATGAAAGAAAATTTTAATTACAGTCTTTATGAAAAATATATATACATATATATTTTCTTCAGATGTAATCATGGATTTAATGAGTCAATATGATATTAAACTCATTTGATTTACCGTTAGAACAAGAATATATAATCTCTAAAACATTAGAGATTACATAATTGCCATGTCGAACAAAGATAATTGATGTAGAACGATACGTAGTATGATGATTATAATCGAGGTACGGAATGAGATATTGGGGCATGAGGTGTTGAAACTTGTGTTGTTGGTGGTACTGTTGATGCTGGTGATGTTGCTGAAGCTGGTACGTTTTGCTCCATATTTTCCAAGGCTACAACTCGGGTGTGAAGTTTGTTGACTTATTACCCCGAGATGATTATCGGTAGGAACGAGTGAGTGAATAAGGTTTAAAATAGTGGATAGAATATAATCGTGGTGAGATATTCTGGAAATGAGTGTGAAAATGGTGTTACAAACAGGTTCACCAGTAAGTGTTTCAAGTTCATCGCCAAGAGGTAAATTCGGTTGATGGAAAGGATCGCTTTCTTCGCGTCTCCATGGATTAAGTCGACTATGAACCCATCCTCAATTCATCCATAATAGATGATGGCTAAATGGTTGATCCATTCTGGTTATACTGCTTTCGGAGCTTGAGTGAAAATCCATGTCGGAATAGCTGTCAGAATAACTATCGGAATAGCTATCGAAATCTGAGGGACTCGAATTGGTTGAGGGGTTCATCTCGTACAATCAGATGAAGGATTTTCGATAAGAAATAGATTATAGGATGTAGATTAGTACCCTGCAATACATAATTTACATATGCATATATAATACTAAAATCCCATAAGTTACGGAGGAATCTACGGAAGCTGTCAGGCAAAGATAACAATAACAGATACGCTAAGATATGAATTTATCTATACACTGTCTATGTAATAGAGGCAGTAAGACATGTCTAGACTTTAAGGATGATAAGCAAATAATTTTCGGCACTAAATGATAAGTAAAATTTTTGACATGCAGACACGGTCGAAGTCCAGACTCACTAATGCATCCTAACGACTACTAGTTAGACACACTAATGCAAGACCTAGTTCGCTAAGACCACTGTAGTGTCCCGAACTTTTCTATGTTTATATATATATTAAATGAAATTGTTATTTACATGATTAAGTGTTTCTAACATGTTAAGCAATCAAACTTGTTAAGACTTGATTAATTGAAATAGGTTTCATATAGACAATTGACCACCCAAGTTGACCGGTGATTCACGAACGTTAAAACTTGTAAAAACGATATGATGACATATATATATATATATATATATATATATATATATATATATATATATATATATATATATATATATATATATATATATATATATATATATATATATATATAGTTAACATGATATTATGATAAGTAAACATATCATTAAGTATATTAACAATGAACTACATATGTAAAAAAAGACTACTAACTTAATGATTTTGAAACGAGACATATATGTAACGATTATCGTTGTAACAACATTTAATGTATATATATCATATTAAGAGATATTCATACATCAAAATATCATGATAATATAATAATTTAAAATCTCATTTGATATTATAAACATTGGGTTAACAACACTTAACAAGATCGTTAACCTAAAGGTTTCAAAACAACACTTACATGTAACGACTAACGATGACTTAACGACTCAGTTAAAATGTATATACATGTAGTGTTTTAATATGTATTCATACACTTTTGAAAGACTTCAATACACTTATCAAAATACTTCTACTTAACAAAAATGCTTACAATTACATTCTCGTTCAGTTTCATCAACAATTCTACTCGTATGCACCCGTATTTGTACTCGTACAATACACAGCTTTTAGATGTATGTACTATTGGTATATACACTCCAATGATCAGCTCTTAGCAGCCCATGTGAGTCACCTAACACATGTGGGAACCATCATTTGGCAACTAGCATGAAATATCTCATAAAATTACAAAAATATGAGTAATCATTCATGACTTATTTACATGAAAACAAAATTACATATCCTTTATATCTAATCCATACACCAACGACTAAAAACACCTACAAACACTTTCATTCTTCAATTTTCTTCATCTAATTGATCTCTCTCAAGTTCTATCTTCAAGTTCTAAGTGTTCTTCATAAATTCCAAAAGTTCTAGTTTCATAAAATCAAGAATACTTCCAAGATTGCAAGTTTACTTCCAAGTTTTCTAAATCCATTCCAAGTAATCATCCAAGATCAAGAAACCTTTGTTACTTACAGTAGGTTATCTTTCTAATAAAAGGTAATAATCATATTCAAACTTTAATTCAATTTCTATAACTATAACAATCTTATTTCGAGTGAAAATCTTACTTGAAATTATTTTCGTGTCATGATTCTGCTTCAAGAACTTTCAAGCCATCCAAGGATCCTTTGAAGCTAGATCCATTTTTCTCATTTCCAGTAGGTTTATCCAAGGAACTTGAGGTAGTAATGATGTTCATAACATCATTCGATTCATACATATAAAGCTATCTTATTCGAAGGTTTAAACTTGTAATCACTAGAACATAGTTTAGTTAATTCTAAACTTGTTCGCAAATAAAAGTTAATCCTTCTAACTTGACTTTTAAAATCAACTAAACACTTGTTCTATATCTATATGATATGCTAACTTAATGATTTAAAACCTGGAAACACGGAAAACACCGTAAAACCGGATTTACGCCGTCGTAGTAACACCGCGGGCTGTTTTGGGTTAGTTAATTAAAAACTATGATAAACTTTGATTTAAAATTTGTTATTATGGGAAAATGATTTTTATTATGAACATGAAACTATATACAAAAATTATGGTTAAACTCAAAGTGGAAGTATGTTTTCTAAAATGGTCATCTAGACGTCATTCTTTCGACTGAAATGACTACCTTTACAAAAACAACTTGTAACTTATTTTTCTGACTACAAACCTATACTTTTTCTGTTTAGATTCATAAAATAGAGTTCAATATGAAACCATAGCAATTTGATTCACTCAAAACGGATTTAAAATGAAGAAGTTATGGGTAAAACAAGATTGGATAATTTTTCTCATTTTAGCTACGTGAAAATTGGTAACAAATCTATTCCAACCATAACTTAATCAACTTGTATTGTATATTATGTAATCTTGAGATACCATAGACACGTATACAATGTTTCGACCTATCATGTCGACACATCTATATATATTTCGGAACAACCATAGACACTCTATATGTGAATGTTGGAGTTAGCTATACAGGGTTGAGGTTGATTCCAAAATATATATAGTTTGAGTTGTGATCAATACTGAGATACGTATACACTGGGTCGTGGATTGATTCAAGATAATATTTATCGATTTATTTCTGTACATCTAACTGTGGACAACTAGTTGTAGGTTACTAACGAGGACAGCTGACTTAATAAATTTAAAACATCAAAATGTATTAAAAGTGTTGTAAATATATTTTGAACATACTTTGATATATATGTATATATTGTTATAGGTTCGTGAATCAACCAATGGCCAAGTCTTACTTCCCGACGAAGTAAAAATCTGTGAAAGTGAGTTATAGTCCCACTTTTAAAATCTAATATTTTTGGGATGAGAATACATGCAGGTTTTATAAATGATTTACAAAATAGACACAAGTACGTGAAACTACATTCTATGGTTGAATTATCGAAATCGAATATGCCCCTTTTTATTAAGTCTGGTAATCTAAGAATTAGGGAACAGACACCCTAATTGACGCGAATCCTAAAGATAGATCTATTGGGCCTAACAAACCCATCCAAAGTACCGGATGCTTTAGTACTTCGAAATTTATATCATATCCGAAGGGTGTCCCGGAATGATGGGGATATTCTTATATATGCATCTTGTTAATGTCAGTTACCAGGTGTTCATCATATGAATGATTTTTATCTCTATGTATGGGATGTGTATTAAAATATGAAATCTTGTGTTCTATTGTTACGATTTGATATATATAGGTTAAACCTATAACTCACCAACATTTTTGTTGACGTTTAAAGCATGTTTATTCTCAGGTGAATACTAAGAGCTTCCGCTGTTGCATACTAAAATAAGGACAAGATTTGGAGTCCATGTTTGTATGATATTGTGTAAAAACTGCATTCAAGAAACTAATTTCGATGTAACAGATTTGTATTGTAAACCATTATGTAATGGTCGTGTGTAAACAGGATATTTTAGATTATCATTATTTGATAATCTACGTAAAGCTTTTTAAACCTTTATTTATGAAATAAAGGTTATGGTTTGTTTTAAAAATGAATGCAGTCTTTGAAAAACGTCTCATATAGAGGTCAAAACCTCGCAACGAAATCAATTAATATGGAACGTTTTTAATCAATAAGAACGGGACATTTCAACCACAGCTCTGATACCAACTGAAATGCCCCGTCCTAATCCATCTGGACGAAGTCATCAACATTTGATCCCAGAGCGATGATCGACTCCAAGTAATGTCCTTAAAATGAGCAAATGCACAGCGGAAGATTTCTTTCATACGTGAGAATAAACATGCTTTCAAGTGTCAACCAAAAGGTTGGTGAGTTCATAGGTTTATCTTAAAATAATAAAATTCATCATTTTGATAGACCTCAAAATTTAAATGCTGCATGGTACAAATGGGCCCGAATCCTATACCCACCTGTAATGTAAATGCTATATCTTTTAAATACAGTACATCTTTTCTCGTGTACAAAACCATTTTCATAAATCATAGTAACTGTACACATATTTTGTGCAGAAAAATAACATACACATAACCTGTGTATGAAATCATTCTCTCGATATATAATATTCACATCAACTGGTGGCAATTATCATGTCTACATAATTCAATGGTGGCAATTATCATGTCCACATAATTCAATAATAATCCGCAGAACTTCCGTCTGCATAATAATTCATTCGAGGAATGTTTTGCTTGTGTCTATCTCGTCAAACATTTATAAAAGCATTGCATGTATTCGCAGTTCAAAATATATTTCAAAAGTATTTAATAAAGCGGTTGTAAAAACAACGTATGTATTCTCAGTCCCAAAAATATAAAGAGTAAAAGGGAGCAAATGAAACTCACGCTTATAAATATTGTAAAATAGTTATTAAAACATTGCATGTATTCTTAGCCCAAAAATATATATAAAAAGGGAATAATGAAACTCACCAATTGTATTTTGTAGTAAAAATACATATGACTAAATTGAACAATGCAGGGTTGGCCTCGGATTCACGAACCTATATTATTCATATATTTATTAAAACATATATTTGTAATCGAACAAGTTTAGATTTAATTATTAATTGTTATTTCAGTAACTTGTACGTTTCATTAATAGCTAAATTAACTATATTTATTTTTATATACAATAAATAGATAATTAATATTTATTACAAACATTTTAATATAGTTATGTTTTATGTAAATAATATATTTTTATATAGAAAATATTTATTTGATATATTAATAATTAATAATACTAATAATAATAGTGATAAGAATAATAATATTAGTGTTAAAAATAATAGAAATGATAATAAAAATAATAATGATAAAAATAATGATAATTCTAATAATAATAATAATGATAGTTCTAATAATAAAAATGATAATTTTTATATAAAAATTTAGTTTCAATAATATTACTACATACTTTAAAAATGATAATAATAATAATGATAATAAAAATGAGTAATAAGTAAACTACCTCCAAGAAGTAGCCCTTAAAAATAATGTCCAAGTCCGGGTTTGGACCCGCGACGTCCCGCTAACCCGATAACATTCCCAAATCAATCTTCCATTTATGACATCATCTAATCCCCCTAATCATAACCATATCATGATCATAATAATAATCATCATAATACACCATGATCATTGTTATCCTTTCGCCTCGTTTATTATCATACACCCGTCATCGTCATCATTCGAAAACACCACCATACTTCATCATCATTTATAACCGAAATAACATCGTTATCATACCATTAACATTAACATTTACGTCAATGAATCATTAATAGATTACCAACGTTGTTTATACCATCAAAACTTTACTCCACTTATCTTCTAATCCTATAATCATGATCTTAATCTACATCATCAAATCCGTATCTCCGGTCGTCATCGAGCTTTATTTTCTATCATCACTTTCGTTCTAACATGTGTCATTATCTAAATTACCTCATCATCTTTCTCCTAATCGTACTCATCCTCAAGTTAATCCTATCTTAATCTAAATCATCATACTCTTAATCATATCCTAACATCATCATGATTATCATTACTTAGTTTTGAAGCCAGTTTTGACATCGATCCAAAAGGCAGCACAAAGGGGCTTGCAAGTCGTGATCCAACATAATGACAATTTAACAAGCCCAAAAAAAAAAAAAAAAAATATTTGTGAGCTGTTTAGTTTTTGTTTCGCATGAAGCCCGATCGAATAATAAAAAAAATATGTAGGAGTTAACCTCATTGTGGCACGTACAGTTTATCCTCTTTCAATCACCACGTCACTTAGGTGACCCAATATGGTCGTCCACTTGCACAACAAATATTCCAACTTTTGTTTTCTAAAGAAGCTCTAATTCCTTCAAGTTGCCAACTTTAACTGTGACCATACCAAACCCGTGACCCACATATACTTATTTATACTAAGTGCTCCTAGAGATAAAGTAGCCTTGCTAATCGGTCAACACAAACATGCACTCAATCCACTAACTAAATATTTCATATTTATTTAATACTAATCTTGCGTACTCTTTTAAATACGTAAACTAGAAACATGGGACATAATGAGGCTTTTAATAACTCTTGCCATTAAGTTTAACTCATCATCATTTGGGCTAAAACTCTTTTAATTAGGATGGTATAATAATAGCTAGAATTTAGAGTTTCAAGATTACCCAACAAGGTGGTGGTTTGAATAGTGTGGTCATTTGATCTGCTCGAAACAAGAAGGTGAAATAAGTGTGGCAGCTTGTTGGGGCCTTCGTGTAGAGACAGAAACAATCATCGTTGCAACAAGTAAACAACGAATATTATAGTAGGATAGTTCTGTTTTGGGTTGATAACGAAACAAGAACATAATTATTGGGTTTGATGTACACTGGTTAATAAAAAAAAAATGCAAGACGTAACGGGTGTTCAAGGGTGATAATAGATGGCGGTTTTATTGATTTCAAGGTGATGGTAGTTTGTAAAAGAAAGGCGGTAAGGTGATTCTATGGTGGTGATTGTGGTGGTTTAAGATGGTAGCCGTGATGGTGGTTCACGATGGTTTATTGGATTGTGGTAGAGATTTACGGTTAATATTTAGGAGAGAGTGATATAGAGAGAAAGAGATATAGGTGGTGGTGACGGCTTTGGTGGTTCTCGGGTAAACAAGAAGTAGAGAAGAGAAGAAGGTATGCAGGGATGGTGGGTTTCTCAAATGACACAAAAATAGACAAAGAGAGAAATAGATGTGACTCAAAAGCAAACAGTGAAACAGTAATATAATTTACATTCCGTGATCTTAAATTGTTGGTATCCTACCGACAGTTTTCACGGACTGTGTTATATCGTGGTTCATTGCTAAACAGTTGACGTATAAAAGTGTTCCTAAAAATCCCAAATTTTTAGATTAAATATATTTAATTATTTCACTCATTAACTGCTTGAAACCTGATCAAAAAGGTTCGATAATTATTTATTTCCTGTTCCAATTTATAGATACGGAGTACTAATATTTAATCTTAAAAAGGTAAAAATATTTTTGACAAATCTAAAATCTTCGTAATCAATTTACAGTCCAACTTTTATTTCAATCCCTCATGAACATGTACAATATCTATATTAAAACTAACAAAACATCAACCGAGTGTTACTGACGTTTACTAATTAAATTTGAAATCATTCATTTTCCATTTACTCTCTCTCTCTAAATATAATCAGTTTTAAAAAAACAAGTTTTATCACATAAATATATATTATATATTTTTAAACAAATAGATTTAATATTATTTTATATATTTACAAGTAGTATTTATATACATATATATATATATATATATATATATATGTATATATATATATATATATGTATATATATATATACATACATATATATATATATACATACATATATATATATACATACATATATATATATATATACATTTGTAATAATAGTTTTCATTATATCGCATATTATTTTACATATTTATTTCCAACAATTAACTCATATATTATTTCGATTAATATTTCAAATTATTATATATATATATATATATATATATATATATATATATATATATATATATATATATATATATATATATATATATATATATATATATATACATCTACCTATTTACAATTAGTTGTTCGTGAATCGTCGAGAACAGTCGCAGGTCAATTGAATATATGAAACAGTTCAAAAATTTTGAGACTCAGATTAACAGACTTTGCTTATCTTGTCAAAAAAATATAACATCGTATCGAGAGTTTGGTTTAAAATTAGTCGAAATTTTTCGGGTCACTACAATGTTGAGGCGTGTGACGTTGAAACTTGGGTTGTTGGTGGTAATGGTATTGATGTTAGTAGTACTGTTGGTGCTGGTGATTTTGTTAAAGCTGGTACGTTTTGCACCATATTTTCCAGGGCTACAACTTGGGCGCGAAGCTCGTTGATTTCTTATATTATTCCGGGATGATTGTTGGTCAGAACGAGCGAATGAATAAGGTTTAGAATTTTAGATAGAATATAATTGTGGCGAAATAGTCTGGAGATGAGTGTGAAAATGGTGTTTCAGACAGGTTCGTCGGTAAGTGCTTCAGGTTCTTCACAAAGAGGGCAATGTAGTGGATAGAAAGGGATCACCTTTTTCTTGTCTCCAATGATTGAGATGGCTACGAACCTATCAGATGAATTGGGGAATGTTGATTGATGGATTCATTCTGGTAACACTTTTTTCAGAGCTTAGGTGAATATCCATGTCGGAATAGCTGTAGGAATAACTATCGAAATAGCTATCGAAATCTGAGGGACTCGAACTGGTTGAGGGATTCATCTCGTACGATCAGATGAAGGATTTTCGATAAGAAATAGATTATAGGATGTAGATTAGTACCCTGCAATACATAATTTACATATGCATATATAATACTAAAATCCTATAAGTTACGGAGGAATCTACAGAAAATGTCAGGCAAAGTTTACAATAACAGATACGCTAAGATATGAATTAGCAGATATGCTAAGATATGAATTTTGTCTATACACTAATCATGCAATCAATGCAATAATATGTGTCTAGACTAAGGATGATAAGCAAGTGATTCTCTAAGAATGATAAGCAGGTAATTTTTGACACGAAATGATAAGCAAAACTTTTGACATGCAAACACGGTCGAAGTCCAGACTCACTAATGCATCCTAACGACTTATCAGTTAGGCACACTAATGCAGACCTGATTCGCTAAGACCACCGCTCTGATACCAACTGTAAAAACCCGTCCTAATCCATCCGGACAAAGTCCATATCGATTATAAATGAATCACAATAATTGATTACATCGCGAGGTACTTGACCTCTATATGATACACTTTACAAACATTGCATTCGTTTTTTTTAAAAGACAATCTTTCATAACATCGACAGTTGACGGCATGCATCCCATTTCCTAATACATCTAACTATATTTGACTTAATAATAATCTTGATGAACTCGACGACTCGAATGCAACGTCTTTTGAAATATGTCATGAATGACTCCAATAATATCTTTAACAATGAGCTAATGCATAGCGGAAGATTTCTTTCGTACCTGAGAATAAACATGCTTTAAAGTGTCAACCAAAAGGTTGGTGAGTTCATTAGTTTAACATAAATAATCATTTCATAATTTTAATAGACCACAAGATTTCATATTTCCATTTCTCATAAACATACATCCCATGCATAGAGACAAAAATATCATTCATATAGATTGAACACCTGATAACCGACATTCACAATATGCATATAAGAATATCCCCATCATTCCAGGATCCTCCTTCGGACATGATATAAATTTCGAAGTACTAAAGCATCCGGTACTTTGGATGGGGCTTGTTAGGCCCGATAGATCTATCTTTAGAGTTCGCGTCAATTAGGGTGTTTGTTCCCTAATTCTTAGATTACCAAACTTAATAAAAAAGGGCATATTCGATTTCGATCATTCAACCATATAATGTAGTTTTGATTACTTGTGTCTATTTCGTAAAAACATTTATAAAAATTGCGCATGTATTCTCAGCCCAAAAATATAAAGGGTAAAAAGGTAAATGAAACTCACCTAATGTATTTTGTAGTAAAAATACATATGACTTCATTTAACAAAAATAGGGCTGGCCTCGGATTCACGAACCTATATCATTTATATATATATTAACACATATAATTGTATTCGAACAAATTTATATATTATTACTAGTGATATAATTGTTATATTTAAAAAAAATTTCTAGGTATTGTTAATTAATTAAGTATATTTATTTTATATATGCTTTTAAAAATATTAATATAGTTATGTTGAATATAAATTTTTATTTGTTATAATATTAATATTAGGAATAGTATTAATCATAATGATATAGTGATAATATTAATATTAATATTAATAATAATGTTAATGTTGATAATAAAAATGATAATAATAATAAAATATATATATAAATTTTAATGATGATAGTAATAATACTAAAATAAAAAGATTGTATTATTTTTACAATAAAAATAATAATTTTGATAAAAATTCATAATACGAATAATACTTAATATTAATACTTGTTAAAAAATATATTAATGATAATATTAATACTTATAATAACTTGGTAGCATTAATAATCTTAACAATAATATTAATAATAACAATCTTATTACTAATGACAATACTAATAATAATACTACTTAATGATATTATTACTAATGATAATAATATTAGTAATAACTATAATGATAATAATAATTATAATTGTAATGATAATATTAATAAACAATAACTAATATTTATTTTAGTAATAATATTAATAACAATTATAATACTAATAATAATAACATTAATAATAATAAAAATTTTAAAATACAACCTTTGAAGAAAACGAGCTCCAAAAACAAATAAAACGCCATTTGCCAGGCTTGAACCCGCGACCTCTCGAAACCTTCAAACACCACACAACCACTCCACCATTTAAATTTTTACTGAATTGTATCGTACCCAATTATCTTAATCTGTTTCTATTTCAGCCCAACTGGATGCCAATCAATTCTCGGCCCAATAACACCTCAAGAGCCCAACCGAAAATAATTAATCTCGGCCCAATGAACTAATAGGATCACGGCCCAATCTTTAGCTCAACACACAACTCCTTAATATACTTATTGTTAATAAAAAAAAATTAATACCGTCCCCTAGTTTCGAACCCACAACCTCTAGCTCAACACACAATCGCCAAACCACTGAACCATTAATTACTATCTTATTTTTAATTCCACATTTATTTAATTAACAAGTAAAAAGCTGTTTATCCTCATCATATCTTTATTCATCGTTTAACAGGAAACCGAAATAGAAACTTTTTAACATCATTCCTAACCCTTATCATCACATAACATCATTTTGCATCTTCATCCTTTTTAACAGAAAATAGAAGCAAGAAGATAGTGAATAATAGCGAGTAACACTAATACAGTGACATTGTAAGAACAATACACGGATTGTGTATTATTATGGCCATTTTAATCGTAGCGTCATCGTTTAAAATAGAAAGAAACGAAGTAGCAACAGTTGCAGTAGCATCCTGGGATGTTCGAGGGTTGTTTGTTCGAAGTAGAAAAAGAAAAAAAAAAAATTTTTTATCAAAGGTGGTGTTGGGTCTCGGTTATGCCTCGACAGAAAAGGAAAGAAAGAAGAAAATATATATAGTTATAGCAGCAGTAGCGATAAGAAGGCTGTAGGTGGTGATTTATTGGTCGTGTAATGGTTGGTTGAAGGTAGCAGGGTGGCGGTCTTAAGGTGCTACGATGGTGGTTTTGTTATTGTGTTTAAAACAGAAGAAAAACCAATAATGGTGCTGGGTTTGGATCACGATGGTGGGTCGTGGTGGTGTAGGGTGGGGGTTATTATGGTGTAGGTGGTGGTTCTCAAATGATATTAGAGAGAGAGGGAGAGACACGGCTAACAGTGGTGGTGGTGGTGGTACGGTGGTTGTGATGGCCGGTGTAAGTGGTGGTGTGTTTGAATGGGTCTTGGTGGTCCGGTCGAATAAAGGAACAAGAGAACTGAGTGCATGGTGGTTCAATGAAGTTTAGTAATTGATAGTTTATTATTATGGTTATGGTCATGGTTTCATTGATCAAACCCAAGACACAACAAGTTTAGTGATGAAGATGTTTGGTTGTTAACACAGGAACAAAAGAAGAAATAGCATGGTT